>NC_064637.1:133816109-134441109 GCF_023864275.1 Schistocerca cancellata
GAAACGAGACTCGTCCGACCACACAACGTATTTCCAGTCATCGACACTCGAATGTTGGTGTTGATGGGCCAAGGCGAGACGTAAAACTTCGTGCCGTGCTGTCATGAAGTGTACAGGAATGGGCCTTTGGCTCCGAAAGCCCATATTGATGATGTTTCGTTGAATGGTTCGCACGCTGACACTTGCTGATGGTCCAGCACTGAAATGTGCAGCAATTTGCGAAATGATTGCACTTCCGTGACAACGAAAGATTCTCTTCAGTCGTCGTTGGCCTCGTTCTTGCAGGATCTTCTCCGACCTCATTGATGTCGGAGAAGTTTAACGGATTCGTGATATTCACGTGCTCTCGTGAAATGGTTGCACAGAAATATCCCCACTTCATCCCTACGTCGGAGATGCTGCGCCCATCGCTCGTGCGCCGACTATAACACGGCGTTCAACCTCCCTTACATCTTGATAAACTGCCATTGTAGCAGCAGTAACCCATCTAACAACCGCGCCACACACTTGTCTTATATAGGCGTTGCCGACCGCAGCGCCGTATTCTGCCTGTTTACATATCTCTGTATTTAAAAACGCATGCCTGTACCAGTTCCTTTGGCGCTTCACTGTTGACTGAATATTTAATCATGTTGGCGAGAAACAGTTTATCAAAGGTGTGAAATTATGTGTGAAGTTTGCTGGAAACGTGTCCTCATTCTCAGATACTGGATTTATATATATCAAGCTCTGGATGTATAGAGTGTTGGTAACTTGTATACCTTGATTTAGTTACGTTGCCGTAATACTTACATACGGTTTCTAGCTTTAGTACTTATGTTAAGCCTTTTATGTGAGGTTGCGTCATAATGACAGCATTACAAGTTATTAAATTCGGGTAATAACAACACAAAACTTGAAAATAAAATTTTTGTTGCCCTTGGAAGCGGTTGGACAACTTGCGACTGGTACCGGATTACAAGTTCCTGGGTAGTCTCTAAGTAGTACAGTATAAACAAAATCTGAGTGTTGGCTTTGTAGTAATTAATAAACTAAATTATTTATGGCGCGGAGACTGGAATGTAATCTATATTTCATTGCACCAACTAATGGGAATAGAAGCAGGCTGTAAACGGAGTTAAGAGCATTGGGAATAAGATGATAGATATGAGAGCTTCGAAGGCCTGTTAAATAGCAGAAGCTAGTACGTTGTCTTCGAAGACAACGCTTCATCAGATACAAGGGTGTCGTCAGGAGTGCCCCATGGGAGTGTGGTAGGACCGCTGTTGTCTCTGTACGTAGATGATTTGGCAGACGGCGTGGGCAGCAGTCTGGTTGTTATTTGGTAATGCCGTGGTGTACGGTAAGGTGTCAAAGTTCAGTAACTGTAGGAAGGTACAAGGCGCCAGCCGCGGTGGCCGAGCGGTTCTAGGCGCTTCAGTCCGGAACCGCGCGACTCTTACGGTCGCATGTTCGAATCCTGCCTCGGGCATGGATGTGTGTGATGTCCTTAGGTTAGTTAGGTTCAAGTAGTTCTAATTCTAGGGGACTGATGACCTCAGATGTTAAGTCCCATAGTGCTCAGAGCCATTTGAACCATTTTGAAAGTACAAGAGGACTCAGACGAAATTTCCAGTTGGTGTGATGGGTGGCAGCTAGCTCTAAATTTGGAAAAATGTAAGTGAATGCTGATGGGTAGGAATAACAAACCTGTCAAATGGCTCTGAGCACTATGCGACTTAACTTCTGAGGTCATCAGTCGCGTAGAACTTAGAACTAATTAAACCTAACTAACCTGAGGACATCACACACATCCATGCCCGAGGCAGAATTCGAACCTGCGACTTTAGCGGTCGCGCGGTTCCAGACTGTAGTGCGTAGAACCGCTCGGCCACTCCGGCCGGCAACAAACCTGTCATCTTCGGGTACAGTATTAGTAGTGTCCTGCTTGATACAGTAAAGTTGTTTAAATATCTGGGCATAACGTTGCACATCGGTATGAGATAGAACGAGCATGTGAGAACTGTGTTAGGAAAGGCAAATGGTAGACTTCGGTTTATTGAGAGAATGTCAAGAAACTGTATCTGTAACAACTACAGAGGTATCTCTTTAATCAGCGTTGTGGGTAAAATCTTCTCAGGTATTGTTGAAAGGAAAGTGCGAGTATTAGTTGAGGACCAATTGGATGAAAATCAGTGTGGGTTTAGGCCTCTTAGAGGTTGTCAGGACCAGATCTTTAGCTTACGGCAAATAATGAAGTGTTATGAGTGGAACAGGGAATTGTATCTATGCTTTATAGATCTAGAAAAGGCATATGACCGGGTTCCTAGGAGGAAGTTATTGTCTGTTCTACAAGATTATGGAATAGGAGGCAAACTTTTGCAAGCAATTAAAGGTCTTTACATGGATAGTCAGGCAGCAGTTAGAGTTGACGGTAAATTGAGTTCATGGTTCAGAGTAGTTTCAGGGGTAAGACAAGGCTGCAACCTGTCTCCACTGTTGTTCATATTATTTATGGATCATATGTTGAAAACAATAGACTGGCTGGGTGAGATTAAGATATGTGAACACAAAATAAGCAGTCTTGCATATGCGGATGACTTAGTTGTGATGGCAGATTCGATTGAAGTAATATTTCAGAGCTAGATCAGAAATGTAAGGACTATGGTATGAAGATTAGCACCTCCAAAACGAAAGTAATGTCAGTGGGAAAGAAATATAAACGGATTGAGTGCCAAATAGGAGGAACAAAGTTAGAACAGGTGGACGGTTTCAAGTACTTAGGATGCATATTCTCACAGGATGGCAACATAGTGAAAGAACTGGAAGCGAGGTGTAGCAAAGCTAATGCAGTGAGCGCTCAGCTACGATCTACTCTCTTCTGCAAGAAGGAAGTCAGTACCAAGACTAAGTTATTTGTGCACCGTTCAATCTTTCGACCAACTTTGTTGTATGGGAGCGAAAGCTGGGTGGATTCAGGTTACCTTATCAACAAGGTTGAGGTTACGGATGTGAAAGTAGCTAGGATGATTGCAGGTACTAGTAGATGGGAACAATGTCAGGAGGGTGTCCACAATGAGGAAATCAAAGAAAAACTGGGAATGAACTCTATAGATGTAGCAGTCAGGGCGAACAGGGTTAGATGGAGAGGTCATGTTACACGCATGGGAGAAGCAAGGTTACCCAAGAGACTCATGGGTTCAGCAGTAGAGGGTAGGAGGAGTCGAGGCAGACCGAGGAGAAGGTACCTGGATTAGGTTAAGAATGATTTTGAAGTAATAGGTTTAACATCAGAAGAGGTACCAATGTTAGCACTGAATAGGGGATCATGGAGGAATTTGATAAGGGGGCTATGCTCCAGACTGAACGCTGAAAGGCATAATCAGTCGATGATGATGATGATGATGATGATGATGATGATGATGATGATGTATCTGTAAAGGAGACACCATATAGGCATCTGGTGAAACCTATTCTAGAGTATTGGTAGAGTGTTTGGGAGCCGTACTAGGTCGGATTGCAGGACGACATGGAAGCACTTCACAGGCGGGCTGGTAAATTTGTTACCGGTAGTTCCGAACAAAACATACTCGTAAGTGTTACGGAGATGCTTCCGGGGAACTCAAATGGGAATCCCAGGAGGGAAGGCGTCGTTCTTTTCGTGAACCGCTGTTGAGAAAATTTAGAGAACCGGCATTTTAAGCTGACTACCACGTGATTGTACTGTCGTCAACATACATCGCGCGTTAGGGCCACGAAGCTAAATTCGAGAAATTAGGGCTCACACGAAAGCATACAGACAGTCACTGTTCGCTCGCTCTGTTTGCGGGTGGAACAGGAAAGGAAATCAGTAGTTTTGGTACAAGACACCCTCTGCCATGCACCGCACGGTGGCTTCAGGAGTGCCTATGTAGATGCCGATTCAGTTTGGGCAGTTTACACGGCGTACTACGACAAACTGGCGGCATCTGTCGTTCCTACCTCACTCGACGTTGTCGTGCGTCCACTGCTGCGTCTTGGCTCTATTGAGAGTGACTCGTAAGAACAGCTACGGCTCAACCAGCCAGGAATGTTAAAACCTGCACGCTTTTCCCAATCTCGTGGTACACTACGTTTCTCTAGTGATCTACGACAACAGGAAAACGCCCGACGAATGTGTGGCTCGTGAAGGACGTGGCGTCTGTTGGTGAGGCACGCTTAGCGCGCGCGCTCACACACACGTAGGCACGTCTTTCGGGCAGCGGCTCTCCGTCCCTGTAATACAGCATAGCGCCGCTCTTTATCTGCGCCCCGACATCTTACGGTGCGTCTGCAAAAGTTCTGTCAGCGTGAAAGCGCGCGGCCAACTCTTTCTTGCCGAAGTTTCGGGAAACACTTAGCAACTCCGGCCGTCTGCAGCCGTCCAGGGGGCAGCGACGTTGCCCCATACCCCCCCCACCCCCGTCGGCTTTCATCGTCTGCCGTCCACAATTCGAGCACACGGAAGCATGAGCCAGCCCCAAAGTATCCGTAACGTGTCGTTGCTTACTTTTGTTTAGCCTACATTAGATCACGGCCTAAAGTTTCTCAGCGTAATGTTAAATTTCGTGATGATGGGGCATCATCGGGGATTATATCCTCAGCAAACCGAACTATCCATACACAGAAGTGTAAATCTTAAGTACGAAACTTTTGTAAGGACGAAAGGTAAATTCGCATGATGTGTATATCGCTCGATGAAACTTGGACAATACATACGAATAACTGCTGTAGTATAGGACAGGTGGTGAGTGGAAGGAACTCGCAATGAGACGTCGGAAATGACGCTTTTATTAAAAAAAATGGCTCTGAGCACTATGGGACTTAACATCTTAGGTCATCAGTCCCCTAGAACTTAAAACTACTTAAACCTAACTAACCTAAGGACATCACACACACCCATGCCCGAGGCAGGATTCGAACCTGCGACCGTAGCAGAAGCGCGGTTACGGACTGAAGCGCCTAGAGCAGCTCTGCCACGGCGGCCGGCAATCGTTCTTTCAAGAGACCGACCACTACGTTCAACTGCTCTTCTAAGTCCTGATGACATTTCATCGGCAAATGTCTAAGTCTGTATTCCTTTTCCTTGTACTTTAATTCCCACTCCAATTTTTGTCCTTGGTTTTTCATTACTGCTTGCTCAATGCAGATTGCCAGGATAGGCTACAACTATCTCTCTCTCTCTTTCTCTCTCTCTCTCTCTCTCTCTCTCTCTCTCTCTCTCTCTCTCTCTCTCTCTCTCAACCACTTCTACCCTTTAATTCCTCTAGATTCTTATAACTGCCGTCTGGTTTCAGTACAAATTATAAATTGCCTTTCGGTCCTTGTATTTTGCCGTTGCTACCTTCAGAATTCGAAAGAGTACTCCAGTCTACATTGTCAAAAGCTTTCTTGAAGTCTACGAATGCTATAAATATAAACCTATCTTCTAAGGTATGTGGTGGGGCCGAGTTTCTAGATTTCTCCGAACTTTAAACTTATCTCCGCCGAGGTTGGCTTCTACCAGCTTTTCCAATCTTCGATAAAGAATTAACTTTCATATTTTGCAACCACGACTTACACATTGACAATTCGGGAAATTTTCACACCTGCCAGCAAATGCCGTCTTTGGAATTGGAATTATTACATTCTTCGTGAAGTCTGAGCGTATTTTCTCTGTTTCGTACATAGTGTAATTATGTTCTTTGAATAAAACACCGGCCGGTGTGGCCGTGCGGTTCTAGGCGCTTCAGTCTGGATCCGCGTGACCGCTACGGTCGCAGGTTCGAATCCTGCCTCAGGCCTGATGTGTGTGATGTCCTTAGGTTAGTTAGGTTTAAGTAGTTCTAAGTTCTAGGGGACTGATGACCTCAGATGTTAAGTCCCATAGTGCTCACAGCCATTTAAACCTAAGAACGATATACGATGAACGTGAACAAAAGCAAAACGAGGATAATGGAATGTAGTCGAATTCAGGTGATTTTGAGGAATTAGATTAGGAAATGACACACTTAGAGTAGTGAACGGGTTCTGCTGGTTGCAGAGCAGAATAACTGATGATGGCCAGAGTAGACTGGATACAAAATGTAGACTGGCAAGAAAAGCATTTCTGAATAAGATAAATTTAACATAGAGTACAGACTTCAGTGTTAGGAAGTGTTCTGTAAAGGTATTCATCTGGAGTGTACCCAGGTATGAACTGAATCATTGACGATAAACAGTTAGACAAGAAGAGAATAAACTCTTTTGAAATATGCTACTACACACAAGAGTGCGGAAGATTTGATGGGTAGATCACGTAATTAATGAAGGGAAACTGAATGGAATTGGGAGTCGGTTCAGAAGACATTGAGACATCACGTGACCACCAGTTTAGTATTGAGGGAAGTGTGGGCGATAAAAATCGTACAGGGAGACAGAGATGCATACAGTAAGTAGCTTCAGAGAGACGTAGGTTGCAATAGTTATTTGGACATAGACTTCCAACTCGCGTATCATATCAGTGACACTCTCTCCCCTATAACACGAAACAAGCTTCCCTTCTTTGCACTTTTCAGATGTCCTCCGTCAACGCTACCTGGTAAGGATCCCATACCGCGCAGCAATATCCCGGCAGAGGACGGACAAGTGTAATGTAGGCAGTCTCTTTATTGGGTTTGTCGCATCTTCTAAAGTGTTCTGCCAACAAAGCGCAGTCGTTGTTTCGCCTTCCCTACAATATTATCTATGTGGTCTTTCCAATTTAAGTTGCTCGTAATTGTAATTCCTAGGTATTTAGTTGAATTGACAGCCCTTAGATTTGTGAGATTTATCGTATACCCAAAATTTATCAGATTTCTATCAGTACCCATGTGGATGACCTCGTACTTTCCTTTGTTTAGTGCTAATTGCTCCTTTTCGCACCATACAGAAATTCCCTCTACATCTTGTAATTGGAATTGATCGTCTGATGATTATCTCACTAGACGGTAAATTATAACTTCATGTGCAAACAAAGGGGGCTGCTCAGATTATCACCTGGCTGATTTATATAAACCAGGAATAGCAGAGGGCCTATGACACTACCTTGCCGGACGCCAGATGTAACTTCTGTTCTAGTCGATGATTTACCGTCTGTCACTACGAACTGTGACCTTTCTGAGAGGAAATCACAAATCCAGTCACACAACTGAGACGATACTCCATATGCACACAATTTGATCAATAGTCGGTTGTGAGGAACGGTATGGAAAGCATTCTGGAAATCTAGGAATATGGAATCGATCTGAGATCCCTTGTAGACAGCACTCATTACCTCATGGGAATAAAGAGCTAGCTGTGTTGCGAAAGAACGATATTTTCTGAAGCCGTGTTGGTTATGTATCAGTACGTCATTTTCTTCAAGGTGATTCATAATGTTAGTGTGTGCCCCAAACTCCTACTGCAAATTGAGGTCAGTGATATGGGTCTGTAATTAAATGGGTTACTCCTATTTCTTTTCTCGAATATTGGTGTGACTTGTGCTACTTTACTAGATGTGATTGGTTAGAAGACTTCTTAAGTAATACATTCCAGCGCGTTGTACTCGACGGCGAATGTTCACGAGAGACAGATTATCGTCAGGAGTGCGCCAGGAGAGTGTGATAGGACCGCTATCATTTTCTATATACATGATCTGGTGGACCGCAATCTGCCATTGTTCGCTGGTGATGTTACTGTGTGCCGGAAGTTGTCAAAGATAATTGACCGTTGGATGATACAACACATCAAAATTTAGACTTACTATGATGAATGGCAGCTGGCTCTAAATGTAGAAAAATGTAAGCTAATGCGGGTGAGCGGAAAAAACAAACACCCGTGTTCGGATTCAGTGTTAGTAGTGTCCTGCCTGACGAAGACACGGCGTTGAGGAATCTAGATATGGCGTCGCAAAGTAGTATGAAATGGAACGAGCGTGTGAGGATTTTGGTAGCGAAGGCGAATGGTCGACTAGGTTTATTGGGAGAATTCTAGGAACTTGTGGTTCATTTGTAAAGTAGACCATATATAGGACGCCGGTGCGATCTGTTCTTGAGTACTGCTAGTGTGTTTCGGATCCGTACCAGGTCGGATTGAAGGAAGACATCGAAGCAAGTCACTGAGGGATTGCTAGATTTGCTACCGGTAGGTTCGAACAACACGCAAGTGTTACAGAGATGCTTCGCGAGCTCAAATTGGAATCACTGGAGGAAGGCGATCTTGTTTTCGAGGAACACTGTTGAGAAAATGTAGAGACCCGGTGGTTGAAGCTGACCAAAAGACGATCCTACTGCCGCCAACGTAAATTGCGCGTACCGAGCACGAATGTAATACAGGGGACCAATTTGTGTGGCCATCCTCCGCAGCAAGCATATACATACTTGTTTTGTAGATAAAACTGCCTTTTCGTGCTGCTACTTACTTTATTTATCAGATACGCGTTTCGCCTTCTCCTGTTCTAAGGCGTCATCAGTGGGATCTATAACGATACAATTGTTAGGTTTACATTATCAAACAGTTCAGTTTGTAATTTTTTTGTAAAAAAGTAATTACTTACGATTTGCTGATCTGCGTTTCCTCACATCTGCACTGGAGGTCGCACTACCACTTTTATCACTGCCATATAATCACATCCTTGTGTTCTCGCCTTCCACACACTGTTCACCATGTTTCTCACGCTTTTTGTGGTGGACTATTGTTCTTTTGTCACTGGCTACAACTATTTCGTTGTACACTGTTTTTTCACAACGTAAATATTGCGACTCCATTACGTGTTTCTTTATCTTTGCATGTTTACCTATTTGTTGCCAGCCTAACGAAGTATATGTTCGAGACTAACTTCTATTTATGATGTTTATACAGTGAGAGAGAGAGAGAGAGAGAGAGAGGGGGGGGGGGAGGAGAGCCGACGAATTTTTTATTTGGGTGACGGGCGGATGTACTAGTTGTTAGCGAGTGGTTGAAAACTTTGGCGGCAGCTGATTTGACTTTTCGTTTCAATATTCTGTGGAGGGGTTCATGGATGACTGAGTGTAAAGGTGTTGGGTTCTAGTATTATTGTTATATTGGACAGTATTTTATATTAATACTTTAACGTTTTTCTATTCTTTTATCTATCAGAGTAAATAATGAATTGCTTGGTATGTGTACTTAGTCATTCAGCTGTCACCAAAGTTTTCAACCACTCGCTAACAGCTAGTACATCCGCCCCCGAAAAAAAGAAAACACTCGGCGGCTCTCTCTCTCTCTCTCTCTCTCTCCCTCTCTCTCTCTCCCTCTCTCTCTCTCTCTCTCTCTCTCTCTCTCTCTCTCTCTCTCTCTCTCTCTCTCTTGTACACACTGTATAAACATCATAAATAGAAGTTAGTCTCAAACATATACTTCGTTAGGCTGGCAACAAATAGGTAAACATGCAAAGATGAAGAAACATGTAATGGAGTCGCAATATTTACGTTGTGAAAAAACAGTGTACAACGAAATAGTTGTAGCCAGTGACAAAAGAAAAATAGTGCACCACAAAAAGCGTGAGAAACATGGTGAACAGTGTGTGGAAGGCGAGAACACAAGGATGTTATCATATGGCAGTGATAAAAGTGGTAGTGCGACCTCCAGTGCAGATGTGAGGAAACGCAGATCAGCAAATCGTAAGTAATCACTTACGAAGTGAACTGTTTAATAATGTAAACCTAACAAAAATCTATCGTTATAGATCCCACTAATGATGGCTTAGAACAGGAGAAGGCGAAACGCGTATGGGATAAATAAACTAACTAGCAGCAGGGAAAGGCAGTTTTATTTACAAATCAAGCAAGACAAGAGAAATTGGAGTTAATGTGGGGGCAATATAGGCACACACTAACAGCACAATAAGGCAGTTGCGCCCAGCGTTTGACGTGGGTCCTTTCCTGATGCACAGTGTCAGGGCCACCCACTTCATAGTGTGGAGCCCACCCGCTGTTGTAATCGGCCGTGGTACACTTCCCCCATTCCTCGGGCAGCAATGCCTGTGGTTCGGAACGCTCACAAAGCATGTGCAAGAATGCTGTGAGCCATACCGAAGCCCGGGAACCCTCGTCACACTTTGCCCTCCTTCCAGTTTCCCGATGAGTCTCCTCGTATGAAGTCATCCAAATGTTGTGTCCGGACTACGCTGCCTTGTCAGCAACGCCTCCACAGTGCACCGTAACTACTTCTTGTTGACACGCCCTGTCATTCCCAGTTCCTTCAGCTGCCTCGTGTTGGCGGGCCCAATTGGCGCAATATGAAGTCCAGCTTGCTGTGCGCGACAGGGAGGCCTCTGGCAGCACGTTCCAGCACTACATCATCTCCATACAGCTACTAATATATTCCGGTACGCTACCTCGTCGTAAAGTTTTGCAGAGCGGCGTACATTTCCGCGCAGCTGTCTGATCGTGACGTCATCAGACCGTCGCGTAATGTGGTCCTCAGGCCCGATATTACTCAAAATTTTTGGCGACACGGGAACGATATCTGAGCGAATAAACAAACTATTTAGAAACTGTGGTATAACTCACGTTTTCCACTACAAATACGCTTTTGAATAAACTCGAGCGTGCTATTGGCTATGCTAATAATCGCCATTACGGATCAGGAGTTCATAAATTAACATCCAGTGACTGTGGCAGAATATGTATTGGTCAAGCTGGGCGTAGTTCTTTTAAAACACGGTTCAAAGAACATATCTCGGATACATCACGTAATAAATCGGTCTTCAAACATCATCTGAATTGTAATGATCAGTTAGGAGATGACATGAATAATCTCATTGTGCTTATTATTCTAAAACATTTACTCCTGAAGACTCCGGAAAAACTAGAAATCTTCGTGCATTTCGAAAATAATTTGAACCCTGTTGCGTGAACAACTGGATCTCCAAGAAAAAGCTTTCTTTGAGTTGTTTGAAGACGTCATTTAAATAAACTGCTGCTGTTCTGTTTCACCTTAATTGCAATGGTATTTTCATTTTGTGAACTAAAATCTCGTAAGTTATATATAATTATGCTGTACTGGATGTATTAACAAAATGTTGACAAGTGACTAGAATTTTCAAGTTTATTAACTGACACTACGCTCTTCTATTACTAGATTTTATACGCTGACGTATTTTCTCGACAAATAAGTTTTTGGACTTCCAAACACACTTCTTCTGTTTTTTTTTTTCAAATACGTACTAGTGCATCAATCAATATGACCAGCATTCCAGTTTAATCATATTATTAGACGCTATTTTATCACCATATATTATTTGTTGACGTAATTTCACCACAAATGACGCTTTATTGGCTTCCAAGTACTATTGTTTCTTAGTAAAACGGATCTATATTAAGAGTACGACTAGGTTTGTGCTGGCAACGTACTGAAAAATTGTACTAGCGCCACTTGAACTCGGTAGAGTCATTTTTGCACATTTAATGTGAATGTATTGTGAAATTGTACATACACGGTCCAACTTACTTAACGCTGAGCTCAGTTTCTTTCCGGTTTAACATGAATTCACGTGTGCTATGGTATTAATAAAAGCAGATTATCTGACACACTCATACAGTTCGTCAACGTTATTACCATCATTTTCCAAAATTAAACTATCTTAAGACTTCTGTTGAAAACTGAGCAATTGTCCGGAATTTAAAAAAACAAGTTGGGCCAAGTAGTGAGCGGAGCATTACCGTGACGCAGTTTCCACCAGTTGTTTTTGCCGTAATTCTAGTCGTTTCCTTCGGATTGCTTAACGCAAAGGTCGCATAACTTCCAGGAAATATCCCTTAATGATCATACGATCATAAGGCGTGATGCACTATTCCACTGCAATCCATGAAAACATTGGGAAGAATGTCCACACGTGATCGAACCTACCGAATTTTTTTCCGGTCTTGCCTATTCAGGCAGTTACCATTTGGACTACTGGGCCTGGGTTTCGATGTCATGCCCGTACACCCATATTTCGTTACCTTTTGTAACCACCTTCACACGTTGTGGATCATAGTCGTCTTTATTCAGCAATTCCAGAGCGGTGTCTACGTTTTTGGTCGAAATTCAACAATTTCGGAACAAACTTTGCTGCTACACGTTTCGTGCCCGAAACACGAAAAAGAAAATTGGTTGCCATGAACCAAAGGATATGCCGACATCACCAGCAATTTCTCTGATGGTGATTCAGCGATTTTCCAAAACTATTTTCTTTCTTAGAGACTGTCGTCAGTAATTGATGTGTTAAAGAGTCCAGGGCGGTCGCCGTCTTGAACGTCTTCTCGACTCTCTTTGAGACGTTTACACCACTCGTAAACTCCTGTCTTACACTCAGTACATTCGCCAAAAGGCTCGGTGGTCTTTATGCCACATCGCTTCCCACGTTTATTAAATGTTTTGTACCTATGTTTTAATCCTCAGTACAAGAACATTTTGTTATGGGAGGCTATAGCGAGTAGGAAGTTTTGCAAGCCAGATTAATCCAAAGACGATCCAGATGGTCACACAGCTAGAACGGCCGGCAGAGCAAGAGGCGTATCGTAATGGAGCAGAGAGAGAACAGGGACTCGCCTACCACGCTGGGCGCGAAGTAGAGTAGAGAGAGAGAGAAGATCCAAAGAAGAGCGGCGCGTTTCGTCACAGGGTTATTTGGTAAGCGTGATAGCGTTACGGAGATGTTTAGCAAACTCAAGTGGCAGACTCTGCAAGAGAGGCGCTCTGCATCGCGGTGTAGCTTGCTGTCCAGGTTTCGAGAGGGTGCGTTTCTGGATGAGGTATCGAATATATTGCTTCCCCCTACTTATACCACCCGAGGAGATCACGAATGTAAAATTAGAGAGATTCGAGTGCGCACGGAGGCTTTCAGACAGTCGTTCTTCCCGCGAACCATACGCGACTGGAACAGGAAAGGGAGGCAATGACAGTGGCACGTAAAGTGCCCTCCGGCACACACCGTTGGGTGGCTTGCGGAGTATAAATGTAGATGTAGCGAATCTCTTATTTATATTTACTGTTTGAATATTAACACACAGGTCCAACCATGCTGCTGACGATACTTACACTGAGAACTTTCAAATGATGACAATGTAACTAAATTCATCAGGAAATGCTAATTAAAAATTTTAGTTCCTGTCAGTGCTTATTGATGGGAACTGTGGACCAATCACAAACGCGCCCTGAGGGAACAGGCGCCTAATTGTTGAGATAGCTCACCAGCAGTCTATGATTGGCTCCAGAGGATCCGTTCGTAAAATCTGACCTCATGTAAAGAACGAACAGTTCGTTGAAAAACTGTCTCGGATGACATGCTTGTACGTTGTTGTGTTAACACAAAGCAGTCTACGATCGCTTTTGGAGGTGGCAAAACGCGAACTAGTGTGTGAAGTCCAACTCCGCATAAAGACGAAATTAAAAGTTAAAGTTCCCTCGTAAAACATTTCGTGCGATCTCACACTGGTGCTAAGATCGTGTAAAGTACTGTTGTGACTTTTGCGATGCCGGGGCAGATAGTGCTTAATGACCAGGAATCTTGTTATGAATATTAACGATAGACTGGCTGAAGAAATCGTTTTAATAATTTTGCGAGTAGTGGAACAAAATTAGTTGCCATCCTAACATTTTACGTTTACTGTGCTTGGCATGGAGAAGAAATAAAAACTTTGAGGTTCGCCGATGACATTGTAATTCTGTCAGAGACAGCAAAGGACTTGGAAGAGCAGTTGAACGGAATCGACAGTATTTTGAAAGGAGGATATAAGATGAAAAACAACAAAAGCAAGAGGATAGTGGAATGTAGTCGAATTAAATCCGGTGATGCTGAGGGAATTACATTAGGAAATGAAAAACCAAAGTTTTGCTATTTGGGCAACAAAATAAATGATGGTCGAAGTATAGGAGATATAAAACGTAGACGGGCGATGGCAACGAAATAATTTCTAAAGAAGAGAAATCTAACATGGAATATAGATTTAGGTGTTAGGAAGACCTGTCTGAAAGTACTTCTATGGAGTGTAACCATGCATGGAAGTGAAACATGGACATAAACAGTTTAGACAAGAGAATAGAAGCTTTCGAAATGTGGTGCCACAGAAGCATGCTTAAGATCAGACAGGTAGATTATGTAAATAATGAGGAGGTACTGAATAGAATTGGGAAGAAGAGGAATTTGTGGCACATCTTCAGTACAAGGGGTCGGTTGGTACGACACCTTCTGAGGCATCAAGGGATCACCAATTTAGTATTGGAGGGTAGCGTGGAGGGTAAAAATCGTAGACGCAGACCAAGATATGAATACACTAAACAGATTCAGGAGGATGTAGGTTGCAGTAATTACTCGGAGATGAGACTTGAGCAGGATACATTAGCATGGAATGGGGCCTCAAACCAGTCTTCGTATTGACGACGACAACTACACTACTGGCCATTAAAATTGCTACACCAAGAAGAAATGCAGATAATAGACGGGTACTCATTGGACACATATGTTACACTAGAACTGACATGTGATCACATTTTCACGCATACGCCTGGGCATTGAGTCAGAGCTTGGGTGGCGTATACAGGTACAGCTGCCCATGCGGCTTCAACACAATACCACGGTTCATCAAGAGTAGTGACTGGCGTATTGTGCTGTCCAGGGCAGCAGTCGAACATTTTCTGTATCCAGAGAGGCCCGTACAGGACCTGCAACATGCGGTGGTGTATTATCCTGCTGAAATGTAGGGTTTCGCAGAGATCGAATGAAGGGTAGAGCCACGCGTCGTAACACATCATGTCCACTGTTCAAAGTGCCGTCAATGCGAACAAGAGGTGACCGAGACGTGTAACCAATGGCACCCCATACCATACCGCCGGGTGATACGCCAGTATGGCGATGACGAATACACGCTTCCAATGTGCGTTCACCGCGATGTCGCCAAACACGGATGCGACCATCATCATGCTGTGAACAGAACCTGGATTCGTCCGAAGAAATAACGTTTTGCCATTGGTGCACCCAGGTTCGTTGTCGAGTACACCATCGCAGGCGCTCCTGTCTGTGACGCAGCGCCAAGGGAAACCGCAGCCACGGTCTCAGAGCTGATACTACGTGCTGCTGCAAACGTCGTCGAACTGTTCGTGCAGATGGTTGTTGTCTTGCAAACGTCCCCATCTGTTGACTCTGGGATCGAGACGTGGCTGCACGATCCGTTACAGCCATGCGGATAAGATGCCTGTCATCTCGACTGCTAGTGATACGAGGCCGTTGGTATCCAGCACGGCGTTCCGGCCGGCCGCGGTGGCCGTGCTGTTCTGGCGCTGCAGTCCGGAACCGCGGGACTGCTACGGTCGCAGGTTCGAATCCTGCCTTAGGCATGGGTGTGTGTGTGATGTCCTTAGGTTAGTTAGGTTTAAGTAGTTCTAAGTTCTAGGGGACTTATGACCTAAGATGTTGAGTCCCATAGTGCTCAGAGCCATTTGAACTATTTTGAACGGCGTTCCGTATTACCCTCCTGAACCCAGCGATTCCATATTCTGCTAACAGTCATTGGATCTCGACCAACACGAGCAGCAATGTTGTGATACGATAAACCGCAATCGCGATAGGCTACAATCCGACCTTTATGAAAATCGGAAACGTGATGGTACGCATATCTCCTCCTTACACGAGGTATCACAACAACGTTTCACCAGACAACGCCGGTCAACTGCTGTTTGTGTATGAGAAATCGGTTGGAAACCTTCCTCATGTCAGCAGGTTATAGGTGTCGCCACCGGCGCCAATCTTGTGTGATTGCTCTGAAAAGCTAATCATTTGCATATCGCAGCATCTGCTTCCTGTCGGTTAAATTTCGCGTCTGTAGCACGTTATCTTCGTGGTGTAGCAATTTTAATGGCCAGTAGTGTACTACTACTATTGTAAGTAATCATTCGCCGAGCTATGGAAGACACGTATAACCCTTTCGACAATCAACAGTTGACTAAATTCCCAAAATAGCTGAAAGTAAAAGCACGCATCAACAGCAGGGGTACCAACAAGATAGAATAATTTGTGAATCGGATGTATGAAGCTCGCGAAATTAAATTCCCGTTACTCTACGGTCACACCTGTCGACGACGAAAATTTTGTTCTGCTGGTGTGAAAGCCCACACTGTGGGTGTGGCTACCGTGTGGCACCAGTGCTGGGTCGCGAGTCCGCCGGCCCAGAGCAATGAGAGCAGTCGGTTGGCTGGTGCGACGCCAATATGGATGCCGGGGCGTACGCGGCTGAGGCGGCCTGTTCGACGAACCGCCGCTCCGGGCAGCCGGCCAGCTATACACGGCCCAGCGGACCGCCGCCGGATGTCTTTACGGCCTGCGACGGCCGCTCCACGCTATGTGGTCCCCCCAGTAATAGTCTCTCCCACTCACTCGGCGTACCTCGCGTCATTATTCGAGACAATTTGTTCAGAAAACCGCGTAAAGATCGCAAACACAGTTGACACTGCCTGATGTCTTCGCGGCGCCTACGCGTTCTCGTTCTGAGAGAACGTATCGTATGAAAGGCGGTAAAGCTCCTTTTGCAAGGGCGGCCCTGGCTTTTTATCGCTCTACTAACGAGGAGAAGACGTCAAGTGTCATCAGATTTCCCAGAAACGTCAATTAACGGAAGAGAGCTTAAAGTAAGCAAACACTTGTTTCGGCTTATCCGTAGATACTCGACCCTTTCCGAAAACACGACTGACAGTTTTCTACGTAATTTAGATGTCCTTCGGCGAGTAATAAACTCGTCCCAACTGGGGGCACAGTGGTTAATGTCGCGGCCTCTCACTTTTGCGTCCCGTATTCGAAACATGATTGTATCCGTTTTGGTTTTTTAATGTCTGGATCACTACCTGAATGTATCTTGTCAAGTTACGGCATACAAGGACGTTAGAGTAAAAGTGAAATTACAACTAGGTTTCACAATAAGTACCGGGTGATCAAAAAGTCACTATAAATTTGAAACGTGAATAAATCACGGAATAATGTAGATAGAGATGTAAAAATTGACACACACGCTTGGAATGACATGGGGTTTTATTAGAACCAAAAAACAAATACAAAAGTTCACAAAATGTCCGACAGATAGCGCTTCATCTGATCAGAATAGCAATAATTAGCATAACAAAGTAAGACAAAGCAAAGATGATGTTCTTTACAGGAAATCCTCAGTATGTCCAGCATCATTCCTCAACAATAGCTGCAGTCGAGGAATAATGTTGTGAACAGCACTGTAAAGCATGTCCGGAGTTATGGTGAGGCATTGGCGTCGGATGTTGTCTTTCAGCATCCCTACAGATGTCCGTCGATCACGATACACTTTTGACTTCAGGTAACCCCAAAGCCAATAATCGCACGGACTGAGGTCTGGGGACCTGGGAGGCCAAGCATGACGAAAATGGCGGCTGACCACACGATCACCAAACGACGCGCGCAAGAGATCTTTCGGGCATTTTGTGAACTTTTTCTGGTTCTAATAAAACCCCAAGCCATTCCAAGCATGTCCGTCAATTTTTACATCTACATTATTCCGTGCTTTATTAAGTTTTCAAATTTACACTGACTTCTTGATCACCCGGTACTTTCAACATTGCAGCCCAATCAGCAATCGTCATAATCCAATATACAGGGTGTTACAAAAAGGTACGGCCAAACTTTCAGGAATCATTCCTCACACACAAAGAAAAGGTGTTATGTGGACATGTGTTCGGAAACGCTTCATTTCTATGTTAGAGCTCATTTTAGTTTCGTCAGTATTGGTAGAGGCGGACCAATTCCATGGCCTCCACGCTCTCCTGACCTCAACCCTCTTGACTTTCATTTATGGGGGCATTTGAAAGCTCTTGTCTACGCAACCCCGGTACCAAATGTAGAGACTCTTCGTGCTCGTATTGTGGACGGCTGTGATACAGTACGCCATTCTCCAGGGCTGCATCGGCGCATCAGGGATTCCATGCGACGGAGGGTGGTTGCATGTATCCTCGATAACGGAACACATTTTGAACATTTCCTGTAACAAAGTGTTTGAAGTCACGCTGGTACGTTCTGTTGCTGTGTGTTTCCATTCCATGATTAATGTGATTTGAAGAGAAGTAATAAAATGAGCTCTAACATGGAAAGTAAGCGTTTCCGGACACATGTCCACATAACATATTTTCTTTCTTTGTGTGTGAGGAATGTTTCCTGAAAGTTTGGCCGTACCTTTTTGTGACACCCTGTATAAGAAACTATCGGCCTCGATCGCGGTAATGAAACCAACCTTTACCTAGGTTACAGCCCAAGTAAGTCAGCCTTCTTCAGAAAATATACTTGATTCTATAATATGTCTACGAGGGCTTGGTCTAGAGATAAAACTAAAACAGCCTGAATAGGTGTACTCAGATTTTAAAAATGCGGTACATAGGTACTAACTCACCGGTGAGCAGTATTGAAGCAGTGGGCGAACAAGTGTACTGCAACCTACTTCCTTTGTTTTCAGACTGCATTTCCTTAGGATTCTTCAAATGAATCTCTCTGGCATCTGCTTTACCGACGATTAATTTTATATCGTCATTCCATTTTAGATCACTCCTAATGCCTACTCCCAAATAATTTATGGAATTAAGTGCTTCCAGTTGCTGACCTGCTATATTGTAGCTAAATGATAAAGGATCTTTCTATGTATTCGCAGCACATTACACTTGTCTACATTGAGATTCAATTGGCATTCCCTGCACCATGCGTTAATTCGTTGCAGATCCTCCTGCATTTCAGTACAGTTTTCCATTGTTACAACCTCTCGATATCCTACGGCATCATCCGCAAAAAGCCTCGGTGAACTTCCCATGTTATCCACAAGGTCATTCATGTATATTGTGAACAGCAACGGTCCTACGACACTCCCCTGCGGCACACTTGAAATCACTCTTACTTCGGAAGACTTCTCTCCATTGAGAAAGACATGCTGCGTCCTGTTATCTAGGAACTCCTCAATCCAATCACACAGTTGGTCTGATAGTCCATACGCTCTTACTTTGGCCATTAAACGACTGTGGGGAACTGTATCGAACGCCTTGCGGATGTCAAGAAACACGGCATCTACCTGTGAAGCCGTGTCTATGGCCCTCTGAGTCTCGTGGACGAATAGCGCGAGCTGGGTTTCACACGATCGTCTTTTTCGAAACCCTTGCTGATTCCTACAGAGTAGATTTCTAGTCTCCAGAAAAGTCATTATGCTCGAACACAATACGTGTTCCAAAATTCTACAACTGATCGACGTTAGAGATATAGGTCTATAGTTCTGCACATCTGTTCGACGTCCCTTCTTGAAAACGGGGATGACCTGTGCCCTTTTCCAATCCTTTGGAACGCCACGCTCTTCTACAGACCTAAGGTACACCGCCCCAAGAAGGGGGGCAAGTTCCTTCGCGTACTCTGAGTAAAATCGAACTGGTATCCCATCAGGTCCAGCGGCCTTTCCTGTTTTGAGCGATTTTGTTTTTCTATGCCTCTGTCATGTATTTCGATATCTACCATTTTGTCATCTGCGCGACAAGAGAAGGAACTACAGTGCAGTCTTCCTCTGTGAAACAGCTTTGGAAAAAAACATTTAGTATTTCAGCCTTCAGTCTGTCATCCTCTATTTCAGTATCATTTTGGTCAGTGTGTCTGGACATTTCGTTTTGATCCGCCTACCGCTTTGACATAAGACCAAAATTTCTGAGGATTTTATGCCAAGTCAGTACATCGGGGCTCACGACAGCAGTACGCAAACAGGCGACCAGCTAGGCCGTTTCAGAGCTTCTCCTTTGCAACCACAGAGGAACAACGTGCCCTTTGTCAAAACCGCTTACATCAGTAGATTTTCGCATCTGCGATACTCATCTTAGCTGTAATTACTGCCCATTCCAGTCCCTTCCGCTCACGTTCTATGCTTGTTGCATCACGTGCCCGCAACGTCAACAGGAGGCGTTCAACCTCGTGGTGAGGAGTGGTCGTAATGTTCTGCCTCATCAGTGTTACAATCTTTCCAAATTCTCTTAGTCTGCCATTTCATTCGTATATCAATTCTTGTTTCGTTTTTATTTTTATTCTCAAGAAAGAGGTTTTTCCCTTCCCTTAGATTATACCAATCATGAAAAATATTCAAAACAGAAGTTGGGAACACTAGGAGTATCACACGAAGCCACATTGACATTTCTTCGTATGACTCATTCTGGAAAGATACATTGTAAACATTGCTGAATATTTCACGCGTTGGGAATAATTTCACGACAAACCACGCATAACAGATCATTGTTCCGAAAACTGGCGCTTGCAATTGGCTGTGAATCATGATACTCTACAGGAAATTGACTGAAAAAAATTTAAAATGATTTTTACTTACATTTATTGTTGTACCTAATCCATTTAACACACATACTATTGGTTGACAAATAATGACAACGTTATTTCATTCTTTTGCTTGCGCCTGTGTCCCGCGATCTTCGCAGGGTCGGCATGGTTACAATCGGATTTGGCACGGTTAATGTGAAGCGGTGGCCAGATGCCCTTCCTGCTGCCACCTCGTACCCCCTGGGACAGTCAGTGTACCCCAGCGGTCTACGTCGAGTGTAAATCGTGAAATAGTGCAAACGTGTTGCAAGGTTCAAAAATGTTTCAAATGGCTCTGAGCACTATGGGACTTAACATCTGAGGCCATCAGTCCCCTAGAACGTAGAACTACTTAAACCTAACCAACCTAAGGACATCACACACACATGCCCGAGACATGATTCTAATCTGCGACCGTAGCAGTCACACGGTTCCGGACTGAAGCGCATAGAACCGCACGGCCACCGAGGCCGGCTGTTGCGAGGTGTCTGCAAGCTGTGAACTGAGGCGGGACGTGGGGGCCAGCCCGGTATTCACCTAGTGGGATGTGGAAAACCGCCTAAAAACCACACCAAGGCCCTCGTCGTTAATCCGCCAGGCGCATTCGATCCTGGGGCCGGCGCGCCTACCAGAGCCCAGGAAGCAGCGCGTTAACACTCTCGGCTAACCTGGCAGGTGACAACGTTATTTCATCATATAAATTGGACATCATTCGCTTGGTAATCGTCTACGGACATGGATAGATAAACGAAAAATAAAAATCTGGTTTGAGACAGAGTGCAAAAGGGTAAAATTGCGGCGCTAGCCACTGTGTTACCGCTTCGGTGGAATCATTTACTCGCTCAGAGGCAGTGTGTCTACGGATAATCTGCCACACCTGTTCGCTTATTTTGACTCCTCTTCCACTAAGTGACGTTTCTGGGAAATAGGCTTAAATGGTACTTCCCGTGTTCACCTTATGAGTCTCCTCTGCCACAAGCGTCACTGCGTGTGTTGCGAGAGCTCTTGTCGTGCACTTTGGCACTTGAGATGTGAAAGTGAGGTTATGAGGGACCAACCTTTGCTCTAAAAAAATCTAAATATGGTAACAGAATATGGGAACTAGGAACGATTTATTTTTATGTAAGGAAAAAGCATGCTTCATTTTTTTACAAATGTCTTTCGGTAAGTTCTCCACACTCTTAAAAACTGCAAGAATAGAAAACATGTCGTCTAAACACTGAAAAACATATACGTTATCTTCTCGAGAAAATACGTATTTGAGGCGCTCAGAACCGTAACGGCCTCAAGCGCACTGTCTTAGGTTTTGAGATTGCAGCATGCAGTCATACTCCCGACATTTGATGAACTTACGGTGAACCCACTTCATCATTGGTGTACCCCTACATCTCTGCGAAAATTTCTCCCACCGATTTGATATTCACTTCCATATGAGCCCAAAGCACAAATTTTCATTGCTGTAGGAACACACTGACTACACAGACGCCTATTTCTCCATACGTGCTGGAAGATACGCCCCCACGCACAAACCCAAGTTCGCCGGTTTCAGCATTCCAGCCTGTAAAATGGACTCCGAGAATTTGAGAATCTTAAAGAGGGTTACCAACTTCACTACGAAAACGAAAAGTTGATATTCGTGGTAAAACTATGCAGTTGATAAATTTTACACTGTATTCAATAGGATGCGACGAAATGATGCGTTCTTCAGTGAAGCCTTGGAAGGTCATTTTCTTCAGGTCACATGGATGGAGACAATTTGTCATTTCTCCACAGTTTGTGGATGTCTTGCAAAATCTGGTGCCCAAGTGTGTAGGCGGAAAGCAAATATCAACCTTTAAACATAGACATCACAAAACTTCTAGATTTCGTGCCTAAAGTGGACAGCTTCAACTGAACCTCAAGCCAGAAAGCGTGCTTAATGAAACTAACGAGGACCATTAAGCGCGTGGGAAAGAGGGTGAGACGGGGATAGAGGAAGAGATACGAAGAATCGCTTATCGGCCTTCTGCTGTCCCAATATATAGCAATATCCGTGGACTGCTAAGGAAACATGGCATCCAGTTCATTTCGCTCCCTTCAACAATAATGAAGTATTCTTTGTAGTGTTAAAGACGACCTAGTTCTCCGAAAACCTGGTGTGTACTAGAGCTGTTGCCAAGATATCCATATATATCAATATTTTCCCAAAATTATCGATCTAGTATGCGATCTAACTTCATACGATATACCGATGTCAGAATGGTAAGGTCGAGCGCCGATATTTTTGTATTTTCGCAGTTGTCGGTAAATATTTGAAATTGTTGATTTGAAATTGTAGTAAAATATTCTTTTACTTTCACTGTGTGAGGGAGTCCTACTATGTTTTGAGCTTTCATCACGTTCAGTCTTCCTCTTTGACTACGTGAAGCAAGTATCGGTGGCACAAAGAGAGAGTCAGATTGCTCTGCGGTGGCTGTGTGAATGGAATAACAAAGATTCCCGATGTGAAGAAATAGCACACGTTTGCTTAAAAAAAAAAAAACTAGATTCTAACACAACTAGTGTGTTATTCTTCACATCGGCGTTCTTCAAAGAAGTTGCTGAAAATGAACAAAAGTCTAACTTAAATGATTGGTATTGTAACAAATAAGCCCTCGGTCACAAATATTAAGTCAAAATTGACCTGGTTTCGACGCTATGATGAGTGTCGTTTTCAGAATTAGACTAAATGTACTGAAACATTAGGTATATAGTACATTAATAAAATTAAAGTTTGTACTGACTCGAAACGATGCAGTACTTACAAGTCACATATTAAAAAAGATCTCGGCCGGAAAGGCGACGTCATGAACAACTGTCAGATGGCGAGCCGCTAAGGGCTGCTCGTACTGTGGACAGGGATTGCAACAAGACAATGATTGGTCTTTGCGGTGACGTGTGCGGGGGAAATTCTGACGTAATCAGCGCTCGGTGCTACCGACAGAAAATGTAACATTTGACTTCACCTCGCAATTTTGACACAACTGTTAAGTCGCTGGCGTGAAGTGTTCAGGACAAGTACGATATGTGACGCAGCCGAAGGACGGATTCACTGGACACGTTTTAGTGTGCCACAGCAATGCAGTTACCAACGTCAGCAAAGGGGTTATCGCCAAGCGTTTTACTTTAAATTCTTGCTGCAAGGGGTATAAATAGGCTGCAAGCTTGTTGAGTACAAAATCAATACTTAAATATACAGCTCTAAAACTGGCAGTGTGTGTAGAATGTGCAGCCAATATTGATTGGAAAATTGCGCAGGTCGCACCAGTGTTTCAGAAGGGTAGTAGGAGTAATCCATCTAACTACAGACCTATATCATTGACGTCGGTTTTGGAGCATATACTGTATTCAAACATTATGAATCACCTCGAAGGGAACGATCTATTGATACGTAATCAGCATGGTTTCAGAAAACATCGTTCTTGTGCAACGCAGCTAGTTCCTTATTCGCACGAAGTAATGGCCGCTATCGACAGGGGATCTCAAGTTGATTCCGTATTTCTAAATTTCCGGAAAGCTTTTGACACCGTTCCTCACAAGCGACTTCTAATCAAGCTGCGGGCCTATGGGGTATCGTCTCAGTTGTGCGACTGGATTCGTGATTTCCTGTCAGGAAGGTCGCAGTTCGTAGTAATAGACGGCAAATCATCGAGTAAAACTGAAGTGATATCAGGTGTTCCCCAGGGAAGCGTCCTGGGACCTCTGCTGTTCCTGACCTATATAAATGACCAGGGTGACAATCTGAGCAGTTCTCTTAGGTTGTTCGCAGATGATGCTGTAATTTACCGTCTAGTAAGGTCATCCGAAGACCAGTATCAGTTGCAAAGCGATTTAGAAAAGATTGCTGTATGGCGTGGCAGGTGGCAGTTGACGCTAAATAACGAAAAGTGTGAGGTGATCCACATGAGTTCGAAAAGAAATCCGTTGGAATTCGATTACACGATAAATAGTACAATTCTCAAGGCTGTCAATTCAACTAAGTACCTGGGTATTAAAATTACGAACAACTTCAGTTGGAAAGACCACATAGATAATACTGTGGGGAAGGCGAGCCAAAGGTTGCGTTTCATTGGCAGGACACTTAGAAGATGCAACAAGTCCACTAAAGAGACAGCTTACACTACACTCGTTCGTCCTCTGTTAGAATATTGCTGCGCGGTGTGGGATCCTTACTAGATGGGATTGACGGAGGACATCGAAAGGGTGCAAAAAAGGGCAGCTCGTTTTTTATTAGGGGAGAGAGTGTGGCAGATGTGATAAGCGAATTGGGATGGAAGTCATTAAAGCAAAGACGTTTTTCGTCGCGGCGAGATCTACTTACGAAATTTCAGTCACCAACTTTCTCTTCCGAATGCGAAAATATTTTGTTGAACCCAACCTACATAGGTAGGAATGATCATCAAAATAAAATAAGAGAAATCAGAGCTCGAACAGAAAGGTTTAGGTGTTCGTTTTTCCCGCGCGCTGTTCGGGAGTGGAATGGTAGAGAGATAGTACGATTGTGGTTCGACGAACCCTCTGCCAAGCACTTAAATGTGAATTGCAGAGTAGTCATGTAGATGTAGATATTTTATTTTTATTTATTTTTGTGGCGGTACATTTATATTTTCTACGTCGATAAGTCGGTAATTGTTTTCGATGTAGAGGGCTTACAATATTTTTTTAAATAGCGATATATCGGTTCCCAATAGCTTCAAAAATATCAACAGCCCTAGTGTGTACCTCATTTCATGCGAATTCGCAAGTCTTACATGGGACAGACCACCAGAACAGGGGAGGAGAGAAGTCGGTGAAACATCAGCGACACAGTTGACTAAAACAAGCAACCAAATCATCTGTCGCAAAGCGCTGCCTCGAATGTAATCGTAAGTGAAACGCGAACAGACAAGTATCCAGGTGCAGACGTAAAGTTCCTGCGAGAGCATAATGAGGGATTCTGTCGAAGTAAGGATGTCCGGAAACTTAATAAACAGGGAGAGAGGTTTCAATTTAAATCACTCAATTTATTAACACCTTGCTGGTAAAATATTAAAAGAAGAAAATATACCCATGATGGTAGGCGCTGTGGGTGAATGGAGCAGGTGTAGTAACGCCACGAACGTAAACTGCTAAGGAAAAAACTCAGTTGTTTAAGTACACGATGCTCGGTCCACTGGATTCCGAATTACGTCAGCGATTGCCAGTCAGTCATACAGGACGTAAAACAGTTCTTTCAATAAGGTATATACAGACTAGTAACACGAAAGCTAATAACGAGTAAAAAAAAATACGTACGTTACATTATATAAATTGCAGATTCCATAGTTGTAAGTTTCCGGATAGCATTTGACATTGGGCACATTGTAGGCTGTTGACGAAGGTACGAGAATATGAAGTAAGTTCAGATGTGTGTGTGTCTCGAAGACCTCTTAAATAACAGAACAAAATATGCTGTCCATTACGGCGAGTGTTCTTCAGAAACAAGGGTATCGTCAGGAATGCTCCAGGGAACTGTTAGTGAAACGTCCCCTTTGAACAATTTATACACGAATGTGCTTAACCTGACACACAATGTTTTTAGCGCAACGCAATCTGACTTTCAATAATCCCTACAAAACAATGGCCCTGACTAACTTTAACCTATACGTTTCACAAATCACTTACCTCACAAAAATCTTCGTTACTGGAACTACTGCAATACAGCGAGCGCCACTACTGCCAGCTAAATAAAAGATTCAAACTACGGAACGCACTAACTACTGATAGAGATAGTTAGCAAATGAAAGATACTAATAGAGAACAAACAATGTATTTACCTTAATATCATCACAAGTCATAATATGTCATTTCAAAACTCCGCCATCTCTCCCCTCACATCCACCACTGCTGGCGGCTCACCTCTAACTGCGCAACGATACGCGCTGTTCACATTCAGCTATAGCAGTTCATGACAACAATGGCAGACAACAATGCAAACTAGCCACAGACTGCACACAGCACAGCCAGTGATTTTCATACAGAGCGCTACGTAACGTTGCCAATAAGAAAACATAAACAGCAAACTTACATAAAGAAAACATAAACAGCCTACTTACATAGAGAAAACATAAACAGCCTACTTACATAGCCCCCATGCTCCCCACAAAAAATTTTACAAATTTTTTTGGCCAGTGGCCAATAGAGATTCGAAAATTTTTTTCATAATTACAGTAAGAAAGATATCAAATGCACACACTTATTAATACAATGTTGGCCAAAAGCTAAAATTTTCTCACAGTCCATAAAGACAGTCCAGATCATTCATCATAATAGTAATTACAGTTTTTTTTCACAAAGTCTCATTAGTAAAAAAAAAAATTGCACACAGAAGTAGTGGATTTCCATGCAGAGCGCTACGTAACGTTGCCAATAAGAAAACATAAACAGCCTACTTACATTAGGACCGCTGTTCTCTATATACGTAAATGATTTGGCGGCAGGGTGGGCCAAAATCTGCTCTTAGCTGCTTATGCTGTGGCGCATGGTAAGATGTTGAAGTTCAGTGGCTGTTGGACGTTAAAAGATGACTTACACGAAATTTGTGGTTGCCGTGCTGAATGGCAGCTCGCTCTAAATGTAGAAAAAACAAAGTTAATACTGATGAGTAAGAACCAAAAACCTGTAATGATAGGATACAGTATTTCTAGTGTCCTGCTTGGCACAGTCAGGTCGTTTAAATATCTGGACGTAACGTTGCAAATCAATGTGAGATGGAACGAGTATGTGAGAATTGTGGTAGGAAAGGCAAATGATCGACTTCAGTGTATTGAGAAAATTTTAGGAAACACTATCTGTGAAGGAGACCGTGTATAGGCCGCTGTGCGACCTGTTCTTGAGTACTACTGGTGTGTTTGGGATCCGTACCAGGTGGGACTGAAGGAAGACATCGAAGCAATTTAGAAGCGGGCTGCTAGATTTGTTACTGGTTGGTCGGAACAACACACAGGTGTTCCAGAGATGCTTCGGGAACTCCAACGGGAGTCCGTGGAAGGAAGTAGACGTTCTTTTCCAGTTTAGGGGGAGGGGGGGTAGGACGTCAAACGGGACGACTTGGAGCAGGAGAGACACCACAGGAATTTTGAACTCCACTGTCTATACTTTTAAAAATAAATTCATAAAACTTTGTCAGGATGACCAGAAAGGATTCAGGATTTACACCTAGTGATGGAAGTTCAAAAATGTAAGAAAAAGACTTATTTTTTTACATTTGTATTTCACCTTTTTTTCACTTACCATTGGCTGCATTTGTTGCTGTACGTACTTTTCTTCATAAGTAAGAGAAATTCTTTGATTAATTTTGCACAGCATACAAAGCATACTTACAGGTGTATGAAACTATAGAATTTTCCAAATATATTAAAAACTGTGGTAAAAATTGAGATAATTAACTATAATATTTGAGTTTTTTCTGAACATAGTTTAAAATGTAACAGCACATTCAATTTTTCATAAATTAAATAATTTCTAGAGGTGCATACACCTGTAAGTATGGTTTGTATGCTCTGCAAAATTCATCGAAGAATCTCTCTTAGTTATGAAAAAACGTGTACCTATAGCAACAAACGCAGCCAATAGAAGTAAAAAAACGAACTTTCACATGTAAAAAAAATTGTTTTGTTATTTTTTAACTTCCACTGCTATGATTGTGATTCCTTCCTGGTCATGCTGACAAAGTTTCATGAATTTATTCGTAAAAGTATAGACAGTGGAAATTAGTGTCCTGTGGTGTGTCTCCTGCTCCAAGACGGCCCGTTTGACATCCTACCCCGCTTAAACTATTCAGAAAATTTAGGGAACTGGCATTTGAAGCTGGCAGCCGAAGGATTCTACTGCTGCCGATATACATCGTGTGTAAGGGCACGAATAAAAGTGGTATTAGGGTTCATGCGGAGGCATGTAGGTAGTTGGTTTTCCCTTGCTCCATTTGCGAGTGGAACAGGAAATGACTTGCGGAGTGTCTATGTAGCTCTAGATGCGTAAAACAACTGCGGTGAACTAACTCAATTTTCTGTAACAAAGGTAAACCTGGAACAACGGTGTCACGCCAACACCAACGAGATCAGAAATTACGCAGTTCTGAAGCAGTAGTAACCAGTACAACCCATACTAAAAGTGATACAAGAAATGACTTTTCGAGCTAATATTATTTAATCTACGTGACCCTAAATAGAGGGATTAAGAGGTGAGGGCTGTGAGGAAGGGTGGGGTACGTGGGGGGGAAGAGGGGGTCGACTGAGCGACCCGAGAGATATTGCCGAACTGGCAGCAGTTTGCAGGGCATGCCGAGTTACTTTAATGCCACTAGTAGAAGGGACTGGCTACATCACAACCAATGGAAAATGAGAGCCTTGGCTGTCTCATGCTATGCGCTGGATTAAACCTTCGTTGCGATTCTGTGTTAAGTCTCCCGCACTTATCGCGATTATGCTGTTATCCTCTCCTTCCGCGGGTGGCAGCAGCGGTGTGTATCGATATTCGCACCTTGGACTATCTTTGGCCTGGCGCACATAGTTCCTGGCTGTGCTGCGTGCGAGTAGTTGGTCGGTTGGCGTGGAGCAGCGAGGAATTCTCCGCGGGACTTACTTTGGCCGGGCCCGCTGGCGGTCTCTACGCGGTGTCGCAGTGTGGCGGTGTTCCCATTGCTACGAGGTCCGTGGCTCACCGACCCTGGAATCGAAAGTTGTTTTGATTTAACCTACAGGGTGTTTCAAAAATGACCGGTATATTTGAAACGGCAATAAAAACTAAACGAGCAGCGATAGAAATACACCGTTTGTTGCAATATGCTTGGGACAACAGTACATTTTCAGGCGGACAAACTTTCGAAATTACAGTAGTTACAATTTTCAACAACAGATGGCGCTGCAAGTGATGTGAAAGATATAGAAGACAACGCAGTCTGTGGGTGCGCCATTCTGTACGTAGTCTTTCTGCTGTAAGCGTGTGCTGTTCACAACGTGCAAGTGTGCTGTAGACAACATGGTTTATTCCTTAGAACAGAGGATTTTTCTGGTGTTGGAATTCCACCGCCTAGAACACAGTGTTGTTGCAACAAGACGAAGTTTTCAACGGAGGATTAATGTAACCAAAGGACCGAAAAGCGATACAATAAAGGATCTGTTTGAAAAATTTCAACGGACTGGGAACGTGACGGATGAACGTGCTGGAAAGGTAGGGCGACTGTGTACGGCAACCACAGAGGGCAACGCGCAGCTAGTGCAGCAGGTGATCCGACAGCGGCCTCGGGTTTCCGTTCGCCGTGTTGCAGCTGCGGTCCAAATGACGCCAACGTCCACGTATCGTCTCGTGCGCCAGAGTTTACACCCCTATCCATACAAAATTCAAACGCGGCAACCCCTCAGCGCCGCTACCATTGCTGCACGAGAGACATTCGCTAACGATATAGTGCACAGTATTGATGACGGCGATATGCATGTGGGCAGCATTTGGTTTACTGACGAAGCTTATTTTTACCTGGACGGCTTCGTCAATAAACAGAACTTGCGCATATGGGGAACCGAAAAGCCCCATGTTGCAGTCCATCGTCCCTGCATCCTCAAAAAGTACTGGTCTGGGCCGCCATTTCTTCCAAAGGAATCATTGGCCCATTTTTCAGATCCGAAACGATTACTGCATCCACGCTTTCTGGACATTCTTCGTGAATTTGTGGCGCTACAAACTGCCTTAGACGACACTGCGAACACCTCGTGGTTTATGCAAGATGGTGCCCGGCCACATCGCACGGCCGAAGTCTTTAATTTCCTGAATGAATATTTCGATGATCGTGTGATTGCTTTGGGCTATCCGAAACATACAGGAGGCGGCGTGGATAGGCCTCCCTATTCGCCAGACATGAACCCCTGTGACTTCTTTCTGTGGGGACACTTGAAAGACCAGGTGTACCGCCAGAATCCAGAAACAATTGAACAGCTGAAGCAGTACATCTCATCTGCATGTGAAGCCATTCCGCCAGACACGTTGTCAAAGGTTTCGGGTAATTTCATTCACAGGCTACGCCATATTATTGCTTCGCATGGTGGATATGTGGAAAATATCGTACTATAGAGGTTCCCAGACCGCAGCGCCATCTGTTGTTGAAAATTGTAACTACTGTAATTTCGAAAGTTTGTCTGCCTGAAAATGTACTGTTGTCCCAAGCATATTGCAACAAAGGGTGTATTTCTATCGCTGCTCGTTTAGTTTTTATTGCCGTTTCAAATACACCGGTCATTTTTGAAACACCCTGTATCAGCAAGTAACGACTGTTCACATTGTGTCGCTTGGAGTTCGTTGTCGGCTGTTGGGATATTCCCGCGAGGGTGGTTTTCAAGTTGGAAAATTCTAGCCACCCTCTGGTGGAGTTTCAATGTATTTGGTTATTTGAAGTGCACCATCGGAATCTTCCGCCTTGTGGCCGTTAACGTTCCGATTACCTGCCCTGGCCGTTGACGTAAGTTTCAGGCAGTGTAGTTTCCTCATCGTGTTGTTGCTGTCCAGCACGTTGTGTAGTTTGGCAGCTCAGTGTGTGATTAGTTGTTCCGTTGAACTCCCTGTTGTGCCCTGGTAAGGTGAAGTGGAAGTTACCTTGTCGGTGGGTCCGCTGATTATCGGTCAGTTGCGTTGTCATCGCATCGTGAATGGTTGGCCTTGGCTGCCTGTCTCGGCTAAGTGAGCGTTAGTGTTTTGAATTCCAGGCCGACCCTCGAACATCTGAGCGCCCTTGGGTGTACTGCCCTATTTTTTAACTTTGTTCTTGTTGTTTGTGCTTGTACGGCTTCTAGCTGATCTTCTTAAATTAGCGTTGTTGTGCTCTTAAGGGCATCAGCCTCAATTGCAGTGCCGGCCGAGCGGTTCTAGGCTCTACAGTCTGGAACCGCGCGACCGCTACGGTCGCAGGTTTGAATCCTGCCTCGGGTATGGATGTTTGTGATGTCCTTAGGTTGGTTAGGTTTAAGTAGTTCAAAGTTCTAGGGGACTGATGCCCTCAGAAGTTAAGTCCCATAGTGCTCAGCCATTTTTCCTGAATTACAGAACTGCTTAATGTAAGGCCTTTGGTATTTAAAAAAAATTGTTATGGAGTTTTAAGTGTAAGGCCTTCAGCCGATTTGAGTTTAACTTGTTTACTTCAGCGTAACGAAAGAAGTTTTAAGATAAGGGTTGCCTTTTAGATTTCTGATTATGCTTGCGTTTTAAGTTATTGGCCTTCAACTGTTTTAAAATGAAAGTGGTTTTCAGCGGGAATTAAGTTCCTAGCATTAAAACAGTGTGTTTTAAAAAAAAATTTGGGACCTTGTAATGTTTATTATTTGAACAAAGTTGTATGTTCGAGTGTTAACTGACAGCCCCCTTATTTTGGCCCCTTTCCACGATTTAAACTACCTATCCTGTCCTGTCCTGTCCTCTCCTGTCCTGCGGGAGTAGCAGGGCGTATCACAACGGATGCTTCTCCGCGCAGTTTCCGAAAAACAGATCTCGTTCACATCTGCACTACTATGTAAAGACAAGTAGCAGTTTAACCTTACCAAACACCTTGAAAAGTTCTGGACCGATTTGCTTAAGATTTTTGTACAATATTCTATTAAACAATCCGATGGGCGTACGGTACATATTTTTAAATATATATTTTATCTAAATACAGTGTAGTGCATAAGTAGGAAACGTTGTTGCACATCATTTGGTATGTAGGACATCCGCAACTAAGAGGCACGATAGTTAGACATCCACTTCAGTTGCACTCATTATTTATTCAGACCACGACCCATTCCGGGGAATTAAAATGCAATCTTCAGATGTATGAACTTGGTGTATTTGGTAACGCGCAACATGCGGTGGGGCGAGACGGTGCAAGAGCTCAGTATTGCTGAGTCTTAGTGGAAACGGTGCGCTGTCGGACAGCTGTACAGTACGAACATCAACCACTTGATAGGAAAAAATCTCGAAAAGGTCTTAACCCATTTGCTTCAGTATTTTTGCACAATACTGTAATACACATTCAGGACGACACAAACTATAAAATTTAAACAAGTTTAAACAACTCTCTACAGGTTTCCTGTTGAAACTGGCTGCGACAAAAAAAAATGCTGTACTGTGAAAATGTCATTTAGTTTTCTTATTGGCAGTCGGTATTAACCACGATAGCAAGGCATTTAAAGAGAAGTTGTTTCTCCTATACATATGTTTCTCTTGTATTGTACGCGACTTTCTCCTTAAATATAATTTTAAATGAAATTTGTATACACAATAATGCACTGTTTTTTCATTCTCGCCGTCTGTTTCAGCACAAAACAGCAAAGTCGTATTATGGCTTACTGGATTACGATTATAATACCACTACGGGTTCCGAATCGTCCGAAACTTTATAATCCTACCCGTTCGCAGATGGAATTCGATGTATTGCAGAGGTCTCTCTCATACCCCGTTTACCAGTGATCGCAACCAATTTACCCATTCACTTTAAGGGACTAAAATTTCCAGTCGAAATTACTTTTGCAAAACCGATAAAAAAAGGCTGAAATTCTGTGAAAGAAGTGAGCAGACAGAGGGAGGAAATGAGCAGAAACGTTCGCTATTGAATTCCCGAGCGAATACGTTCCGAGGAGAGGCCTACAACATATTAGTTCTTCCCACATACGTCTCGCGAAGTGGCCACAAGGAGAAAAATCCAAAAACTTGAGCTAATACAGAAGCTTACCGACAATCATTACTACCCTGCGAGCGGAACAGGTGTATTACACTCACGTTCATAAATTAAGGATAATTGCAAAATGTAGTGCCACACCACGTGGCACTACACAAAACTGGCGCTAATAGAATAGGCACATATGGAACACACACGATACAGATCTGTAAGTCCACGGTATTGGTGATAAGTTGAGAAAACAGTCCCGAAACACTTGATACAAAACGACACTACGGGGGGAGAGTCACGACAAACTTCACGCAGAGGGTCGACGATTGTGCCGAAAAAGAGGGACAGTACTCAAAGAATATTCTTTCGCAAATAATAAATTTCTGTAAAAATTAACACATAAGCTGTAAACTTTTACTGATTGTGTGTCTTTTGAAATAAGTCTCTGCATCTGAAAACCTCTATTCATGGGTTGTCGAGACAGTGGTATGCGAACACTTGGTAGCCATTGAGACTCGTTCGCTCTTGCATAGAGGTGAAGCAGCATGGAATGGCGTCCCCGTATTGTCATCGAAGCTCAGTTATGCTTCGTGGCTAGCTGGGTTGGAGCTGATGTTGTTGCCAGAGGTGGCGCCACTGTGTGCAAAATTTCTGACCCTATCTATACCTGTACATTTGAGCATGTTCCTACTATTCCCTATATTCATCGCAGTGGTTGTTTAGTGCAATGATTCCCAACCTGGGGGTAATAACACCCCATGGGTGGGGGTAAAGTGAAATATCATGAGGGATAAAAACAAATTTTTCAATTATCTTTTGGTCACGAAAGTGATTTTTTTAAAGATGGTTACTATTTATTATCACTTTTTCATGAGGCTGCAATATACATACGTTACGAATAGCAATTTCTTTTTAAAAAAATACTATTATTAACACTTCAAATAATATAGAGGTTACAACCCACCAGGGTAGCAAAGAGCGCTAATGCGCTTCTTCCTGGACTCGGGTAGGCGCGCCGGCCCCGAATCGAATCCGCCCGGCGGGTTAACGACGAGGGCCGATGTGCCGGCCAGCCTGGATGTGGTTTTTAGGCGGTTTTCCACATCCCCTAGGTGAATACCGGGCTGGTCCCCATGTTCCGCCTCAGTTACACGGCTCGCAGACACCTGAACACAGTCGCACTATTCCATGGATTACATTACGGAGACAGTTGGGGTGCACTAATTTCGTCCCGGGGGGGGGGGGGGGGGGGCTGTACGGGTTGGCGGCAGGAAGGGCATCCGGCCACCCCTTAAACATTAACATGCTAAATCCCAAATCCGATCAACGATGGCTGACCCTGCGTACCTGCGAGACAAGGCACAAGGCGATAGATAGATAGATAGATAGATAGATAGATAGATAGATAGATAGATATAGAGGTTAGAGCTTTTGAAACGAATGTATCATCATCTTTCTCACAGTCCAGCCAGTACACACATACTTCGTATCATGCATCTACCTCAGTCAAATTCAGGCGTCTACAAGATATGTTTAAGCACTTGAAAATGCCTCCTGTGAGTTACAGGTAGTTCCTGCAGTGGACCAAACATTACTTCTTTATTCTCTTCAGGAAAGATAAATGAACTAATTCACAGTACAGCACAACAGTAACTATGTCTTGCCGAAGTCCTCAGATTCGTGTCAGTTGAGAAATGAGTCTAGCAATCAAATAATTTACGAACGAGTACTATAGTGCGCATATTCCAACATGGTTGATTCTAAATGGCGTTGCTGCATATGGCAAAAGCAAGTGCCGATAGAGAGAGGAGTGAAGCATAGGAAGTAGTGAAAGAGGTGTCTACTCTGAATATGGATGTTACCTTTCTTTCCTGAGAGGGAGACGTAGTATTGCTTTTTCATTCTGTGAAACAAGCGTTTTAGAGATTAGCAGTACCCATTGTCATTAATTCGTGGTTTAATAAAACGCCTGCAAGCGGAAAATATCTTTCGTTTCAAGAATAAGATTTTCACTCTGCAGCGGAGTGTGCGCTGATGTGAAACTTCCTGGCAGATCAAAAAAGTGTGCTGGACCGAGACTCGAACTCGGGACCTTTGCCTTTCGCGGGCAAGTACTCTACCATCTGACCTACCCAAGCACGACGAGGTACTGGCGGAAGTAAAGCTGTGAGGACGGGGCGTGAGTCGTGCTTGGATAGCTCAGATTGCATTTCGCGGGCAAGTGCTCTACAAACGTCCCGAGTTAGTCTCGGTCCGGCACAGTTTTAATGTGCCAGGAAGTTTCCTCATCTTTCGTAGTTTTAAAAAAGTTGTTAAAGGAAAATTGTATTCATACTGAAGTTTAGTTACGCGCTAAGAATGACGATCGCAGAGGGATTGGTGGAGGGGGTGTACTGAATATTATCTGATTAGATTTGGGAGGTAATAGTCTCGGAAAAGTTAAAAACCACTCTTTTGTTGGACAGAGCACAATATTCTGACCCTGCGGCCCTTGATGTCCTGTGCTCACTTCTGAATAGTGGCGGGGCCTTTCCCTCGCTCCAGTTCCTCCAGGAAGGCCCCAGGCCCTCTCAGCCTGCTATGAAATTGGTCCCGCAGATCCCTCCAGTGGTAGGTGACCAGTCACCCACCACCCCCACCCCTTAGCCTCCCTCCCCCCTCCCGTTACTGCCAAGGCGAAGATAGGTTGCATTGCACCTACACTCAGGCCGACAGCCCGTTCACGAGATTAACAATCTTTGTCATTTATGCTCTGTATAGTCGAAAGCCTGTCCTAAGCAAAGGAGGAGAAGTGGAAAGGTGGAAGGAATATTTAAATTGCCTATACAAGGGAGATGTACTTCAAGGTAATATTATGGAAATGGAAGAGGACGTGGGTGAAAAGGAGAGGGGTGGTAAAATACTGCGTGAAGTATTTGACAGAGCACTGAAAGACGTAAGTCGAAACAAGAGCCTGGGAGTAGACGACATTCGGTCATAACTATTGATAGCCTTGGGAAAGCCAGTCATGACAAAACTCTTCAATCTGGTCTTTAAGAAATGAGACAGGCGAAATACCCTCAGACTGTAATTCCAATTCCAAAGAAAGCGGGTGCTGACTGGTGTGAAACAGTTTAACAAATACTAACACGAATTGTTTACAGAAGAATGGAAAAACTGGTAGAAACCGACCTCGGTCAAGATAAGTTTGTATTCGGGAGAAATTACGAAAACTTGACGGAATACTGACTCTACGAATTATCATAGACGAGCGCTTAAGGGAAGGTTCACTATCCTTTGGCCCGAAAAAAGAATGTTCTTTGAGAATTTTTTTCTCGAGATGTGTTATAGATATCAATGTCAAGTTTGGTGAAAATGTTAATTGATATTTCCTCTACAAACTGGAATTTTTTCGACAGGAAATGAAGAGCAAAGGCGGCAGTGCCGTCGGAACGAAACAAAATTTCGTTGTAGGCCTCCAGGTCAGCCGGCTCGTCTGAAATCAGAATTGAGTTCACGTTAGCGAAGTATGTAAGATTCTGAGATGTACATCGCTTAAGTTTCCAGAATGAGATTTTCACTCTGCAGTGGAGTGTGCGCTGATATGAAACTTCCTGGCAGATTAAAACTGTGTGCCCGACCGAGACTCTAACTCAGGACCTTTGCCTTTCGCGGGCAAGTGCTCTACCATCTGAACTACCGAAGCACGACGCACGCCCGGTACTCACAGCTTTACTTCTGCCAGTATCTCGTCTCCTACCTTCCAAACTTTACAGAAGCTCTCCTGCGAAACTTGCAGAACTAGCACTCCTGAAAGAAAGGATATTGCCAGGAAGTTTCATATCAGCGCACACTCCGCTGCAGAGTGAAAATCTCATTCTGGAAACATCCCCCAGGCTGTGGCCAAGCCATGTCTCCGCAGTATCCTTTCTTTCAGGAGTGCTAGTTCTGCAAGTTTCGCAGGAGAGCTTCTGTAAAGTTTGGAAGGTAGGAGACGAGATACTGGCAGAAGTAAAGCTGTGAGTACCGGGCGTGAGTCGTGCTTGGGTAGCTCAGGTGGTAGAGCACTTGCACGCGAAAGGCAAAGGTCCCGAGTTCGAGTCTCGGTCTGGCACACAGGTTTAATCTGCCAGGTAGTTTCATCGCTTAAGTTATTTGGACCATAGGAAACAAAATGGCGGCCATTTTATAAAAATAGGGATTTTTCATAGATTTTTCGACTTCGTCGGCTAAGTATAAATGTTTATAGTTGACTGATCGGAATAAGTGGTAAAACTCCTAGACAATTTAGTTACCTTCGTCGTAAACAATCATGCCAATCGGTTCAGTAGATTTGAACTTAGTCATTTCGAGAAAAACGCGTTTGAAGTTTCGACTACATATAAACGCAAGATTATGCGACGTACGTTAAATTTGCTATTCCGGGTCCATAAACTAGTCCTTCCTCTTCCTCATAGAGGGAGTTCTGCTCGATCTGGGCCATCCTGCGCTGCTCCAGAGCCGCTCGTACGGCCGGTGAAAAGCGGTTTTCGGCCGCTTGAATCCGGTGGTCGTCCGAATGCTTGGCGAACTGCGTCGAAAGTCGCAGGGTGACGTCCATCGTTGTCATGGTCTTCAGAATTGCTGAATACCCTTCGTTGAAGCTGCTCACTGCCAGGAAAGTCGCAGTCTCCAGTCTTTGCACCAGAATGCAAATGCTTGGGGGCTAACTTCCAAACACACGCGTTCAAACTTTCATTTGTATTTTGTGGGTTTCCTCCCAAGCACCGGTACAATAATTTTTCCTCCGAAAGAAAAAAAATTGGTGCGTGAAAAAGGCCAATTTCAGGCAGGTGCATTTTTTGTTCAACCGCGAATAACAAACATTTCCGTTTCGTATTCGGAAAAACCGTTTCAGGGAAGGATTCTAAACACTTGCATGGATCCAAAAATCCAATATAAAAAAAATTGATTTTTGAACCAAAAGATAGTAAACTTCCCCTCAAGCAGAGGCAAAACGTAACGTGTATAGGATTTGTGAACGTAGAGAGAGCTTTTGACAATGTTGACTGGAATATTCTTTGAAATTGTGAAGGTAGCTGGGGTAAAATACAGGCACCAAAAGGCTACTTAAAATTTCTACATAAATAGCAGTGAAGAGTCGAAGGGCATGAAAGGGAACCAGTTGTTGAGAAGGGAATGAGACAGGATTGTAGTCTATCACATGTATTTCAATCTGTACACTGAACAAGCAGTAAATTAAACCAAGAAAAATTTGGAGAAGGAATTAAAGATTAAGGAGGAGAAAATTTTAGGTTTGACGTGACATTGTAATTCTGTCACAGCAAAAGAATTGCATGAGCAGTTCATTGGAATGGAAAATTCCTTGAAAGGATGCAAGAACAACATGAACGAAAATAAAATGAGGGAATGTTGTCGAATTAAATCAGGTGATTCTAAGCGAATTAGGTTTGGAAACTAGACCTTGAAGTAGTAGAAGAGTTTTGCTATTTGGGCAGCAAAATAACTGATGATGGCCAAAGTAGAGAGAATATAAAATGTAGACTGGTAGTGGCAAGAAAAGCATTTCTGAAGAAGACATTTGTGAACGTCGAATATAGATTTAAGTGTTGGGAAGTGTTTCCTGAAGACACTTGCCTGGAGTATGTAACGGAACATAGTCATCTAACATTACTTTTCCTCAACAGTAGTTGTCGATACCAGTACTTTAAAATTTTTAGGCAGGTCAATATTCTCTCAGCTGCTTTTCTGGAAACTTTCATATAATTTTATACACAGTACATTTCAAGGTAATATTTATGAAAAGGAATTACTTTCTTTTCGATGTTATAATCAATAAGTACTAGCTCTGAATGTAAAGTTCAAATTATTTTTTTAGAAACAAACGAAATTACGAATTATTTGGCAGACTTAAAATTTCTGTTATTAATTACGCAAGCTAGTACTGTTTATTATGTTTATTTTTGGATACATTTATGAAATAATACTTCAGAATACTATCATTACAGCAAAGTGGAGGGAGTAGTAAGCATGCCTCTAATGTGATCGGAAGTACTTTTGTATCTTGTGCGAAGTGTAATTTCGGCTTCGTTAATGCGAAAATTCGGTAGACCTTATGACACACTAAAATGTGACAAAATATATTAACGTAAGAACAAAAATTCTGCAACAAAAAGTCCATGAGGACCTAAAATGCGCGAATTTCAGCTTCAAGAACCAAGAATAGGAGCCAACTGTACACGAAAAGCTAAGTAAACTACAAAGTTCATTGTAATCTCCGCTCCTCTCAAATTTTTCATAAAAGATTTCGCTTATTGTGAACAATAACTGGAATTAGGAAGGATGAAGATTAAAAGTGGAGCCATATATGGAAGCGAAACATGGAGGATAAACAGTTAGGACAAAAATAATAGCTTTCGAAACGTGGTACTACAGAAGAACGCTGAAGATTAGATGGGTAGGGGAGACACGAATAGAATTGGGGGATAAGAGAAAATTGTGGTAGAACCTGACAAGAAGGGATAGTGTCAGAAGTTCGATGCGGCTTTTCGCGGATGATGCTGTTGTATACAGAGAAGTTACAGTATTAGAAAAATTGCAGCGAAATGCAGGAAGATCTGCAGCGGATAGGCACTTGGTGCAGGGAGTGGCAACTGACCGTTAACGTAGACAAATGTAATGTATTGCGAATACATAGAAAGAAGGATCCTTTATTGTATGATTATATGATAGCGGAACAAACACTGGTAGCAGTTACTTATGTAAAATATCTGGGAGTATGCGTACGGAACGATTTAAAGTGGAATGATCATATAAAATTAATTGTTGGTAAGGCGGGTGCCAGGTTGAGATTCATTGGGGGAGTCCTTAGAAAATGTTGTCCAACAACAAAGGAGGTGGCTTACAAAACACTCGTTCGACCTATACTTGAGTATTGCTCGTCAGTGTGCGATCCGTACCAGGTCGGGTTGACAGAGGAGATAGAGAAGATCCAAAGAAGAGCGGCGCGTTTCGTCACAGGGTTATTTGGTAACCGTGATAGCGTTACGGAGATGTTTAACAATCTCCAGTGGCAGACTCTGCAAGAGAGGCGCTCTGCATCGCGGTGTAGCTTGCTGTCCAGTTTAGAGAGGGTGCGTTTCTGGATGAGGCATCGAATGTATTGCTTCCCCCTACTTATACCACCCGAGGAGATCACGAATGTAAAATTAGTGATTCGAGCGCGCACCGAGGCTTTCCGGCAGTCGTTCTTCCCGTGAACAATACGCGACTGGAACAGGAAAGGGAGGTAATGACGATGGCACATAAAGTGCTCTCGGCCACACACCGTTGGGTGGCTTGCGGAGTATAAATGTAGATGTAGACTAGAAGGGATCGGTTGATATGACGCATTCTGAAACATCAAGGGATCACAAATTTAGGACTAGAGGTAAGTGTGGGGGCTAAAAATCGTAAAGGAAGACCAAAAGTTACATACAGTAAACAGATTCAGAAGGATGTGGGTTGCAGTAGTTATTCGAAGATGCACAGGTTGATACAGGATAGAGTAAAGTAGAGCTGGATCGAATCAGTTTTCGGACTGAAGATCACAACAAGATGTCTTTTTCCAAAGCTGTTTCACAGAGAAAGACTGCACTGTAGTTCCTTCTCTAGATTGTCGCACAGATAACAAAATGGTAGATATCGAAATAGACGACAGGGGGATAGAAAAACAATTAAAATTCCTCAAAAGAAGAAAGGCCGCTGGACCTGATGGATACCACTTCGATTTTATACAGAGTACGCGAACGAACTTGCCCCCCTAGAAGATCTATGCCCTTTTCCGATCCTTTGGAAAGCTACGGTCATCCCCGTTTTCAAGAAGGGACGTCGAACAGATGTGCAGAGCTATAGACATATATCTCTAACGTCGATCAGTTGTAGAATTTTGGAACACGTATTACGTTAGAGTCTAATGACTTTTCTGAAGACTAGAAATCTACTCCATATGAATCAGCATGGGTTTCGAAAAAGACGATCGTGTGAAACCCAGTTCGCGCTATTCGTCCACTAGATTCAGAGGGCCATAGACACGGGTTCACAGGTAGATGCCGTGTGACTTCCGCAAGGCGTTCGATACAGTTCCCCACAGTCGTTTAATGAACAAAGTAAGAGCATATGGACTATCAGACCAATTGTGTGATTGGATTGAGGAGTTCCTAGATAACAGGACGCAGCATGTCATTCTCAGTGGAGAGAAGTCTTCCGAAGTAAGTGTGATTCCAGGATGCCGCAGGGGAGTGTCGTAGGACCGTTGCTGTTCACAATATACATAAATGACCTTGTGGATAACATCGTAAGGTCACTGAGGCTTTTTGCAGATGATGGGAAAGTTGTACTGAAATGCAGGAGGATCTGCAATGAATTGACGCATAGTGCAGGTAATGGCAATTGAATCTCAATGTAGACAAGTGTAATTCGCTGCGAATAAACAGAAAGAAAGATCCCTTACGATTCAGCTACAATATAGCAGATCAGCAACTGGAAGCGATTAATTCCATAAATTATCTGGGAGTAGGCATTAGTAGTGATTTAAAATGGAATGACCATATAAAATTAAACGTCGGTAAAGCAGATGGCAGACAGATTCATTGGAAGAATCCTAAGGAAATGCAATGCGAAAACAAAGGAAGTAGGTTACAGTACACTTGCTCGCCCACTGCTTGGATGTTGCTCACCGGTGTGGGATCCGTACCAGATAGGATTGAGAGAGAGAGAGAGAGAGAGAGAGAGAGAGAGAGAGAGAGAGAGAAGATCCAACGGAGAGCAGCGCGCTTCGTTACAGGACCATTTAGTAATCGCGAAAGCGTTACGGAAACGATAGATAAACTCCAGTGAAAGACACTGCAGGAGAGACGCTCAGTACCTCGGTACGGGCTTTTGTTGAAGTTTCGAGAACATACCTTCACCGAAGAGTCAAGCAGTATATTGGTCCCTCCTACGTAAATCTCGCGAAGAGATTGTGAGGATAAAATCAGAGAGATTAGAGCCCACACAGGGGCATACAGACAGTCCTTCATTCCACGGACAATACGAGACTGGAATAGAAGGGAGAACCGATAGCGGTACTCAAGGTACCCTCCGCCACACACCGTCAGGTGGCTTGTGGAGTATGGATGTAGATGTAGATATAGTCTGTATGCAGGATATTTGCTGGTTTTCCTGTCGAAGTTTGAATAGGTCGGGGGTATGGGTTGCAGTAGTAATGCGGGTATAAAGAGGCATGCGTAAGACACTGGGAGAAAGAGCCGCGGGACACAAGTCTTCGTACTGAAGACCGCAGCAAACAGTCGAATCTCTCCTCGTGTCTCTGCCCGCAACATAACGGTCTTGTAGAGAGAGTTGATTCCCCCACTCTGGTTTGGCGACGGCGTCGCTGCGGCACGCAACGCAACGCAGCCGGCCGGCCTCTGCAGTACTGTGGCCACCGTGACGCCCGGCTGGCGCGAGCGCGTGTGTGATGAATAGGGGAACCCCCTGACTGGTAGGAGCGGCCTGCCCCCACCACCGCGCCGCGCCGTTGGCCGACGGCCACGCGCCAAGGCAGTGTGGCTCGGAGCGCGTCTGCGGATCGCTTCGCAGTGTCGGAGGCGTAGGCGGAGGGCCCCACGCCAGCGCAGGCGACGCGGCCGTAGACTGCCCGTCCGTCAGCAGCAGGTAGGCCGCGCGGCGCCAGGTGCGCCAACCCTACCCTACCCTACCATACCCTGACCCACCCCACTCCAAATCTGCCCTCCCTCCTAATTAACAAATCGTCGTAACTTTCCCACACTGCTGCTTCCCATCTTTCAAAGAAGCTGGATATTGGGGACTGAAGCTGTAGTCTTTTTGGCGTGCACGCAGGCTGCTTTCACACTGATTTTCCACTCGACTGTGTTTGTTTACTTTATTTGCAATCAATTTCGAAGGCTTTAACTGCTATCTTACAACTTCTGAAATCGATCTCCAACCTTTTGGTCGACATCCCTCGTTTCGATCATTTCGCATTTTCTCTCCGTGTACCTTTTAGTTCGAATGGGGATTGCTTGCTGTGAAGATGGGATGGCGATTGCACTATTTGACCTTCAGTAAATCCACAGTAAAGTCGACGAACGTCTCGCAGACGTGTGATACCAGTTACGTGATTATTACTCTTAAGACACATTTCATAATTTTTTTATTATTCATTTTATGGCCTTCATTGTACCACTCTAGTCAAAAATGCAAAGTTGTAAACAAGTTGCTACACAGGGATACAATTTGGCTCAACAATAACTTAATGATATGTAGGTAATATAATTATTAGTGTATTCTTATATGAAAGGTGTTTTGCTCTTGTCTGCCCAATATTTCTTCATTCTTTCAGATATTCTCTTTCTCCATCTGAGACCACTCTTCCTGTACTCTTTTTATTGATTTTCATTTGTAGTCTGGTTTGCGGGTCTTCCAGTATTCTGGTTTTCTGTCTTGTTTTTTAGGTCATCTACTGTAATTTGGAGTTCTTTTATATCTTCCTTAATTTCTGGGATCCATTTAATGTCGCTCTTGGTATTCCACAATTTTTGTATTTTTTACTAATGCTGTTTTCTGGAGTTCTCATCAGATGTCCACCGAATGAGATGCGTTTCTTCCTGATCGTGCTCATGACTGGTTCTATTTTTTTATATACTGCTTCATTTGATGCTATTCCCCAATGTCCATTTATTTTATACTGTTTATTTATACATGTCGTAATTATTCTTTTTTCTATTTTTAGTATTGTCAATTTCTGCTGTATTTATCGACATTCCTTATTCATTGCGGTGATTCTGGTGCAGTATAGTACGGTTATAATTGATAGTGTTTCGTAATTAATTTGCGCATTATGGAGCCTCTACCAGGTCCACCCAACCATTCTAAACAGCCAGTTATTCTCAGCGACATCTTAGAATAAATGAGCCAAACTTCGAAATGCAGTTGGAAGTAATGTTAAAGTTTCGGACGTCAGTGATATATATCTAGGTTACAAGATTGAAAATTGTGACGGTACATGTTTACGGTAAAACAGCAAATGGGTGAGTGTGTGGTGGTGATGGAACGGAGAACACACAAACAGGTAAAGATCCAAGTAAAAAAATGCCATATCGCTGTGATTTATACTTTCATGACGGGCGAAAGTAATTCAAATGGAGAAAAGCACAACCACGAACTCTTGTCAGAACAAGTCGAAGCAACAATTGCACATTCCTGGTCTGCGATTTAAATTTGATGCGTAGGGTAATAGTACAGATAGTGAAGAACTGTGGGGTACACATTTTACTCATAACATTATAGAGGAGATGTGGTCGAAGAATAAAATCGGTAAAAAAAATACTCTCGAAAGAACACAAGTTTCCTACGTTGTATTCATGTTCCTGAACTGAAAGTTTTTGTAGACTTACTAATATTCACAGCAATTTCCAAATCTGGCGATGAATCCATAGATAATCTTTTCTCAATGGGTGGAACAGGACATATTGTTTTTCACATCGCTACAACAAAGTTTTGTTTCAAATCGCCAGTTCTTCTGTTTCAGATGCCAGATGACAGGGCAGAAACGAAAGTGGAAGGTGCTGCAGCATACTGTCAAACATTATTAACATATTTATTATGAACTGTTAATAGGGTTGTATTGATGAAATCCAGAATAAAATTTTCATTTTGCAGCGGAGTGTGCGCTATGAAACTTCCTGGAAGACTAAAACTGTGTGCCGGACCGAGGCTCGAACTTGGGACCTTTGCCTTTCGCGGGCAAGTGCTCTACCGTCAGAGCTACCGAAGCACTACTCACGCCACGTCCTCACAGCTTCAATTCCGCCAGTAGCTCGTCTCCACCTTCCAACGTTTCTGTTAAGTTTGGCAGGTAGGAGACGAGATATGGAGGAATCAAAGCTGTGAGGATCGGTCGTGAGTCGTGCTTGGGTAGTTATGATACAGCACCTGCCCGCGAAAGGCAAAGGTCCCGAGTTTGAGTCTCGGTTGGGCACGCAGTTTTAATCTTCCCGGAAGTTACTAATGAAAAGCTTGTGCCACGGTCGATACAGATTTCGGATGTATCTGCCTAGAAAACTGACAAAATATTCGTTAAAGATTGCAAGATTTTGTGTGTGTGTGTGTGTGTGTGTGTGTGTGTGTGTGTGTGTGTGTGTGTGTGTGTGTTACACGGCGGCCTCAAAGTTTGAAAGTTAACATCAAAATATGAATTTGAGAAACATACGAGATTCCACTTTATCGGAACATCACTTGTATAGTTTCTGTATTTTCTTCTTGATTACTAATATCCTTTGTCACATTTCGCTTGCATCATCATCATTTAAGACTGATTATGCCTTTAAGCGTTCAGTCTGGAGCATAGCCCCCCTTATACAGTTCCTCCATGATCCCCTATTCAGTGCTAACATTGATGCCTCTTCTGATGTTAAACCTATTACTTCAAAATCATTCTTAACCGAATCCAGGTACCTTCCCGGTCTGCCCCGACTCCTCCTACCCTCTACTGCTGAATCCATGAGTCTCTTGGGTAACCTTGCTTCTCCCATGCGTGTAACATGACCCCACCATCTAAGCCTGTTCGCCCTGATTGCTACATCTATAGAGTTCATTCCCAGTTTTTCTTTGATTTCCTCATTGTGGACACCCTCCTGCCATTGTTCCCATCTACTAGTACCTGCAATCATCCTAGCTACTTTCATATTCGTAACCTCAACCTTGTTGATAAGGTAACCTGAATCCACCCAGCTTTCGCTCCCATACAACAAAGTTGGTCGAAAGATTGAACGGTGCACAGATAACAGTCTTGGTACTGACTTCCTTCTTGCAGAAGAGAGTAGATCGTAACTGAGCGCTCACTGCATTAGCTTTGCTACACCTCGCTTCCAGTTCTTTCACTATGTTGCCATCCTGTGAGAATATGCATCCTAAGTACTTGAAACCGTCCACCTGTTCTAACTTTGTTCCTCCTATTTGGCACTCAATCCGTTTATATTTCTTTCCCACTGACATTACTTTCGTTTTGGAGATGATAATCTTCATACCATAGTCCTTACATTTCTGATCTAGCTCTGAAATATTACTTGGCAAACTTTCAATCGAATCTGCCATCACAACTAAGTCATCCGCATATGCAAGACTGCTTATTTTGTGTTCACATATCTTAATCTCACCCAGCCAGTCTATTGTTTTCAACATATGATCCATAACATATGATCTCGCTTGCATATGTTTGAAAACACATGTCGAGGTCAATAAACAATAAGTTAAGAGAATACTGTATAAAGCTGGCATTCATATACTGTATGACATTATTCCAGCAATAGTGCCCCGTAAAATACTCTTACTTGTACAAGCCTGCACATTTCTGGTGCGCACACGCAAACGTGTATCCGTTCGTATGCTTCAACAACCTTGCATGACTGCAAATCGATAAAAGGAGGCCGAAATAAAAATCAATAGGAACAAAACAAACGTAGTGACATTAGGAGGTAAAAGCATAAAAAATGCTGAAATGATAAATATTAGAACATAAGCAAAACTTCAGATACTTAGGAAGCGGGCTAGAAATTGGCTGGAAGAGCAGCACAGTTACATCCAGGGTAGCGACAGTGAATCTCTGGAGTCTGACAGACGCCATGATACCAGTTACGTAAGAAAAGTGTGATACCAGTTGATGGTCAAGACGCTGTGGCACAGGTATGGAAATACCTGCAAGTGTATCATAAAAATGTCTTACATTAGAGGACGTGCAGCAATAAAACATATATTATTGTGTGTTCATCATCAGTTTCCTCTTGTATTACCAGATCATTGCCACAATTTTGATCAGTCAGCTGCTTAGTTTTTAATACTGCTGTAAGTGCTGCGCTCATCGAGGAAGTGAAGTCTTCCTCCTTCGCCTCGGGTTTCCTTCGAAGGCAGTTTCTTAAAGCTCCTCCGGCTTTCTTAATATATGTCGTAGCCACTGTCGTTCCCTTCTTTTTATTACATCCAGTAATTGTCTTTGCTCTCCCACTGTTCTCAGTACGTCTCCATTTTCCACTCTGTCCATCCAGCTTACTCTTCACGTCCTCCGCCTTGTCCATATTTCAAAAGCTTCCGGCCCTGGTCTATCTTTATTCCTTAGCTTCCACGTTTCAGCAGCATACAGGACACCACTCCAAAGACAACTTTTTTTAGTATTTTCCTCAATACTTTGTCCATTTTGCTGCAGAAAGCACTCCTCGTACAAAGTGGCTCTGTCACCATTGTGTAACGTATCTTTCCTTCCTAGCAGATAAGTGAGTGAATTACTTAATAAGAATGTGCTGTGCATGAGTGTGAGTTCGCGTCGCGAAAGACAGATTACATATGCGATGGCACGATGTGGTTAGAAATTTTGCGCATATCCATATATAATTAATCCTTCCAGAATATTGACACATAATTACTCTTAAATCTTCATCCCTTTGATGTTAACCTCTTTGGTTGTACCAGGTCCTAGTGGTTCATGAGCGTCATTACTGTTTGAAGGCTCACTGACCGTGTTGTTGTGACTTCAACGTAAAAGGTAGTAATAAATATTCGATCGTACTTCGTATCCGCAGGTTCGACTTTTGGAGAATAGAATATTTAAAAGGTACGATGTGATCAGCAGTAAGATCGCTTTGCCTTCAGATTTTGTGTACAGTTTCCTGATCCATCTGAAAAAAATAAAACCATTAAACGAGTTCAATATGGTGATATTAAAAGGATTACTACAACAACGGCAGACACCTGCATCTATTATTATTATTATTATTATTATTATTATTATTATTATTATTCCACAATGAATATGAAGCATGGGAATCTTGATAATACCTCTTCGATATTCAATGCTAAAGAGAAAAGAAACATTAGACGAAGTAGTCTCCGCTTCCTTCATATATCACTTGTTTCGTTCGGAAAATGGAACTGTCTTTCTTACAGAAGTCTGCTTTTTTTTTACTTATATGCAGTCCATGAATTCTCTTAAACGTTGTTAGTCAAGCACTAATATTTTATACATTAGTCGTGACATAAGATTTTTACAAGTTAGAAAAAAATGTTGTACTTTTATTTTTACGAAGGATCTAATTACAGTCAATTTCTAGCCGCTCTCTAGCTATTTAAATCTTTGCATATGTTCTAATACTTGTCACTTAAGCATTATCTTTACATTTTCTCTCCTCCTAGTGTAATTACTTGTTTGCTTAGTACTGATTTTCATTACATCAATTTTTTTCTTCAGCCTCAAGGGTACTCTAGCTACCTTGAACAGTACTCGCTATATTCTACATTTCCTCTGTTGCTGGAAAAACCATGTCTGGAAACCTAAAACACCATATTTTTCCTCCAGTTTTTGTCGTCTAAGGACAGTGATCAGTGTTGTTTCAAAATACCGATTGAAGAAGATGAGTGACAGCAGCCTTGTATTTCTCATTTTCCTAGTTCCGTCCAGTTGATACTTTCTTATATGGCTTCCACTGACGCTTTTTGATTTAAATATAACCAGTTTATAAGTGTTCTGGTTTCCCAGCCTACTCCTTTCCTTTTAGGTGGAAGTTTATCTTAAGGAACGTTATAAAAACCCTCGTGTTCTATTAGTGAATATGAAGCTATGTCAGGCTGCGGCATCTGTTGAAAATAAACAACAAACGCAGCAGTATGAAAAATTAGTGTGAAAATAGTTTCTCTACTCTAAATCTTAAGTTCCAAGCTGCCTCTCCTGCATCTACCTGCTGTTCACCTGTAATAATGGAGGGCCTCAGCGACCTGTGAAATGAGCAGTAAACGGCAAATTGGCGTTGTCGGACAAACTTTTAAATAAACCTTGAACTTACGTAAAGCGGTACGTGAACAGTATTTTATTACTATCCAATAACAGTATACAATACTGTGTTACTCATGACCAAATCCTTCGGGTGCCGACTAAAAACACGCAATAATATTGTGCAGTATTTTTTTCTCATTCAAAACGTTGGACGACCAGGACACTGTGCTGTGGCAATTGCTACGGTTGCTTCCGGGCGAAAAAAAAATCAGATGGAGCAAAAATTGATCGTAAAATTCCATAATGCTCCGTTCCTAGTCTGCACCTAGTGGTTCGTGTCGCTGCCTCGAGACAGCGGATCCCGGGTTCGATTCCCCTTCGGGTCTGAGGTTTTCTTCGCTCGCGGACCGTACGTTTGTGGTGACACTATCGTCTCATCTAGAAGTGGTGGCCATTACAAAGACTTGCCGCACAAGGAAGCCCAAACGGTTTCTTAGGCCCAATGATGCTTTACGACCATATTATTTTTTATATATTAAATAATATGTAGGAGAGATCTTCCGTAGCTGTAGGGTACCGCTCTCTGCTTTTGGTGAGCAACTGCTCACTTCATGATTTTCGGGTTCTAAAGTGAGCTCCCTTCTTGTCTCGACCTCAGTTCAGTAGCTAGACACTACCGCGAACACAATGAAGCCCAGAGAGGTCACCAACTGGTAAATACATGGTCAGCACTGCCTACAGACAAGGTGTATCTCACGCAATGTGTATAAAAAGGTTTGACCTGCTCATTACTACTGCACGATCTCTTAACCTAATCCACACATAAGAAATTCAGTGCATGTGTTACTCTGAATTACGATACAAAGTCCCTTTGGACTTGCATGCATGTGCGAAGGAACTTTGCATCGTAATTCAGAGTAACACATGCACTGCAATATCGTATTTATCCGCAAACACCAGGTAGGTGCCTTTAAAGTAAAATGTCTCGCCCGTACGGGAATATACATAATGGACGTAAGAGCACAGATTGTAGAAACATGGTTGACGACGTGTGGAGGTCTGGGTTTGGCAGTGTGTCGTGCTGCGAGAGCCAAATGGTAATGCGATCGCTCACTATATGCGGGAAATCCAGGCTCGAGCGCTGGTCCGGCACAACTTTTGTCAGCCATTCTACAGCTTATGGCTGTCAATATTTGCCATTTCGATTGCATTTAATGTACCTCACAAATGTTCAGTATTGTTGCACATCCGGAAATACTGAGCAGTAATGTCGATCCTCAACGGACCGGGTAATGCTGCAAGATGATTAGTGTAGCCACAGATTTAGCCGTTAGCTGGTAAACATTCAGGGTTGAACGTTTTGTATAACCATGCACAGATCAGTCAGTGTGTCCTATTTTAGTTGAATACGGGCGCTGACGACGTATGAATACTGTTCTACGTAATTTAAGGGCTGTGTGAGTGAAAAGTGGCGTACCAACTCACTTACTCTTTCTTCCTCAGCACCTTCAAAAATATCGGCATGCAAACACATTCGCACTCTTTTCAACATGCAACTCGCTTCTCACTCCCGTAACTCTAACTCGCCCACACCCAGTAGTCCATCGCTGTAAGTCGCTCGTACTCATCCACTCCCACACTCCCACTTGCATTTTGTCACTCACTCACTCACTCAGCCCAACTAGTTGTCACGCTCCCACCCAATTCCACTTTCTCCTCCTCTTTATTCCTCCCCCACTGCCACCGTATCATTCACTCTTTCCCTACGACTGTCACCTATCTTCCACTGCCACAGTGTCCTTTTATCGGTTTGCAGGCATGCAAGCTTATACATGTTTGTGTGCGCGCACCAGCAATGTGCAGGCTTGTACAACCAAAAGTATTTTATGGCGCAGTCTTCGTAGTAGCGGCAATTCGAAGGAAGTCGACCACTGCTATTGGAATAGTGTCGTACAGCATATGAAAGGCAGCCTTGTTTTAGCAGCACTAACTAGGAGAGCTCTCCAGCTGTGTCCGCCTGCTTAGCAGGATGGTGACGTGCTTGCCTCCCGTCAGCGGGCCCGGGTTCGATTCCCGGCCAGGTTGGAAATTTTCTCCGCTCGTGGACTGGGTGTCTTGTTGTCCTTGATTGCCTATAACCGACGAAAAAAAAGAATTTCGGAATTTCACGTGGTGCAGCATAGCTTGAAAAATTGTAATTATTTAGTAGTGGTTTAAGAGTTCACCTGACATCCAAACTATTGTCGGTTCGAATCTCGTCAGCTAGGTTGAAATTTTTTATTCTTAAACCTTTATGGAAATGACTCCGATCATTACTTTTATTCAGGTAATTGGTTTACTTGCGTTTCTTTGTAACATTTTAATCAAAGTTTTAACTACTACAATTGCTGTTGTGTGTCCTTCCTATCGTTCTTTCTCCACTTAGAATCCTTGTGCATGTAAATTTAATTAGTTATATTTATCTACCATAATGTTTTGACATTTGAAAATGTCGAGCACTGAATCAAAAAACACAAGATGAAACGGTCTATTTATGTTGAGTGTGCAGTGGTGTCAAGAATGTATTTTTCCTTAAAAGATGTACTTATTTTTGAATGCCAGTCGTTATACATACATTTAAAACGAAATTCAAGCAAAATGAGAAATAGAAGTGTCAGATGATAAAATGGATCCAATTAAATCAAAGTTGTTACATAACATTAATCAGAATCGCATGCACACGCATTCTAAGTGGAAAAACATTGACAGGAAGAAAAATGAGAGGAAGTGATGCATTTCATACGATTACTAATATGGCGTGGCAATGAATAGAAAAAATTACATTTAAACCAATTAATTGAATAATAACAATCATCAAACCGTTTAAATAAATATTTAAAACTTAAAAAATATCAGCGTACCTGACGAGATTCGAACCGACACTCTCTTCAATGTAGGATTAGTGCTTTACCCATTACGCTATGCAGGTACTCCCTGAACTGTTATCATTTTTGAACCTATAGAGCATAAAGTGAAATTTCGAAATATTTTTTCGTCGATTACTCGCAGACGAGTAATGGCTCCAGGGCGTGATTCCTTGGGCCTTAACGTACGTCACTATATAGGTTGTTTAAAAAAAGTTTATCCCAGCACTGAGGAACTCCCCTTCTAAATAAAAAAAAATCAAATCAAATCACAGTACAGACTGACTTAACATACTTCCCTGGGTCCAGCCAAGAACATAATTTGAAATTACTTAACTCGTAATAGTTTACTGAAATATTAAATTTCAGTTATTCAGTTGTATTTTTCATCAGACAAGTCTTTTTTTATAAATGTTTTGTTTAGTTATATCATGAAGTTAACAAAAAACGTTCGGGATTTTAATAGGTAGCACATGATGTTTAACAGTATGAAATGTCAGTCTTTTGAAAGTCCGTCTTATGTTCGATGAAGCAGCAGCACGTTAAGCTGTTTCCACGTGGTCCTTAGTGCCATGCTTCCTTTTTAATCGAGTTACTTCATACAAAAAAAGTTAACACATGACCCCTGTTTTGTTGCCAAATGACGAACAGGGAGTGAAAAGTTGTGGCGGAAGCAGTGGACATACCTCTCCATCGACGTCAGCGCTTGCTGCAAGGAAAGTGAGAGACACGAACAAAGAGAACTCAACACCTAATGCCCAACATATAGGTCCAAAATTAAAAAAAAAATAAATAAATAAAATTTACCAGTTACAAAATTTTCAAACTCGGACATTTTTTTGCAATACTGGAAACTACCGTTGACAGCAGTAAAAAAGACTGTCGGAGCTAATCCTGGACGTACAGTAAGCCTAAGTATTGGTTTGGTGCAAAAGTTCGTAGCGTTTTTCCACAAGTTTAATAAAGACAATATGCACACGTAAGAGACTTCAGTCGTCAATAATATAGTCTGCTTCACTGTTCACAACAGTTTGCCAACGCTGGGGTAACTTTCCGATTCAGCGACTGTAGAAATTACGTGGTTTTGAGGCGAAGAACTCGTTGAGCCATATTCGGAGCGCATTGTCATCCGGAAAGGAAGTTCCTTAAAGGTTGTTCGCTAGAGAGAAGGTGAAAATCTGAGGTCGGCAAGGTCAGGGGAATAAGATGTTGAATTCTGGTCGTTGTTCTTGGATTGCGTCTGCAAGGCGTCTCAATAGTTGCAATAAATGTCAGTATTGATGGTTGCACCTCGGGGAAGCAATTCTTAGTACAGCACACAGTCATTGTTCCACCAGATGTATAACATTATCTTCTGTGGAGGCAACACAGGTCCTTGACCTTCAATGACCAGTGTTGTCCACGATCCAACGGGTGACGAGCAAGCAGAGATGCACACACGATCACCTGCCGATTTTTGTGATTTTTTTTTGGCTCAGAGCTCGCTATACCCATACACCCAATTTTTTGAACCTTCCCCATCGTGTGGAAATGCTGCACGATGGTTGAATGATCACAGTTCATACCACTTGTCTTTTCTTGAATACACGGACGTGGATCCTTGTGGATTAATGCGTTCAAAAGATCTTCATCAAACCCCGAAGGTCTTCTCAACGTGAAGAGTTACTAATGCTAAAACGACCCTTCTTTAAACGAGAAAACCATTTTCTTGCTGTGCTCTGTCAAATAGCATTATCCCCGTACACGGCGCAAATGTTTCTGGCTACTTCCGCTGCTGTCACCACTGTACTGAACTCAAACAAAAATGTTCGGCTTTCTCCACTTGGCACTCCATTTTCTAGCGTCCACAGCTTCACTCACTATATCCAAATGACAAAATGACAAAATGGCAATATGTAAACTCAAAGCCGGCCACCGTGGAAGAGCGGTCCTAGGCGCATCAGTCGGGAACCGCGCTGCTGCTACGGTCACAGGTTCGAATTCTCCTTCGGAGATGGATGTTTGTAATGTCCTTAGGTTTACGTAGCTCTAAGTCTAGGGGACTGATGCCCTCAGATGTTCAGTCGCAGAGTGCTTAGAGCCATTCGAATTTTTTGTAAACTCGAAAAGCAACAGTGAATTACAAATAAAAAATAACAACCGTTAAGTAAACGAATAGCAACTGGAATGGAATACCAACACGCAAAACTAAAACGCTACGAACTTACGTACCGGCCTAATTAATAGTTACTTCGCATTTGCTAAACTTTAAACGAAAGACGAAACAATTCACCCTATCGCATATACAACTCGTCATTATATATTGTCGCAGGACTAACTACAGAATGGGAAAACAGTCTAATTTTAATAAATAAATAATCTGTGGGAGAACAGCTGCAGCACACAAATTATATATTTCCTGCGGCATGTATCTCTGCTGTATGCGTAGGTTTGCAAAAGACCTACTTCTATCATAGACGCAAAACACTGGAAAATTAGTATAGCATTGAATTGTATGGAACTGGGCACCTAGAAACGATCGAGAGGTTTCGTCCTCACCGTAGCCCTCAGTGGTTCAAAACAGTAATTATGGTTCCAGAATGAGTAATTATGGTGTACACACACAGGGAGACGGTGTTTGGGCAGGAATCGCCGACATAGTGCAACTTAGGCGGAGTAAGGGGAACCAGCCCGCATCCGCCGAGGTACATACAGGGTGTTTCAAAAATGACCGGTATATTTCAAACGGCCATAAAAACTAAACGAGCAGCGATAGAAATACACCGTTTGTTGCAATATGCTTGGGACAACAGTACATTTTCAGGCGGACAAACTTTCGAAATTACAGTAGTTACAATTTTCAACAACAGATGGCGCTGCAAGTGATGTGAAAGATATAGAAGACAACGCAGTCTGTGGGTGCGCCATTCTGTACGTCGTCTTTCTGCTGTAAGCGTGTGCTGTTCACAATGTGCAAGTGTGCTGTAGAAAACATGGTTTATTCCTTAGAACAGAGGATTTTTCTGGTGTTGGAATTCCACCACCTAGAACACAGTGTTGTTGCAACAAGACGAAGTTTTCAACGGAGGTTTAATGTAACCAAAGGACCGAAAAGCGATACAATAAAGGATCTGTTTGAAAAATTTCAACGGACTGGGAACGTGACGGATGAACGTGCTGGAAAGGTAGGGCGACCGCGTACGGCAACCACAGAGGGCAACGCGCAGCTAGTGCAGCAGGTGATCAGACAGCGGCGTCGGGTTTCCGTTCGCCGTGTTGCAGCTGCGGTCCAAATGACGCCAACGTCCACGTATCGTCTCGTGCGCCAGAGTTTACACCTCTATCCATACAAAATTCAAACGCGGCAACCCCTCAGCGCCGCTACCATTGCTGCACGAGACACATTCGCTAACGATATAGTGCACAGGATTGATGACGGCGATATGCATGTGGGCAGCATTTGGTTTACTGACGAAGCTTATTTTTACCTGGACGGCTTCGTCAATAAACAGAACTGGCGCATATGGGGAACCGAAAAGCCCCATGTTGCAGTCCCATCGTCCCTGCATCCTCAAAGTACTGGTCTGGGCCGCCATTTCTTCCAAAGGAATCATTGGCCCATTTTTCAGATCCGAAACGATTACTGCATCACGCTATCTGGACATTCTTCGTGAATTTGTGGCGGTACAAACTGCCTTAGACGACACTGCGAACACCTCGTGGTTTATGCAAAATGGTGCCCGGCCACATCGCACGGCCGACGTCTTTAATTTCCTGAATGAATATTTCGATGACCGTGTGATTGCTTTGGGCTATCCGAAACATACAGGAGGCGGCGTGGATTGGCCTCCGTATTCGCCAGACATGAACCCCTGTGAAAGACCAGGTGTACCGCCAGAATCCAGAAACAATTGAACAGCTGAAGCAGTACATCTCATCTGCATGTGAAGCCATTCCGCCAGACACGTTGTCAAAGGTTTCGGGTAATTTCATTCAGAGACTACGCCATATTATTGCTACGCATGGTGGATATGTGGAAAATATCGTACTATAGAGTTTCCCAGACCGCAGCGCCATCTGTTGTTGAAAATTGTAACTACTGTAATTTCGAAAGTTTGTCTGCCTGAAAATGCACTGTTATCCCAAGCATATTGCAACAAACGATGTATTTCTATCGCTGCTCGTTTAGTTTTTATTGCCGTTTCAAATATACCGGTCATTTTTGAAACACCCTGTAGAAAACCGCTCTAAAAACTTTCCACAGGCTGGCCGTAACACCGGATCTCGACACTAATCAGCCGGCCGGATTTGTGCCGGTGACCGGCGCGCATTCCCGCCCGGAAAGCAGTGCTTTAGACCGCCTGGCTAACCAGGCGGGGTATAGTACGGCCTAGTCGACAGTGTCTGCAAAGCAGGATACAGTATGATCATCATAAAAAAGGTGTAGGAATGTAGTAGAATTAAATCGGGCGAACTGAGGGAAGTAGATCAGGAAACGAGACATTGAAAGTAACAGACAAATATTGCAGATAAAGGTGTAAAATGCAATCTGGGAATAATATGAAAAACTTTCCTGCAAGAGGGATTTTTTTTAACATGTAATATCTATCTATATATCTATCTATCTATCTATCTATCTATCGAGTTAATTACACCAAACATTCTCGATGGATCTGCAACACGTAATGTGAAGGGGCTTTTCGTGTCGTCATTCAGCTCTTCAGCTCTACACTGATTCATATCTGGGAAATAGCAGGATGATTACGTCCAGTGTGAACAAAAAGGGAAAGTGGTTGATTCTGACGGGTCTGATGTGAAGAGGGATACGACAGGGTCCTGGTGCGGGTCTGTTGTTTTTCTTGGTGTGTTTCGATGATCTGCCACAAAATACGAACCCTACTAAATATATTTTCTCTGTGCAGATGACACACAGGCAAGTGGTGAAGTGAAAGACGTGGAACATTATGGTAACGATGTAGCTAGTTGGGTAGTCGGTCACATCAGCATTACACTCTAGAGAACAGATTAAAGTTTAACTACAACGAAAGGCCATGCATATAGTTTGTGACACGGAACTTTTGTGAAGACGAAATTTTACTATCCGAACGTCGTCATCCAGTAAAGTCTACCATTTCAAATTCTGGACACCGAGACTAGATCAGTCTCTCTGGAAGTTTCACATGCAGAAACAATATCTCACACTGAGACGCGAAGGCTACTACGCTCGCTTTAGCTACTCCTCTTCGATTCTGGGACAGCTATATGCAATCGGCAAGAATATTACTAGCCTAGACAAGAGCGGTCATACTAATCCGCGATGTCACTTAGCGAACTTCGTGTAGGCCGTTGTTCAACAGTGTTGGGAGTCTTAAATCTGCCGACCCTTTCACGTGATCTGCCACTTCCAATTAGCGTAGATCGATGAAACTTCGACCATGCATAGACAGAATTGCGTCTGTATAGTATAGACGCTACCTCAAAGAAATACGCAATGAGACGAACAGAAACGACGCTCTCACTCAAAGGCAATAATCACTCTGAAGTAACAAAGATTTGTCCTGGACATTACTAAAGGAGGGGCATAATTCTTAAAGGGTTTGTGGTCACCACCACCACCACCACCACCACCGGCGGCGGTGCATGCCCTGCAAAAGCGCTCCCATGCCGGCGCCAAGGTCGCTAAGGAGTTCTTCGGATAAGATCTTTCATTCCTCCACCAGCGCGATTGAAATATGCGAGGTTGCCATCGGTGCGTGTGGACATCAGCAACGCATCTACCCAGCACATCCCACAGGTGCTACGAGGGCAGTTCAATAAGTAATGCAACACATTTTTTTTTCTCGGCCAATTTTGGTTGAAAAAACCGGAAATTTCTTGTGGAATATTTTCAAACATTCCCGCTTCGTCTCGTATAGTTTCATTGACTTCCGACAGGTGGCAGCGCTGTACGGAGCTGTTAAAATGGCGTCTGTAACGGATGTGCGTTGCAAACAACGGGCAGTGATCGAGTTTCTTTTGGCGGAAAACCAGGGCATCTCAGATATTCATAGGCGCTTGCAGAATGTCTACGGTGATCTGGCAGTGGACAAAAGCACGGTGAGTCGTTGGGCAAAGCGTGTGTCATCATCGCCGCAAGGTCAAGCAAGACTGTCTGATCTCCCGCGTGCGGGCCGGCCGTGCACAGCTGTGACTCCTGCAATGGCGGAGCGTGCGAACACACTCGTTCGAGATGATCGACGGATCACCATCAAACAACTCAGTGCTCAACTTGACATATCTGTTGGTAGTGCTGTCACAATTGTTCACCAGTTGGGATATTCAAAGGTTTGTTCCCGCTGGGTCCCTCGTTGTCTAACCGAACACCATAAAGAGCAAAGGAGAACCATCTGTGCGGAATTGCTTGCTCGTCATGTGGCTGAGGGTGACAATTTCTTGTCAAAGATTGTTATAGGCGATGAAACATGGGTTCATCACTTCGAACCTGAAACAAAACGGCAATCAATGGAGTGGCGCCACACCCACTCCCCTACCAAGAAAAAGTTTAAAGCCATACCCTCAGCCGGTAAAGTCATGGTTACAGTCTTCTGGGACGCTGAAGGGGTTATTCTGTTCGATGTCCTTCTCCATAGTCAAACGATCAACTCTGAAGTGTATTGTGCTACTCTTCAGAAATTGAAGAAACGACTTCAGCGTGTTCGTAGGCACAAAAATCTGAACGAACTTCTTCTTCTTCATGACAACGCAAGACCTCACACAAGTCTTCGCACCCGAGAGCAGCTCACAAAACTTCAGTGGACTGTTCTTCCTCATGCACCCTACAGCCCCGATCTCGCACCGTCGGATTTGCACATGTTTGGCCCAATGAAGGACGCAATCCGTGGGAGGCACTACGCGGATGATGAAGAAGTTATTGATGCAGTACGACGTTGGCTCAGACATCGACCAGTGGAATGGTACCGTGCAGGCATACAGGCCCTCATTTCAAGGTGGCGTAAGACCGTAGCATTGAATGGAGATTACGTTGAAAAATAGTGTTGTGTAGCTAAAAGATTGGGGAATAACCTGGTGTATTTAAATGCTGAATAAAACCACCCCTGTTTCAGAAAAAAAATGTGTTGCATTACTTATTGAAACTGCCCTCGTATATGAGATTATGTCGGGGGGAATAGGCGCGCCAGTCTATTCAGTGAGTATCGTCTCGTTCTAACAAGGGGTGGCCATGACGTTTGGAACGCAGATTTACTGCAAACTTCGTACACTCGTAGTACTCCATGAGGACAACAAAATGTGTAAGCAGTAGCGAGTACTTCTGAAGCGTTACTGAGAGAATCGCAAGATAATTTCGGTCGTCAAATATGTACCTGTGCGTGGCCGTAATCATTACAAAGCGGCGGCCTTTATAAACGTGAAGCGGCGGCGGCGGCTGGGCGGTTAGCGTCAAAGCCCCGTAATCGTAGGTCGTCGGTCGATGAATAGTCCTTTTGGTCACTTTTTTTCGAGACAGTCATATTCTTTACTATTTACATTACAGTTGATATAACGGGAAAAATACGTGTAATCAGATGAACTTTTATTACATTTACAATGTTATTTGGCAGTCTACAAAGTTTTATCATCACAAATAATATAATATTCATAACTACCGATCAGTAAAAGACAGACGAGGGGATGGCCAGGCTCGAACCGGCGTGGAATAGGGATCACAGTAAAGTATATGACTGTGTTGAAAGAAAAAAGTGGCGAACAGGACTCGATCCAGCGACCGACGACCTACAATTACGGGGCTTTGACGCTAACCACCCAGCCGCCGCCGCTTCCTGTTTACAACGGCCGCCGCTTTGTGATGATAACGGCCACGCCCAGATACATATTTGACGACCGAAATTATCTTGCGAACTTCTCAGTAACGCATTCCGTACGTCGTGGCCTCCACTTGTAAGAGCTGCTCCACTTCCGCTAATCGGTAGGGGGCGCGTATTGTCGTCCATAAATGAAGTAATGGCGGAATGCGCACTCGAAAATATCTCAGCAGGTATGCTTGCCGTTTGTCTGCCATGCGTGGCCACCCGTCCTATGCCGCCTCCTTCCTTTAATCGCCAGTATGGGGCGCGTTCCTCTTCCCTGTTGCCTCCCGGAGACCGCTTTCGGCACTTGCTCCGGCGGCGTAACTTCACACTACCTGGAACTTTCTCGTTGGGTGTGAACCCTTCACTACCTTGGCTTCGTGAAGTGGCCCATGTTAACCTTGGCCTTCCTTCGTTTCCTAAGGACACTACTCCATCCTCGGTCTATCGCCTTCAGGTTCACGACGGAACTTCGCGAAGGACACTACTCCATCCTCGGTCTATCGCCTTCAGGTTCACGACGGAACTTCGCGAAGGACACTACTCCATCCTCGGTCTATCGCCTTCAGGTTCACGACGGAACTTCGCGAAGGACACTACTCCAGCCTCGGTCTATCGCCTTCAGGTTCACGACGGAACTTCGCGATAGTACCTTTGTGTACACTGATGGCTCTCGGACTGACCGTGGGGTCGGGTGCGGCGTCGTCATTGGCACCCGTGTCTTTGGGTATCGTCTTCTGGCACACTGCTCAGTATTTACAGCCGAGCTCTTCGCCTTATATCAGGCCACGGCGTACATCCCGCGACACAGCCTTTTCAACTGTGTCCTCTGCTCAGACTCACTCAGCGCCCTTCAAAGTCTATGTGGGCTGTACGTTGCTCATCTCTTAGTGCAGTGGGGTCAGGAAAACTGTCACTCACTCACTCTCTCTTCCTGGAGCCAGTTGATGTTTCTGTGGGTCCCTGGTCATGTATGCCTCCAGAACACGAGGTGCTGACGATCCTACCTCAGCCCACTAGTTACTACACTCCTGGAAATTGAAATAAGAACACCGTGAATTCATTGTCCCAGGAAGGGGAAACTTTATTGACACATTCCTGGGGTCAGATACATCACATGATCACACTGACAGAACCACAGGCACATAGACACAGGCAACAGAGCATGCACAATGTCGGCACTAGTACAGTGTATATCCACCTTTCGCAGAAAAGCAGGCTGCCATTCTCCCATGGAGACGATCGTAGAGATGCTGGATGTAGTCCTGTGGAACGGCTTGCCATGCCATTTCCACCTGGCGCCTCAGTTGGACCAGCGTTCGTGCTGGACGTGCAGACCGCGTGAGACGACGCTTCATCCAGTCCCAAACATGCTCAATGGGGGACAGATCCGGAGATCTTGCTGGCCAGGGTAGTTGACTTAAACCTTCTAGAGCACGTTGGGTGGCACGGGATACATGCGGACGTGCATTGTCCTGTTGGAACAGCAAGTTCCCTTGCCGCTCTAGGAATGGTAGAACAATGGGTTCGATGACGGTTTGGATGTACCGTGCACTATTCAGTGTCCCCTCGACGATCACCAGTGGTGTACGGCCAGTGTAGGAGATCGCTCCCCACACCATGATGCCGGGTGTTGGCCCTGTGTGCCTCGGTCGTATGCAGTCCTGATTGTGGCGCTCACCTGCACGGCGCCAAACACGCATACGACCATCATTGGCACCAAGGCAGAAGCGACTCTCATCGCTGAAGACACGTCTCCATTCGTCCCTCCATTCACGCCTGTCGCGACACCACTGGAGGCGGGCTGCACGATGTTGGGGCGTGAGCGGAAGACGGTCTAACGGTGTGCGGGACCGTAGCCCAGCTTCATGGAGACGGTTGCGAATGGTCCTCGCCGATACCCCAGGAGCAACAGTGTCCCTAATTTGCTGGGAAGTGGCCGTGCGGTCCCCTACGGCACTGCGTAGGATCCTACGGTCTTGGCGTGCATCCGTGCGTCGCTGCGGTCCGGTCCCAGGTCGACGGGCACGTGCACCTTCCGCCGACCACTGGCGACAACATCGATGTACTGTGGAGACCTCACGCCCCACGTGTTGAGCAATTCGGCGGTACGTCCACCCGGCCTCCCGCATGCCCACTATACGCCCTCGCTCAAAGTCCGTCAACTGCACATACGGTTCACGTCCACGCTGTCGCGGCATGCTACCAGTGTTAAAGACTGCGATGGAGCTCCGTATGCCACGGCAAACTGGCTGACACTGACGGCGGCAGTGCACAAATGCTGCGCAGCTAGCGCCATTCGACGGCCAACACCGCGGTTCCTGGTGTGTCCGCTGTGCCGTGCGTGTGATCATTGCTTGTACAGCCATCTCGCAGTGTCCGGAGCAAGTATGGTGGGTCTGACACACCGGTGTCAATGTGTTCTTTTTTCCATTTCCAGGAGTGTATGTTCCCTCCGATAATCTCTGTGTTGCCATCTGTCAGGACGTGGTGTCCCTTTGGCATCACCAATGGTCCTCCCTTCACGGGAATAACCTCCGACTTATTAAGCCTCTCCCAGCTGTCAATTGACAAGTGTCGCTCCCCAACCACTTTGTACAGGGTTATTACAAATGATTGAAGCGATTTCACAGCTCTACAATAACTTTATTATTTGAGATATTTTCACAATGCTTTGCACACACATACAAAAACTCAGTTTTCTTAGGCATTTACAAATGTTCGATATGCGCCCCTTTAGTGATTCGGCAGACATCAAGCCGATAATCAAGTTCCTCCCACACTCGGCGCAGCATGTCCCCATCAATGAGTTCGAAAGCATCATTGATGCGAGCTCGCAGTTCTGGCACGTTTATTGGTAGAGGAGGTTTAAACACTGAATCTTTCACATAACCCCACAGAAAGAAATCGCATGGGGTTAAGTCGGGAGAGCGTGGAAGCCATGACATGAATTGCTGATCATGATCTCGACCGCGACCGATCCATCGGTTTTCCAATCTCCTGTTTAAGAAATGCCGAACATCATGATGGAAGTGTGGTGGAGCACCATCCTGTTGAAAGATGAAGTCGGCGCTGCCGGTCTCCAGTTGTGGCATGAGCCAATTTTCCAGCATGTCCAGATACACGTGTGCTGTAACGTTTTTTTCGCAGAAGAAAAAGGGGCCGTAAACTTTAAACCGTGAGATTGCACAAGTCACGTTAACTTTTGGTGAATTGCGAATTTGCTGCACGAATGCGTGAGGATTCTCTACCGCCCAGATTCGCACATTATGCCTGTTCACTTCACCATTAAGAAATAATGTTGCTTCATCACTGAAAACAAGTTTCGCACTGAACGCATCCTCTTCCACGAGCTGTTGCAACCGCGCCGAAAATTCAAAGCGCTTGACTTTGTCATCGGGTGTCAGGGCTTGTAGCAATTGTAAACGGTAAGGCTTCTGCTTTAGCCTTTTCCGTAAGATTTTCCAAACCGTCGGCTGGGGTACGTTTAGCTCCCTGCTTGCTTTATTCGTCGACTTCCGCGGACTACGCGTGAAACTTGCCCGCACGCGTTCAACCGTTTCTTCGCTCACTGCAGGCCGACCCGTTGATTTCCCCTTGCAGAGGCATCCAGAAGCTTTAAACTGCGCATACCATCGCCGAATGGAGTTAGCAGTTGGTGGATCTCTGTTGAACTTCGTCCTGAAGTGTCGTTGCACTGTTATGACTGACTGATGTGAGTGCATTTCAAGCACGACATACGCTTTCTCGGCTCCTGTCGCCATTTTGTCTCACTGCGCTCTCGAGCGCTCTGGCGGCAGAAACCTGAAGTGTTGCTTCAGCCGAACTAAACTATGAGTTTTTCTACGTATATGTAGTGTGTCGTGACCATATGTCAATGAATGGAGCTACAGTGAATTTATGAAATCGCTTCAATTATTTGTAATAGCCCTGTACTTATTGCGCCCAAGTTTTAACTATCCGCCACTTCCTGACGGACTGCCCATTTTTTAACCGTTTACGTTCCCGTTTGGGTTTGCCGTATGAGTGATCGGCCGTTTTAGCAAATGACGCGCGAGCTGGCGACCGCGTTTTACCTTTTATCCTTCAAAGCAATATGGCGAAGAAAATTTAATTTTTACCTTTGGACATCCGTTTCTGTATGGTGTCTTTTTTTTAGCCCCTTCTCTACGTCCCTGTTTTTAGCTGTCTTCTGTTACGTCAATTGGGATTGACGTTTAGTCGTTTCTTAAGCTGTGTCTCTTCGTGTTCTATAGTTTTGACTTGGGCGCGTGTGATCCCAGTTGTTTTTGCTCCCTAAAACAAAGCAAACCTTCGGCTTTGTGACGGCCCGAACTCTGCAGGGGGGCACTTTCAAGGAGATGTCTGAATGTCTGTGGAGGAGAGGCTCCCCGTTCTTCCTCAGCTTACGAAACCAGAGAACGTAGTGCTCGAGTATGCAGTGGAGTAGACGTCCTAACTCAACGCAAAGGTATTCCACTGGATTCACGTCGGATCTCCGGACAGACCAGTACATTTCAGTAACGTTATTGTCCGCGGACCATTGGCTCATAGATGCTGCCGTGTTACGGGACGTTTTTACGCTGATACAGTCGTTGACTCGGAACGGTTTCTCAACTGTGTGCGGTACACAGTGAGGCAAAATACATTCGTATCCTTCCGCGCTTATCGGTTTTCTTAAGTGCAAAAATCGTAGCACATCCTATCAACGAAAATCAGCCGCGTTACGTAACACCAGCTCCTGCGTACGTCTGTTGGTACTGATACGCCCGTTAAACCCGCCGGGCAGAACAGGTAATAGGGTTGTGGAAAGGGCCAAGGGCTGAGGTCAGTTTCCGCTTCTAATTCTCTTTCATTGTAATTTAATAATCTTTACAACCAAAATGCACGTTGTTGTTGTGGTCTTCAGTCCTGAGACTGATTTGATGCAGCTCTCCATGCTACTCTATCCTGTGCAAGCTTCTTCATCTCCCAGTATCTACTGCAACCTACATCCTTCTGAATCTGCTTAGTGTATTCATCTCTTGGTCTCCCTCTACGATTTTTACCCTCCACACTGCCCTCCAATGCTAAATTTGTGATCCCTTGATGCCTCAGAACATGTCCTACCAACCGATCCCTTCTTCTAGTCAAGTTGTGCCACAAACTCCTCTTCTCCCCAATCCTATTCAATACCTCCTCATTAGTTACGTGATCTACCCACCTTATCTTCAGCATTCTTCTGTAGCACCACATTTCGAAAGCTTCTATTCTCTTCTTGTCCAAACTATTTATCGTCCATGTTTCACTTCCATACATGGCTACACTCCATAAAAATACTTTCAGAAACGACTTCCTGACACGTAAATCTATACTCGATGTTAACAAATTCCTCTTCTTGAGAAACGCTTTCCTTGCACATAGCCGAATTTTTATCAAATGCAATTCTTTCACGGCTGAAGCCTCCAACAAGAAACCTTAACAAGATAAAAATACAACTACGATAGCAATAAGCAATATAAATGGCTGAGGACCACAATTAAATTCCAAAATTTTAGAATGTATTACCACAGACCTTTAAAGGCAGAAGGCCAACAAGAAATTTTAAAAATCAAAATTCAATTAAGATCGCAATAAAATAATTTAAAAACCCAAAAAAGCAACAAATGCAAGGTGTAACACAAATGGCTGATAGGGACAATTACATTTCGAAACTTCAGAATAATTACCATAGACCCTTAAGGATAGGCCAGCATGTTGAACAACAAGAAATCTTAAAAATCAAAAAGATAAAAATCCAATTAAGATAGCAATATATGCAAGGTGCAACACCAATGGCTGAGGGCCACAATTAAACTTCAAAGTTTTACAAATATATTACCATAATCTTTAAAGGCAGAAGGCCGCAGTGTTTAAGCTTGAAAGATAAATTTACAAATAAATTTTGCAAAATTGTAAGAAAACAAAACAAAAATAACGATAAGCCTAAAATTTAAAATAGCTGACAACAGATAATTAAACACCGGTGGCACTCGGGAAGCCTCCAGGGATGTCGGTCTGCCCTCGTTCACTTAGGTGAGACAGGTGGTGAGCCCAACTATACTCGATCCATCGGAACACAACTAGGGGGCAGCCACGGAACATCATCACAACTACTTCCTTCCCCTCAATTAGTACATGAGAATCCCAACCGACAACGTTACAAACGAAATAATCCACAATGGAGTACGTGTTAGCTGTCAAAATTAAACACCATGTTGGACAGCGACAACAGGTGAGGAAAGGACGCTGCCTGAAATTACGGTAGTGGCCAGTGCAGGTAACCAGAACACTAACGGCCACTAGGCAGAAAATTCCGCTGGTACACTCAAATCGTAGTGGACCAGAATAGTCAATTGCACCGCATGGCGGCTAAACCTGGGCAGTAGAACCACTCGCTGTTGCTCACCGGAAAACCTCCCCAACAGCAAACCACCGAAGCGAACCACCACAACATGAATAGACGTGGCTTACGTAGTAGAAACCACAACTCAACTTTGACGTCCTGGGTCGGTGGAGCACGAAGCTCGTAGCGATCGGACAGCTCCACACACACGCTCAGACACGTGTTTAATCCCACAGATAAACCACTGAGTGACGCTGCAATGTCAGTGTTGGAAAAGGGACTTAATTTTGCACCTACTCCCAAGACCTTGCCCATCAAGGATTTCATCAGTACCATTTTAAAACTTCCGAATGATGATGCTGAAGAAGTAAGGCGAGAGGCTTGCAGATAAATAACCAGGATGCCTGCACCAAAACAGAACGTCACCATTGAAGAAAGAAGAGCGCTCCGTTTTTTAAAGAAGAAAATGATACAGTAATTTTACCAGCTGACAAGGGTAACATCAGTGTTCTTCTGCCTGCTACATCTTACTTTGGCAAGATGATGGACTTACTACAGGATACAGCGTATCGTCGTGTCCAGAAAGATCCAACGGATGCCGTACAACAGAAGACATCCGCTCCCCTCAAATCCAGTCAACTACCTGACTATCTGAAGAAGAGTTTAAGAGAACAAGCACCAGTTCCGCCACGACTTTATGGCCTGCCAAAGATACATAGGAGAATGTTCCGCTTCGCCCTATCGTCAGTAATATAGGTGCCCCAACATACCACCTAGCTTAACATCTGGATTCTCTTCTGAGTCCCATGGTGGGGAAATATGAACAGCATATTCGAAACTCAGAAGATTTTATACGGCGACTGAAAACCTGCGCCTTGAATCTACCGATCTACCAGTGAGTTTCGATGTGGTTTCTTTGTTCACACGGGTGCCTCTGATGGACTCATTACAACTCATAGGAGCTAAGCTGGAAGAGGACGTCTTGCACCTTTTCAAACACGTGCTTAGCGCGACCTACTTTTTATTGAACGACCAGTCTTTTGAGCAGACTGACGGTGTTCCTATGGGTAGCCCTCTGTCTCCCATAGTAGCTAATCTTTTTATGGAAGATTTCGAGGACAAAGCAGTTCAGACGGCGGTTTTGAAACCCAAATGTTTTTGGAGATATGTAGATGATACGTTCGTGGTATGGCCGCATAGGACAGCAACGCTTCCTTCTCTGAAACCTCTGAACTCCCTCGATCCAAGCATCTGTTTCACCATGGAGGTAGAGAGAGATGGTGAGCTCCCTTTTCTGGATGTTTTGGTTCGTAGAAAAGGAGACGGCTCTTCGGGTCACAGTGTGTTCCGGAAGCCTACGCACACAGACCTCTATTTACAAGCTACGAGCTGTCATCATCCCTCACAGCGCAGCGGTGTATTACGGACGCTAGTGCATAGGGCTGGAGCCATCTCAGATCAGGACAGCTCATCGACAGAGCTTAGCCATCTCCGCTCCGTGTTTGCCCAGAACGGGTACTCCGAGAAGGAGATCCGGAATGCATTTCGACCAGCACGCACCAAACCTCAAGAACAGCCTGAAAAAGCAGAGAACACCCCGGGGTTGGTTTTTCTACCGTATGTCGGTGGCGTGTCTTTTAAGATAGGCAGAATTTTCAAGAAATACCGGGTTAAATACGTGTTCCGGCCTCCAGCACGAGTGCTATGAACGCTAGGCTCTGTTGAAGACAACCTCGGCCTGAGGAGACCAGGAATATACAGGGTGAGTCACCTAACGTTACCGCTGGATATATTTCGTAAACCACATCAAATACTGACGAACCGATTCCACAGACCGAACGTGAGGAGAGGGGCTAGTGTAATTGATTAATACAAACCATAAAAAAATGCACGGAAGTATGTTTTTTAACACAAACCTATGTTTTTTAAATGGAACCCCGTTAGTTTTGTTAGCACATCTGAACACACAAACAAATACGTAATCAGTGCCGTTTGTTGCATTGTAAAATGTTAATTACATCCAGAGATATTGTAAGCTAAAGTTGACGCTTGAGTACCACTCCTCCGCTGTTCGGTCGTGTGTATCGGAGAGCACCGAATTACGTAGGGATCCAAAGGGAACGGTGATGGACCTTAGGTACAGAAAAGACTGGAACAGCATATTACGTCCACATGCTAACACCTTTTCATTGGTCTTTTTCACTGACGCACATGTACATTACCATGAGGGGTGAGGTACACGTACACACGTGGTTTCCGTTTTCAATTACGGAGTGGAATAGTGTGTGTCCCGACATGTCAGGCCAATAGATGTTCAATGTGGTGGCCATCATTTGCTGCACACAATTGCAATCTCTGGCGTAATGAATGTCGTACACGCCGCAGTACATCTGATGTAATGTCGCCGCAGGCTGCCACAAATACGTTGTTTCATATCCTCTGGGGTTGTAGGCACATCACGGTACACATTCTCCTTTAACGTACCCCACAAAAAGATCAGGAAAACGGGCTGGCCAATTTATGCGTCCTCCACGTCCTATGAAACGCCCGTCGAACATCCTGTCAAGGGTCAGGCTAGTGTTAATTGCGGAATGTGCAGGTGCACCATCATGCTGATACCACATACGTCGACGCATTTCCAGTGGGACATTTTCGAGCAACGTTGGCAGATCATTCTGTAGAAACGCGATGTACGTTTAAGCGCTCTCCGATACACACGATCGAACAGCGGGGGAGTGGTACTAAGACGTCAACTTTAGGTTACAATATCTCAGGATGTAATTAACATCTTACAATGCAACAAATGGCACTGATTACGTATTTGTTTATATGTTCAGTTGTGCTAACAAAACTAACGGGGTTCCATTTAAGAAAACGTAGGTTTGTGTTAAAAAAACATACTTCCGTGCATTTTTGTATGGTTTTTATTAAAAAATTAAACTAGCCCCTCTCCTCACGTTCGGTCTGTGGAATCGGTTCGTCAGTATTTGATGTGGTTTACGAAATATATCCAGCGGTAACGTTAGGTGACTCACCCTGTATAAAATCCCGTGCCACTGTGGGAAGTCTTATATTGGCCAGAGGTGTCGTACGGTTAGACAGATGCGATGAGCATAAACGTCACAAGAGGTTGGGTCAGCCAGAGAAATCTGAGGTTGCTGAACACTGCCTTGACACGGGACACGGCATGAACTATGAAGAAACAAACATCTTCTAGTATGCTTCCACATACTGGGACTCCATCATCAAAGAGGCGGTCGAAATAGGTAAAAGCAGTGACCTAATAGAGACACGGGGTTTCACCTGAGCAAAGCCTGGGAGCCAGCCTTGGCGGCACTAAGGAATCGTCAGCCGCAGATTAGCAACCGCATCGACTCAACGCTGATCCATCGCTCCCGGCCGCATTTTCCCGCGCCGCAGCGCGCTTCCGCAGACCGCGACCCGTTTCTCCAGCTGAGGGCTCTGGTATTTGACGCCGTCTACGATTGGCGCCTTCGCTCTTCTAGAAATCCAGCATATAAATTGGTGAGCTTCTCAGCGACGCGACAGTAGCACCTGAAGATGGCTGAAATATTGAGCGGTTTCTACAATACAGGGTGATTCAAAAAGACTACCACAACTTTAAAAATGTATAATTAATGAAAGAAACATAATATAACCTTCTGTTATACATCATTACAAAGAGTATTTAAAAAGGTTTTTTTCACTCAAAAACAAGTTCAGAGATGTTCAATATGGCCCCCTCCAGACACTCGAGCAATATCAACCCGATACTCCAACTCGTTCCACACTCTCTCTGGCATATCAGGCGTAACAGTTTGGATAGCTGCTGTTATTTCTCGTTTCAAATCATCAATGGTGGCTGGGAGAGGTGGTCGAAACACCATATCTTTAAGATACCCCCATAAGAAAAATCGCAGGGGGTAAGATCAGGGCTTCTTGGAGGCCAGTGATGAAGTGCTCTGTCACGGGCTGCCCGACGGCCGATCCATCGCCTCGGGTAGTTGACGTTCAGGTTTCATAACTAACCTTTTTCGTAGGACTCTCCATACAGTTGATTGTGGAATTTGCAGCTCTCTGCTAGCTCTGCGAGTCGATTTTCCTGGGCTGCGAACAAATGCTTGCTGGATGCGTGCTACATTTTCATCACTCGTTCTCGGCCGTCCAGAACTTTTCCCTTTGCACAAACACCCATTCTCTGTAAACTGTTTATACCAACGTTTAATACACCACCTATCAGGAGGTTTAACACCATACTTCGTTCGAAATGCACGCTGAACAACTGTCGTCGATTCACTTCTGCTGTACTCAATAACACAAAAAGCTTTCTGTTGAGCGGTCGCCATCTTAGCATCAACTGACGCTGACGCCTAGTCAACAGCGCCTCAAGCGAACAAATGTACAACTAAATGAAACTTTATAGCTCCCTTAATTCGCCGAGAGATAGTGCTTAGCTTTGCCTTTTGTCGTTGCAGAGTTTTAAATTGCTAAAGTTGTGGTATTCTTTTTGAATCACCCTGCATTATCCGGCGTAATTCCCGGGAACCTATCAAGCATGTCCACAAACTGCTCACGCAAATTCCTGTCCAACAAAGAAGTTAGCCCAGTATAAAAACTACTCCATCGCTATACACTGTCATAGATGATTTGAACTGACAGACGCCAACTGCAATGGTGACAGAGTTAGTGACTGGGACTGAGCCCTGCAGTCAGCGGCGGCGATCTAAATACTTGGGGTCGAGAGGGCGTTGGCGGCGTGTTGCTTGCGAGTATGGCTCTGGCCTCTCTCCTGAAAGGCGCGCTTAATCCAGCGCCTACTATCGATCTTCTCGCTACGTCTTTGCCGACTGGTGTGCTGCCGACAGTTCACGCCAATGCAATATCCGTTACTGTTCCATTACGCTATCGACATTAAATCGTGGATGGAATTTTCTCATTTTGAGATAAGTGAAGGGTGATCTGTTTCATTGACAGGAACCATTCGACAGCCAAAATGGTACAAAATATTGTTTTTTTAGACAACCTGTTTCAGCAGACTATGCTTCCATCTCAGTCTCAGAATCTTTTGTTGTAAAACCTGTTCATCACGCTCACCTCACACACTTGCCTCCTGTGTGCGTAAAATGAACATTTTTTTACAACAAAAGATTCTGAGACTTAAAGATAACAGCACAATTTGCTCAAACCAGTTGTCTGAAATAAAAACCAATGTTACGCGATTTTGGGCACTGAATGGTTTTTAACAGTTAAATCATTCGAAACGACACCTTTAAAATTCCTATGAGTAACTATCCCAGCCGGCCGCGGTGGCCGTGCGGTTCTGGCGCTGCAGTCCGGAACCGCGAGGCTGCTACGGTCGCAGGTTCGAATCCTGCCTCGGGCAAGGGTGTGTGTTATGTCCTTAGGTTGGTGGGTTTAAGTAGTTCTAAGTTCTAGGGGACTTATGGCCAAAGATGTTGAGTCCCATAGTGCTCAGAGCCATTTTTGAACTATCCCAGGCTGTCTAAAGTGGAGTGACCATCACAATCAACTGTGTGAAAAGTAGATCCCAGTCTGAGATAGTGGAAGCAGCAAAGAAAATGTGACTTATCCACGAAACATGCGGCCTACAGACCGCTGTTCTACCGATTATTAATCGTTTCTCGTGAGGCTACAACCGTTACCAAATAAAGTAAAGATACAGAGGAGAGCAGCGTGCGTTTAGTTTCCTAAACGCAGAGTCATCAGAGATGCCGGATGAACCCAGGTGACAAACGCCTATAAGAGAGGCGTAATGCACTACGGAGGTGTTTACTGTTGAAATTAAGACATCGTACGATATAAGAGTAGTCAGACAACATATTACTTCCTCCCAAACATGTCGTGAAAGAAGCCTGACATTTAAACCGGAGAAATATCTCCCCAAATAACGAGCATCATGAGATGGAAACACGTCAACACGGCATCTGCAACAGTATGATGGATTTAAAATGTGCACGCTACTAGAACGTAGTTTCTCGCGGCGGCATTCTTAGAATCTGACGCGGCATAATAGCCGTAAAACATTTATTTATGCAACCAGGCGCTTCCTCTTTCCGATCCATCAAAGAACCAAACAGCCGTGTCACATTTTCCCGAAATGTGTCGTGCAAAGATAAGATGTTTCTGGTAAATAAAGTCTTACACTGCTGACACAGCTGCGAGTAGTCGATGCAAAGAAGTAATAAATCAAAACATGTCCTCATGTTGCAGGTTTACTACATGAACGGCAAAATGTAGTAAGCGAAGAACTTTCTCCTTCCATGATTTTGTTGGGAGGTAGGAGATAAAAAATTTAAAAGGTTTTAAAACTGTGTGTAACATTTGGTAGTGGCTAGCTAGTGATAACATAAACTACTAGATGAATATAGCGTAGGTAAATTGCACACCATTAGCTACTCTGCTTGGAGACATACACACACAGTTCTAATTTTCATACATGACTTATTGCGTTAGATCTTCAACGTGACATTATAAATAGCCATTTAAATTTTTAAATTCGGTAAACGGTTATATACTAAAGCGCCAAAGAAACGGGTAAAGGCATACGTATTCAAATACAGAGATATGTAAACAGGCAGAATACGGCGCTGCGGTCGGCAACGTCTATATAGGACAAGTGTCTGGCGCACTTGTGAAATCGCTCGCTGCTGCTACAACGGCAGGTTATCAAGATTTAAGTGAGTTTCAACGTGATGTTATAGTCGACGCACGAGGGATGGGTCACAGCCTCTCAGAGGTGCGTTGAAGTGGGGATTTTCCCGTACGGCCACTTCACGAGTGTCCCGCTAATATCAGGAATCCGGTAAAACATCAAATCTCCGACATCGCTGCAGCGGGGAAAAGATCCTGCAAGAACGGGACCAACTGCGACTGAAGAGAATCGTTCATCGTTCCGCAAATTGCTGCAGATTTAAATGCTGGGCCATGACCAAGAGTCAGCGTGTGAACTAGAGTGCTGCAACGCTCCATGTTTGACCGGCCAGGGCTCGCCTGTTGACGGGGGGGACCGAGCCGCTCGTGTGCCGCCCCACACGACTTGACTCGGCTCGGCCACGTACTCGCGCCATGTCTGATGTCCGGATTCTGGACACTCGGATAACCGAGCATGACCGGTCACCGCTGACGCCTCACCTCGCCTCGTCCCGGCTCGCTGCACTGCACTGTACTGTACAAATCCAACGCCTCTCTCTCTCTCTCTCTCTCTCTCTCTCTTAATACAAAAGTAACGTTTCCAAGAACGTGTACGTTACACAGCTAAATTCATAGAGCACTTTCTTTTACAATATTTACTCCCGTATTCCTAACGTCCGGGAATTTTGTTGTAAATAAAACATTGATCACAAGAGACCAATCTGTGTTAATGTAATGAGATGTAAGCGTCAAATAGTGCACCTGATTATGCGAATCAGTCCACATATCAAGTATCGCAGCACATGTTTTATTAATAACTCCCGCAATAACAGAAGGCATTACACTGTATTGCATCAGCTTGTTCTTTGACATGTCTGCTTATAGTACAGGGATGTGGCATGACATCTGCCACGTTAACTTTTCCATAACGCTCAACTAGATGTATTAATTCTTCGCCTAGTTCTCTGAAACCTTCACCGCAAACAGCATTAAAAGGTCTCATATCTTTAGCACACATTGCAACACACTTTTCTGTAATACTATTTTTTATTACTGCCGGTATTCCTGAAGGAGCTGTATCTTTGTGAGGTTTCTTGCAACTGTTTCTTTAAAAGAGTGGTTCCTGATTGGAAACACAATAATGTGGAGCAGTTTATGCACGATACGTACCCAGTAGACGCACTGTTTTCGCCTACAACTACCAAAAATATGCTCCGTACTTGGCTTTTTAGACCTTCCCGTCTCTTCAATGTGTAAACATTGATTTCAATCTTACGTCTTACTGCACTGGTTTCCTCGCACTGCATGATTGCAGAGAGAGAGAGAGAGAGAGAGAGAGAGAGAGAGAGAGACCACAAATGAGAAACCCGTACTGGCTGCAGTCTCACACGGATAATGACACGTGTAATGTGTTTGAAATTGCGTGCTACGTATTCGGTCACGGCTTCTATGCTCGGTCACTAGAACTAGTGCGGGCAGCCTATCCAGTTAGGGTGTGCTCGCCCCATCTCGTATTGTGTGCTCGCTTACTCCGTCATGCAGGACTCTAGTGTGAACCATTCAACGAAACATCATCGATATGGGCTTTCGGAGCCGATCGCCCACCCGTGAACCCTTGATGACTGCAGGACACAGTGTTACTCCTCGCCTGGGCCTGTCAGCACTGACGTGGGACTGTTGATGACTGGAATCATGTTGCTTGGTCGGACGAGTCTCGTTTCAAATTGTATCGAGCAGATTGGCGTGTAAGGGTATGAAGATAGGCTCACGATTCCATGGACCATTCATGTCAGTAGGGGACTGTTCAAGCTGGTGGAGGCTCTGTAATAGTGTGGCGCGTGTGCAGTTGGCGTGATGTGGGACCCCTGATACGTCCAGGTACGACAGACAGGTGGCGCGCACGTAAGCATCCTGTCTGATCAGCTGCATCCATTCATGTCCCTTATGCATTCCGGTGGATTTGGGCAATTCCAGAACGACAATGCGACACCCCACACGTCCACAATTGCTACAGAGCGGCTCCAGGAACACTCTACTGAATTTAAATACTTCCGCTGGCCCCAGACATAAACATTACTGAGCATATCTGGGATGCCTTGCAAGGTGCTGTTCAGAAGAGAACTCCGCCCCCCTCGTTCTCTTAAGAATTTTTGGATAGCCCTCCAGGATTCATGCTGTCAGTTCGTTCCAGCACTACTTCAGACGTGGAGTCCATGCCACGTCGTGTTGGGGCACTTGTCTGTACTCGCGGGGGCCCTACACGATATGAGGCAGGTGTACTACTTTCTTTGGCTCTTCAGAGCATGAAATAGGGAAACTGAAATTTTTGTTGGCTCTTGAAGCCATAGGATAAACACCCTGCAACTGGGACTGTACACCATGCAGCTATTTACCTGTTTACTGATATACAGGGATGGGCAACAATATAGAAAGACATTAAAACAACACGTTACAGTGTCTAATACGGCGCAGGAAAATTATTAGCATTCAGAACAGAAGAAAAATGGGAACTTGGAAGAATACGTGATTCGTGCAAAGTGCTGAAAAGTCTAACACTATGCGATTAGCAATTTCGTGTGTGTCGACGCACTGATGGTATTCTTGTACAATAACAGGAGTACTACCATTTCAGAAGTCGGAAACATCCACCATATCTGCATGCTCTTAAATAGCTTAGCTGCCGCTGCTTCGCTCGTCAAGACTGTGCGGCCTGCAGAGACTTTCTTTCGTTTTTATTTAATTGTATTTTTATGTTGTTCACAAATTGCGACAAATTACAAACTTGCCACTGTAATTAAGACCATATAAGCATGGTCTTTTCTTGTTGTTCTTCTCATCTAAAAACTACTATACTGGTAGCTAAAGTCCAAAGTCTTTCTTCATCATGCCTTTTGCGTTGTTGTGGACATATTTCCATAGCAGCTTCCGTCCACTAACAAATATTTCTGTGTATCTAACCGAGAAGTGACATACCAATCACCATAAATTTAGCTTTAACATTTTTAATGTAAGGAAATACTTTAATCAAATTTTCATTCTTTATTGCACTACCTTAAGCGTTGATTTCCATAAATACTGAAAGACGTATTTTGTAATTTCTAACCGGAAAGTCAAATACCAGTTGCCAAAGATCTTTAAAATTATTTCCAAAAATCTTTCACCCACCATTTTACTCCCTTAGTGGTTGAATTTCCAAAAGTGCTGAATCACGTCTCTTTACTTTCTGACTGAGAAACCAAATACCTGTTTTCGTAGTTTTAACTTCAAAATTCGCTTAATAGCGACATACGAGGATGGTCTGAAAAGTTCTCGGAAGGGAATGGAAAAGAGTACATACATCACTGATTTTTTTGTTTTTCAAAGTAGTCTCCTTGTAGATTAATGCACTTGGTCCAACCATGTTCTAGTGCCTTGATTCCATCTCGAAAATGAGTTTCCTCCACGTCAGCCGGCCGAAGTGGCCGTGCGGTTAAAAGGCGCTGCAGTCTGGAACCGCAAGACCGCTACGGTCGCAGGTTCGAAACCTGCCTCGGGCATGGATGTTTGTGATGTCCTTAGGTTAGTTAGGTTTAACTAGTTCTAAGTTCTAGGGGACTAATGACCTCAGCAGTTGAGTCCCATAGTGCTCAGAGCCATTTGAACCATTTTTTTCCTCCACGTCACAAAATAGTTGTCAATTCCGGCTATCAATTCTTCATTTGAAGTGAATCTTTGCCCACCAAGAAAAATTTTCAGTTTTGGGAAGAGATGGAAGTCTGATGGAGCCGTATCAGGTGAATAAGGCGGGTGTGGGAACAACTCGTACCTTAGTTCGTGTAATTTTTCCATGGCGACGGCACAAGAGTGCGGGCGCGCGTCAAGAGGTTCGGCAACCATCTTGCAGATAATTTTTTTCATTTCTAATTCTTCAGTTGAAATGCGATATACCCTTTCAGGTGACATCTGGCAAGCGTGAGCAATTTTACGCACTTTCAATCGGCGATCCTCCAAGACCATTTTGTGCACTTTTGCAATGATTTCAGGTGTAGTGACACACATTGGCCAACCACTGCGCGGTTCTTCATCTAAGCTCTCCCGACCAAATTTAAATTCGTTTGTCCACTTGGCAACAGTTGAATATGAAGGAGCAGAGTCCCCCAGTGTATTCTGGAAATCGGTGTGAATATCCTTTGCTTTCATACCTATATTTACGAAGTACTTAATCACTGCTCGAATCTCGATTTTTGCCCATCAATAACAGAGCTACGTCACCGCCACAGCTCCCTTCCAAGAGCACTGACGTGACACGTGTTTACAGGCAACAGTCCAATGTATATCACGTGAACAACTTGTTTCGCTAGCGCTGACCTCTCGTGCTGAATCCGAGAACTTTCAAACCACCCTTACTTCCAAAAAGCCTTTCACCCACTATTCCGCCCCCTCCCCCTTTAGTAGTGGAATTTCTGACAAGCACTTTCTAAACGATGCCCACCGTAGAAGGTTCGCACCCTATCCAAACTTCATATTTCTATCCTTAGGGGGGTTGGGCTGAGTGAGTGAGTCAGGACATTACCTTTCATATACATATTACTGGAGACGTGCGGCATTTCAACCAGTCCTTGCACAAAGTCAAGTAATGCTTATTTCTGACAGTCTCCTTCCCTAGCAGTACTTAGTCTCGGCGCACCATGGAGAACTGCTTACTCAACTGCCTAATTTAATGGCAGAAAGACAGGCCTAGCACAGAGGTTGAAAGCAATAAGGTAGCCGGCATGAGAAAAAAATCGTGAAGGAAGTTGTATAAGTTACTTAACATGCGCGCCGCTATCCGAAATAAATGTAACGAGTGGTTGTACGAGGGCAGTTCAATAAGTAATGCAACACATTTTTTTTTCTGAAACAGGGGTTGTTTTATTCAGCATTGAAATACACCAGGTTATTCCCCAATCTTTTAGCTACACAACACTATTTTTCAACGTAATCTCCATTCAATGCTACGGCCTTATGCCACCTTGAAATGAGGGCCTGTATGCCTGCGCGGTACCATTCCACTGGTCGATGTCGGAGCCAACGTCGTACTGCATCAATAACTTCATCATCCGCGTAGTGCCTCCCACGGATTGCGTCCTTCATTGGGCCAAACGTGTGGAAATCCGACGGTGCGAGATCGGGGCTGTAGGGTGCATGAGGAAGAACAGTCCACTGAAGTTTTGTGAGCTCCTCTCGGGTGCGAAGATTTGCGTGAGGTCTTGCGTTGTCATGAAGAAGAAGTTCATTCAGATTTTTGTGCCTACGAACACGCTGAAGTCGTTTCTTCAATTTCTGAAGAGTAGCATAATACACTTCAGAGTTGATCGTTTGACCATGGGGAAGGACATCGAACAGAATAACCCCTTCAGCGTCCCGGAAGACTGTAACCATGACTTTACCGGCTGAGGGTATGGCTTTAAACTTTTTCTTGGTAGGGGAGTGGGTGTGGCGCCACGCCATTGATTGCCGTTTTGTTTCAGGTTCGAAGTGACGAACCCATGTTTCATCGCCTGTAACAATCTTTGACAAGAAATTGTCACCCTCAGCCACATGACGAGCAAGCAATTCCGCACAGATGGTTCCCCTTTGCTCTTTATGGTGTTCGGTTAGACAACGAGGGACCCAGCGGGAACAAACCTTTGAATATCCTAACTGGTGAACAATTGTGACAGCACTACCAACAGAGATGTCAAGTTGAGCACTGAGTTGTTTGATGGTGATCCGTCGATCATCTCGAACGAGTGTGTTCGCACGCTCCGCCATTGCAGGAGTCACAGCTGTGTACGGCCGGCCCGCACGCGGGAGATAAGTCAGTCTTGCTTGACCTTGCGGCGATGATGACACACGCTTTGCCCAACGACTCACCGTGCTTTTGTCCACTGCCAGATCACCGTAGACGTTCTGCAAGCGCCTATGAATATCTGAGATGCCCTGGTTTTCCGCCAAAAGAAACTCGATCACTGCCCGTTGTTTGCAACGCACATCCGTTACAGACGCCATTTCAACAGCTCCGTACAGCGCTGCCACCTGTCGGAAGTCAATGAAACTATACGAGACGAAGCGGGAATGTCTGAAAATATTCCACAAGAAATTTCCGGTTTTTTCAACCAAAATTGACCGAGAAAAAAAATGTGTTGCATTACTCATTGAACTGCCCTCGTAATTTAAAGTGCAGCTAGCCACGTAGGTCCCCTGTGGCTGTAGCTATCGTAGGGCAGCGAAACCTGGTAGATATGCTAATGTGTTAATGCGGGACACTGGAAAACAAAGTAGTTCCATTTTCGACAACCAGGTGCAAATCTGGCGGTGCACAGCATGTCGTTAATGTCTCCAGTGCTCATACTGAACAAATTGTGTAGCGGTTGTTAATAATAAAATCAACGTTACGTCTTTCTCACCTGTTTGTGACCTTTCCTGCACACGTCCCATTCCTAAAAGCGTTACATACGAAAACTTTTCTACACGTCTTCCTTGCATTCACAGCGTTATTTTGCGCCTGGTGGCCAAATTGGGCACTACTTTCTTTCCAGCGTAAATCGGTTCCGCATTAACGCATTAGAATATCTACGAAGTTCCGCTGCCGTACGACAATTACAACCCACACTAGGCCTCTTTGAGAAATTGCCTTTAAATTATAATCACCCGGTACATTAAATGTGTTGAATCTGGGAAACAATTCGGAATAGGGCATATAGATATACGCAGTTTCTTCGCTTCAAATGAGCCATCCTGTCATACAGCTGAATACTGACCTTTCCTCCACGAACAATTGTGTAAAGGCCTTATCCATTTTTCGGTTGACCAGTTTTTATTCTGACTTTCTAATTGCCCTCAGCGTAATAAGAAACTAGTAAAACCACAGAACTACAGTTTTTGCGTAAATGTTCTAAATCGCTAAACGGGTCAGCGGCTATACCTTCATAGGTACACGGAAACGGGCTCTCGATATTGACAAGCTGAAGACTAATAATCTGAGTTATCTGCCATCTAATGAAATCAGCTTCGCTGCCTGATTTTACCTGGATGTGTGTAGTAGTTCCCCGACTTCGTCACTTCTCGATAATTCTGGCAGCTACATGCGGATAGTGCCTCACGGCCTAAGGACAACTGACGATGACGTCAGAGGGAGACCTGGAAAGCTTTAGATTACATGCAAATCGGACACAGCAAGAAATCCGTGAAACATTTATCCAATCTGCGCGCTTCCCAAAAGAGAAAATCCCTGATCAGTGAAGCGAAGGAAACTTGGGTCCTGGGTGGGAATCTCGAAGCTGATTTGATGCCGCCCGCTGGGTTTGCCAAGATTCTGCATTTCTAGTTTCTCGGTGCGTAAATTTACGAAATGCGATCGTTCCAAGTATTCCCTTCGGGACAGCGTCCAGGAAAAAAAAACGAAATACGACAGAATGGACAAGAGCTGCCTGCTAATGGAGCAATAAGCGGCGATTTATAACAAAGCGCCAAAAAAATGTCGGCAGACGCATTCCTCAGAGTTCGACTTCTGAAAATGACACGACTTTCTGGAACAGAGTCAAGTTTTTCTAGAAAGTTTAAAGTCCTGCCGAGAAAAATTACGATATTTGTAATTTATGATCGCGGCCTTTCCTTCAAAGCATTCTATACTTGACGTCGTGAGTTATCGCAAGATGTCGCGGGACTTTTCTCGCGAGTTTGCTGGCACAGATTTTTTGTTTAGCAGTTCTAGAAGGGGGCGATCAGAAAGATGCTGTTAGAAGACTGTACAGTCCAGAATCTGTATCCCAATCAGCACTGAAGCAATCATTCCACCAAAGCACCAGGTCGAACGTACCCGTTTGGTAGACCACGTCATGCTGCGTGAAAAAGTCCATAATTGCCTGTTACACGTCGCCATCCGACAGGAACCGTCCACCCTTCAAGGCTCTCTTAAAGGAACCGAAAGCGTGATAATCGTATGGGGAGATCAGGACTACAGGGCGGGTGGCATAACTTCCGCATTACATCATTTACGATATGGGGACGTGCGTTATCATGACTTCCGTGCACCATTCCACAACGGCGGCTTTGGAGAGACATGCTGCCCCCATACATATTCGTCATTCTCCGATGAGTTTCTACCGGTGTTTGTTCTTCGGCAGTCGAGAAAAAAGAACGGAGCGTTGATGCTGTTTCTATGCATTTCTTTCCTTCTGCTGTTGTCTTCATTAGCCATGAGAAATCTTTGATACACACGGAAGAGCCAAAGAAACTTCTGCATTTGCCTCCCTGCCTAATACCATGTAAGGCCTCCGCGAGCACACAGAAGTGCCACAACACGACGTGGCATGGATTGTACTAATGTCTGAAAAAGTGCTGCAGGGAATTGACACTGAATCCTGCATGACATCCATAAATGCGTAAGAGTACTAGGGGGTTGAGATCTCTTGTGAACATGTCTTGGGAGTTTGGTGGCCAGCAGAAGTGTTTAAACTCGAGAGCCACTCGGGAGTAATTCTGGACGTGTGAGGTGTTGCATTGTCCTGCTGGAATTGTCAAAGTCCGTCGGAATGCACAGTGGACATGAATGGATGCAGGTGACCAGACAGGATGCTTACATACCTCGTGTAGAGACGTACCAGCGGTCCCATACCACTCCAACTGCACACGCCCCACACCATTACAGAGCCTCCACCAGCTTGAACAGTCCTCCGCTCACGTGCAGGGTCCATGGATTCCTAAGGTTGTCTCCAAACCCGTACACATCCATCCGCTCGATACAGTTTGAAACGAGACTCGTTTGATCAGGCAAGATGCTTTGTCATTAACACTCCAGTGTCGGTGTTGACGGGCAGGCAAGGCGTAAAGCTTTCTGTTGTGCAGTCGTAAAGGGTACACGAGTGTTGCGTTGAATGGTTCGCACGCGCACACTTGCTGATGGCCCAGCATTGAAACCTGCAACAATTTGTGGAAGGGTTGCGCTTCTACCACGTTGAACGATTAGGGTTCTCTTAAGTCGTCGTTGGCCCTGTTCTTGCAAGATCTTTTTCCGGCCGCAGCGATGTCTGAGATTTGGCGTTTTACCTTATTCCTGATATTCACGGTACACTCGTGAAATGGGTCGTACGGCAAAGTCCGCACTTCATCGCTACCTCGGAGATGCTATGTCCCATCGCTCATGCACCGACTATACCACCACCTTCAAACTCACATGTTGACAACCTGCCATTGTAGCAGTAGTAACAGATCTAACAACTGGGCCAGACAGTTGTCGTCTTATATAGGCGATGCCGACCGCAGCGCCGTATTCTGCCTGTTTACGTCTATCTGTATTTCAATATGCATGCCTATACTAGTTTCTTTGGCGCTTCAGTATAAAAGGCAATGTCATCATCCACACACGGAACTTGAAATAAGGTAGTGGTGTGTACCTTATACAATAGGCAACATTTAAGAAGAAATTGACCGAAATTCCACTCCTGACTGTGTCAAATGGGGGATGAAAGGCTTTTTGAAAGTGTGTCGCTATGAAGGCAAATTTGAAGCTAGAACTACGAAAATCGATATTTATTTTGTCACAAAATAAAAAAACTTGTTTCAGCATTTTTGGAAATTCAACCACTAAGTGTAAAATGGCGGTGAAAGTTTTTTAAATAAATAATTACTAACCAAATATTAAAGGATTTTTAAGCCTACATCTATGGCGACTGGTATTTGACTTCTCGGTTAGAAATAAAAAATGTCAGTGTTACTGGAAATTCAACCCCTAAGGGGGTGCAGTAGGGGAGGAAAATTTTTAAGAAAGGATTTCGTTACATTTTAAGTCCTTGAATTTATGAAAACTGGTATTTCACTTCTCGTTCAGATGTAAAGAAACTATTGTTAGCGGATGAAAGTTGCTATGGGCATCCATCCCCAAGAACGCAAAAGGTATCAAGAACAAAAACGTAAGAGTCCAGCTACCAGAAACGCATTTTGGTCAGAAGTACATTCGGAAAAGGCTATGCTTATATGGCCTTAATTGCCGTGAAAAGCTGAGGAGGAGTTGCGCCCTAGTGTTTGAAAATTAAGGTGCGGGATCAAAACTTCACTAGCAAAAGACATTGCAAATGATGGAGTGACTACTATTCGACTGAAACTAATTAATAATTAACTTGTTGATTTAATATAAGCAAAAAATCAGAATATTAATAAAAAAATTGTAGGTGATTCCAAAGTATTACTTTAGTCATGAACATATAAAAGCGTTCCAGAACCTACTGAATGGGGAGAGTTACTGGAGGAGGTTGGAATTTACTGCTGGTTTGTCCAAGAAACTTCAGCAGATACTCTTAACGACATAAAAAACACCACGAAAGAATGATACGAATGGGACCGAAAATCGGTTGATGTGATATCCATGTACAGGCAAAAAAGTAGCTAAAGAGAAAGCTAGTTTCACGAATTGAGCAAGTCATTGTCTTCGTCTACCTCTGACCCTAATGCAAGCAGTGATTGGGCTTGACATTAACTGGTAACAGTTGTTAAATATCCTGCTGAGGGATATTGTGCCAAATTCTGTTTAAATGACGCGTTAGATCGTCAAAATTTCGAGCTCGTTGGGAAGTCCTACCCATAATGTTCCAAACATTCTCAGTTGGAAGAGCTCCGGCGACCTTGCTGGCCAAGGTAGGATTTGGCAAGCACGAAGATAAGCAGTAGAAACCCTCGCCGTCTGCAGGCGGCCGTTATCTTGCTGAAATGGAAGTCCAGGATGACTTGCCATGAAGGGCAACAAAATGGGACGTAGAATCTCCTCGACTTGCCGCTACGCTGTAAGGGTGCTGGGGATGACAACCAAAGGGGCTCTGCTATGATATGAAAAGACACTGCAGACTATCGCTCCTGGTTGTCGGGCCCTATGGTGGGGAGTGGGAGGGGGGGAGGGAAGGAAGTGGGAAGTGGGGGACGGGCGGCCATAGTCAGGTTTGTACCCTAATGCCTAATGTTGTCCCGACCATCTCGTGACGTCTTGCTGGTCATCGGAGTTCAGTATGAAGCGGAACTCACATTTGAAGACAATTCTACTCCAGTTAATGAGATTACAGGAAGAAGACGTGCGTGGAGATGCCCTGGACATCGATGGGATACCAACCTCGACAACGAGGATCGATGATCTAGGGTGCCATTCCTGTTCGTATCAGGACCTCTGTGGTTGTCATCCACCTTACAGCTACGTTGACGATACTCTACGGTCTATTTCTTTGCCCTACATGGCAAGCCATCCTGGGCTTACATTTCAGCAACATAACGGCCGCCCGCAGGCGGCGCCAGTTTGTACTGCCGGTCTTGCCAGACCAGTAAGGTCGCCGGATCTCTCCACAGTTGACACCGTTTGGAGCATTATGGGCTGGGTTCTCCAAGCAGCTCGGGATTCTGACGAGCTGACGCGCCAGTTGGACGGAATCTCGCACGATATCCAACTCTGTCAATCGATAGCAAGACGAATAACTGCTGACCTAATGGCCATACGTGGACCAAGGAGTAACTGACTTGCGGAATTTGTGGAGCTCTGTATCTTCAATAAATCATATAACTTTTCTGGAACGGTAAACATTTGTCTGGCTGTAGGCCTACATCAAATTTACCGTTTTCCGTCCCATTTGGAGAACTCATTTGTTATGCATACTATTTGCTGTCTTATTGTGTATGTAAAGTCAACAAAATCTACTTAGGTGTTTTAAACACTTGACGCTGCTGGGGTAAGCTATTGTACGTGCAATAACATCAGCTGCCCTCACGTATCTGCCTGTTTCTGACTATCTCCTCGTTATAGCTTTCCTGGTCATTACAGCAGGCGATCAATTAATTTATCAGACTTACCGTGATTGTTACGTTATTTAACAGTGTGCTGCGTTGTTCGATGTTTTCGTCATAATTACAATACTGAAACACACTGTTCGAGAGAAATAGATTAACGGCTGATTTGACAAATAAGTCCAACTGGATACACTTCCATTTGTCAAGAAAAGCTACTTGTTTGCCTGACGTGGATATGAAGGACCGTACGCAGTCGATGTTCCGCCGCTCATTTTGAACTAAATAGTTACTCTCCCTAGTTATTTATTTGTATCGTTACTTAATCGAAAGATTAGACGGACAAAAACCAAAGGTCAAATTCCATTACCAAAATAGTAGTGTATTACTACTTCCGCATCCAAATGATACACAGAGCGTAAAGAAAAACCAATGTCCTACACACGACGTTCAGTACTTCATTTATTGCCTCTAATGTTTTCACATGAGGTTACGCGGTGTCTCTATCAGTTGCCAGATATTTTAAAATTGCAGATAACGGTTGAGAAACTTGAATACATTTTCGCAAAATTGCCCCACAATTTTAATGTGAATGTTATCTAATTCTAACGCTTTATTAAGTTCGGAGAAAGTTGATCTAATAGTCTGGTTATGGATGTACTTCTTTTAGCAGATTTTCAGGGGTTTCAAGATGGATCAAAAAGAATCATCCGATTTGTCCGTCTATATTTCTGAAACTAATAAACGTATACAATGAATTTTTGTTGTCTGATGAATAGGAAATTGTTTTTTTTCATACCTTGTCGTAGTGTTCCCACACTGAAGCGAACATGTATTGATTTAACAGGTTCCGCAGTTCCCGTTATGCGATGCCTCGGTCCCCAGAGGCGCATAAACGGTGTTCTATAGACAGCCACAAGAAATAATGACATACAGTCACAGTAATCCTTTGACTTAAAAATTCCCGCACTTCCAGATGACTGTGTGGCGGTGCCCCATCCTGTTGGTAAATTAAGTCATTCAAACCATTCTCCAATTGTGGAAAAAGAAAGTTCTCAAAAATATCGCGATATGAGCTGCATGTAACAGTCTTCTCGGCAAAGAAAAATGGACCATACACCTTTTCCCGTGAAACTGCACAAAATACATTAAATTTTGGAGAGTCCCTCTCATGCTGTACAACTTCGTGTGGTTGTTCGGTACCCCATATTCTCCACATTATGGTGGTTCACCATTACATTTAAATGGAATTTTGCCTCGTCACTAAACACTGAGCGTGGAAGAAAACTGTGATCCTCCCTCTTACTAAGTACGAAATTACAGAACTCCACAAGTTGTCACCTTGACGAAGAGCTTGCAGTAGCTGAATTTTGTATGGTTCCATGTGTTGATGTCGACGCAACACACACCAGACGGACATCGGTGGCATGTTGAGCTGTCGAGCTGCACGGCGAACGGATTTCTGAGGACTCCTTGTGAAGCTATGGCGGATGCGTCCGACGTTTGTCAGACATTCGGGGACGGCCCGACGATTTGCCTTTCCACAACCAACCTGTTTCTCGTAATTGTTTATGCCGTCGTCTAATGCTCTGTGCCGCAGGAGGACCGACACCATAGCTAGTACGAAAGTCACGCTGAACAGTTACTACTGATCCGTACCGCGCAAAACTTACGACACAAAACGCTTTCTGTTGTCCCGACACCGTTTTCATTAGAATTGAAGTGGGCACCCACTGCTGCTACCACGTAGCGGGAACCATGTAAAACTAGTTTCCTCTTTCCAAAAGTTCGTTGCTCACGCTCATATCTGAAATAACATAATGATTAGGATTTTTTTTAAATCGGTTGATTCTTTTTTTATACACACAGTATTTCTCAATTTGAACCATGCCCTAGCTCAGCATTAAGTTTCCTTTTTCTTCTTTATACACTCCTGGAAATGGAAAAAAGAACACATTGACACCGGTGTGTCAGACCCACCATACTTGCTCCGGACACTGCGAGAGGGCTGTACAAGCAATGATCACACGCACGGCACAGCGGACACACCAGGAACCGCGGTGTTGGCCGTCGAATGGCGCTAGCTGTGCAGCATTTGTGCACCGCCGCCGTCATTGTCAGCCAGTTTGCCGTGGCATACGGAGCTCCATCGCAGTCTTTAACACTGGTAGCATGCCGCGACAGCGTGGACGTGAACCGTATGTGCAGTTGACGGACTTTGAGCGAGGGCGTATAGTGGGCATGCGGGAGGCCGGGTGGACGTACCGCCGAATTGCTCAACACGTGGGGCGTGAGGTCTCCACAGTACATCGATGTTGTCGCCAGTGGTCGGCGGAAGGTGCACGTGCCCGTCGACCTGGGACCGGACCGCAGCGACGCACGGATGCACGCCAAGACCGTAGGATCCTACGCAGTGCCGTAGGGGACCGCACCGCCACTTCCCAGCAAATTAGGGACACTGTTGCTCCTGGGGTATCGGCGAGGACCATTCGCAACCGTCTCCATGAAGCTGGGCTACGGTCCCGCACACCGTTAGGCCGACTTCCGCTCACGCCCCAACATCGTGCAGCCCGCCTCCAGTGGTGTCGCGACAGGCGTGAATGGAGGGACGAATGGAGACGTGTCGTCTTCAGCGATGAGAGTCGCTTCTGCCTCGGTGCCAATGATGGTCGTATGCGTGTTTGGCGCCGTGCAGGTGAGCGCCACAATCAGGACTGCATACGACCGAGGCACACAGGGCCAACACCCGGCATCATGGTGTGGGGAGCGATCTCCTACACTGGCCGTACACCACTGGTGATCGTCGAGGGGACACTGAATAGTGCACGGTACATCCAAACCGTCATCGAACCCATCGTTCTACCATTCCTAGACCGGCAAGGGAACTTGCTGTTCCAACAGGACAATGCACGTCCGCATGTATCCCGTGCCACCCAACGTGCTCTAGAAGGTGTAAGTAAACTACCCTGGCCAGCAAGATCTCCGGATCTGTCCCCCATTGATCATGTTTGGGACTGGATGAAGCGTCGTCTCACGCGGTCTGCACGTCCAGCACGAACGCTGGTCCAACTGAGGCGCCAGGTGGAAATGGCATGGCAAGCCGTTCCACAGGACTACATCCAGCATCTCTACGATCGTCTCCATGGGAGAATAGCAGCCTGCATTGCTGCGAAAGGTGGATATACACTGTACTAGTGCCGACATTGTGCATGCTCTGTTGCCTGTGTCTATGTGTCTATGTGCCTATGGTTCTGTCAGTGTGATCATGTGATGTATCTGACCCCAGGAATGTGTCAATAAAGTTTCCCCTTCCTGGGACAATGAATTCACGGTGTTCTTATTTCAGTTTCCAGGAGTGTACATGCGACTAAGAGCAATACAAGGAATGGTTTGTCTGCATTTTTAGTCATTTCCAGTAGTACCAAAATGATTAGTGACATATTCACGGCTTCACAATTGTTTGAAAGGTGAGATTATTGTTGTTGTGGTATTCACTCGGAGGACGCTTGCCGCGTCTTTCCACACTATCTTAAATAACTACTGCTATCAACATCCATTTGAAAGTGCTTACTGTATTCAAGATTGGTCTCCTCCTACAATTTTTAGCCCCCGAATTGGTAGGTGGACAGTGGGAGAACGGGTGCACAGCAAGTCACTGACGACGTCATGAATGACCTCCTCTGCACCCAGTTCCCACTATCGACCTACTCACTATTCCCTCCATCATCGAATTGAAGATTCCCTCATGTCTCAGAATGTTCTATCAACCAATCCTTTCTTTCACCCAACTTGTGCCACAAATTTGTGTCCCCATTTCTATTCAGTATCTTTCAATAGTTACATAATCTGCCCATCTACTCTTCAGAACTCTTCTGTAACACCACATTTCAAAAGCTCCTACTCTACCTTGTTTTTGTCTCAAATTTTCCTGTTGCACCATAAATGCTTTCCTTGTCATTGCGCATTTATATTTTATGTCCCCCTCTACATCGGCCATCAACAGTCCTGTCAGGATACATTCCACGGCGTTGAACTGCTGTTGACAGTCGTTTGCTGTCACTGACAGAATTAGTGTCGTCAGCAAACAAAGTTTGTTTCGTCCTGCTGAACTTCAATTCCGTCTCAAAATTTTTCTTTGGTGTTCCTTCACTAGTAACTCACTGTACGGATTAAGTAACATCGGGTATAGGCTACAGTCCTGTCTCACTACCTTCTCAATTACAGCTTCCGTTTAGTGTTCTTTGATTCTAAAATCTACAGTTTCTTATGTACAAGTTGTATATAAGCTATCGCTCCTTGTATTTTACATCTGCTCTCTTGAAAATTTCAAGGAATATATTCCAGTCAACATTATGAAAAAGCTTTCTCACACTGTACAAATGATATAAAAGCAGGCGTGCATTTTTCGCCTACTTTCGAAGGTAAGTGATAGCGTCAGCATTGCCTCGCGTGTGCCTAAATTTCCCTGGAAACGAAACGGATTTTTCCTGAAGTCAACCTTCTACCGATTTTTCTGCTGTTCTTCCACCAGTAATTCGTGTCAGTACTTTGTAGCCATGTCTTCTTAAACTTTTTTTTTTGTCTTAATCACAGAGCTTTGAGTAGAATTACGGGATTCAGCTATGCAATAGCCATCTTCAGAATTTCATTCGGCTACACTGCAACAAGTCATAACATGTAACTTGCAAGATCCCCTCGCTTCTAAACTGACACTGTTATTACTAAGCTTAGCCGTGAGTCCGTAAAGCGTGGTATATGTGACGCACAGTATGACTGGTCAGCATTTCCACCCGGAATTAGCGAGTGTAAGTCGGACCTTCCTTGATCCGCCTTGGTAGGTCTTGTCGTCGGATTTCCTCCTACCTGTGCGCGGTGCAGCTCTCGTAAATGTCGTCCCGTGCAGATTCTTCATTGGCGCACTGGATGTGTGTGTCGGTGGAAGCTAATTACCTGAAATTGCTGTCGGTCAACTTTGTGGTATCTATTTACCCGAAGTTATCATTCAGAACGCGGTAATATCACTTTTATTCCTATTAGATCAATAATGAAACACTCATGTCACAAACTACTCGTAACCGAGAGCATGGCTACCATCGAACAAGACAGGAAGAGCTCTTAACGCAGACTGCCAACTTTGGCGCGCAGTCCGTATCTCGTACTAGTTTAGTCACAGTTCGTGGATTTCCGATAAAGTTCGTACTTCTTAAGATATGCATTTGTTAATGAAAGAGTGTGAATTTTAACGAGGCAAAATTACGATAAATAGTTTTAAACATCCAGAGGCTCCTCGTTGCATTCATGTTGCCATAAATGACTTTAATTATTAAATATAAACAAACAAAATGGGGTGACTTTGGCGCCAAGATGGCGGTACTACCGGTCTTGTATATTTCCCGGGCTGACGCTTGTTGCTACGGTCCAGCGCCGAGTTCCACCCCACTACCCGTGGCATGTGGTCGCTTAGTCACCTAGCCAGCCAGCGTGGGAAATGCTCTCCGACTCGTGGCCGGCTACGGATTACAGCACTTCCTAACTATCGTGAATACATCAATGAGAGACAATAATTTATTAAAACTGGTAAAAATGTCTTCCTCACGTAAGAGGCACCTTACAAACTCGCGTTATTTTTACGCGTTACGACTTGAAGTGCAGCAGAATCGGGTAATTCTGTTACAAAAATTTGTGATCAAAACAAAGAAATAAAAACTGCGTGCATAATGATCGTTCTCCAGATTGTAATTTTATGCTAACGTAATATTTACGCCAGTCAGTGCCTCCTTTTTTCGAAATAGGAATCATTACATACTTCTTAAAGTCTGAAGATAAGTTTGTCAAACACGCTTTGCACGTCTGCGTGCTTGTTTGACAAACCCGCGGATATCAAACAGCAAATTCGACAAACAAGCTTGATCGCTCTACGGGGGCCCCTCAGTATGCGGAATGGTAAACTGCAGTTAAATACAAAGTCGCGGCCTCGGCTTCGTAAAGCAAACCTCGCCAGCGGAAGCTAGTTAGCTGCTGCGTGGAGGCGGCTCCAGAGTGTGCTCGCTGGCTGCCGCGAGCCGCGCTGTCAGACAGCTGCGCTGTGCGGGCGCCACTCCAGGTCACGCGCGCCCCAACAGGTGGTCGCTTACCTCCTCACCACCTTGTCTCGCAGGCGACTGGGGGGCCGGGCCACCTGTTCCGCCAGGCCGCCGCCCCTCTAGTACTTCTTACGTTAACCCTTAGCTGTCTAGGTCACTATTTTTTCTTTCGTGTTCTATCCTAAATGCGGTCCGACAGACCTCTATGCTTAAAATAGCCATGAAAATTCCATCAGCAGTTTCAGTGAAAGAGTTGGCTTTGTTATAATAAGTTTACATTACTACCACACAAAAATATATTCCAATAATTTTTAGTTTACTTTAAAGAAAAAAAAACTCACTTCAACAAAAGGCGGCACAAAATGAACATACGAGGGTGAGTCAAATGAAAACCTTAAATTTGGAATAACAAATCGAAATTTCGCGCCGTTGTCCTGAAAGTTGGTAAGTGTGGTACAAACAGCGTGCAGAATGGTGGCAGCATAGTGCAGACGCACACGTACCGTCGCAGTGTCAGTATAAAGATGGCCGCCCCACTTGCGACTTACACCAGGGATGAACAGCGTTCTTTTGTTCGGTTTTTGCGTAGTGAAGGTGTGAAACATATTAAAATTCATCGACGAATGAAGGTTCAGTACGGTGATGCATGTTTGTCACAGCAGCAAGTCTACGAATGAAGTTCGCAAATGGTGTGACTCCAGTGGAAGATGCTCCTCGTCCAGGTCAGGCACAACGAGTTGTGACTCCACAGAACATTGCAGCAGTTGATGCCATAGTGAAGGAAAACCGCCGAGTGACACTGAATGACGTTGCAGCATGTTTACAGATTAGTCATGGGTCAGCACACCACATTGTGCACGATGTGCTCCAGTTTCACAAAGTGTCAGCAAGATGGGTGCCACGGCAGCTGACTTCTGAAATGAGAGAACGTCGTCTTGATGCTTGTGAAGAACTTTAAACGAGAAGGTGATGGCTTCCTTGCAAGAATCGTTACTGGGGACGAAACCTGGATTCACTTCCACCAACCGGAAATGAAGAGAGCGAGCAAGGAATGGCGCCATTCCTCATCACCAAAGAGGTTTCGAACAGAACCATCAGCAGGGAAGGTATGCTGACTCTCTTTTGGGACGAAAAAGGTGTCATTTTGGAGCATTACATGCCTAGAGGGACCACTGTCACCAGTGCATCATACACAGATCTCCTAAAAATCATCTGCGGCCTGCAATCAAATCAAACTGACGTGGATTGCTGTCGGGTGTCCTTTGTCAACATGACAATGTAAGGTCCCACACTGCCCGTACAACAGATGCAACAATCACAGGCCTGCATTTCGAGTGTCTTCCTCATTCACCATACTCACCTGACCTTGCCCCCAAGTGATTTCCATATGTTTGGACCACTCAAAGACGCAATGGGAGGAAAGAAGTTCCGTTCTGATGAAGAGGTACGCCACGCGGTGCACGAGTGGTTGCGCGGACTACCAAAAGAATTTTTTTCCTAAAGGAATTTACGCACTTTCTAAGCGCTGGAGGACTTGCATTGAGCGTGGGCGCGATTATGTTGAAAAGTGATATAGCTTTGTACCATTTCTGCACAATAAATAATAATTTAAAAAATATTTAAGGTTTTCATTTGACTCACCCTCGTATTACACCGAAGAGTCAAAGAAACTGCGACACCTGCCTAATATCGTGTACGGTCTCCCCCCCCACCCCCCCCCCCCTTTCCCGAGAGCACGGCAGAAGAGCCGCAGCACGACGTGGCATGGACTCTATTAATGTCTGGAGTACAACTGGAGGGAATTAACACAATAAATCCTGCAGGGCTGTCCATAAATCCGTAAGAGTAAGAGGGGGCAGAGATCTCCTCTGAACAGCACGTTGCAAGGGATCCCAGATATGCTCAGTAATCTTCATGTCTTAGTAGTTTGGTGGCCAGCGGAAGTGTTTGAATTCAGAAGAATGTTCCTGGAGCCGCTCTGTAACAATTCTGGACGTCCGAGGTGTCGCATTGTCCTGCTGGAATTGCCGAAGTCCGTCGGAATGTACAATGGACATGAATGGAAGCAGGTGATCAGACAGGATGCTTACGTACGTGTCACCTGTTAGTCGCATCTAGACGTATCAGGGGTCCCATTATCACTCCAACTGCACACGTCCCACACCATTCCAGAGCCTCCACCAGCTTCAACAGTCTCCTGCTGACGTGCATCGTCCATGGATTCATGAGGTTGTCTCCATACTCTCACACGTCCATCCGCTCCATACAATGTGAAAAGAGACTCGTCCGACCATGCAGCATGTTCCCAGTCAACAGTCGGCCCTGGCGAGATGCACAGCTTTGTGTCGTCTAGTCATCAGGGGTACACGAGGAAGCCTTCGCCTCCGAAAGCCCATATCGACGATATTTCGTTGAATGGTTCGCACGCTGACACTTGTTGATGGCGCAGCACTGAAATCTACAGCAATATGCGGAAGTGTTGCAGTTCTGTCACTTCGACCGATTCTCTTCAGTCTTCGTTGGCCCCATTCTTGCAGAATATTTTTCCGGCCGCAGCGATGTCCGAGACTAAATGTTTCAACGGAATCTTGATATTCACAGTACACTAGTGAAATGGTCGTACGGGAAGACCCCCATTTCGTCGCTACCTCGGAGATGGTCTCTCATCGCTCGTGCGCCGACTATAACACCATGCTCAAACTAATTTAAATCTAACTAGTGCGCCAGACGCTTGTCTTCCATAGGCATTGTCGACCGCAGCGCCTTTTCGGCATGTTTACATACTCTACTATTTGAATAGTCAAGCCTATCAAGTTTCTTTGGCGCTTCATTGTATATCAATATATTCTGGGGGGAAATACCGATATTTTGTCAACGGCCCTGCTTAGTACAACTGAACGGCGGCGACATGGGGGCAATCTACAGGGTGGCGCACGAAATGTTACCATTTTGTTTTTGAATATAAACTTTGTCAATATAATCTGAAAGGAACATATACTACAATGAAGAACCGTCCGTGGAGATTTGTTCTAACTCAGCACATGCTCAATATGTCCACCATTTCGTTTCCTAACTTCCTTCAAACGAACAATGAAGTTAGTGATTACCCTACGGCATATGTCTTCCATAATTTCGCTGCGATCTTGAAGAATAGGTGTTCTGAGCTCCATTAAATCACGTGGACGTTTCGGGAAAATTTTTTCTTTAGGTACCCCCAAAGAAAAGAGTCACATGGACTATTGGGGGCCAATTTTGTCAGTCATTGAAGCAACCTGGAAACCAGAGTGAAATGATCCGTATGTCGAAATGATCCGTATGTCGAAATGATCGTGTAAAAAATCCAACACAGTGTTCGCAGTATGTGGCCTTGCTCCATCTTGCATGAACCACTGCGTGTTGAAGGGCAAGGCAGTAGCAAGAAGCTGTTCAATGAATCTATTGCGAAGCATGCTCAAATAACGCTCGCTGTTCTGCTGCTTGTGTTCTTCAGTGAGCTTCTGTGCACAGGTCATCTTGTATGAGTACATATGGAGGTCACTTTCAGAATGCGTTGAACCGGTCGTCTGGATATTCCCAGTTGCACTGCTGCCTTTCTACACGATTTCCCGGGACTTCCCTGTACAGCAACTCGTACTGCTTCAATATTCTCCAGCTAATAAACAGGCTTAGGCCGAGGTCGCTTCGCTTCCAATACTGTTCCTTCCTGTACAAATTTATCGTACAACCTTTGGATGGTCTTCTTGCAAGGGACCCGTTGTGTGTTAAACTGTTGTCGAAAACGCCTCTGAGTCACAACAAGGCTTTTCGTTTCAAAGTAACACAATTGTCAATCGCTGCTGTGTCGTCAGTCTTCCATTGTCAGCCACTGCTGCTTACTAGTCTCCTACAGTGTTGCCAACTCTAAAAAACCCGAGTCGCTATTCAATATCAAAGGTCGCTAGAAAGTCGCTAAAACTTATTTTACTAGGGGTGTACTGAAAAATTTCGTGCTGTGAATGGTGCAATAAGCCAGCGGGGGGAGTAATAAAATACATATAAAATACGCTATCGTTTAATTAAACATATTACCATAACTGACGCACCACATAAATTGTTGTTTTCAGTCACAGCAGTCAAATATACTAGAAATATACAACTATATTTGTAACAAAAGAAAGCAAGAACTCAAATTAGGTTACAAAATATATACAGCGTGTTTCAAAAATGACCGGTATATTTGAAACGGCAATAAAAACTAAACGAGCAGCGATAGAAATACACCGTTTGTTGCAATATGCTTGGGACAACAGTACATTTTCAGGCAGACAAACTTTCGAAATTACATTAGTTACAATTTTCAACAACAGGTGGCGCTGCGGTCTGGGAAACTCCATAGTACGATATTTTCCTCATATCCACCATGCGTAGCAATAATATGGTGTAGTCTCTGAATGAAATTACCCGAAACCTTTGACAACGTGTCTGGCGGAATGGCTTCACATGCAGATGAGATGTACTGCTTCAGCTGTTCAATTGTTTCTGGATTCTGGCGGTACACCTGGTCTTTCAAGTGTCCCCACAGAAAGAAGTCACAGGGGTTCATGTCTGGCGAATAGGGAGACCAATCCACGCCGCCTCCTGTATGTTTCGGATAGCCCAAAGCAATCACACGATCATCGAAATATTCATTCAGGAAATTAAAGACGTCGGCCGTGCGATGTGGCCGGGCACCATCTTGCATAAACCACGAGGTGTTCGCAGTGTCGTCTAAGGCAGTTTGTACCGCCACAAATTCACGAAGAATGTCCAGATAGCGTGATGCAGTAATCGTTTCGGATCTGAAAAATGGGCCAATGATTCCTTTGGAAGAAATGGCGGCCCAGACCAGTACTTTTTGAGGATGCAGGGACGATGGGACTGCAACGTGGGGCTTTTCGGTTCCCCATATGCGCCAGTTCTGTTTATTGACGAAGCCGTCCAGGTAAAAATAAGCTTAGTCAGTAAACCAAATGCTGCCCACATGCATATCGCCGTCATCAATCCTGTGCACTATATCGTTAGCGAATGTCTCTCGTGCAGCAATGGTAGCGGCGCTGAGGGGTTGCCGCGTTTGAATTTTGTATGGATAGAGGTGTAAACTCTGGCGCATGAGGCGATACGTGGACGTTGGCGTCATTTGGACCGCAGCTGCAACACGGCGAACGGAAACCTGAGGCCGCTGTCGGATCACCTGCTGCACTAGCTGCGCGTTGCCCTCTGTGGTTGCCGCACGCGGTCGCCCTACCTTTCCAGCACGTTCATCCGTCACGTTCCCAGTCCGTTGAAATGTTTCAAACAGATCCTTTATTGTATCGCTTTTCGGTCCTTTGGTTACATTAAACCTCCGTTGAAAACTTCGTCTTGTTGCAACAACACTGTGTTCTAGGCGGTGGAATTCCAACACCAGAAAAATCCTCGGTTCTAAGGAATAAACCATGTTGTCCACAGCACACTTGCACGTTGTGAACAGCACACGCTTACAGCAGAAAGACGACGTACAGAATGGCGCACCCACAGACTGCGTTGTCTTCTATATCTTTCACATCACTTGCAGCGCCATCTGTTGTTGAAAATTGTAACTACTGTAATTTCGAAAGTTTGTCCGCCTGAAAATGTACTGTTGTCCCAAGCATATTGCAACAAACGGTGTATTTCTATCGCTGCTCGTTTAGTTTTTATTGCCGTTTCAAATATACCGGTCATTTTTGAAACACCCTGTAAATACAGGTATGTGAGCTATTCATCGTCGTCACGCTCGAATAACTCTTCTGTTTCATGCTCTGACAGAACTGTAGTTGATGTAGAGGGTTGAACGTCGCTCAAAAGATGATGTTGCAGTCAGACTGGTTTTGTCCCAAAAGAATAACTTTTGTTCATTCCAATAAGCTCCAATACGTCTGACGGTATGTCAAAAGATGCACAATCTTTATTTTGTTTCTTCAGCTGGTATCTTAATATGATCAAAGCATTAATTGTCTTTAACGATAATCTGTTACGTTGTTTAGGTTTTATAATGTTCATATAACTGAATATTCTTTCCACTTCTGCATTTGAATGTGGTAGGTATAGAACAGTCATTGCTAGCTGTGAAATCAAAGAAAAAGGATTCTCCCTTGCGGCATTTTTATACTGAAAAACCTCACTCTAAAATAGTGTTATTCCACCTAATGAAGTTGATATTATACCATTCTTGCAGCATTCCGTCTATGAAATCGCCACTGAAACGCAATTCTTTGGCTACATCCGCTACAGCATTGTTTTTATTCACTTTTAGTGTTTCTTCAACATTCAGCACTGACATTTTTTTTCAGGGTCGTAAAGTTACTTGGCAGTCTTTGTTGAATTTCTTTTATGAGTTTGACTAAACTGAATGCATCTCTTCTTCAAATAGACTTTATTTTCTTCAGAAAAACTTGACTCAGACAATTTCTGTTTAAACATAAAGCCAAGCTTCGGATTTGCGTACATACATTCGCTTGTAACTGGTGTTGTCAACAAATCAACAGTTGGAAAAACTATGTTTTGTCCGAGTGACTGCATGAGAAATAAAAGTGTATCTAGTAATTTAGTGGGGTTTATTGTCTTCTCCTTAAAAAGCTTTTATTGCTATTTGTACGTCTTTTAAAGCATGTTTAACGTAAAACATGTAAAGATGATTTCAGTCGTCACAATACATCTTGTACAAAATATCGGCAGTGTAACAATTGTCTTGAACCATGGCAAGTGAAAAATGTAGCTTTAGTTCTTCCCACTGCTCCAGAATTCTTCGTATTGCTGGTTCAATTGAAAGCCAACGTGTTGCACAGACCTTCAAAATTTTTAGTGGCTGTTTTCCACAATTTATTGTCTCATAAACCTTTTTATATTCCTCTTGTCTTTTGGGTGAAATGGAGAATCAATTGTAGGTTTCCCGTACAAGAAACTCTGTTTCTAGGTATGGTATTCACTGAGGCGTGCGAAACTTCAAGCTGAAGAAAGTGACAAATGCAACGGATCAGTACCAAATGCTTCAAACCATATTCTCTCTTGAGTTGTTCGAAAAGCCCATTGTTTATTCCAACCATTGCAGAAGCATTATCTGTGCCAATTCCTACCATATTAGCGACTGGAAGTTTGAGATCTTTCAAAGAAGTCACAAGAACAGCAGCCAGATGTCTTGCATCTGCAATTTCTACTACAGCGAGTTTGAGAAATACTGATCTAATGATTTCGTTGTTTACACTATAGTACCGTATAACGATACCTAGCATTTTAGATATTGATACATCTGTGGATTCATCTATTAGTACACTGTATTTTTGGTTACCTATATCTTCGACCAATGATTGTGTAAAATATGGAACCAAAATTTCAGTTATAATGTTAGTGCACTTTGTAATTGCATGTTTTAGCGCCCTCATCACCGGAAAACACCTTCTTGCACAGTATTCCTAAATGATTTACAGCTAAAATAGAACAATGTTCAGCAACAAATAAAGAAAGGGCGCCTTCCGCTCTGCCTGCTATTCTAACTGTAGTTTTCGGAACAATTTTCACAGGTAATAGTTTTCAAATGCTTTCTAATATCACACAATTTAGCATAAAACTCTGTTGCACATACTTGACATCTTGCCTTGGATAAGTCTCCAACGACTGGTTTCAGCCACCCATTGAATTAAAGTTCTGCTTCCCAAGCATCCCGATATTTTTGAGCGTACTGCTTCTTCTGCGGTAAATCCATTATGTAAGCCACCACAACATAAGTTTCACCAGTTTATAATCACTGAAAATACATTAAAACTCGGGAGAACTAGAGGTCACGAAACAATCTAATCACTCGGTAACTCGATATCAGTCTTATTGTTCATTGTTTAAAAGGTAATAATGTCTGAGATACCCCCCACCGAATTGTTCTTGCGTTACCACTGTGCATGTGGTAATAATTTGACTGCAAAATAACATTTCGAAAAATTAGAGGTTGCTGGACAGAAATGTATTTTATTATACTTAATATTACGTATGTTTTTTTTGTCAATTCGAAAAATAAAGGGAGTTCAAAAGTTGAAGAATTATAGATCGATAGGCTATCGACTATAACAGGCTAGTGGGTAATGAATAATGAACTGTTCTATAGTCAAGGTTTTCTTACTCTGTAGGCAATTCCCACATTCAGGTTTACTAAATGCTGAACAATGCTACATGATCTGCTAAGAACTTTATTGAACTTAGTAAATATAGAACAAAGTCAGTGTAGTACCCATTCTATAATTAAAATGTTAATTTTGTTCATGAAAATACTTGCGCAAAATAGTTTTGATTTGTACTTCAAAAGTCGCCAGTACTCCAAAAGTCGCCAGATAAGTCGCTAAATAGTTTTTGTCGCTGGAAAGTTTTTTTGTCGCTAAGACGAAGGCAAAAGTCGCCATTTCTAGCGACAATGTCTCTAAATTGGTAACACTGGTCTCCTAGCGGCAGTGTCGTGAATTACACGTCATTTCGTAACTCATATGTTTTTCCAAGCGCTGCTGGTACTGCTGTAGAGATCCCAGCGGGATATGTAATGTGCGTCTTAAATTGTGAAAGAAACAGTTGGTGACACATTTCATGCGCCACCCTGTACATTGATAATGGATAATTTTACTAAGATGGGCACAGTGTGGTGTGTCGCAGGTAAGTTTCCTGTTTTTATACGGCAATTTATCTAATGAAAACCCATCCTGGCTCAGTTTATTTACAAATTTGCATGGCATTAGCCACTGAGTAGGTTGGCAGAAGTCATTTTTTCGGAAGATGAAAACGACCAGACCCGCGCAGTTTTCATTGCAAGATAGCTGAGAAATGATCGCAATAAATATCTCATCGGGGCTTATACACTGTTTGAGAAGTAATTATTGAAACGACTCTGTCAGATTATTCGTGAATAACAATCCGCCGCCAACCTCGGCTGCTTTTTCGTGGAACATATACAAATCGCGCAGGCCGCTGTGATCGAGCGGTTGTAGGCGCTTCAGTCCAGGAACGCGCGCCTGCTCCGGTCGCAGGTTCGAATCCTGCCTCGGGCATGGATGTGTGTGATGCTCTTAGGTTAGTTAGGTTTAAGTAGCTTCTAAGTCTAGGGGACTGATGACCTCAGATTTGGAGTCCCATAGTGCTCAGAGCCATTTGAACCGACTTGAACCAAGGCTATTTCTTTGTTACAATTTAATTAAGTTTCCCCGCATGTAAGCGTTATTCCATAAGCCAGAAAGTGGCTTCTCATTAATGTAAATAAAAGTGGGACTTCTGAAAACACCCAGATTCGGTTATCTTCGTACCGCGGATTTAGAAAGTAGGAATTTCTCACCTTTCCACTCAGTTTTTATTTTTTATTTTATTTTGTGTGTGTGTGTGTGTGTGTGTGTGTGTGTGTGTGTGTGTGTGTGTGTGGCCGCACTACACGGTCTTAAACAGAACCATGTGTAACACTGCTGTCTATATTCATTTCAGCGAATGAGAAGTCATACAAATGGTAACATTTTAACAATACTGATGACTGAGCTTTCATTAACTACAAAACACTTTCACGAAAGCAGAACTTACTTAGCTGTCATAGTGATCGTTCGTCCCTTTTCTTATTATGGGAGTCGTATTGAAAACCCTTTGAGCACCAGGATTAGTATCTTTATTTCAAAATAAGAAAAAAATATCAGCAATCCACAGCACAAAGCAAAGGGGAGTACACACAGCATTTGTTAGTGGCTACAGCGCAATTGTTTGCTGCGGTTGGCAGTGGTAGGTGGCCCGACCTCTACCGGTATGTTACGAAACTACAGTTCAAAACTCTCCGCACCCAAAACTGCCATGATATAGTGTTCTCGCAAATAACACTTCGTAGATACAGCATGCAGAGTAACTGAATTGCCACTTTGGTTATTTCTTTCCACTCAGCAAGCAGTTTATCTGCATTCTTAAAAACGGTTTGCGTAAAATTTGTCACCTTCTCGTGCACTCGCTTCTTTTGATACTTTTGCTGATGTTTTATTTTCCCATCACAAGGTTTACGTTTACTTTCAGGCACTTCTCACTGTATTTCAGTCTTGCACGTGTAGCTGTGAGTCTGTGGTTCCTGTATTCTAATTCTTCTATGCGTTTACAAAGTTCATTACGTCCTTGGTTTGTTTGTAAGGGGGTGGGAGGTGGAGGGGGAGAGAGGAGGGAGGAGGTCGAAAAGTTTCTAGCGTAACAAATTAACTTCATAATACCAATTTGTTTTTCAGTATAACACCCGTGTACACGAACACACTTGCGGACACGCTCAGGTATTAAGAGTCCAACCGAGCGTTCACTGCATCATCATTGTCAAATCTTCGTTCTTTGAGGTCTCTTTCAGGATTGGGGAAAAGAAAAGGGTCTGATGGAGCCAAATCTGGAAAACACGGCGGATGACGTAACAATTCGATCCGCCGTCACGCCGAGTTTCGTGTTGCGAGGGCTTTGTGCGCCGGTGCGTTATCCTGATGCAAAAGAACTCCGCGCACCAATTTTCCGCGCCTTGTTTCGTTTGTCCTTTCTCTCAAACTGCGCAGGAGGGTGCGATAGTATGATGCATTGATAGTTATGATCATTTGCAAGTAATCCACCGTAATTACCATTTCTGCATCCGTGGCTGATTTCTGCACCCGGAATTTTTTTGAGATAGGATATAAAGTATGTTTCCATTGTTGTGAGTGGTCGTCTCTCTCCGCATCAAAATGTGGTGAACCCACTTTTCGTCCATTGTCACATACTTCCAAGAAAGCAGTCTTCATCCCCTTCAAATTGGCGGACGATTTCTTCACAACACTGCATACGCTCCTGTGTCTGATGTGCATTGACTCGTTCGGGACCTACCGAGATGAAATTTTCCACATTCCAAATTTCCACAACAACGTCATCAGCACGCCCATGGGAGGAGATTCCAAATGTGGTGTCAATGTGCTGCAACGTTGCTAGACGATCCTACAAAATCGTATCATGAATTAGAGCTACTGTTTCGCTCCTTGGCGCGTCTCCCACACTCGTTCTTCCACGTTAGAAGCAAAGGGAACTTCACAGCAAACATAAACATAGCCAAAGCCTTGCAGACAAACAGAAATTACGCGAAACGAAATGTAGTGTGAGGAGGGCAGTGCGAGAGGCGTTCAATGAATTCGAAAGTAAAGTTCTGTGTACTGACTTGGCAGAAAATCCTAAGAAATTTTGGTCTTATATCAAAGCGGTAGGTCGATCAAAACAAAATGCCCAGACACTCTGTGACCAAAATGGTACTGAAACAGAGGATGGACTAAAGGCCGAAATACTAAATGTCTTTTTCCAAAGTTGTTTCACAGAGAAAGATTGCACTGTAGTTCCTTCTCTAGATTGTCGCACAGATGACAAAATGGTAGATATCGAAATAGACGACAGAGGGATAGAGAAACAATTAAAATCGCTCAAAAGAGGAAAGGCCTCTGGACCTCATGGCATACCAGTTCAATTTTACACAGAGTACGCGAAGGAACTTGCCCCCTTCCTTGCAGCGGTGTACCGTAGGTCTCTAGAAGAGCGTAGCGTTCCAAAGGATTGGAAAAGGGCACAGGTCATCCCCGTTTTCAAGAAGGGACGTCGAACATATGTGCAGAACTATAGACCTATATCTCTAACGTAGATCAGTTGTAGAATTCTGGAACACGTATTGTGTTGGAGTATAATGACTTTTCTGGAGACCAGAAATCTACTCTGTAGGAATCAGCATGGGTTTCGAAAAAGACGGTCATGTGAAACCCAGCTCGCACTATTCGTCCACGACTCAGAGGGCCATAGACACGGGTTCACAGGTAGATGCCGTGTTTCTTGACTTCCGCAAGGCGTTCGATACAGTTCCCCACAGTCGTTTAATGAACAAAGTAAGAGCATATGGACTATCAGACCAATTGTGTGATTGGATTGAAGAGTTCCTAGATAACAGAACGCAGCATGTAATTCTCACTGGAGAGGTCTTCCGAAGTAAGAGTGATTTCAGGTGTCGCACAGGGGTGTGTCGTAGGACCGTTGCTCTTCACAATATACATAAATGACCTGGTGGATGACATCGGAAGTTCACTGAGGCTTTTTGCAGATGATGCTGTGGTGTACCGAGAGGTTGTAACAATGGAAAATTGTACTGAAATGCAGGAGGATCTGCAGCGAATTGATGCATGGTGCAGGGAATGGCAATTGAATCTCAATGTAGACAAGTGTAATGTGCTGCGAATATACAGAAAGATAGATCCTTTATCATTTAGCTACAAAATAGGTCAGCAACTGGAAGCAGTTAATTCCATAAATTATCTGGGAGTATGCATTAGGAGTGATTTAAAATGGAATGACCATATAAAATTAATTGTCGGTAAAGCAGATGCCAGACTGAGATCCATTGGAAGAATCCTAAGGAAATGCAATCCAAAAACAAAGGAAGTAGATTACAGTACACCTGTTCACCCACTGCTTGAATACTGCTCACCAGTGTGGGATCCGTACCAGATAGGGTTGATAGAAGAGATAGAGAAGATCCCACGGAGAGCAGCACGCTTCATTACAGGATCATTTAGTAATCACGAAAGCGTTACGGAGATGATACATAAACTCCAATGGAAGACTCTGCAGGAGAGATGCTCAGTAGCTCGGTACGGGCTTTTGTTAAAGTTTCGAGAACATACCTTCACTGAGGAATCAAGCAGTATATTGCTCCCTCCTACGTATATCTCACGAAGAGACCATGAGGATAAAATCAGAGAGATTAGAGCCCACACACAGGCATACCGACAATCCTTCTTTCCACGAACAATACGAGACTGGAATAGAAGGGAGAACCGATAGAGGTACTGAAGGTACCCTCCGCCACACACCGTCAGGTGGCTTGTGGAGTATGGATGTAGATGTAGATGTAGAAGCTGCAGACGCGAAATTCGATTTCCATACTCACAAAAGGTCACCATAAAAGTGGTGGTGTTTGTACGAGACATTACGGTAATTATCTCGGGCTAGAAACTTTTCGACCGTCCCTCATATATGCAACGTAGCGCAATTCCGATGCGGGTATATAAACACGAACATGGAGGCAAGGGATTTGCGTGGTATTCTTGTTTTTTGCGGCGTGCATACAGTAAATGTGGCAATGTGAAATACGGCGACGTTAGTGTCAAATACATCCAAACAGGACCAACGCGCTATTGTTCTTTCTTGGCTGCCGAAGGACAAACTCCGGTCGTCATTCATCGGAGAATGAATAATGTGTATGGGGCAGCATATCCGTCGAAAATCACCATTGTGGAATCGATACTACTGCTTCGTGATAAGTCGCGCACCCATATCGCTGATGTCGCAATGCAGTAGTTAACGCCAGTTCAAGTGGGAGACAACTCGAACACCTGCGCTTTAGTCCCTGATCTCTCCCCATGCGATTATCACGCATTCGGTCCTTTAAAAAAAGGCGTCGAAGGGTCGAAGATTCCTGTCTTACGAGCATTTTCAGCAGACAGTTAGGGGACTTCTTTCACGAAGGAGGTCACGGTGTTTTAGCCTGATCAGCATGCTGGTTCTGGACTGCGCTACCTGTAGACGAAAACTTTCCTTTTTGTGCCCCACTTATGGATTTGGAGACCAGTGTGTTCGGACAGACGTGGTGCCTTTCGATGAAAGTTTAAATAACGATAGCTTTTATTTCAGTCATCAGATTTTGATGTAATAAAGTCTGTATATCGCCTCAGGCTAACTCAAGTTAACTCTGAAAATCCCATAAAAATTCGTCTTGTGGTTTTGGGGTTTCAAGCGTTGCCTCCCTCCCTCCCCCCTCCTGCTGCTTGCGTTTTTCAGACATAGCCAGCCTTTTTCACGAAGTCATTTATCCACGACGACGACGCCTTATTTTCACACATCACACTGACTCATAAATCTTTCTGACATGTATACGCCTGTAAGATCAGAATCAGGTATGGACATCAGTCGGTGAAACAGAAGCGAAACTGTTTTTCTCAGCGATACTGCTATAGACTACTATGCTGACAGTTACCTTTTACTTATATGTTGTGTGTGTGTGTGTGTGTGTGTGTGTGTGTGTGTTTTGAAAAGTACTGCCTCTGAATTTATGTGAAAACTATTTAAGCTTTTTAAAATAAGTTTTTATTAACATTGTTCATCTTTATTCTTCATGACTATAAATTTTTCTCAACGTTAGCCACACCTAGCGAGAGACCATTTTGTTGATACTGTCACTACAAGGCGTTACTTGTTGACACAGCCACAGTCTACCTCTACCTCTACCTCTGCATGCATTGCTTCACCACCATCAAACTGAATTCCTCGAAGATGTTGTTTAAGCTTTGGAATCAGATGAAAATCGCATGGGGCAGGTCGGGACTCGTGGAGGGTGATCGACGACAGTGAACACAAGGCGTCGAATTGTTGATGTCGCGGCGCTCGTGTGTGGTCTGGCATTGTTATGCTGAAGGAGAGGTATTCCGTGTGTGGAGGAATTCTTAGAATTTGTGAAACTAAATTGCAGTACGCTGCTTTTCCCGCACTAATATAGTTACATTAGACGCCGTCATGATACACAGTACCATTTGGAGCGCTCTAGCGGCAGGTGATTGAAACTTGCGTAAGCGAAGCGAGAAAATCGACCTAGGAACGTGCATTACGTGTAATACCAAACCGATATTGAGAACAGAATAAAAAAGAGGCATTGCCTTTCATAATGCTTTCGTATAAAGTTTTTAGCTTCTGTTGGCTGACGGGGAACATTTAAAAGTGCTCTGTGGGCACAGCGAAGTAGTTCAGTTGGCGACGCTGCCACTAGTAAGTCTTGCTGTTTTGAAAGACGAACCCAAGGTGACGAAATTCAGCGCTTCATTTGCCATCTCTTCCACAAGTACGTAAATAATTTCTGGTGAAGCACTAGATTTTATGAGTGATCTGTCCTATTCTCACACTACTCCACTCATATAAAAAGTTTCATTGCCTTGTCTAATTCATCCTTTTGGAGCGATATTAAAATTTTTTGCCGCCCCCCCCCCCCCCCGATCCATTCGTGACTCTGTATACTAAGCTGCCAACATATCTATAGAGTCCGTGGTAGGGTGCATCGGTGAGACTCAGCTAAAACCAATTCCCGTTTAAATTTTATATTCGGTACACACACATTATTTCGACAAGTAGTCTGAATAGCATTCTCAATGTGATTACTCCCCACTTCTGTGTTTTGTGAATGCCTGGAAAAGCTGAAACTTCCTGTAATTTATCACCACCAGGCTAGAAAAGCGAAAATCACAAATCATGTCGAAGTCAATTTATGTTTTAGACAATGCTTGAACCATTTGAGTATAAATGACTAAATGATATACTACGTCTGTCCAGTTTCTGAAGAGAGTTAAGTATTAATATGGAACGAAAGTTGGCGACACTGTAATAAGGAACAGTATTAGCGCTTGTTGCGGATAACGCGCGAAAGAACTGGCTGAGGTGACGGATCGTAGCCCGAGGCCTACGTTAGGCTGCTATCTGTCTGTCTGCCCCTTAACTCGGAGCAATCACATTTAAATAAGATCGTATCAAAAATTGTATTGAGTATTTTCAAAACCTCCGGTTTACCAGGTGATATTTAGGTAGGAACTATCGAATACAGTTTAAATTTTTACGAAACATTTTCATTTTATAGAACAGCTTTCTGTAAAACTGTGTTATTACGCTCGCGCGTATTCTAATACACTCGACGTAGTCTCGACTTTCGATAAGTTATTTTATCATTGGTTTTGCCACTTCATTTAATTACTCCTGTTGCACACGCCTATCACGTATCGTTTTTAAAATAATTTTCGAAATTTAAAATTTATGTTAGTAGACGTACATCTTAGGTACATTTCAGTACCCTTCATATGATTCTAGTGTAACATGGTCTCTTGTAGTTGACCTCTGGCATATTCTTAAGCTGTTGCCTACGAAGAATGGATATACATTAAAGTCGGGCGACGCAAGCATGGCTGGTGTTATGTTTAAGACTGGAAAAATTTTGGAGAAAATCCGTACCGAATTTGCCCTTTCTACTGAAAACTTATTCCTTATGTATATGTACAGGTACGTGTTCATTCTGTTACTGGTAATCCCTCATGTAGATAGTAATTCAATAAAAAAAAGCACTGGCAATAACGGCAAAAAAGTCGGGCGGAAAGTTACACCTGAAAGTTAAGCAGCCACATCCTCGTGCTCTTAAATTCAACGTCTGTTTTATCCTACAACCATTAAAACTCTTTAAGGACGTCTTCCACCTTATTTCTTAAATGTTTCTAAATATATTGCCTACATCATTACTGGTAACTTACGGTACTATCTCTGCGTACAACAATCGGCAAAAGATGAGCAACTGCCTGTCAGTTTTTTCATAGGCTCTATCTTATGACAGTCCTCCAAAGCTGCGGGACCTATATATGAATACACCGTCCGCAATATTGTAGAGGTTGCTCAGCCCCAGAATATTTTGAATCAATACAGATGCAGGTTGTGAATTTTCATTAATCGAATTCTTACCTTTTATTTAGATGTGCCAAAAGTAATAGACCAAAGAAGACACTCAAAAACAAAATGCATCGGACAGTGCAACAGTGACTTGACATCATAATAAACTATCTTCTTTCCTCCAGGCGTAATTAACAAAATCTTTGCTCTTACGGAATGAAATAGCTCGCAAGAGGCAGCTCCGATTATAATTAAATCGCAAAAATTGTTACAAAATCAAAATTCGTTCTGTAAGATGCACAGGTGGTTTGTAATAAATGGATAGAAAACATCCTTTTTTATGTTCGCCAAGTTTCCAACATTATTGTAAAGAGAGGATTAAATACTAACTTGGCCTACAAAAATTGTTTAATCTAAAACACGCGGGTTGATGTAATGGGAGATAAAAATGCTAGACCGATAGTATAAATTCTGTGACATGATTCTACTTATGACGCCGGTCTAAATAGTTGAAATTTCCGATGTTTAGAACAACAAGCGAAGATCATGAGTAGCAGCTCTCTGCACATACCTAAATATACTTCGCACTTTGAGTCTGGTAAGACAAATGTTCCTGTGATATGATCATGGATATGTCATACACGAGAGCAATGTAAGATGTTGTATCTCAGGTTTACGATTGCTTTGACAGCTCCGAGAATGTAGGTTCGCGTAGTGGGAAAGAGTTAAATGCGGCCACCAGTTGCGAGGCTAACGTGAAGTCACTCAGTTGGCCAGTGACCACTAGCGGCAAAAGGCGGCGAGTTGGAATAAAAAAAACTACCACTCAGGTATGTAGCAAAAAATGTGTTAGTTTGCAGGACCGAAGAATCATGATGAGAAGCTACGTTAACATTTTGCAGGAGTCTCATTCCCTTCCGAAAGTGATGTGAAATGTGATTTAAAGTTCTCAATGAGAGAGAACCTGGAAGTTACCATTTAAGCAGCCGTTTTAGAGGACAGAAAAATTCAGCTGGATCTAGTCGTAAATTAGTGCTGGGATTACTTGACAAGGTACTCTAAGAATTCAGCAAGCGGCAGTGATTATTTATAAATGTAAAACCTATTATCTCCTGTATCACAGGTTTTCCAGTCGGCGTCAGCGATTATTTCTGAGAACCTTGAGTGTCAACTGACAGGGTGCAAACTTTTACTCAGAGATGCCTTCGCTATTAAATATTACATAAATTATGAGCTCTAATTGTAGACGAAAGCCTTTCGTTGCATTGCGTCTAGAGAACGAAACTAAAGTGTCGTGTTTCACCGGAGAAATACTACATACCAAAGTAATGATTGACTAACTGGGTAACTCTTCAGCCAACGTTGTCTTATTATACAGCAACATGTATAAATACCGCGGTTAATAATGTTTTTTTTTATCTTGGCGCAGACGTAACAAATTCTTAAGCTACGTAGTGAAAAGTATTCCTCGATTATTTCTGAATCTGTGCCGTTCCTCATAACAATAAGTAATGGTAGATTTTAATCCAATTGCCATATTTGTTAGAGAACAATTTCCATTGTAGTAGCTAAGCGATTGTTGGTCGATGCGAAATAAAAAAGCCAACGCATTGTGAACTCGACGTGTATATTTAATACTGTTAAATTTATTTTGCAGGTGAAACCTCAATGTCAATTACAGACTTACTGGGTCTTAATGTGCCAAGAGGAACGCTCTTGGGAAGTAATAGCAGCCTGAATTCCCCATCTCCTCAGTTGTACGACCCATCGCAGAATTCGAGGTTCTTCCAGGTAAAGACCGATGTCATACATAATTTACGTCTGATTGCGCAGTGTATCATGACAGTGTCTTTGTTTTTAGCTACACCAGACAAGTTTTATCTGGGAACAGCATAACTAAGTTGCTATAAGTTCTGTGTCGTGTACTGTTGTTCAACGTTATTTCTAATCGCCTCTTCACAAAGTTGAACATCTTCCACGCTCTTGCAGGAAGAACCACATTATCTGGACATGATGGATGCATCCGGATTCCACACACCACTTCACAACCCGTGTGCCTTCAGAAGTTCCCCAGCGTACAGGTAACCACAATGATGTTGATAGAAATCCTGGACCAAAAGTTACTGTAATGTACTACACTTAACATCAGTAGTTACTGTACAAGTCAGTAGGGTTTTTACATGTTTTAAAGTCGTAAAGTTTTTTTTCTATGAGGTAGATGGTATGCACATAGCTTGATTTTCTTTTCAGAACATTTGAAATGCATGTGAACGTAGTTCAATAGTTAACTGCAAATGTACAGAAAATAAATTGTGTGAAGGCTGAAATGTTACTGCATAAATAAAAATGGCTTTTCAATACACTGAAATAAATTAAGCAGTTCGTGAAAATGTAAATATATCGCATATGTATTGTGGAAGCCCATTAATGTGACATTATTATATAACTGCTCGTCTTTGCATCAAACATTCTATGTATAAAAATGCATTATAGCTAATTGGATGATGGACATAAAGACTCTTGTCATGTTGCACAGAGTTTAATGCTGTAGTAGGTATTGCAGGCATCTGTCAATCAAATCTGTAGAATCTGCCTTATTGAAGGTGGAAACACTCTTCTCATTATAACGTGAAATAGGCCAGAACTGAAACAACATAACTGTTCCTTGCAGACAGCATTTAAAATGTCTGTTCATTGTGTTCATTTGACCATGATTAAATTCCGTTAGTTTGCCAGTGTGGCCCTTGAAGCATTATTTGTAAATCTGGTAGGATCACCAATGTTCAGCTGCAGTAGCACAAAACTTTTAATATTACCTTTACTAACTTCTGCCTTACCACTGGTAGAACGTACACACAATGATAAATAACATTATGTATTTTAATTTTTGTCCGGATTGTTTATGCTAAAGAATTATTTGAATATGTATTCTACAAAACCATATAATAATTTTATGCTTAGAAGCATCATAGTCTTTGAAGTATTATTTCACTATCAGCTCAAGATCACAGCTTGCATAACTGTAAGAAAAACTTCAAAACTACAGTCAGTTGTGTTGATTTAAAAACTGGCACTATGAATAGACTAACTACATTAATGTAGTAACACCCCTGTAATGATTATATAACAGTTATTGTGCACTTAACACACATTATTGACCATGGAGATCATTCTCGAGTAAAAAGCAGTGAAACACATGGCACAAAACAAAAAGCCTCCAACTTCATTGCATAGATGGACCACAGTTCTGAAAATACAAAAAATATTCTTAATCGGAAATAGCTTTAACATCTACATCCTTGCTCTGCAAAGAACTGTGAAGTGCATGGCAGAGGTTACTTCCAATTTTGTATTAAGGCTTCTTGCTATTCCATTCTCATACAAAATGTGGGAAGGACGCCTGGTTAAATATCTCTGTGCACTATATCTACACTAATCCTGCCTTTGCAGTAGGCCTACCTCTGTTAGTGGTGTGGTGTGTGTTTCCAGATTCCTCGCTTATTACTATATCTTGAACTTTGTAGGTAGAATTATGAGTTGTCATTAGTGTCTGTTGAAGCAGCTGCCACTTAAGTTTGCCAGCATTTCGATGGTGGTGATGGTGGTGATTAGTATTATTATTTCGTGGGGTGCTCAACTGCGCGGTCATCAGTGCCCATACGTAGTCACAATTTATACACAGTGCAATCTGGCCACTGTCATGATGGCAGAGAAAATCCCCAACATGGCCGGGAATCAAACCTGGGACCCTATGATCCAGAGGCAGCAACACTAGCCAGCATTTTTGACACGCTTCCAAGAGTCACTTACAACTCTTCATGTTGCATTTCTTTGTTCACTTTGTAGTGTATGGGTCCAAAACACGTCAGGAATGTTGTATGGTGGGCTGCATTATTAATTTGTAACGGGTTTCCGTTGTCGACAAGTTCATTGGTAGGATACTGGAAATCATGGCACAGCTGCAGCTCATAGTTAAAGGATCTGAGGAGCAGCTTCAACAAAGTGTACATTAAAATGCATTTCTCAGTAATGAATTTCATAATTTAAATTACCAGGATGCATTTCAAATATTTCCCACACAAATTTACATATTGACAGTTTCTGGAACTGTTGATAACAACTGACATTTGTCAAATGGGTAGTTCTCACAGCCCTCCTGAAGGCTCTCTCTTCAGCCTTGTTGTCATAAGTCACACATATGTCACAAACAGAACTTGGGGAAGGCCATGTTGGATTTTGCTGTATTCAGTTTGAGTCCATATATATGGGGTTGTATATAGGGCTACTCAGAAGGAACAGATTTCAAACATTCATTGCTTCCAAATTACATAAGATAGCAACACAATTCCAATGTTCCTGGAAAGAGAAAAGATCAAATTTTTATGCATTGTATGTGAGCACCATGTGTTACACGACAAATATCAAAACAGCGGCTCATTTCCTGCCATACAAGAAGCAGCTGGTTTCTCGTTATCGAACTCAGGGATTCAACAATGTGATGTCACAGCCTTTAAACAGTGTCAGTCAGGGGGAGATAAAAATGCAGTCTTTCACATAACCCCACAGATAAGTCACAAGGTGTGATATCTGGAGACCTGGGAGCTCATCGGTGATGTTCATTTTCTGCTCCTCCTCCTCCTCCTCCTCCTCCTCCTCCTCCTCCTCCTCCTCCTCTTCTTCCAATCCAACATCCTATAATCATGTCATTCAGGAAACATCAGACATGCTTAGAAAAATTCATCTGCTGCACCTCTTCCAATCCAACATTGTGGAGTAGGGTCATTTACGTAATGTGAGATATGCTTAGAGAAAATCTTTCTGTGTAGATTTTCAATGCCGTTACAAAAATAAATTTTACATGGAAGTCAATGTACTGTATTGTAGTAAAATGTGGAGAAACGGAAAATATAGCATTTTTTCCTTCTCTGTTACATATTAAATGTTAACACTTTGCTTCTGTCCCTGACCTAAAGCAAGTAAAGTGATACTTGATATATTTTTTCATGTGAACTGACATCTGAAAAATATAAAAAAAATTGAACAAGAATTTTTAGCTGTTGGTTTTCTGCACTCTAAACATTTGACTAAATCCTGCAGGCAAATAACTACTTCCTGGAGATTTTACGTTTGTGTGGGGTCACAGGCATGTAGATGTAATTGTTCATAAATAATCCTTGCTTTATAAATATTACCAAATGCATTATTTTTTCCAGTGACTGTGGGAGCCCAACAGGAGTGGATCAGTCTCTGTTACCAGCCTCCAACAACAGTGGCTCTACCTCCAACTCCCCCGTTGATTCCGATCTGAACCCCAACAGTGTTGATGCCGGAAGCTTAGCTAATCTCATAGTAAGTGCTCACAAGAGTAGAAAATCAATAAAGGTAGACACATGTTCTAAAAACAGTAAAACTTAATTCACTCAGTGTGTAGACATTATTCAAGATCTCAATTATTACTTTGAATAAAATATGAAGCAGTTTATTTTCTGTTATGGAAAAACATATTTGAAAAACAGGAACTGAAAGGTAACAATCATACGTACCTGCTAAATTTTGATCTTATCAGAAAGATTACTGTGAAGTATCCTCCTGGCTATTTCCTCTCCTTTAAACTTTAAATAGAACATTTTGCTCTTTTCTGAGTACCATTTTTTGCGTACTTTTAACTTGTCTTTTTGATAACTCCAGTATGCAAAGTATGTTCAAAAGTAATGTGAATTTTGTAATTTGTTGTGTTATATTACATTTATGTAACTTTTTTCCCCCATTGTGTTGACAATGTATACAAAATACATGTACAATATTAGCCATATCAAATATATAATCCGTTGCTAGCCGTCATGAAGATTACATGAGCTTTGGTACTGTGGTGATTATTTATTTCATGTAAAAATGGATCAGAGAATTTGTATTTCATGTTATGACAAATGAGTAACGTGTGGCAAAATTATAGAAACATTAAATATTGCCTTTAATGAATCAGATATAGGGTGGAGGGAGGGAAAGGTTTAAGAATGATATAAATGTTTTGGAGAAGGTCCTAATGACATTGACGATTACACACAAGCTGGATGGCTCAGCGTATCGATAATTAATGAAGTTGCAGGAAATTTAGTAGAAGGGATTCATCCCAGTCAGTGAAGACAGACGCAGATTATTGTACAGTGGTAGGGGGAGCGCCATGAACAATATAATAAAATATATCACCTGCGTGATGTGAGCAATGTTTTTGTGGTGGTGGTGATGGTAAAAGATAACGGTTTCTAAATTTTTCTTGAACAACTCTAAAATGTGTCTTCCAGTGAAAATATATCCAAGTTAAACTGTCTCCAATTTACTAAAAAAATATTCTCTTGGGCTAATAGGGGAGGGAAAATTACAGATTATTATTAGCAGTGTTTTAATCATTTAAAATTTTTGTTCATTGTTTAAGAAGTGGCTTAAAAACAAACATTAAATAGGTGTATGAGATCAAAGTGCAGTAAAGCCATATTAAGGAATACATTGTGACCTGGGAGTGTAACAGTGGTGTGCTGGAGTGGAGAGTGTCGCGTGAGGGAAGGTAGGCTCCTGTACTAGAGTGAAAAGGTGATACCCCACTCTATATCCAGCCAGGGGGGGTCACAACTCTTCTGTGAGTGTGCACTTCACTATCACAGGTCCCCAGCTTTTTCTGCATTACTTCCTTTCCGTGCTGCAAAGTTACACTTTCGGTATCCATTTTCCAAGGAGGATATTCCGGTGGCCCCCATGTCACCAGATCCCACCTGTTTCACTCGGGTGTGGCTGAGGCAGAGATTCTGGTAGCCCCTGAGGTTCCAAGTCACACCACACGACGGAACCCGTGACCTGTGTGTGTTGATGCCATAATACCTCAACCAGTGGCAGCATGTTACCTTAGGGCATAACTGGCTGCCTCGACCTTCATGGCATGACAGAAGCAGTTGATGTAGTTATAACGTTAAGTATATCGAGAGAGTGGAAATTATTGGAGGGAATTGGGGAATTTTGTTTCTTACGGAAAGCTTATCTGGAGTATAGATGAGTCACATTGAGCATAAAGTAATAGGATGTTCAAATTGTGGAAGTAGGTAGACCATTTTAAACAGATTACCGTATACAGTGCACTTCAGATTACTCGTGTGCTGATTATTCTGTCTGCAGATTGTTCATGCGTCTAAAAAGAAAAAAGCAGTATTTTTCTCTAGCAAGTAACCTAACAAAAGACAAGAAGTGCCATTTCCATTGTTATTGGCCAGCCTTTTGTGTGTAAATAAAAAACTGTTTTTTGAGGTCAGCAAATTCGTTAAACAATGGAAGGAAAAATGAAAGAAACATGTGGACATTAAAACACACAATTAGATTTGAAATATTAGAGGAGGGGAAAACTGCTGCAAAATTAAGTACTGATTATGGAACTGGAATGCAGACATTATGGGGCATTTAAAGGAACAAGCAGAAAATATGGGATTTTGTTAGGAAATGTGATTCTAGTTCTGGATCATGTGCACAAAAAGCATGATGGAATTAAATGCTCCTTTTTTGCAATGCTTTAGCCAGAAATGAGCAGGTGTCATTATTTCAGGCAATGTGTGCCAGTGTTTGCTGGATTTTTTTATTTTTTTTTATTTTTTATTTTTTTTACCCTCATCTAGATTGAAAAAGAAGTCACAGGACTTGCCAACTTACTCACCAAGGAGCGTGGCTTAATTCAAGTGTTGTGGCAGCTGATTCATTCCGGGAATAAATGCAGAAGTTTTGGGAAGAAGAAAATTTCATACCAGACCAATTTTGTAATGTAGTCAGGTGTGGTCTGTATTGGAAGTGTGTACCAATCGGAACCCTTGCTTGTAAGAGTGAAGTTTGTGCTCCTTGCTACCACTCTTGTAAAGAATGCATTACAATTTTGTCTACCGCTAATGCTTCTGGAAACCACAAAGTGAAACTAGTTGAGACTGGAAAATCAAACTCGGAGAACTCGAGAATATTGCACCTAGGGCTCTCCATGTGCATTATTATAATAAAGGAGCATGGATGAATAGTTAAACTTTGAAAAACTGGTTCCACACTTATTTTGTACCATACGTTCACTGATTTCTGGAAGAAAGATCATCACCACAGAAGCTGTTCTGTTGCTTGATAACTCGTGTTCACATCTTGATGAGAGTATTCTTGTATCAGATGGTGGTCTCATTGTACCTAATTTCTCACCTCCTAATGTGACTGGCATTATACAACGGAAGAAATAATTGTTTCAATAAAATGGTGGTACTGGGCTGGTCTACTGAGAATACTAGTTGATGAGGATGATTCGGTAGCATTCCGGAAGTAGTTGACAATTCTAAATGCCGTACACGGGGTTTCTAATGCCTGGCTGAGAGTTGAGCCACATACACTTGTTTGTCCTGTAGGTCATATGGATCAAATGGAGTTTCAGTCCAGTGGCATTAATGCTGTAAGAAAAATGCGAAATGCTGTATGAAAAAAATGTCAAGTCCTCTGCAGTACCTACACACAGAACTTGGATAAACATTTGAACAAAGAATATGTCTTTGAAAGTATCGCTATTATGTTTGTTTTTTGGTTGTTTGTGAGTCTTCTCCCCCACGTTAGCCAAAATAATCGGGAGTACCGTATTTACTCAAAGCTAAGTCGCACTCGAATCCAAGCCGCACCTGAAAAATAACTTGAAATCAAGGAAAAAAATTTTCCCGAATCTAAGCTGCACCGAAATTTGAAACTCTAAATTCAAAGGGAGAGAAAAGTTTTAGGCCGCACCTCCAAATCAAAACAAAGTTGGTCCATTGTAATATGAGAGACAATTTAGGTTGAATGAATGACGATACAGCTGCAGTAGTCATAAGCTTAGCAGTTAAGCTTTACCAGGTAGCCATTGCTATGCGTCAGGCTCTCTGTCCATATTTATACGGGTACCCTTCCTTTTTCACGTGCTTTTTCTGGTTTGAATTGATTGCTTATTTTCTTTGATTTGATAAGTGCCATTCTCTTTGTTGTAGGTGTTTACGTCACTCTAAGCTGAAAATACATTACCGTACTGTGTCGTGCATTGTTTGTCGCATTCTGATAATGAGTGTTTATGGCCTATCGCCGCTCGTGGCAAGACTTGCTTTTGTGCACGCTGCCACCGCTTACAATAAAAAAAATAGAGTTCTGAACGAGAGTTTAGTGAAAATGTTTCTCCGTTTGATAATCTTTGCAGACGCTTCTTTAGTACATTACATTCTACTCAGAAGTTAAGTCATCTTAGATTTAAAAATCTAGTGAATTACCGTGCTTGATTTCTGACTGTATCACTATTAGGCATAAGAATAATACGAATATAAACATGACATGATATGTATATTCTTCCGCGTTTGCTGTTGTCTCTCTAGTTTCATAATTTATTAGGCAGACAGGATTTGAATGAGATAGCAGCAAACACGAAAGCATACATGGCAAAATGTTTATATTCGTATTATTCTTATGCTGAAGAGAATACTGCATGTGATCCACAATTCATAAAAGTTCCTATTAGCAACTCTCTCTTCTCACGGGTAGGAAAAAAAATTCAGTTGGCCATATTGACAAACATCCCAAACAGTGTTGCCAGTTGGATTTTCGTAGTACAGTGAAATGCTGCTACATTTGAAGATGAAAAATATGGAATTTATATTTACTTTGTTGGATAATGTATGAACATGCAGTGGTCAAAACTCGGGGCAGAGAAAAAAGCTTATCTTCCACTTCTTTAAAATTTATTTACTGACGCTGAGGTTTTGGCGCCAGTATTTTTGTGCCTACAAAGCATGCCTGTGTAGCACTACATATATTAGACGGCAGAAGTTAGTTGTGGCGGCACCTACCAACATTTTTCAGAGCTTTCGCTTACTTTGCACTCGATTTTAAGCCGCAGGCGGTTTTTTGGATTGCAAAAACGGGGAAAAAAGTGCGACTTAGATTTGAGTAAATACGGTATACTGTGTATGAGCTTTCAGAAAAGCTTACAGAGAAAACTCAAAATATTATTCTGTAAAGAGCATTTCCCTCAGGTACACTCTTTGTACACAGAAATTGTCTTGATAGCTTCGTGGGGACACTACAGTTATCTCCTAGCACTTGCTAAGTTATATTCTCTTTGATTACCAAAATCTGTTGAAGCAGCATTTTGAAAATAAGATTTCCCTTGTTATGTTTCCAGAACTATCTATCCCTCTACAGAGGAAATGAGCAACAGCAAGAACAGCAGCAGCAACAGGATCAAATGACATCACTAAGATTTTTACAGCAGCAACAACATAATCTGCAAGTAAGTTGAAGAGTCATGCCTCCAATAAACATACATTAAGTTGTCCCAGCTGTTGGGTGTAGCTTATGGCAAAACCTGTATTCATTCACTTGTTACTTTCTCATGAAAATTTGCATAAGTTGTTTGTGTGTAAACCTTGCTGCCGGGTTACCTGTAACCAGTGTTACGGTCAGCATGTCTTAGGTCAATAATGCATTACCAGTAAAGTTGTCGTTACTTTCCTCATTCTTCAATGTGTCTTCAAAGTTGTCTGTAATTGCATCATGGATTTTTTTTTTTTTTTCTTTTTTTTGGAAGGTGCACGGTTTGTTGTGTATGCATTTTCTCCCTTTAGCAAGCTGTATCTAGTGAACAGTGTGGAAACAAAACAAATATCTCAACAGTCGTGAAATTAATATGTGAATACATTTCCAAATTCAAAGAAATGACAGATGTTTCACATATTTTGTTAAATGGCGTTCTTGCCTGTCTGTCAGTTTAAACTAAATAGCAAAATTTGCACTGGACTACTTAGCTATGAGAAGAAGTGTATGATGTGTGGAAGGTACTTTGTGCACTGGTGCCATTCTCCCTTTTCCTTCCTGTCATGAATGTTTCGCAGAATGAAAGATCGCTGGTAAGCGTCCATGTGAACTTGAATCTATCTAGTTTTTGTGTTGATCATCCTTTCCTGGAGATGTACATAGAAGTAAGTTAGGTGAAGGGAAACTGAAATAAATCTGAAATTTACCACGTCTGTTGTAACCTCATCAAAATGTTTGAAATTGATGGGGGGAATATACAGGGTGTTACAAAAAGGTACAGCCAAACTTTCAGGAAACATTCCTCACACACAAATAAAGAAAAGATGTTATGGGGACATGTGTCCGGAAACACTAAATTTCCATGTTAGAGCTCGTTTTAGTTTCGTCAGTATGTACTGTACTTCCTTGATTCACCACCAGTTGGCCCAATTGAAGGAAGGTAATGTTGACTTCGGTGCTTGTGTTGACATGAGACTCATTGCTCTACAGTACTAGCATCAAGCACATCAGTACATAGCATCAACAGGTTAGTGTTCATCACGAACGTGGTTTTGCAGTCTGTGCAATGTTTGCAAATGCGGAGTTGGCAGATGCCCATTTGATGTATAGATTAGCACGGGGCAATAGCCATGGCGCGGTACGTTTGTATCGAGACAGATTTCCAGAACGAAGGTGTCCCGACAGGAAGACGTTCGAAGCAATTGATCGGTGTCTTAGGGAGCACGGGACATTCCAGCCTATGACTCGCGACTGGGGAAGACCTAGAACGCCGAGGACACTTGCAATGGGTGAGGAAATTCTTCGTGCAGTTGACGGTAACACTAATGTCAGTGTCACAGAAGTTACTGCTGTACAAGGTAACGTGGCCACGTCACTGTATGCAGAGTGCTACGGGAGAAGCAATTGTTTCCGTACCATGTACAGCCTGTGCAGACACTATCAGCAGCTGATTGGCCTCCACGGGTACACTTCTGCGAATGGTTCATCCAACAATGTGTCAATCCTCATTTCAGTGCAAATGTTCTCTTTACGGATGAGGCTTCATTCCAACGTGATCAAATTGTAATTTTTCACGATCAACATGTGTGGGCTGGCGAGAATCCGCACGCAATTGTGCAATCACGTCATCAACACAGATTTTCTGTGAACGTTTGGGCAGGCATTGTTGGTGATGTCTTTAATGGGCCCCATGTTCTTCCACCTACGCTCAATGGAGCACGTTATCATGATTTCATACGGGATACTCTACCTGTGCTGCTAGAACATGTGCCTTTACAAGTACGACACAACATGAGATTCATGCACAATGGAGCTCCTGCACATTTCAGTCGAAGTGTTTGTAGGCTTCTCAACAACAGATTTGGTGACCGATGGATTGGTAGAGGCGGACCAATTCCATGGCCTCCATGCTCTCCTGAACTCAACCCTCTTGACTTTCATTTATGGGGCATTTGAAAGCTCTTGTCTACGCAACCCCGGTACCAAATGTAGAGTCTCTTCGTGCTCGTATTGTGGACGGCTGTGAAACAATACGCCATTCTCCAGGGCTGCATGAGCGCATTAGGGATTCCATGCGACGGAGGGTGGATGCATGTATCCTCGCTAACGGAAGACATTTTGAACATTTCCTGTAACAAAGTGTTTGAAGTCACGCTGGTACGTTCTGTTGCCGTGTGTTTCTATTCCATGATTAATGTGATTTGAAGAGAAGTAATAAAATGAGCTCTAACATGGAAAGTAAGCGTTTCTGGACACATGTCCACATAACATATTTTCTTTCGTTGTGTGTCAGGAATGTTTACTGAAAGTTTGGCCGTACCTTTTTTGTAACACCCTGTTATATGTAAAGATGATAGAGATGATGGAGTAAAGCAGAAAATAATCATTGAAAAAAAGTGAAGTTTTAATATACCACGTTTTTAAATCTGTCTACAAGGTATAAAAAGTTTCTCCTAACCTCATACAAATTCCTGACACCCTACAGACAGTACCACATATTTACGACTGAAATTTCAGTAGCTATGGGAATGTTTAAAAGACATAAAATGAAAAATGTGGGGCATGTGCAACACACAATTGATGCAAGAGTAATTCAATCCGTACTACTCTATTGCATATTCTTAAGTTTTGAATCTTAAAAGTATTTTCATTGCTATTAAAAATTCACAATCATAAATTTTCGTTGATATCTGTATGGGGCTGTGAAAAATGATTTTATACTCTTGTCACCTTCAGAAATGGGCTACGAAAAAAATTTCTTTTTTATTTACATAATTATGTAGGATGCATGCATGAAGACATGTGTACAGAGCCTTCAACTGTGAGCACATAGTACTTTGTAAGCAATGTGTTGTAGAATTATTGATCATTGGTATGTGAGATACATAGTTTCCAGTGTGAGATATTTAGTGGGTCACTATTTTGTAATGAGCCTGTTGTGAACAACTGGGGTGAATGTGAGCAAATTCTCAGGCACATTGAATTGACAACAGGCAATTCCTTTGATAGCTGATTTTATTAAAAACCAAAAAGAAAATCTATCAAGGCATAGAAAGTCAATAGTATTTTTACAATATGAATGAAGATAAAGTTGACCTGTATGAATAATGTGCAACCTAACCTTAGCAGTCACCAACAGGTAAAAATGTCATGTAAAAGTAAATGAATTTATGTATTTATTAATAAAATGTCATATTTTGAGTAGTAGCCTCACATATAAGTTACTTTCTACAAATAGATGATATATAAAATACGTTTAATTGTAAAACACTGAAAAACCAGATAGTGTCTTGTTCAGATTAATTTTAATTTTTAAAACTTCTTTATTTTACAAAACTTCTCTGAAAACGAAGTTAACAGTTACAGTGTGAATGTTTATTTTTGGGCTGAATGTGTCTGTAGCACAAACATAAATATCGCTGAATGTGCCAACTCTTGAGAAAGCCACATATAACTGTGCATATGAAGAAACAAGTCCTGGTGAATTTTATCAGACTCTTTTAAGCGTCTGACCTTGTGCTCTATCAGTTGTCATGGTGAAGGCTATTTTCATTGGGAATTGTTCCTTACTATTTGGAAAGGTGCGATTGGATCAGAAGGTGCGATTTTAATGCACGGGATGAGCAGAATTTTATCGAAGTCAATGAATTTAGCAGTGATATACTTGCCAAAACAGTTACCTCTAATTTTTCACCATTAATTAATCCCTTCTTAGTGCTAAGATTTCTAATTGACATAATAATAGCAATTTTTAGGGTAATGAGGTAGTAAATGGCACAAATTAAGAGTTCAAAAATTTTACAGGGCACAGTTGACCATTCTTTATTTCTTCATGTGGAATAGAATCAGAACTGGGGTAGAAAGTCATTATTTTTTTTTGTCATGGAATCACCATTAAATAGGATTGCAAAATACTTTGTTACCGTATTTACTCGAATCTAAGCCGCACCTGAACAATGAGACTCGAAATAAAGGAAAAAAATATTTCCCCGAATCTTAGCCGCACCTGAAATTTGAGACTTGAAATTCAAGGGGAGAGAAAAGTTTTAGGCCACACCTCCAAATCGAAACAAAGTTGGTCCATTTTAATATGAGACACAATTTAGGTCGAATGAATGACAATACAGCTACAGTAGTTTGGTTCGAGTCGTAAGCTTAGCTGTTAAGCTTTACGACGTAGCCATTGCTATGCGTCAGGCGCTCCGTCCGTATTTATACGGGTACCCTTCCTTTTTCACGTGCTTCGTCTGGTTTGAATCGATTGCTTATTTTGCTTTGATCTGATAAATACCGTTTCCTTTGTTATAGGTGTTTACGTCACTCTTAAGCTGAAAATGCATTACTGCACTGTGTCATGCCTTGTTTGTCGCATTCTGATAGTGCGTGTTTACGGCCTGTCACGGCTCGCGGCATGGCTTGCTTTTGTGCGCGCTACCGCCGCGTACAATTAAAAAAAAAGAGAGGAATCGTCTCATTAGCGAAACAATGGCAAGAGACTGCTATTTGTTGTTACTTACACTGCTGCTTTCTTTGATAATGATCAACAAGAATCAAATAATAGACTGCGTATGATAGAACATGTTCTGAACGAGAGTTAGGTGAAAATTTTTCTCCGTTTGAAAATCTTTGCGGCCGCTTCTTTATTACATCAAATTCTGCACAGAAATTTGAGTCATCTTAGATTTAAAAATCTAGTCACTTGCTGTGCTTCATTTCAGACTGTATCATTATTAGGCATAAGAATAATACGAATATAAACATGACACGATACGTATATTCCGCGTTTGCTGTTGTCTCACTCTAGTTTCGTAGTTTATTAGGCAGACAGGATTTAAATGTGAGAGCAGCAAACACAAAAGAATGCATGGCAAAATGTTTATATTCATATTATACTTATGGTGAAGAGAATACTGTATGTGATTCAAATTTCATCAGGTTCCTATTAGCAACCATCTCTTCTCACAGATAGGAAAAAATTCAGAACGTAGAGTTGGCCATATTGACAAACATTCCAAACAGTCTTGCCAGTCAGATTTTCGTAGTACACTGAAATTGTGCTACATTCGAAGATGAACAATACGGAATTTGTGTTCACTTCGTTGGATAATGTATGAAAATGCAGTGTTTGAAACTCGCGGCGGAGAAAAAAAGCTCGTCTTCCACCTTTTTTTTTTTTTTTAATTTATTTACTGACGCAGAGGTTTTGGCGCCAGTATTTATCTTAGTGCCTACAAAGCATGCCTGTGTCGCGCTACATATATTCGACGGCAGAAGTTAGTTGTGGCGGCACCTACCAACATTTTTCATAACTTCCGCTTGCTTTGCACTCGATTCTAAGCTGCAGGCGGTTTTTTGGATTACGAAAACCGGAAAAAAAGTGCGGCTTAGATTCGAGTAAATACGGTAGTTGATTTCTGTGGCATTTAATATGGTGGTAATAAGAGTATCATAATTGCTAAAACAATGTTTAGGAATTTTGATTGCTTCATTGAATTAGTGTTTGATTTTCTAAGTCACCATTACCGAATTTATGTAACCATTCAGTGAAAACAGGATCATTTACCCTCGTGTTTTAGGTTAACTTACGAATTTTAACATGAAACCATAGTAGTTTTGACAGTGGCTAACAATGGGTAATACTTCATGAAAATCTCCACCAAACAGAATTATTTGGCTTCATAAGAGAGAGAGTATTATTCATAGTGTCCCTCAAAAGTTGAATGACACTTATTAATGCATCTTGGGAGCCATTGGAATCTTGATTTCGGCATTTTGTCATGTCCTATTTACATTTATTTGTACAAATATTTAACAGGTTTGGATTGAAGAACAATGATACGAGATTGAAATGATAACAGTATTATCCACTGATAAATCTGCAGTATGGTACAAACCACAGATTATCAGTGATAAGAAATTGATTTGGAATTTCTTCACAAATTAGTCTACATCTTCAACTGAAGTTAATTTATCTTCAATTGATAGACCGAAAAGAATGTGTGTGCATGGAGGACATCTCTCTTGAAATTCAGTAACACAACCAACCACTGACTGCATAGTGCATAGTACATGTAATAATGTTTCCAGTTTTAAATGGAAAACCGTAGAACCTGAGTCAGGTCTACTTGCAACTCTTTCAAATGAATTTGAGAGATGGTTCCTGTCCAGTAATTGTGAGAAAGAGATCAGACTTGCCGGGGGTGGGGAGGGGCGGGGCAACTATGGCCATTGTGTGTTAATTATTAAGCATATTGCAAGACCTGTCAAGTTGAAGGAAGAAAAACAGTAATTCCCCAAACTGTTCATCTTTTTTCAGCATCTATATTAAGAGCTAATAGTTACAAACGTTTGATGGATTTTCTGAAGTTGTTTTTGGAGCAGCTCAAAAGAATACCAACCTGGAACCTTCTGCTTTGACGTAACTCGGAACAATATATTGTTGAAATAATTTACCTGAAGCACGAAGTATATTAAAATCGTCTCAAATTGGAAAATGGTTACAGTGATACTGTAGCACGTTACCAACACAATAGTGTGAGCATGACCATGACCATATGGCTTTCCTACAGTCCATCTAGATTCAACACGTGGGAAAAGCAGTGGGTCACAATGTGGGTTTGAATAAGATATTGTAGGAAGTGCACCGATTCTTTTATAATAGATGACAAAAACATAATTGCCCGTTGATGCCTCGTCGGCAATGATAATCAAAAAGAGTAGCCACCTCACTGACTGTAGGTGCTACATTGGATGTTCCGGGGTGAAATGAATTACCAGTAGTGAATCTAATATGGTGTCCCACATAAAACCAGTACACCTCACATCCGATATTCCAAGTAACAGTGAACTAAATAAAAAGAATGGATAATAGTAATGTTAAAAAGCATGTTGTTACCTGCTTATAACAGATGCTGAAAACGGTGGCCATGGACATCCAGGAATTGCCAACTTGGTGTGCAGACTTCACCAGCAACATGCTGTATTGCTGCAGGTGTGATGCTGTTAATTTCTCTAGTAATGTTCTGGTTAAGACTGTCTGTCAGTGTGAGGATTGTCAGCACACACATTGCTTTTTAGTTTTCCGTGAATAAAAATAACACAATGTCAAGTCGGGGGACTTTGGGGACCGGAGGTCTCAACATGCAAATGTGTCGTCAGGGATTTGTTGGCTGTGCCAGTGTTTGGAATACTGCGCACTGTTTCTCTGGATCTGTTAATTGTGCATAGCTAAAGCCAATTATCTCTAGATATCAGGCACTGTTTAAGGTGTAATTGAAAAAAATATGGGGCAATGATGCAGATGCCTGACAGTGCACATCGAACACCTATCTTCTCTGAATGGAAAAGTTCATGGTGCAGAATATGTGGGTTGTTCTGCGGCTTACATATGCAATTCTAAAATTTTGCATAACCTGACAAATCAAACCAGTCCTAATTTGACATGAATTAAAGCAAGGGGTCCAAGCAACCGTTACCATATGATGATAAAGGCCAGTTAATAAACACTGTTTTGACTCCTCATAATGACCATGTGAATTCTGTGCGTCAGTTCAGAGGTTCTCGTTGCGTATTTGAATTTAAGCAAATGCTAGAGCATTGTTAAATTCTCTAATATTTTCTTGCTGTCATTATTCTGCTCTGAGGGGTTGCAGATCTTCACAAACCTTAGTGGGTTCCAAGTTGACATTTCCCTTGTGGCAACATGTGGTAACTGATTTGTCACAGAACTTCCCTGCAAGTGACCTTCCAGAACAGTGTACCCAGGTTTGATCCAATTACCAACACTGCGTGTTTGCACTTTTCACTTTTGGGAAAAGAAGTGTAGGTAATGTTTTTGAAAGTTCATGTGTTGTATTCTTGGATCGAGATTTTGATGGAAGTGAAGTAGGTAAGTTGTAACATAGACATTTGTCGATTCGCCTTTGTTTGTCACGTATCTAGCATTTCTTCTTCTGTGGTCTGTGACATGATCCAGTAGTGTGGAATGCCCTCTGGTAGGTAGTCTCCCTCTGGATATTGTGCCTTGTAGTGTTGTGAAAATAAGAAATACAGAAGGAAAAAAGTTAGCAGACATTTGACAGTTTTTTTGTGTAGTCATTGATTTGTTAGGAAAAATTCATAAGAAATCAATATTCCTAGCAGTAAATGTTTGTTTTTTACCTTAGCTGATGGTACAGATTGATGGTATTTAGGATGGAAGTGTAACGTAACTGACAAATTAAAATTTAACATAAATTAAATTATAAAATTAGACTGTGTTTATCGGTGATGATGAACATGGATGTAATTCAGTTTATTCTCACAGTACAAAAAGCTTTCTTATAGAAACAAAACCCCTTTAACTATTATTATGCTTAAAACCAAAAGTAGGTGGTCAGTAAATGACGTATTCATTCTACATTGTTTTTATAAAAATGTTTTCAGAATAAGGTTTTTAGCAAAAAATGATAACTTTAAACTATTTGTGTAATTTTTTGTCCTTATTGGTGAAAAATCTTGCAAGTGTTATCTGTCATTTATTTTGCTTAAGTAATATGGGAGATATGGTGTACCAACAACAAACTGTTGGGAAATAATACATGTGATAGCTACTCACCAGTTTGTAGGATTGTTGAGTAACAGGTACACACATTTAGAAGTAGATTATTCAATACTATCAGAACGACTGCCAGTAGTTTTAAGTGCTCGTTCTAGTAAGTACAAATTGTTCTCAAACTTTAGCCACTAACCTCACAGAAAGAATTGATACCCAACTAAAAATCGCGTTTCTTATGTATTACAGTAAAAGCCAACAAAATGAAGCAGACTCACACAGACAACATCAAAAGAAATGGCTTAACACACACAAAAAAAACGCACTTGAAAATGGGACTTATTTCTCGAAACGCATCGTGCGAATAGTAAAATAAAGAAAAATTGTGACTGGTAGCAGAAGATTTATTTATTTATAAACAAACCTATTGTATCTACAGTCGCAGGCTTTCAAAAACCATTTATAATGGATCAAATCAGTCTACTTTAAATCGTTATTACAATTATTCTTATATCTTTTGTGGGGGGTAACAGCCTCCAGTGATCGCTCTGAAAATGCTTAATCGTAATGTAACAGGTGTTTCCAAAACTATATATGTGCAGTACATCATTTTTTTTTAATTTGAGGATCAACTGTGCAAAGTATCAATCCTCTGACCTTTCACATACAGTTCTATAGCATCGTAACTTCCCTGTATAAAATTGCATAATCAATGAATGGCCATGTAGAGCTGCCAACATTGTCCATTAGGACATTTATAAAACACTTACTGTTCACTATATGTATAAACACTCCAAGTTACTTTCCTTTCTGACAGTTTCTCCCTGTTAAGAACAAGAAATTGTGTCCAGAATGAGATTTTTCACTCTGCAGCTGAGTGTGCGCTGATATGAAACTTCCTGGCAGATTAAAACTGTGTGCCCGACCGAGACTCGAACTCGGGACCTCTGCCTTTCGCGGGCACACAGTTTTAATCTGCCAGGAAGTTTCATATCAGCGCACACTCTGCTGCAGAGTGAAAATCTCATTCTGGAAACATCCCCCAGGCTGTGGCTAAGCCATGTCTCCGCTATATCGTTTCTTTCAGGAGTGCTAGTTCTGAAAGATTCGCAGGAGAGCTTCTGTAAAGTTTGGAAGTTAGGAGACGAGATACTGGCAGAAGTAAAGCTGTGAGTACCGGGCGTGAGTCGTGCTTCGGTAGCTCAGATGGTAGAGCACTTGCCCGCGAAAGGCAAAGGTCCCGAGTTCGAGTCTCGATCGGGCACACAGTTTTAATCTGCCAGGAAGTTTCAAGAAATTGTGTTCTGTTTGCTAGGAATTTTTCGATCCAGTTCGAAACCTTCTGTGGTATTTGGTATATGTGTATTCTGTTTATTAGGTGACAGTGCGGAATTGTATTGAATGCTTTCTGAAACCCAAACAGAGCAATCAACCTGGGCTTTGGTATTCTAGTTCTCATGAGTGTGTTTTGTAGAATCCATGTTGATTCCTACAGAGATTTCTGGTCTCCAAAAAATATAAAATGTTCCAAAATTCTAGAGCAGGCTGATGTCATCAATTTAGGCCTATACTTCGTGCTAGTTAGACATCCCTTCTTGAAGACTGGAATAACCTGCACATATTCCATTTCAGCAAATTGGGGTGCACTGCTAAAAGAACAGAAGCAAGTTCTTCCACATAGATAGAATTTTGTAAGAATTATGTTAGGTCCAGTTGCCATTTAGGTGACTTTACTTGTTTTCCTATCCCACAGTTACTCATTCACTTCTGTGAACAAGTGTTTCACACTTGTGCAACAATTGTAATTGGGAATTGCTGCAAGATATTCCTCGATAAAACCATTTCCATAAATGGAGCTGTGTATTTCGACCTTGACACCTTCCACCCCCTCACCCCCCCCCCCCCACCCCCCACCCCCCGTTATGTTCACGGCATGTCTGGACAGGGAGCTTCAATTTGGTTACTGATTTAACATGAAAATGTTTAAAGATTTTCTGCCATATCTGTAAGTATAATTTTACTTGAATTCATTTAACACTTCATGTGTGGCTCTCCATACCCAACTTTTATCTTTGTTCAGACTTTGTCCATCTCACTACTGTCGGCTATGTTGTAGTCTGTTCTGAAGTGCTTTGCATTTGGAGTAGCTTTTTAATATGACTGTTGAACCACGATGAGCATGTCCCATCTCTTACAACTTTGTGCAGCTCATTCCTGACTGAAGTGCATCCCCTAAACTTCGTCCATTTACATTTGACAGATGAATGTTTCATGTTAACCACACACATAATCTGAAATGTTTCGTGTTGCCCTTTCTAAGCAGAAATATCTTCCTTCCTTTTATTACACTTCTGTTCACTTCCATAGTCAGTGATGCTGTGATGGCCTTAATGTTCGTAGATATCCTGTCCTAACAAAATCAAAAAGTTCGTGCCTGTTGGTAACCTGATCTGAGGTGTTACATTCACAAGTCAGTTCACTTTTCCGCCTACATTCAACCTGTCTTTGTGGTGTACATTCCGGTCACAATTAAGAATTTCGTTCCTATTAACGTCTGGTTTTAGCTGTGTTTCACTGTGGGCATCATTATAGTTCAGGGTGTATACGCTCCAGGAAATCCAGGAAAAACCCGGGAATTTTTTCATCTGGGAGAAAACCGGCAAAAACCCGAGAATTTTTTAGAATTCCTGGAATTGTTCATTGTTTCAGTTCAGTTAAATTTTTGTAACTTTGACTGGTAAGAACTGAAAGAGAAAAATGTGTCAAAGGCTTTAGGACGAAGACTGGAATACCTCATAACAGTAAACTGCTACCAATGAACGTGACATCACAACTGTTCACAAAAAGTTCATTTGAGCAGTTACATGCAGGCTCACACGTGTGTGCAGTTGTTGCGTATGGACAGTACCTTCCCCACTTCTGGCTACTTGTAGTATAACTGGTAGGTGTATCAGCAGTACCAGCTAGCAGCCAGATGCTAACTGCAAAAATTTTTCTGCCGCACCCGAGGTGCCAAATTGCCGTATGCGCATAGCAGTCCGGGTTGTAGTTTGGAGGGGGCTAGTCTCCACATTACCGTGTTTACATTTATTGGTTTTACTTGTTTCCTCTTTGTTTACACTTCTCACATCAAGTGAAAATAAAACAGATTTCTGTGGTTGGGGGCTATCGAGTGAATTAAAATACAAACTCATAATTATGGAAGGCTAACATATGTTATTATTTTCAGTTTACTGATTTTATTTTATTACCATGTTTCTGGCAGAAAATTGCCTTGCAGAACAAGAAGTTATTTTTCTCAGTTTGCTAAGAAAATGTGGCTTTTATTAACCTTTTCTCCAGAGGCAGTCAATTCATTAGAATCGAAGTATCTCATTCTGCACTATTGGCTAGTTTAAACTGCTCACTAAATTTCAAGTGCACATTTTCATTTTCTGGCACGTACGGCATTATGCCATAATAAAGAACCAAGTGTGAGATGATACAGTACTGATACTCCAAGAAAATTTGCATCCTGAAAACTGCTCTGAAATCTTAATATCAGGTTGGTGCCTACTTAATTGTGAATCTGGACATATGAATGTGCACTTTAAACAGGATTATGCATTTTAGTATGGTGTATGAAATTCTGATGTTCTTGGAGTATCCTATTCCTTTTGACATCATGTAAGGTCCCTTAATACTTCATTTGTATGAACATTTGGGCTTCCTACGTCATCATAGCTGCCCACGCAGAGTAACACCTAATTCCTGCCGCAGTGAAGCTATTTCTAACAGGTCGCGGGAAAATATCGCGAATGGTGCTTTGAAAAGCATTAGCTTCAAAGTGATGTATCTTAAAGTGTAACATGCACAAAAAAGACAAATATTACATGTGAAAGCTTAGCTTTTATTGTAGTTTGTTAATGTTAGACAAATATTATATGTGAAAGCTTAACTTCTCTTGTAGCTACACTATGTACGTAAAGTTAAATAGTAAACTTTTCCAATGTGTGTGTTCACACTACCTAACAATGATGTCGTTGTTGGCTGACTGTCATATGTCCTATGCTTTCAATATCTGCCTTCGTTGGCTGGCGAGATCGCGTGACTGGAGCTATGACTGGCTCACTAAAGCTCATTTCAGTCTAGATTTCAATGGTTCAGAAACTTAACGTGCTGTTTCGAATCTCTACTTTCGTATAGGGATACAAAAATATGCAGCGTATCGTATTAGGAAAATACGCAGCGTAAATGTTGCTGCACATTACAGATCTTCCCCACAGAGTTTTTTCATCCTCTGAAATTACATGTTGGTGTATAAAACCTTCACCATTTAAAGAATTGATATTTTTAAAGCTAAAAGAGAGAGAATATTGGCACTTACCATGGGAAAAGTGTATTTTTCACCTTGGAAGAAGTGTGTTTTCACATTGAGTAAAGTGAGTTTTTAACTGGAAAATTCAGGATTGATTTTTTTTTTTTTGTCTGCATATACGCCTTTCAGTTAAAGTGAGACATGTCCTGGATCCTTCCCATGGACTAGATCTGCATATAGGTTGGACCTTTTTGTCCTTCATATAGAACACCATGTCTGTGGCTGTAGAGTGATATGCCATTTCATAGAAATATTGGTTATCATATTGATCTTTCCATGCTGCTGTGTGTATCATGATTAGCAGACAAATGAAAGCATATAACAAAGTTTTGTGTTATTATTTAATAAACCCATTGTGGCAAAATTAATTGAAAATGAATTTGTTTTTTGTTTTAAAAAACAATAGCCTCTTGCAGGAAAAAACTATCAATATGTAAGTGTATACCCCAGCCAAAATGCATTTTATAATTTAATTTCATACAGTTCATATAATGTAGTTCTAGTTTCACACATTGCCAATGTTAAATGAGTAGGGTGGAATTTCTGATACTTACTTTCACTTATTACCAATGCTGAAGACTCTTCGCTTTGTTGGCTGTCTCTTCCCAGAAATTATTTTCATTAGGAACTAACAGTAAATGACCTTCTCTCTGGTGTAAACAGTAGGTGAGCATGAGTGAACAGTGTATGTTGATGTTCAGTTCCTATTCACAGGCACTCATTTGTGGTAGAGATGACTATCTTATCTCTCAGCAGACCATCAAAGTAGTTCACTCACCTCTGTGCTTTGGCCCTCACTTGACTTGAAAGAAATGTTCTCAATAGTATGTATGTTACCTTGTTCTTTTCCATTCCCTCCAGTGGAAATACTGGGTCGCAGGTATAAGTGAATGGTAGTGAACACAAGCAAATTATTCTGTCAAATCACTTGTATTCTCGTCGATTCACTCTCGTATAAATGGTTAGGTTTACTGAATTGTTTTTATAGTTATTCTGTAGGTTATGAGGCTAGTAGTTCTGACTGGTTCTTTCTGCCATGTGCATTAAATAATTACCTAGCTTCGCAGGTGTCACAAAAAAAAAAAAAAAACACATGGGCTTAGTCCATAGATATTAAGACTACAGTGGGGACGTGGGTCGTGTCAACATTACCTTTGTGGTATATGGCGAGTTTGACATGTCAGTGTAACGTGTTCCAGGCAAGTTTCCTGTCGCAGTTCCTTCAGTCGCCACAGTCTCCAGACGGTCAGGCTGCCACCTGCTTCCCACTGTCAGCACCCTTGGGTCTTTCCCTCTCTTCACCTTGCCAGCAGCGCAGCCCTCCCCAGTCGCAACAGCAGTCGCGGCGCGTGAGAGTTCCGTCGCCGTTGCACCCGCTGACGCCACCGGAGCTCGGGTCGCCACTGCAGTGGCGGCAGTCGCCTTCGCTGACTTCGTCGCAGTCGCGGAACTCTGGGGCCGGCAACCCCGGGGGTGGTCAGGTGTGCCTTGAGCGTGCGGCCCGCTTCCACAAGAATGCTGCCTGTAAGTTTGATCTGACAGAATAAAATTCTACCATACACTTTAGGGGAGAAATTTGTACTTGTCAGTCTGTGGCAAAAAAGAGGGAATAAACCCCCAGGAGGAGAGGAAAAAACAAATCTAAACTTTGTAGATTTACAAGGTATGTGATGTTACTTCAGTGATTCCAGTATTGAGTCAAATTTACAAATAAGTTTTCCATATGAACCCAGTTGTCAGTATGATGATGCACTGCTGTGGCCTCGATTTGTACATCGATTCAATTTTGGATGGTGCCGCAAAGCCATTGTAGCCCCTCTGGAGGTGAGAGGATATGATGTTGGAGCTGGTCCCACATGTGTTCTATCGGGGATAGATCTGGGTATCTTTCTGGCCAGTGGAGTAACTAGTCTATACTGGCATGTGTGCATATAAACTGCCTGCACGATGACAAGGTTTTTTTTTATGTTGAAAAATGTCACATGAAGGGTAACACATTACAACTTCAGTTTTTTCAAGCTCCCCTTCCCCCAAATCCCAGACAGACCTGAAGTATGGAGGTTTAGGTTCGCACTTTTGTATTTGGTGATCCATCTGGAAGCAACAGGTACGAAAGGCTGCTTTTAAATTCTCTTTTTTGATATATAATAACCTTTAGGTCAATGTTCAGTTTAAATTTTGTATCCCAAATTTGTGGTTGTGGATATTGAGTCACTTCACAATCCATGCAACTGAAATCATTAATGTGCTTTCCATAAAAAGCAGTAGCTGTCAATAGTGATGGTCACTTCATCTTCCTTAAAGCGAATGTAGTAATGGGGGGGGGGGGGGGGGGGAGGGAATGGAGATGAGAGAGATGGTATTAAAGGATCTGCAGTCTTGACTTGTTTGACCAGGCTCTCTTGGTTTATCCTGTGCAGATCTCTTCGTAACTACTGCAGTCCTTTACTTTCACATGTTCCTGTTGACATAATTATACATTTTTCTTCCTCGTAGTAACATTTTTCTTCCTGGTAGTAGGAATTAGCCGGAAATTGTCTGAAAATTTGTTTCCTCAGGTTAATTTTCATTAGATTTACTTCTGTCATCGACAGTTGTTTCTTACCAAATATATAATCACATCTACTATTTTGTGTGTGCACACTGGTAAACACAGTCCATTCTGTTCAACTTATCTTCCAAGTCCTTATATGCCTGTGAGGAAATGACAATGTCATGGTAAACCTTATAAAGTTTCTTTTTATTTTCACTGAACTTCCAGTTCCCATCCAAAATTATTTCTAGGTCTCCTTTACTACTTGCTCATTGTACAGATCAAATAGGATCAGAGACAGGTTACAACTGTCTCTCACTACCTTCTCGTAGACTGCTTCTCCTTCAAACTCTTCTGCTTGTAGAACAGCAATCGGGTTTCTGTAAACGTTCTCAGTAGTTGTGTGTTCATTTCATTTTATCCCTGGTAGCTCCCAAAGAACGTACTGTATACAAAAAGGGAATGGTTTTTGGTTCTCGTAGAACGCCATTCTGCAGCTCTGAAACAGTTTTCCCAAAATTTTCTGAGAGCTGTGGTGCCTGTTGGTCAATTCACGTATATAATATTTTGACAGAAATTGACCATGTTGAAATGTGTAGCTGTAATATTTGTTTATTTGTCCAAGAATCATTTTAGTACATTGTTAGTACATGTGATATACAACAGTGGTAAACCTAGTTAATTTACAATAATGTAGTCATTTTGACTACATTGTTGTTGTCATCAAAATGCATAATAATATAGGTTAGTGTACTACATTACTTCTGTATGTGGTAATAGCAGTTAAGTGAGATGACATAAGCATGACGTGAGCTATATTATGAAATGACAATTAGTAAAATTTGGTAAATGAGGTAGACTTATTACAATGTTCGATAAGTTCAGACAAAGAATAGAAGCAGTGGAACTGTGAGGTTTATAACTGAAACAGCAGCCACCCACAAGTATGATTATTTGGATCAAACTGTGACTGGTTTGATACTTTTACAAACCCATCTTCAGATGATTGTTAAACACGTTGTGTTTTTTTTTTTTTTTTTTTTTTTTTTTTTTTTTTTTTTTTTTTTTTCTCCTCCTCATTTTGTTTCTGTTTTTGGTTTATTGCACTAGGCTACATGACACATTTTTCGTTAAGTTTATTATTCCAGTACCTGGCAGCTGCCTGTGTGGAAAAATGTCCTCATCGTTCAACGAATTTATGGTTGTGAAGCAGATGCTCTTTATGTACGTTTCTTTGAGAAAAGAGACCTAAAGATGATCTGGTATTTTGTGGAACTACGTCAGAAACATTAAGATTTAAACCCTTTGTGCCCCTCCCTGCTTTCACTAAATTTTAAGTCTGTCCAAAGAGTGAAAGAGAATGTAATCTGGACTCTGCTTCAGACCATAGAAAATGACCTGATGGTTTTGTGGTAGTACAGTTAATGAGAATTTCACACAGTGTCTTTGTTTCTGTTTCATAGCTCTGGTCGATGCCACCTGCACATGGAGTGGAACATTACCACCACGATCTGTCAAGTCTGGTGCCTATTCGTGTAAGGTAAAAGAAAGCTTTATGATCATACAACTGTAAATATGGTTACTGATGTATGTGCAACATTCCTGTCATATATCTTAATAGTTGTAATTGCGTAAAGATAATTAATTACTTACTCTGCTCTCATTCTTCCTCTGTCCCTGAAATTAATTTAAAGATGTGTGCCCAGTCCTTGTCTTCTAAGGAGTACAAGGACAAGGAGGACAAAAATAAGGAAACTTGCTCCTCCACCTCCACACACTGCACGTTCTACTCCTGTGCCGAAGTTGGAGATACCTGTGGCACCCTGAGACACCATATCTCCCTGGACAATGTGACACAGAATCGTATGTCAGTGGATCTCCATTGTCCATTTCTCAGACTAAGACTAATGTGCAGCTGTATATAATACTTGCCACAATTGAAACAACTACTACAATCAATTCTTGCTAATGGTATTTTCATATTTTGTGTAAAACTTTAGATGTATGAACCTTCCAGGATTTGAACACGTGATCTCTCTCTGCATTCGGATGCATTATCTGTGCTGAGTGTCTTCTACAGAGGAAATCTGTACTAAGTTTTGCCAAGAATAATTTTATTGTGTTTTGGGGCTTAGCTCAACTGATAATAGACAATCTGGTTGTAATATAGGGACCCATACGCAAAAATTCTAAAATTCCTAAGTTCTGATTGCGTTTAATGATGATGCAAGTAGCAGGGAAAAGAATGTTAGTCATTGCACGTATCACTGTTCTAAATAGACGGAGCACAAACTCAACAAATTTCGCAAGGCTTCCAGTATCGGCATTCACAAAATTCCTTTCTATTATTACTTAAAAGTTGTAATTGTGTTTTCAGTCACAAAATAGCGAAGCTGCTTGCTGAAATACTTTGGCTAATGCAACTGTAGCACACACATAGCCTCATGCCTAGTGTGGAAAGGAACAGTGAAAATTATCATGGGCAAAATACAATCGAAAAAGATGCAGGGTTTTTAAACTGTGGAAAATCTGCAAGTAAAAACAGCTGGAAAACAGTGACATATAATAAAAGGGTGAAACGTGAAATAGCCTCACAAAAGCAGAGTAATGAAAAGGAATTCTTTGTTATTGGCGATTCTATATTAAAAAATGTAGTTTTACCAAACTGTGAGACAGATGTTCGCCCTGGTATCTGACCTCATCAGCTCAACAAACATTATAAAAATCTCTTAAGTGCAAAACAGTCTACAACTAAAAATGTAAACGATCCAAAGACCAATTACGAAGGTGTTTTTATTCATTCTGGGACGAATTCAATACAAAGCAGCAGCCGGGGAGAAATTGTAAGTGAGACGAAAAACATCATTCTTTCAGCCAAAGCATTGTACACAAATTCAAGACTGGTTATAAGTGGAATTCTGCACAGAAGGTCAGTAAGCAGTTCTTATATAAGCAACATAAACAGTGCTATCAGGGAACAGTGCGACAAACTCGGGACAATATTCGTTGACCCCAACAAATTTTAAGTGACAAATCCTTAGGATAGGGTGGCGTGCATTTAAACAGACTAGGCTCAATGAATTTCAGTAAAATGGTTACAGACATCTGTAAAATCATCAAGAACAAGGGAAACTGATACCGTGTGGAGGGGGTGAAAATTCAAAAGTGAAAATTGAAAATAAAAAATATCGTCCAGGCAGAAATTCCAATATAAATACAAGTACTAAGGATAGTAAGTTTCAGAACTCGTGTTTAACTCCAAACCTGACGGTATTTCATCAAAATGTACAATCCCTATCCAACAAAGTAAACGAATTTCAAATTTTGTTGGAAAGTGATACGAAAAACACCTCTGTATTATGTTTTACTGAACATTGGCTTGACAAAGAGAAACTTCATATGCTATGCATTCCAAATTTTGTATTGGGTAGTTATTTTTGTCGTAAATTATATAATCATGGTTGTGGTTGCATTTATGTTCAAAATAGCATAAATTTTAAATGTATGCCGTATGTAGAAAAATTATCCATAGAGAAAGATATTGAGGTAAATGGAATTGAAATCACAGACGAAAAAATTGCTATAATTTGTCTATACAGGGCGCCAACTGGCAATATTAACATTATGTTAAAGAACATTGAAAATATCTTACACAAGATTACACAAAAAAATAGAAAACTAATTGTATATGGGGATTTCAACATTGACTTTGCAAGTGAGTCTAATCAAAAAACTGCTTTACTGAACCTCTTGGCAGCTTTCAATTTAAAGGCTACCATAGAAACGCCAACACACATCACAAAAACCTCAGCCACAATCCTTGATCAAATATTTACAAATGTGCCCTTGAAACATACAACACAAACCCACAATACCGGCTTTGGGGACCACACAGCCCAAGAAATTAGTATAAGATTAGGAAAACCACTTAGTTCAACTGAATGTCTAACTACCACATCTAGGAAATATAATGACCAGAATATACAACATTTCCTTAACTATCTGCGTAAAGACATCTATGAATGTGAAAGTACAAATGATAAGTTCGATAAATTCCTAAATAGTTTTACCTATTATTTTGAACTTTGCTTTCCACTCCATAAAAAGACAGTCACAAAAAAGGATCTGAAAATAAAATGGGTCACAACAGGGATACAAATATCTGTGTAGTAGTAGTAGTAGTAGTAGTAGTAGTTTATTCATCCAGAGACAATGAACATTGCATGGATTTCGTCAAAAAATACATAGGGTGAACAATACTATACAAAATACAGTTGTGCATAGTAGACTACATAACATCAGACAACATTGAAATAGCATGTACAACTTTGATTATTTACATTGATGTATGAGAAAGACTTTTTACATGGGATACACAGTTGATATTTAGATATAACGCATACAATTCTAGCACTTTTGTACATATTATTTATTTAGATCATAGCAACAGTCAGATAAAAATGACTATTGGCACAGAGTACATAAATACAATTGTTTAGTATGAAGCTATTCCAGGTATTATTGTGCACTATAATAGCAGTTGTCATTAAAAATTTGAATACTGCTTCTTTAAATGAAGACAATTTTTTTATCTTTCCCGGTAGTTTGTTATACAAGCAGCTTCCTTGTATGTTAACAGCTCGTTTTTGTAGAGTGAAGATGGTTTTGAGATTTTTCTTACTTGACCCCAGAAGGTGAGGCCATAGGTAATAGCAGAATGTATATAAGCAAAGTAAACAGCTCTGCTACATTCCCTACTACATACAAAGCTAATAACACGTAAAGCAAAGCAAGCAGAGCTTAACTTATGCGAGAGATACAGGATATGGGATTTCCAGTCTAAATTTTCGTCTATATGTACACCTAAGAATTTTGTGGTAGCAACTCTCTCAATTTCTTTATTTTGTATAGTGTGTGACTTTGCTTTCCTGTAATGGATATAATTAGTTTTAGAGATATTTATGGTTAATTAGTTCACTTCAAACCAATTTTGCAAATATTCTATAACTCTGGCTGCAGATGTTGGCAATACCCGGTTTATGTCAGTTACTACAATGTTTGTGTCATCCGCAAACAGGGTTATTTGAGTACCACTTACTGGAATCTTGATATCATTTATGTAAAGAAGAAATAGGAGAGGTCCTAGAACACTCCCCTGCGGTACCCCAATTGGCACAGTCTGAATATCCGATCTGTAAACAATACTTTGGTTTTTACTGTTTGTTGTTGCAATTTCTACTACCTGTTTCCTATTATGGAGATATGACTGAAACCGCTTTTTGGCTACTCCTCGTATACTGACATATTCTAATTTGTCTAGCAGGATATCATTTTGGACAGTATCAAATGCCTTTGAGAGGTCCAAATTTATTCCTATTGTACTGTTGGTCTTATCTAGCCCTGTTACAATATTTTCAATGAATTGGGCGATGGCTGACTCTGTACTCATTCCTTTGCGAAAGCCGTGTTGGTTTACAGACAATAGATTGAATTTCTCAAGGTAATTTGTAATTATTTTTTTCATGACTGTCTCTATTACTTTTGAAAATACCGATAACAAAGCTATTGTCTACAGTTTCCCACTTCATGTATATTGCCCTTTTTATACAATGGTTTTACTTTTGCAATTTTTAATCGTTGTGGAAAGACACCTTCTGAAAATGATGTTTATGATGTGTGAGAGTGGGTCTGATACACTAGCACATCTCATCATGACTGAGCAAGGTATCTCGTCAATCCCTGAGGACATTTTATTCTTCATTGTTTTTATTATTCGATTAACTTCCAATTTGTTTGTGGGAGGTAGCAATAATGAATTAACACTTTGTTCTTCTGGGATTGATGTTCTACTAATGTTAGAACAATTTTTACTCAGATTGATTGGACTATTTATGAAGTAGTCATTAATGTAATTTGCTAAAGTAAGATTTCTGACTAGCACACCTTAATCATCTTTTAAAACAAAGTCATCTGGATTTATAACATTTTTGCTTGGGCCTATTTCTTTTTTTACTTGAGACTACTTCATGAAATATCTAGACAGCACACCACATACCCAGAATTTGATTCCCATTTTAAGAATTACAAAAAGATTTTAACTAAAGTCATAAAAGAAGATAAAAAAAGGCAAATAGTTCCTTCATAGCAAATGCACAAAATAAAATGAAAGCTATATGGAAGATTGTAAGGCATGAAACAGGAGTAAAACTGAGGGAATACCATAATATCAAACTGAATGAAAACACTTTTGTAATATCTGATCCCCAGCAGATAGCAAATAATTTTAACTCTTATTTCTCTAAGGCAGCTGAGATTCTGGTGAAGCAAAACTTTCAAAATGCTGTCACTGCAAATCAGATTAAAACTACCCCTAGTAACAAGTCTCTCTTCCTACACCCAACAGATGAACAGGAAATGCTAAAAACAATAGGGAGCTAAAATCAAAATCCTGTTCTTGCTGTTTGTAAATGACCTGGAACCATCCAGCCCTAACTATAAGTACATTAAATATGCCGATGATACAAATATACTTATCAAAGGAAAGACCCAAGAAGAGCTCCAAAATGAAATAAAAAAGAGCACTACACATGTATCCAAATGGTTCGCAATGAACAACTTAATTATAAACACACACTATGCATCTACACACAGTGCAGAATAAACAGCCTTTAACTGCAACCGTAGAACTGTTAGGCAAAAGACTTGAAACTGTAAATAGCACCAAATTTTTGGGAGTTTGGATCAAAGATGACCTAAGATGGCAGAAACACACACAACACCAATGTAGTAAATTAAATACCATTTGTTATAGTATAAAAATTCTTGTTGGATGCACATCTATGCAAGCCATAAAAAATGTGTACTATGCCCAAGCAGAATCATTACTAAGATATGGTTTAATTTGCTGGGGAAATTCACCACCCAGCAAAAGCTGTTTTATTGCACAAAAAAGAATTATAAGAGCCATGGAAGGCTTAGCACCTCGATCTTCATGCAAACCCTCATTTAAAAAGCTTCATATTCTTCCATTACCATGCCTATATATCCTAGAAACAATGTTTATGAGGAAAATTGTAAATGAAAATAACAAGATTGCTCCAAAAAATCAAAAGATCCATTCATACAACACAAGAAATAATCAAGATTTACATATGCAGTTTTCACATACAACACTAAAACAAAAAGGACCCTTGCAAGCAGGAAAAAAAAACTGTATAACAAACTACCTAAAGAAATTAAGGCAATAACTGGGCATGCATAAATTCAAAACTGCAGTGAGTGACTACTTGCTACAGAATTTTTACTATAGTGCTGATGAATTTTTATCTACAATGTAAATATGTGAAAAATTTAAATAGTTTATACAATTAAGGCCAAAATAAGAAATGTGTGTATTATATGTGGTCTATTACATGTGTGTGTGTGTGTATATGTGTGTGTGTGTGTGTGTGTGTGTGTGTGTGTGTGTGTGTGTGTCTGTATAATCAAGGGCAAAAGTATGAAATGTGTGCATGTAAAATTTACTTGTGAAATGTTATTCCCATATATTAGAGTTATATTGCTATATACTGAAAACCATACAACAGCTTTTTTCTGTTAAACTTTTTGACTTGTCCTATATCATTATGTACCCCTGTATGATTCACAGGACCAATAAATATACAATACAATACAATACAATATTTTTGAAAGTAGAAATCACTATCAGTTTAAACTTGACATTGGTCGTGATTGGTGCATGATGAGACCATTGGGCTCTCTCAGTGGAGGAAAATGGTCCATACACTGTCCTGTTGGACAGAACACAGAACATGTCAACTTTCTGGGAATCCTGGATGTGTTAAAGAGTTGCATGGAGATTCTCAGCAGCATTCGCATCTGATACGCAGTATGTGAATTCTAACACAGAGTTATTTTTCTGCCTGGCTTATCACCATTTCAGAAAAGGTGTACATTGCTGTGGAAAGCAAAGATGCCTCAGTTCCTTCAGAGAACATGTGGAAAAACCTTTGCTTGTGTTGGGATATATAATAATCTTTTAAAAGTTTTTAATGTTGCTGTAAGGATATGACATTCCAGATCTTACACCCTGTATGTTAGTCTCTTAATGTGTCACGTAAGTAGTGACTGTGACAGGAGTTACTCAGTAGACAAAATTGACATAGGTTATTAACAGACACAGCTAAAGTATTCTTGCATTATAATGAACGAGATACACTCGTTGCTGGAGCATCACGGGTTGTACTGATTGTAGTACACAAATGAGTTAAAAAGAGCACATTGGAACCATAAATCTGAAAAGTGTGAGGGGTACTGGATCCACATGAAAGGACCAGTAGACACAAGTTGTTAAAAGGTCTTCAGAATTTCTGAACAAACATGTCATCTTTAAGGAGTAATAAAATATATCTAAAAAGAAAGATGATGAGACTTAGCAAACAAAAGTGCTGGCAGGTCGATAGACACACAAAACAAACATTTTGGTGTGTCTATCGACCTGCCAGCACTTTTGTTTGCTAAGTCTCATCATCTTTCTTTTTAGATATATTTTTTTCCACGTGGAATGTTCCCTCTATTATATTCATATAATTAAGGTGTAATAACATTGATACTGTTAGTAGTCACTGTTGTAAAAGAGAATTAAAGTTGGTAGTGTCTGAGGATATTAATAATCTTGTAAATACCACCCTTGTTTGAGGAATATGTTTGAACAAATTGATGTATGACAGTGTAACCAGTTAATTGTGCCTGCAGGTATTCCTTGGAGGAGTTCCTTGGGACATGGGCGAGGCAGCCCTGGTGAATGAACTTCACCAGTTTGGCCAAATACGCATAGAGTGGCCAGGCAAAGAACAGTCGGCATCACAGCCGAAAGGCTACGTTTATGCCATTCTCGAGTCTGAAAGGAAGGTGAGCTTGTGAACTTTCAGTTGTTAATGGGTTAGTTGGCATATTCCTAGGATAAATAATTAGTTAATAGGAAGAACTGGAGCAGTTTGTACAAGATATTTGAAATATCAAAACCATACTATACTACTCTTCAAGCCTAGAAGTTAGTTCGCTGTGAAGTTAGACTTGAAGACATATCTTAAGACATGTCAGTAAATCTTCGCCACAAGGTTTGTCCAAAGACCACAATAGGAAGAAACTCTGTGGGGTGGGGTGGGATCGGATCAGATGGGATGTGGTGGGGTGGGGTTGGATGGGATAGGATGGGATGAGATGATAGGTGTAAAAGATAGTCCTGGGAAAGCTGTAAGAGGAACTGTGAGTAAAATTGATGGATAAGTATTACACACCAGAATTTAGATGTAGAAGTATACTGTACTAATTAACATGATTGTGTTCCATGTTCAGTCAAGACATGTAGCTTGTAATAAATTACTTCCAGGGTCTTCCAAGGATATTTACGCTGATATCATATTAAAGCAAAAAATCACTTGTGGTAAATGTAAAATGCAAAGATGGTTTTTCCAGCTTTGTCTATCTGTAGTTACCAGAGTCTGGTTTCGTGCAGGTATTTGCACTTGATACTTCAGCCGTTATTTAAAATGCTCTGAAGTGGATGTATCTATCCTAATTCTCTATAGATAGTTTCGCAATGTCAACATACGCATGTGCTCTCTTCACAGCTATTGGAAGGTAACTTCTTAGTTTAGTTTAACCTGTGATATGTTGCTAATTGCATAAATACAGAAAAATCTTTTTTTTATTTATTTATTTATTCCATGTGATCTGATGGTACACAGTCTGTTACAGATGTCAGAAAATATCAGTTAAAATTGTTAACATATAGCATCCTAATGTATTATATTGCAAAGATTGGTTAAATTTACTTCACTCCATTGCTCAATGTTTTCAATTTAACATAAATAGCAAGATTACTGTTCTAAGTATTCATTTATAGAGTAAAAACAGTGACACAACAAATATTACTTCACGGCTTTGCAAAATTTATGTTGTGTTCGATGGACATAATACTAGTGGGAAGATTGTTGAACAGTTGCAGGCCCATTTGAAAAGCTCCCTTTTTACACAGTTGAATGTTTGTACGTAAAATATGCAGATTTGAATGTTTCCTGATGTGTTCATTTCATTATTTTTTATGACTCTGGAGTCAGTTGGCACTATGTGGTTTCTGAAAAATTTTAGTCTCGAATGTATAGGCAAGGCAGTGTAAGGACTTCCAACATTCTGAAGATAGGTTTGCAGGAGTATCTGGATTTGCTCCCAGTAATAATCTTCATTGCTCTCTTCTGGATTTTGAATGTGCTCAGGGCAGTTGGAAAATTTCCCCAGAATATCACACCATATTTTAGGTGGGCTTGTAGGTAAGCATAGTATGCACTGGTTAATGGTTTCAGGCTAGCACATGATTTTAGTACACTCAATGCATAACAGCCAGTACAAAGTCTGGCACTTAACCTTTCCTGTATGTGTATTCCATTTCAGGTTATCTTGCACCCACAGACCCAGGAATTTGAGAACAGTGTCAGTATCAATTGGCTGGTTATTTACAGTGACAAGTGGCTGAGAGGAATTTGCATTTTGTTGCTTGAAAGTTCATGGAAGCTGTCTTTTTGATGTTGATAGTTAATCTGTTTTTAGCCCAGTTGTTGAGTTGTTCAGTGACCAAGTTCACGGCTTTTTGCACAGCCTCTGTATTCTCCCCTTTGAGGAGTACAGTTGTGTCATCAGCAAATACTATTGTTTTGTGTGCATCTACACTCACACTCAAGTCATTAATATACAGGAGGAAAAGTAGAGGTCCCAATACTGAGCCCTGTGGTACACCTTGCTTTACAGTTTTATTACTCGATAGGATTTCAGTTGTTGAGTTGGTTTGTCTTTTAGTGTATTTCGTGCTGACACTCTGCATCGGATTGGTTAGGAATGAAGCAATCCAATTGTTTGCATTTCCTCTGATACCATAGTGTTGTATTTTTTCCAGCAATATTTTGTGGTCAACAGCGTCAAAAGCCTTTAACAGATCCAGAAATATGCCTGTTATGGGATGTTTTTTATCTAACAGATCTAATAGCAGTATTTATGCAATAATATACTGCAGTTTCAGTAGATTTGTTGCTTCTGAACCCATGTTGAGCTAAACTTAGTAAATCTCTCTCTCTCTCTCTCTCGCTCGCTTCTCTTTTTTCCCAATGAAGTCCATCAGTTTTTTGTACATTATTTTTTGAAACACTTTAGAAAAGCAGGATGAGATTGAGATAGGCCTGTAGTTATTCATATCTTTATCATCACTGACTCCAGAGTCATAAAAAATAATGAAATGAGCACATCAGGAAAAATTCAAATCTGCATGTTTTACGTACAAACATTCAACTGTGTAAAAAGGGAGCTTTTCAAATGGGCCTCCAACTGTTCAACAATCTTCCCACTAGTATTATGTCCATCGAAGACAACAAAAAATTTTGCAAAGCCGTGAAGTAATATTTGTTGTGTCACTGTTTTTACTCTATTAATGAATACTTAGAACAGTAATCTTGCGCGCGCGCTACTGGGTAGAAGATAATGGACACTTTATAATATTTGTAGAGTAAAGAGTTAAAAGAGAAGTTAACAGTTCAAAATAAAAAAAACGTGAAAATTAGAAGACGTAACTTGTTTTGGGGAGCACAATTTTACTGGATGATGACAGAAACAAAGAGGGAAGAAATTGTGAATGAAGAACGTAACAGGAGATGATTAACTAAACAAGGAGCACAAAATGGAAGAGTTTTTGTACTAAGTAATAGATCGTAAAAAGAGAGCTACAAATGGTGGAATTCAGTCAGTATAATTCTGTTGTCTTGTTAGCATATGGTAAGCAAATTTTTCCCATCTTTCTTTTCTTTTAAGTTCTTAATTAGTAAAGTGATCAGAGTGAGAATATAGGAAAGAAGTGTTAGAATTGATTGGCAGAACTTCCTTTGTCTCCTCTTTCCAGGTTAGAGAGCTCCTGAACGCATGCACTCAAGAGTTGACGAGTGGTGGCAGCTGGTATTTCAAGATATCCTCAAAGAAGATGAAAGCTAAGGAAGTAAGTCGACCAATACTTACTCTCTCTCTCTCTCTCTCTCTCTCTCTCTCTCTCTCTCTCTCTCTCTCTCTCTCTATCTATATAAGCTGGCTCTAATCAGGTTAGTTCTGAAAAAGTGTGTGTGTGTGTGTGTGTGTGTGTGTGTGTGTGTGTGTGTGTGCGCGCGCGCGCGCGTGCGCGCGTACCTCTCTTATTATGCTACTTATCATGAGCCACCGGCCTCGCCACATTGCAAGCACTGGTTCTCACCTGATCACTGAAGTTAAGCAATATTGGGCCCAGTCAGTACTTGGATTGGCGTTATGGTTTGGGGAGAGAAAGTTACCGAAATGGAGTTAAATTGAAAGACATGCTGTAGGCCATTTCACTATATGGCATCATTGTTACTGTTGTTATTATTACTTCCACCATCACTTTAGTTTGAAGCTAAAGGGATAAAATTGAAGACCTTGCCTGTAAACAATGGTAAGAGTGGTCTGTCAGAAACAAAAGAGTTACTGCATGTAGAACATTGCAAGTGTGATATTCTTTCTTCATGCTAGCTGATTGTTCCATGGTGAACTGAGAAATTGCAGCTGTGCCGCTAATTTCAAATTTTCACTAACAGCAGCTCTGTCAGGATGTGAGCATGTATACAGGGGCTAGTGCCAAAACTACAGTTGCCAGTAGCAGTAATGTGTGTAGTGTTCATGCCAAAGGGATGCTTGTCAGGTATGATTTATACAAATCTGAGGATGATGTAGATAATTAAAACTCTGATAAAGATCCTGGAAATGTTCCTGAGAATGCAAATGTACTTTCAAAAGTGATAAAGGTGAGTAACTCTTTAAGGAAGTAAATAATGTTGTGTCTCTTACCATCGTTGACTAGATTTAACTGATAGTGCGATGTCAGAAATGTCAAATGACAACCTATTTGAGATCGTTATGCGATTCTTTCATAACTTGTTAATGCAATCTTAGTATCGTAGATTGAAAAAATTCTGACCATTTAAATTTGTATTTTTGAAAGTATTAATAGTAATGTTTCGTTACCTCACCCTGCAAAGAAACAGTGGTAGGTAAATGGTAACTCATTTTAAGTGCACTCGGCTTCCAAGTAAACCCATTGACACATTTTTAAGAATAATATTTTGAATACAGTTAACAATTTCAAAAATATGGAGTTACTTTAAAAATATAAGAAAACAATGATTTGTCTGAATAAAGAAAGTGAATAATTTATAAGAATTTATTTGGAATGTTACTGTGCAGTTTCTCAAAACAACCACCTTGTTGCTTACCATTGTTCACAGCCGAGGTCTTCAATTTTATAATACTATCCATGAAATAAGCGCCTTCATGAATCCTAACATTGTCATTTGGCCATAGAAACTTTGCTGCACTTTCCATTGCTTCTAAGCCTTCTTTCTTTCATTGCTGCTAAGTGGAGGCAATAATACTGTTGGGGAATATTCTATAATCAATTTTGGAACTCTGCAGGACATGGAAAGCATATTACTGAATGTGCTTCACATTGGGAAACTTAATGTATTTGGAGTAGAATTACACTGTTCAGCATTCTCAGGTCTAAGAAATACTTAACACTTAGGCTCTTTACATGTAACAAGGAAACCTATACCGAAAAACATGGCTGTTTTTACATTTTCAGCTATTACAACTCTTACGAAGTTAACAGTAATGAATTCAGAGTTTCATATTTATTGAGGAATGTAATACAGTGTTCTTAACCCTCCGCTGGTCGCGCGGATGACACTAATAATCCACATGACTTTCCCGCTAAATTTTGTCTGACAAGGCAGGATTGATATCGCGCTTTGTAACTTCCTTACTCTGTTCATAGTTTATGTTCACAGAATTGGTTGAAAGAGAAACCTGCGAAGGTGTATTGTCCTCATCAAAACTCGAGGTATTGCACAGATTATCTGGAAAAGAGCATTAACTGACAGACAATTGGTGGTCATCTACCTGTTCTTGTAATGTGACCTTCCTTTGATCTTCCCCAATCCTAAAGCTGGTGTCCAGGGTTTTAATGCCACTGTTTGCCCTTTAAGTGACTTAATGTCCACCCTACTCTTGAGTTTCTGCTGTAAAAGTGTGACGTTGCAATTAGGTGCAGCGTTCTCAACTGACATTTCAATGAAAGTGCAAAGTATTTTGTTTCAAATATATTCAGCCTGAACTGTTGTACATACATATTGTAGAGAGGGATCAGAATTCTTCAGAAAGTTTTATTACCTTCAACAGTCCAATTGCACGTTGCCATGTTAAGGCAGCCGGGCATGTGCTCAGCAGGAACATCTCTGAGTAGAGAAACATGCAAAGAAGTAACCGTGCATTTTCAGCATGCTCACACTGTCTAGCACAATTTTCTTTGCTGTTCACATTACAGATGACACAATGTTTTATAATGGTAGATACATCCACTGCAAAAAAGTTTCCTGAAGACTGACATGTTTTGTGTGCTGTCATATCTGTGTAGAAAGTACAGGATAACAATTTGTGAACTATATGAAATAAAATCGTGATAACTTCAGAATGATTTGTGCTAACACGTTCAAATTGACTCGTTGGCTGTGGGGCATGATGGGAATTAGTATTTGCTGTATAGTTTGGTTTAGTGGCAAAGGCCACTTAAATTTGGATGGGTTCATCAATGAGCAAAATTGGCACATTTGGGGGATTCAGAATCCGCATTTTGCAAACGAGAAGCCCTTTCACTCTCAACGGGTGACTGTGTGGTGTACAGTGTCCAGTCACAGAATAATCGGTGCAATATTCCTTGATGGCATGGCGATTACCGAATGGTACATGGAAGGTTTTGGAAGTGATTTCATTCCCATTATCCAAAGTGACCCTGATTTCGACAATATGTGGTTTGTGCAAGATGGAAACAACCCCATTGAAGCAGGAGAGTGCTCGATGTCCTGGAGGAGCACTTTGGGGACTGCATTCTGGCTCTGGGGTACCCAGAGGGCACTGGTGTGGGCTTAGATTGGCCATCACATTCTCCAGATGTGAACACGTACGATTCTTTTTTGTGGGGCCATAATAAAGACACGGTGCCCAGCAATAACCCCAGAACCAATGCTGAGCTGAAAACACCCATTCAGGAGGTCATCAACAGCATCGATGTTCAGATATTTCAGTGGGTCGTGGAGAATATAGCTATTCGTCTGTGCCACATCATCGCAAGTGATGACAGGCATTTTGAATATGTCATAACCTAAATCCAAATATCTGTAGTGACATATGTTGACTAAAGTGTGTCTACGCCATAGTTTGTACCTATTTTTTTCTCCCAGTTAGCTCAATAATTGTCACCCTGTAGACTCATATTGAAGCTGTGCACTTAACTATGCTGTAACCACTATAGTAAATGCTTTAACTTACTGACATGCGAATATTTAATGTTTACTTCCTCTTTGTCCTTTAGACTCATTATTGCAAATGTGTTGCAGGTCCAGGTAATCCCATGGCTGTTAAGTGATAGTAACTACATAAAGTACACTTCACAGAAGCTGGACCCACAGAAAACTGTATTTGTTGGTGCTCTTCATGGAATGCTAAATGCTGAGGGTTTGGCGAAAATAATGAATGACCTTTTTGGAGGTGTGATATATGTAGGTGAGTTCTTGCACAAATGAGGTCATATTATCTACCAAAGGCTAAAGTTTCCAGATTTTTTTTTTTAAAATTCATGCTTGTGACCATTTCCACTCCTTTGCATTGTAACATAGTTCTTGCCAAATTTTGGGGTAATACTGTTACTACTAATGTAGTTTGTATTTTTGGTGGCGTTCCTATTCCACAATTACATTGTCATCACATTATTTCATTTCCATGTGTATTACTACTTTTTATAATTTGTTAGCTCAGTGATTGGTACCTAATCAGTATTTATGTGTAAGTCAGATACTTGGCACCACAGTTTGTCTTGGAGGAAAATGAACATGTTATAATGAACTACCTTTCCTTTTATCGTGAATTTAAAATCTGTAAGACTATTTCAACAACTAAAAAAGAAAAAGAAGAGGAAATGTAACTGCTGAAAATATTTGAACTTTGAGCTGTCACAAGTGAATATTAAGCTAGTTTGCTTTTTCTCCATTTGCAGATGTATTTGGGTTTTTGTTACATTTTCCAAAACTGAGGATGAGAAAGTCCTCATTAGTTACTCTATCCATTACAAAGTGTGGGTCGTATTGCTTTGCAGATTCTGGTTGCCCAATACACACACACACACACACACACACACACACACACAATTATTAATCTTTGTTGGGCAAATTATAGGATTAACGTAATACTAATATTCCTGTTTAGCTGTCCACAGGAGTCACAGTACAAATTACATATTCTTGTAGTTTCTGCAAGAGAGCTTTCCTGTCTTGGAAAACATTGTGCACTTTCTTGGCTTCCATTAGGTACATCTTCACTTTAGACATAAGTGTCCAACCTACAAAATATAATTATGAAGCCAAAGCGTATGTATGCTCCCTAGATTTTATTCTGTAAACACATCTTGACTCTGTCTCCTTTTCTGCATCTGTTAGCTGCAAGTGGGTATTGTGCACCATTTTTGGGTCTCTTCATGAACCTTCTGAGAAAGACTTCTTTGCAATGTAGTGTGTCACATCACTGATGAGTATGTATTGCCCAAAAGTTTAAATGAAGATAGGACAGAGTATTAAAAAATATGCTGAAATACAGGAATAGGTTTTAGCTCTAAAAGATTGCACATAATGAACATTTTCAGTTGCAGGACAGGGCACACCAGACATAATTTTTACAAAAGTAATACCCTTTTTTTTTTTTTTTTTTTTTTTTTTTTGCGAAGACCTCGAGATATCTCGCTTTACTTCTTCCCATTTCCTTCCTATTAACATTTGACGTAACCAGACGAGATATAAGTGGCTCAAAAGGCAGACGGTTGGTACTGTGGGTGATGGAAAAGTTAACAGAATATTGTAGACCGTCGCGGAGAGGGGAGACGTGAGAGAGGAAATGCTGATGTAATCTGTCAGCTTTGCCAACACAACTTGCAGTGTTTAGCTTCACCGCACAATGATTATGGGTTGAGTACGTTCCACACTACTTTTTGCAGGAACTGATGTAATCGTAGCATGGTAGTGATAAGGAATGAGGCTATAGATTTATTGATCGCTTTAGTGTCCTGTTGACGTGTATGGGTGTGTTAGTGACAGGAGAATCTGAGTTGTGGCAACAACTGTTTAGAGGAATACATTTGTGGTTGCGCAGTGTGCAAAATTTTTGTGACGAGGAGGAATGTGAATGTTATTGCTCATCGTTTCACTTGCAGCAATTTAAGCTATCGTCTTAGGTTCTTGCCTAAAAGCACACTCGGAAATCGCCACATATTTGAAAATAAACGTGAAGTATTTGTGAAAAGATAAATATGAATTTTATTGTTGCTCATTTAACTCACAGCAATGTAAGCTGTCATCTAGGGAATAACCACACATTCAGAAATACAGGCAAACATTTATTTCATCCTTAGTTTTGAAGTGGCATACTGTGCACATACATCACACACTATGAAGGAAATGAATAATCTAAATGCACACAGTTCACGGAAGGGTTGTTTACAAATGCTCACAAAAGTTTATAGTTGAAAGCACACTAGTGACATCACAACTGCAAAAAGTAGTGTGGAGCTATGTCCCCGTGGCCATTGGAAATATGTTTCTGTTGAAGACATTATTTCCTACAGTGTATCACATCTGTTTATGACTTCGTTTCTTGTCTCTGTTTCTGTCCACACTGGGAGCAAATGTTTTTCAGTGTACTCGCATTGTCTGCAACGCTATTTGTTGTATCGCTTTCGTATTGTGTACTGTGTCAGATCTAGAGATGAGGAAACTGTAATATGTGCTGCTGCATAATTAATATATGAAAGTTCATGCAAACAAAATAAAATATATTGTTGCTGATCATTTTTTTCTATTAATTTATAATGAGGTGCCCTGAAGTCGATGAGAATCTGTGTTTCGTAATTTTACAGAATAAGGTTGCATTTATCAAAGAATTTTGTAATTTGTTTTAAAACTACAATATTATTTTGATGGAGAGTTTGTATAGTAATTGTTAATGGTAGATAAAATTGGATTAGTTGTTGTAAGAAATAACTTGGTTTGCATGCAGTCATTGTCTTGGGTGAGTGAGAACATACTGTAGAACAGCTGGTGGGGGAAAAACTTGCTTCGTATGGTAACTGAGTATGGAAGAAAGATCTAGTTTTCGTAATTCCTCTTGGGTATCATCTAATGATTTTGAATTTCTGGTATAAATGGTATCACCGTCCCTCCACCCACAAAAATTTAATAAATCGCAACACGCGTGACAACTCTATACAACAGACGACACAGTGCGACACATAAACACACTTGCGCTGCACGGCGGTGACACGTGTTAGCTGGCCTGAAATACTGTTTCCATTGATCTGTACTGACACTGCTATGGATAGAATACCGTGTTTCGAAAGATGTTTCCAAACGGTGTCCATATCAAGTAGTGGGAAACATGTTTCTGGTTTAGTGTGTACGCGGCTTGAAGTCTACTCGACCCAATTAAACTGCCATTGGCTACAGAAGGAAAACCACCACTTGTTAGATTTGGACGCCTTACACTGTAACACCAAGCGGGTCTGGGTGTTAGAATAGCCCTATGGTATTCCTGCCTGTCAGAGGGGACTAAAAGGAGTCACCAGTTTTGGCACTGTAAGTTCAGGTTCCATTTTATGGCTGACCTTCCACTTTAAAATTCTACAGAAGTGCAGGTCGTTTGGGAATAATGCCTTACGTGGTGCACAGGTTATCTGTAGTGCCGTTTGATTTGATCTCCTGCACCTCTTTTTGTCATGACTTTGCACCTCCACCTGCAGTTAAACATTTAGATGAAGACATCTTCTGGGATATGTCATCTTCCATTGCCCACTGACCTCTTTTGCTCCCCTGACAATATTGGATTTCTGTATGCCCAATATCCAGCACGGTAGCCAGCCTATTGTAGTAGGGCCGTCATGTACCCGTTTGGTGGTATCCCCTGGACAACACAGGGATCGCACTGCTAATGCCTGAGCTGCAAAACTCCCCACACACAGCCAAGGAGTAGATGCCCACCTTCTTGGGGCATTAGGACTTCCAGAAATGGTCATCGTGCCAGGTGGCTTTGGGGTCATCGTGCCAGGTGGCTTTTGCTGTGGATGGATGGTGCCCATTGGGAGAGGCCCTGATCAGAGTGGGTGGCATCAGGGCAACTTAGTCACAAAGGAAATGCACTGTATACAACAACACAGTGCTCATACAAGTGTCTGCCAACATCAAAGTGTGTCAAAGGCTTTAGGAAGACTATGCAATGCTTCTTAACAACAAATTGCCTGTGATGAGTGTGTCATAGCACCTGTTTACATTAGATTCGTTTTAATGCAAGATCTTTTAATGTCTTGCACGTACGAACATACGGCCTTCCTGCATCATCGTAGGTGCACAATTGCAGTGACACCTGTTATCTGGCGCTCTCTGGCAACTGCTGAACCGAACCTATTTCTAACAGGTCACAGGAAAATATTGGGAATGGTTGTTTGAAAAGTGTTACTTTGAAAGTTAATCAATTTCCTTTTATGCAAGATGAACTATGTGTGAGAATGTATGATGAATTTCTTAAATAGGAGTGTTTGATTCTCATTTAAAAATCAACTCTTTGGGGACGACCAGAAGATCAGACATTTACGTCGTTATTAAAAATTTTACTCGCACATTTGTGATGTATCTTAAAGTGTAACACGCACAAAAGAGATAAACATTATATGTGGAAGCTTAGATTCTCTTGCAGCTTATTAATCTTAGAGACCAATATATGTGGAAGCTTTGCTTTTCTTGTAGCAACAATATGTATATTAATTTAAACCATTAACTTTTCGTATTTGTGTGTTTGCATTACTTAAGAGTGATCTTGCTATCATGTGTCCTATGCTGTCATCAGCTGGTGAGACATGTGTTGGTATATCATTCCATGCTGAATAACGGTTTGGATAATACTGCTCCAAAACTTGACTATTTTTCTTACTAATTTTTGTATATCTGTGTATGCTTAATTCTAGCTCTGTCTCTCTCTCTCAGTCTATTTGTTGCCCTTTTTGAATAATACGCAGTGACTGCTAATCACTGAGATGTTCTTGGAACCGTTCTTGTCAGTATCTCACACTTCTGTGTAAAGGCATCACGCGACATGACCTGTGACTGGCTTATGAAAGTGCGTCTTTTATCGTTCAGTCTAAGGGTGGGCATCTGGCCTTCTCTCAAAGGCCTCGACTCTCCCTCCATGTTAACTCCTTATCACTCTTTTCACTCTTTCTTTGCATTTTGTTTGCCTTGGTGTTCGTCTTCTCTCTCTCTCTCTCTCTCTCTCTCTCTCTCTCTCTCTCTCTGCGTGCGTGAGTGCGCACAGAAAATACCACAATCTCTGACTGCTACCAGAGATGATGGCCATGTGAGCTATTCTTTTCCTTATACTGCTGCTGAAGCTCTTTTTGAAATACTATCCATTCTTTTGAATGAAAGTCTTTTTGTGTGTGGCAGAATTAAAATATCGTTGGCGAACTTTTATATTTCTTCCTCCAACTTAAATTTCCTTTCCAAATATCTGTTAGTTACCTTTAAAGCTTGCTTTATGTAAAAATTGAATAACGTCGAGGATATGCTTTAACTCTGCCTTAGTGTCTCAGAACTAGTCTTCCATTTTTTTGATTAGTACTTGCTTGCCACCTAAGTTCTCAATCCTGATGCATTGGTTTCTTCTATTGAGGATTTATTTAGTTTCCTGTGTAGGTGGAATCTTTATTTCTCCTACACATGTGTGCGCTTCTACAAATTTTCATTTATCCATTAACCAATCCTACTCTGCTTTTTTGCACTTCGTTTCTCTAATTTTTGAGCCGTGTCCACTTCATTTGTTGCATTTATATATTTTCTCCTTTCGTCACTTAAATTCAAAATCTCCTGTTGTCCAAGGGTTTTTACTGGGCCTCATATTTTTACTTACGTGGTTCTATGCTGCTTGCTTAGTTAAATGATCTGTTAAAAATCAATCTTAAGACTTCACCAGCACCATTTTCAGAGATTGTACTGTGCTCCTATGGAGTTTTGCTACCTGTTTGATGAGACATCGAACTAAAATAAGAGTAAATAGTTACATTCACAGTATGCACCATTTTGTGTTGAGGTTTGGAGTTTTGCTTTCTGGGTTAATAATCTGTGTTGCAGCGAGGGAGCAAATTCCAGTTTTATTCCAGAACGACATGGTGGTAGCGTCTTACACTGACCTTACTCATTGTCGTTGCTGGCGCTAATAAAACTGATGTAGCCACACTCGATGGCACAGAGAACACTCGATGACACAGAGATTTAAAAAAAACCTTTAATTTTGTGTGTTAGGTACTTAGGGCTTTGAGCAACCAAATTTTTATCTTTTTGTTTTAAAGTGGAATAATTTATTTTGCTTGGTAATTTTCAGGCATTGACACAGACAAATACAAGTATCCAATAGGCTCTGGCCGTGTGACCTTCAACAATCCTCGTTCATATATGAGGGCAGTAGTCGCAGCATTCATAGAAATAAAAACTCCTCGTTTCACTAAGAAGGTAAGCTATTTATTTTCTGATGTTTTCCATAGCTATTTTATTTTTATACATATTCAAAAACATAGTGGGCCTGTGCCATTGGGTTCATATTCTGTTGGTGGTGGATTTTCAAATTCTGGTCTAGGAATCTCAACTTACAATTCTGCAATGTTTTTAAAGTACCCCAGCCAGATTCCAGGGTGAAGTATGTCTTGTAATAAAAGGAGGATCTGAGATTGCAAGATACAGGTTGTTTCAAAAGATTCATCGGATTTCACAAGATTCATCGAATTTCACAAGACTGCATCTACTACACAAATAAAGATAGAAACTCAACATCTGTTTTAACTTATGCATGGGCCTAAAAAGTACTTATTTTCAATAGGACTGTCAAACTTTAAAAGCCTATGTCTTTATCAGGCATGCCGTTAGGGTGCTTTTTACAATTATTATTAGAATCAGAGTTGCAATTTACTGTCAACAAATGTTAAGTGTGTACTATACCCATCAGACACATTACAAATTGCCAGACAATGTTCAGCTTTCACAATTTGTGAGCACATCTAAAGTTACTGTGTTCCCTGCTACTACTGTGTAGCATCATTGTTTAGTCGAAAAACTACTACTACTACTACTACTACTACTACTACTACTACTACTACTAGTGCATGTGTGGTGGCTACTGTCTCTGGGCACTATGGCAGTGACTGCTAGCACCCATGAGCGTTCGCACTGTCCGTAACCATATGCCTCCTTCATGTGGTGAATAGCAATCTATCCTTCCCCTGTTGTTATTCCATCCTGGGCTTCCAGTGGTATATGTGTATTACCAGGATAGGTAGCCTGTGTAATTACTAAATTATTGCCGCAAATAAATACCATAACTGGTACTTCAGCAGATGCTGTTGTTTCCATCTGAAACTTAATGTTATCCCACCATTCTCAACATCTTAGTGGAAATATTCTCCCCTCGCAATACATTTCCTTATCATGTAGTTCGCATCATTAGGGCAGGCTGTGCTACAGTGTCTCCCCAGTTCCATTGAGAGGATTGGTTTCAGGAAGACAAATAGGGTCCCTGTGTGGTGGTATTGGACAGTAGGGCATAAAGCTGGGACCTGTTTTTTGAGTTGTTAAAAATTGAAAAAAATGTAAATTTATAAAATTAACAGTTTGACAGTACATAGCAAATCACAGTAACGTGAACAGATTGTTTCTTAGAGCGTCTGTGCAACATAAACTTGTCTCAGAATTTAACTTCAGCCCAACCATTGCCTGCGTCAAGTAGGATGGCGCTTCTGCGTATAGAGGTGGGGCGGTAAGAAAGCATTGAGGGAATGAGATCTGCACATGAGTGGCAGCAGAGAGCAGGCAAACAAAGTCAATGTTGCTGAACTGTGTTGCTGAAGACAGTGATCGGGTTCATTTGCCTATGGTACATCGTTTTATAACATTCAGATCTATGACCCGAATAATTAATTTTAGAACGGACTGCAGTCAATAGTCGTGAGAGAAATCTTACCTCATGTCTTGACTATGACGTGTCCAGTGCTCCACAGCTTTAGTCCGCTTGATGTTGGAAGGCGAGAACACCTGACACAGCTTTGTGAAAAGTCATATAAAATATTTCTCAAAATTGCAACTGTTTAGCGACAAGGTCATTGAAACTGCTTGCAATAATAGTCATTTATTTCAATTTGCATTAGAAGTAAAAATGTAATACACAACAAAACGAACCCAAAGTGCAATCCCCTCTGCTTCTACTCCATAAGGCGTAATTGTGACGAAGCACTACCTTTGAAGCCAATATTCCCATGCATAATTGTCACAAGTTTTCGTTATGTCAGGTATTTACCATTTACACGGGACACTTTAATAAAACATTCTTGTCAAAATCCCATTTGTGGTCCCGGTTTCCTTTGATTTCTGTGTTTTTCAGGCTACGCAAAACAAACTGTTCATAAGGTTTCTACTGCTCTGACACTTTGTTTAGAGTTTTCTCTACAGTGATCTTGTTGACACCACGTGCTTCTGCAGTCCGTTCTTATATCTTAAAATGTCAACAGTAAGAGTCCTGCTTTCAAGTTTACATTTGATGAAGTTACAAATGCAGTAAATAATCCCACTTGTCTGCTGGTGAAGCACTTCATGCTTATTGCCGTCACCTGACTTTTCCATTAATTGAACTAAAACATTTAGATAAACATTCATAGCATATTGTTAAGAGGAGAGAGGGAGAGGGAGGTATGTAACTTGTTGGTAACCATTTGGAAAGAGAATGAATCTTATGGGCTGCCAGCCGTTAATGGACAGGGATGCTCAGAACGGCTTAAAATTGTGCTGTCTTCCTACATGATTGCGGATTATAGCAGTTAAACGAAGTATATTGTAAATGGAAACAAGATCAAAAGCATCAAGAACTGTAAAAGCAAGGTTCACACACAATTTTAATTTAAAATTTTAAGAATTGAGAAGCAGCCTAACAACTGTTAAAACACCATGCTTCAAACTAGAGTTTAATGGTAGTGAAACCAATGATTAAAACAAAACATCAGAACGCTTGCAGAAGCTGACATTTATATAACACAATCTTAAAAATATTTGTTTAAGAAAGATAGCTACCCTTCGATCAATAACTTCTGTGGTTCCAGGCTTGGATCCTAGACAATAATGCTCAGAACTAGTTGTTTTACAGATGTGAACTGGTTAAATCACAGTTCTAGTTGAATGACCTGTCACCATCTTTCCATATAGTTTACATCAAAATTAACAAATACTTAAAAGCTTTACCTGCACTTAGAGCTGAAATAGGTCGGGAGCCTCTTCCAAAGCAAAAAATTTTAAAACACCACATAATTTCAAATTAGTACCCACTGGCTACTGTGAACATATAACAGGTAAGTAAATCTAAACCATAACTGATCCGGAATAGTTGCACCCATTAATGTGTGTTGAAGTTCATTCACTGTGGCATGTAACCTGATTATATTAACAACTTGTTCATGTAACAAACATGTTACAAATGTTTCTAGTGAACATAACAGCTCATTCAGTCTAGTCAAGTGAGGATACAATCAGCGAAATCAGCTCTCAGAGCCTCATCAAAACACACATCTAAACATATTTACTTGTGGATTACACAGTGTCACATGTCTCTACAATGTCAGAAATCTTAGCCACGACTGTGGACTGTGGAGTCAACAGCCCCAAACTGGGCTCACAGCAAACTTCTGGTAAAGGGCTTGGAGCTGTGTTGTATTACAGATCATTAGAGGTAGCATACACCATCTCTGCCCAGCAACGCAGTTTTCAGTGGTCCCAGCATTGGTACATAAACTAAATATTGCCACTCTTGGCACATTTGCAGAATTTAAATGCAACTTTTGTTCAGCGTCTTTGTCACCAAATTGGTATCCAAAATTGTTTGAGAGAAACAATGAGCACATTTTTCCAAACCAACAGTATTTGTATGTTTCCTAATAACATAAGTAGCTTAAAAATATATGCCTAAGGAGTCGCAGTGACAGTGTGCCATGTTCTCACAACTAATCAGGTCTTGAGCATCAACATAAGCTTATTTCAAATTGTGTTTACTTGGTTCCCCCTGCTTCCTTCTTGTGCCATAATCTCCAGTTTTACAACTTAAGAGTTGTTTGTGAAAGTGATAATTCATTGCAGATTTTGAGTTAGTTGACTTTCCTGTTCCTGTTCTTGATATGTAGTGCTTTGGTATATCCAAATTTGTTTTTTCTAGTGTACTGTTAACCGAATTCTTCCTTGACAAAACTTATCAAGAAATACTGTATTTATCATACTATAAGATGAGGATAATTCCCAATCATCATTCGAAAAATACAGGGCTGTATTAAATTTGCAGATAAAATTATTGAATTGCATTACATTACGTTACTACTGGTTCTGTAGGTCGTGCTCACTGAGCGGCAACAGAACTTTCATAAAGGAAGTTACAATTAGGCAAGCTTTTGGAGCCAGTGGCTCCTTCAGGCAGAAGTGCTGAAGGGGAAGGAAGAGGGGTGAAGGAAAAGGGCTGGAGAGGTCTAGGTAGAGAGGTAGATTTTGGAAAAGTCACCCAGAAACGCTTGTCAGCGGAGATCTACTGGACAGGATGAGAAGCAAAGACTGATTGTTGGGGACTGCACAGGAAGAGATTTGAAAACCTGAGAGCCTAAAGACAAGGTAATATGGTAGACAGAGATTCTCATAAAACATTGTGCATGATTTAATAAGAGTGAAAGGTAAGTGTGTTACATGTAACAGAGTTGGGAAGGTGACACTGAAAAATAGACAAATCAGAAAATGGCAGCTGAAAAAAAACTTAAAATGGAGTGAAGAAAGGAGTAGTTACTGTGAAGAAATGCTGAGACAGAAGAAATTAAAGTAAATTAAGGCCAGGTGGGTGGTGAGAACAAAGAACATGTTGTCCTAGTTCCACCTGCAGAGTTCAGAGAAACAGGCGTTGGGGAAGAATCCAGGTGTGTGTGTGTGTGTGTGTGTGTGTGTGTGTGTGTGTGTGTGTGTGTGTGTGTGTTAAAACAGGTGCTGAGGCTGAGACTCACGTTGTAGAGCATCTGGGGTCTTTCACCTGATGCCAGTTTCTCAGAGTTCTGCTGGTGAAAACTAGGGCTACATGTCCTTGGTTCCCATCACCCACCTGGCCGTAAATTGTTGATTTCTCCTGTGTCAGAATTTCTTTGCAGTAACTACTGCTTTCTTAACTCTGTTTTAGTTTTCTACTGCTTTCATTTTCTGACCCACCCGTTTTTCGCCATCGCCCTCCCATCTCTGTTGCATGCAATACACTCTAACTTGTGCATGATGTATTATCAGAATCTCTGTCTTGCATATAACCCTGCCTTACACCTTTAAGCTTTAAGCTTTCCAAATCTCGTCTGGTGCGGTCCCCAACAATCAGTGTTTCTTTCTCGTCCTGTCTGGTAAGTCTCCCCTGACCCACAGTTCTGGGTGACTTTACTGAAATCTACCCCTTTTGCTAGACTTCTCCAGTCACTTTCCTTCACCCCTCTTCCTCACCTTCAAATGTAATGCCTGAAACAGCCACTGTCTCCAAAAGCTTGTCTAATTATAACCTTCTTTTTTTGTGTGTGGTTTTTGCCACTGCTTGGTGGGTAGATTTTTTTATCTATTCAATTACAATATTTTTATGTTGTTGAATAGAGTATGTAGGGTTTATCTTACATTTGCAGGTCAAGCTTTGGCTATTGAGGTCATGTGCAGATTTATTTTGAGGACTTCGGAAGGGCAGGGGTTTGCAAATGACACTCGCGTTTAAACAGTATCAAGATTATCTGATACTTCAAAGTGCTTGTTACAGTATGGACGCTTGCTTGAGTAATCACAACACATTTGACTTGCGTGACACTAATGCGAGGAATACGTGAGAAACGACAAACTAGCCACTACAACTAGAGTATTCCTCTGCTCACAGTTCGACAGTTCTGTGAAACACAGGAGGAAATGGAACTTAGTGCTATCATCTCACAAATTCTCTTTGTATTTGAACAGTTTTGAAACAAATGTTCCCATACATGTACAGTTACTGTAAACAAACTTTAATTATGGTTATGTATGGGTAACACTTGAATTGAAAATATTCTTCAAAAAATGTCACTTTACTCTACACCCATATCACTATTTCCTTCGGTTATAAGAGTGTGTGATGATTTACTAAGTGGATTGCAAATGTGAAATTTAGTCCCTGTTCCAGTAGTAAAAGACCGGGTGAAAATGTTGCCAGCTTTTTATCAGCTTGAGGACATTGTGGTATTCCGAGGAAACAAGGAGGAAAATTAATCCTTTATGAAATGTATAACAGATTAAGTAAACCATACTAACTGTAATCGTTATTGCGAGAATAAATTAGTGGCAAGGCTTGTCACAGAGATGGTATTAACAGATGTCAGTAAATTACAGGATGGGCAATAGACAGTGAGTGAGTAGCAGACAGATGATATGTTTGGAAGCAAGACACATTATTCACACATCAGTATACAATTGAAATCCGATTCGGAAAAAGCTGCTGTGTTTTAAGTTCCCATTGTAACCACAATCTCAGGAATTGCAATATTTTTGCAATAAACACCCAAATATCTGTGATGATGAACGTGTAAATTTTACAGCTGAGGTGGTGGTCATTACAAGTAGTGATACAGTCCTGACAGGGTTAGTAAGCAAAAAGGTACATCTACAGAAATTTGCACTTTATAGCCTACCAGAGGGGTTCATTGAACCACTTCCACATTTACTTTTCCACTATTCCACTCTCTAGCAGCACACGGGAAAAATAACAGTTAAAATCTTTCCGTGTGAACTCTGATTCATCTTATCGTATTACAATGATCATTTCTCCCAGTGTAGGTGGGTATTAACAAAATATTTTTGCATTTGGAGGAGAACACTGTAAGTGGAAATTTCATGAAAACACCTTTATTTTAATGATTGCCACCCAAACTTGCATATCATATCCATAAACTGTGTTTATCTCATTTGATCATTGGATGTTTAAAGTCTGCTCCATTGATAAAGAGTGTGATTTAGGAACATATTTGTTAGTGACTCAAGAGTTTCTCTTAAAACTTTGTTACCTGTAAGGGTGAGTCAGACGATAGAAAGATAGAATTAATTTGTGACACACTGGTTAAGGAGTCTCGCCCACTCCACCTCACATGCTGCTTCAGTTTCTGTCATGGTCGATTCGAGTTTCTTGTATACTGCGACAAATATGATGTCCATTTCCTATTAGCCTTTCCTTTAGATATAAACATGTCTCAGCATTCTTGGTTTCACTTTTTAGCCTGATTATTATGAACTCAGTTGCATTTTCAGACTGATAAAAATTACGGACTTTGCAAATGCTTCTGCAGTTGATTATTCTGGCTGTAATAGTCTCACATTTGAAGGGCCATTTCTTTGGGTCTTACACTGATACTTTTTGACTTCTCCTTCAGGTATGTATGGAAGTTGCCTAAGCTACAAAAGGAAAAAAATATCTTGCACATTCCACACACAGCTAGCCACGTGAGCAGTGCAATTGTCTTCACCCAGTTACCCGAGAGGCTTCCAGGACATGCACAAGATGATCATTTGTATCCTATTCAGCCATTTCCCTAAGGGATTTCAATAAAGGGTATCATTATTGGCTGTATGCTCCAACTTCCTTCACTTATCATTTTATGTTCGCCTCCCCCCAGACACTGGACATGTCAGGTTTCTCAACAGGTGAAGTGTCTCACTGGATCAGTTTGTTCCATTTATTGTCTGAATGGTTGTTATACCCAGAGTTTGTCTAGGTTACTGCCTTCCCTCTCCAGGTACTTAAGGTGTACTGTAGATGCACCAGTCAAGTAGATGAGTGGTAAAAGATCCTGTACTTTCTGCAGAAGACCTCCTTTGGAGAAGATACCACTGTACGCACCTGTGGTATCTCTGGTACACAATTTGACATTTCACCAAATGCATATATCTAAAGCAGCTTCTACTCACTTAAGTGGTCAGAGCAACTTCTAGCTTCTTATAAACAGCAACTAACTCATTCTCTCAATCTGTGCTTGTGAACAGCATTCAGTGGTCTACATTGTAGCTGCTAGTGTTTAGCTGAACACTTAATCAGTAACTGTAAATTAGCCCTGCTGAATGTTTTTTTTTAATGTCTGGAACAGTTACACTGAAAGAATTGCAAGGTCTGTTTAAGAACTGAAGCTACAACACCAAAGAAAGTGTTTTGTCAAGTTGGTTGACAAACAACCAGGAGCGTGTGTGTGCATGTGTTTTTCCAAGATAGCACGTGAAGCTTTCTTCATTTGGTTGGATTACTAATTCTGTTCAACAATCTAGCCATCTTCAGACATAATATACAAAACAGACTTTTTCTCATGTTAGCAACGTACAACTGCTTACAGAACTGCTCATAATATTGTAGCAGGGTTGAAGAACATATAAAAGAGTTGAAGCATACATACCATAAAACGTACTTGATTAGTGTTGGTGCCATTACAGCTTCACACATTGGTAAAATTTTTCTTAAAATAACATCATCCATACATGACATAGTTAAAGAGCTTTTCATAGTTTGTGGCCATTGTAATTGAAGGATTGTGATTCAGCAAAAATATACATTAATGTAGAGAAGTGGCAGTGAAAATAAGATCCAAGAAACTATCCACTGAAATGACTAAATGTAAAAGGTATCTTCTAACCTGAGGCATTATGCCATTTAAACTTGGTTACCGACACCCAGTATTTATATAATTTTGTAACAGATCACATGTTGCTGTAATGTGGTACATGTTGACAGGACAGCTAATGTTCATTAGAATGTTTAAGAATAGCAACATTGAGCATATACATAGTGTACAAATGTGGATATGCAGTGCTGTAGCAAAATAGGGACTGATGAGTGTGAGGCGAAGGCTGCTAGCTGGTGGTAGCCAGCTGCCTCTATAACTTAACACAAAAGTTACGTGTTCAAATAACCTTTTAAGGAGCAGGCTGTAACTGCAATAAAATTAAAATAGTTGATGTCAACACAGAGTGTCTTTGACTCCAGCAATAACTAGCGTGATAGCAATATGCTGATTTTTACGTAATAGCAACATATATGATGATCTCTTTTATGAAATGATGTAAATATTAATTGTCAGTTACTAAGTTTTAATGGCGTAAAATCTTCGGCAAGATGATACCTTTTACATTTAATTATTGTAGCGGCTAGCTCCTTATGCAAATATTGCTTTTATTTTCACTACCCCTCCCCCCCCCCCCCCCCCCCCTCTCTGTTAATGTATATTTTCAGCTTTATGACCATCATTCGATTACACTGGCCTGGATGAAAAGCTGTTTTTAACTGTCACGTCTGGATGTTGTTATTTTAAGAAAGATTTTATGGTATGTGAAGCTGTAATGGCACATACATCAATAAAATTTGTTTTATGCTTTGTGTTCTGCAATTCATGTCTATATACTTGAGTATATATGCACCTACACTGCCACCACCAATCAGCCTGTACTCTATTGATTCATATCTTTCCTCAGTCAACTCTGATGAATCAAGTTATCGAGTAGTAGTACTTTCCTATGTAGATGCGCGTCCGTGTCATTGTATTGTATATGTTTCTGTCTGGCACATAGACAGCTAACACATACATAAAAGAAAAGTTGCGGCCATTCTAGTGATTTTGATATGTTATTCTCTCTGGCATTTGTTTAAGAAAAGTTGTGAATATTCTACTGTTTTCTTGTACAGAGAACCTTCGATATGTAGCATTGCAAATACAGACTATTCACCGAATGTGAAGCTAGTTCACATTCAGAAGCAGAAATATTAAGGCCAAAGAATGAATAAGTCAGAAGTCCTAGTTGTATGAAGTGCAAGTGGGAAGATCAGTCAAGAGTGAGAGTGATCAATTGATTGTGAAGTGTTAATAATAGTAATTCATAGTAACTTCTCAGTAAAAGTATTGTTAAGAGACAAAATTTTTACTAATATCTTAACAATAGTATCTCATACCTCACTCGTATTAAGAGTTAGGTATGGGAAACTATTGACAAGTATATCTCTGGTAATAGTGAATTTCGAGAAGATTCCTAAAAACACATTGTTACTACGAGAATGGTTTGAAAAGTTCTCGGAACAGAATAGAAAAAAAGTACTTACATCACTGAAACTTTTGTTTTTTAACGAAGGCTCCTTGTAGATTAATGCACTTGGTCCAACAGTGTTCCAGTACCTTGATCCCATCTCGAAAAGGAGTTTCCTCCTGGTCACATAATAGTTGTTAACTCTGGCTATCAGTTCTTCATTTCAAGTGAATCTTTGCCCACCAAGAAAAATTTTAAGTTTTGGGAAGAGATGGAAGTCTGACGGAGCCATGTCAGGTGTGGCAACAATTCATACTTTAGTTTGTGTAATTTTACCATGGCGACGGCACATGTGTGCGGGCGCACAGTATCCATTGTCAACAGTTGCGGCACCCATCTTGCAGATAATTTTTTTTTATTTCTAATTCTTCAGTTAAAATGTGATACACCGTTTGAGGTTACATACGGCAAGTGTGAGCAGTTTTACGCACTTGAAATCAGCGATCCTCCATGACCATTTTGTGCACTTTTGCAATGATTTCAGGTGTAGTGACACATCTTGGCCGACCACTGTGCAGATCATCGTGTAAGCTCTCCCAACCAAATTCAAATTCATTTGTCCACTTAGCAGCAGTTGAATGTGAAGGAGCAGAGTCCCCCAGTGTAATCTGGAAATCGGCATGTATGTCCTTTGATTTCATACATTTCTTTATGAAGTACTTAATCACTGCTCGAATGTAGATTCCTCCTACTTCCCCCCCCCCCCCCCCTCCATGTCACCCGCATCTTTGCAAAATCACTATGCGGAAACAACAGAGCCACGTCACTGCCACATCTCTCTTCCAAAAGCACTGATATGGCACATTTTTACAGGCAACAGTACAATGAATACCCCGTGAACAACTCGTTGCACTTGTGCTGACCTCTTGTGATGATTCAGAGAACTTTCCAAACCACACTCCTATATAGGCCCTCTATTAAATTCATTAGAAAGGAATAGAAGCAACAATAAAAGTTCCACACACATAAATTGCCAGATGTCATCATTGGAAACCCACCCTTCTATTATCCATCGTAAGGTGCATATTTGCTTGTTGCTTTCACAGTAGGTATTTGTTCACACCCCATAAAAGTCTGGAAGCAAAAATTATGGCAGTGAATGTTCTCGAAAGAACAGAGCCACGTATATAAGGGAAGCAGTCGCTGTCATGAAGTCAGTTTGAAAGCTACACTCGTCACGATAACTTGGAAGTGATAAAAACTGAACAACTCCAATTATTGGCTATTACCACAAACTTCAGTCAGTGTTGTGCTTAGTGATATTAGAAATGCGTTGTGTGTGACTGTGTGTTTTAGTGCTAAGTGTACTAGCGTTGAATTTTTCAGTGCGAATAAAGTGCTTATTCGAGGATAATTGGCATCTAATTTACCTATGATGTAACAGTATAATAAAATAGATCATTCTGTAATAAGAAAAAGAAAAGCAGAAACATCATTCAGCCCCCCCCCACACACACACACACACACACACACACACACACACACACACACAAAACCACACAACCACCACCACCACCACCACCACCACCACCACCAGATGTACAGGCAGAGCACAGCACTTTGTCGAAACTTCCTCAACAAAGTTCGACTGATTCCTTTAATCCCACCGATATTGGCAATTATTTTGATATATTAGCGTCAGGAAATATTAGTGACGATATAAAACACGAGCTTCTCACAGCTCCAAGGAAATCTGAAAAAGGTTATATCTTTCCTACTTCCAAGCACAACAGGAGGGGATGGGTTGAATGCAGACAAGTGCACGATAATCACTTTGAACGGTATCCATTTCTGGTGTTCTCACAAGTTGAAAAGGGACTTCTTTGCATCAAATGTTCAATTTTTGTGAATAATAAAATGGTTGGAGGAAAGAAATCCATTATAGCCAAGAAACTTGTAATTGATCCACTAACAAAGTTTGCTAAACTTACTGGTAAAGATGGTGGCCTTGAGACCCACTCTCAGCTCAAGACCCCATTGAAACATCAACAGATGCAACATTTTTGGCGACACAAGACATACGCGAACTTGAGGTCATATGTCAATTGTGAAGACAGAGAATGGAAAGCATTAGAGAAAACAGAGACCGTCTTATACCTATAATAAAAACAGTCTTACTTCATGGAAAGCAAAACATTCCTCTGTTGGGGCAGAGAGATGATGGGAGTCTATTAGAAAACACAAAAGATTGTGAAAGTGTAGTGAGTAATGAGGGAAACTTGAGGGCTCTTCTACGATTTAGAATTGGCGCTGGAGACTTGCAACTAAAACACCACCTTGAGACCAGTAGAGCAGATATGTAATGAACTTATTTCATGCTGTGAAAGAGTGATGTTATCGAGAATACTGGAGGAAATCAAATATTCTCATTATTACAGCATCTTCAGTGAGTGTATAGACATACCACATATCGCTCAACTGAGTTCAGCTGCAAGATATGTTGATGGTGATGGCAAATTACACAAGATTTTTGGGTTTTGTTGTCATCCATCGAGGACAATGATTGTAGTGGAAACATTGACGATGAACCTAAAGAGAGTAAAGATGAAGAGCATAGTATTACTGGTGAAGTATTAGGTAGTAAGAGTCTAAGGAGAATGAAAAGCCTGCCCCCCCCCCCCCCCCCCCCCCCCCCCCTCTCTCTCTCTCTCTCTCTCTCTCTCTCTCTCTCTCTCTCTCTAGAACTGTGTGGGTATAGGCTGTGATGGTTGCTCAGTTAATATGTCAGAATTTAAAGGTGCTGTGGCTACAAGAAGTGAAAGAAAGAAAGCTGTCAACACGCGAGTAGCACTATGTTGAAGTCATCAGCTCAACCTCGCTGTCTCTCGCAATTGCAAAGTTAAGTGTGATAAACTCAAATGGTACTATTGAAAATGTAGTATCATTTTTTACAGCATCTAGCAAGCGGTTTGCAACATTGAAGAGTCACGTAAAGCACTCGATGCAGTCACATTATCAAATGAGGTTGGTTCAGCGACATGATGCTGTTGTTCAATTCGCAGCTGGTCTTGGAGCAGTTTGCAAATTTCTTAAAAAAAAAAAAATACAGTGTTAGAGGGATAGAACAACGCCTGCCAAAGCCAGTATCCTCCTTAGAGCTCTCTCTAATTTAGTTCATCATCCGTCTGTTTACAGTGAGTGACATTATGAGCATAACATATCCAGTCAGCAAAATCTTAGAAGACCATAGCTTGGGTGTCACAGTGGCAAAAGCAAAATTAGATTAGACACTCAAGGTGTATGACGGCATGATAGTTAATGCTGATAGCCAATTTGCTTGTATTGTTGAAGAGGCGAAGGCAGTTATGGAAGAGTTAGCTATGGAGATGAGTGTACCTCGTCTTACAGCAGACAGAGACACAGGGAAAATTGCGATCATAATTATGATGCTATGACATATGGGAAAAGAACTGTTTTTATTCCCACATTGGACCATGTTACGACTGACATGAGGGAACGTTTTGCTGAAGGAAAATATTTATCGTTTAAAATTCAACATACTTTTGCCTTCACAACTACTGAAACATAACAGTAATGATGTGGCATGTAAATTGAATCAGTGCTTAACTGAACTACTGTTCTTTGAAGAAGAATCACACTCTTCGTGATTAAACAGACTAATGGGAGAGGTTCTTCAGTACAAGCAAATGAGCATGAACGCTCTTAATGATCGTTATTCTGTTATGCAAGCGTTGTCTGTTTGTCCTAGATCTGACTGTTCTACTTTGCACATGCTGTAGAAAATATTTGCTTGTCTACCTGCATCTATTGCTACAGCAGAAAGTAGTTTTTAAACAATGCAGCGTACAGAGACATGGCTGAGGTTGACAATGGAGGAGGATCGACTTAATGGATTAGCAGTGTTGAACACTCGCCCTGACATTGATTGTCCTATTGACGATGTAATTAACCAATTTTCCAGGAATTAGGTGTATAGAATTCATGATTTAAGGAAGAGAACCTCAATTGTAACTCTTTGGTATCATAAAATTGCATTGTCTTGTATATGTGTATAATAAGTTTAAATAAAACTTACTTAAACTGTGCATGTGACTTGATTATCTCTTATTACGGTAAAAGTAAATGTAACACAAGATATCTTCAGTGCCCATCCTTGAGGAGGTTTTTCTGTCTCCGCCACTGGTAGTCGTTAGCGCAGTTTCTGTTACCTGTACAGTCATGTTTGTTCGAAACTGCATAATAGGAATTTGTGCTAAGCCACATAGTTAATTTGTGGAAGCCATTTTAATTGAGATAGTTTAAATGTCATAATACAGCAGGATTTCAGATTTGTTTTACTTCTTCATTGTGTGTGTGTGACGGCAAACGTGATTAAATAGTGTAGAGTTTATCGGCCCTAGAGTTTATTGGCCCTTTCATTGATAGTGCAGTATTAAACGTGATGCACATTCAACCATCTTCAACTTTTATTATTGTAAAGCCGTTTGTGGAATATGTATGTAGATGTACAGGGTTATTCATAAGTACCTCTGGGACACAAGACAATTGCCCAAAAACCGTAAGACGTCAGTGGATAGAGCGTATCTCATCTTTAAAACTTGGATAACAAGTGCTCAATATACACACAGTTTGTGATACAGCAAATGTCAGTATGATAGTCAAACATATGCTATACGTGTCATAGCAGTGTCAGTGAATCAGTTAATTATCCATCCTCGAAACACTTAATTGGCAGTTGGGGCAGGAACACACATTCTTCAATGTAACACCATAGATGATGAAATGATGTGGAGTTTAGTCGGGTCACTACAGAGGCCAGTGAAGAGGAGGAGAGTCAAGGTGGGAACACATCCAATCGATGCTGAAGCAGTTTGACAAAGAGGCGATCGCCTACATCGGAAGGTAAGTGTGGTGAAGCACTGTATTGTTGCAGAAGGAAGCATCCAATGTTTTGCTTCATTGTAGCATAATCCATTGCTACAATGTGATAAAACCAGTCAGTTTTCTCCACAACGAGAAATAATCCGTAAACATTTGATAAAGCCATGGCACAAAAGGTGGTGAATTGTGTTGTTTCGTCCCCTGAAGAAAGAAAGAAACAGAGAGAGAGGGGGGGGGGGGGGGGGGGTTGGTAGGGTGGTCAGACGGTCAGACTTAACAGACAATTGACTGTGGAATCTGCAGTTCTTGGATCTCAGGTACAGTCTATTTCTTTGGGCTCCTGACTAATGATTTCTGCAAATCCTCCACCTTCTGTGCACTCACATCCAGCCTGTTTTCGCTGTGCTACGTAAACAATCAGTTGTGTAGAATATGTTGTACTAATTGTCTGTTGGTGCTTCTACCCAATACTTAGTATGAAATCATTACTTAAATTCTCCAATTGAATCTCATTTAGCGAATTTGGGTGAGCGCGCGCACACACACACACACACACACACACACACACACACACACACACACACACACACAAACTGTTATATGCCGTATTCTGATGCATCTGCCTTCCAGTGATCCATTCTCTAACCGATCGCACGTATTACAGATAGAAACTTTGAGAGGTTCTCTATCCACTGATATGTCGTTTCTCTGTACATATTGTAGTTTCTGCATTTCTGCATAGTTGTTTTCTGAAACCTTGTGTTAATTAAGAATAAATCTGTAAAAAAAAATCACTGAAAGTGCCGGTTACAGTAGGAAATGTGCTCTGACGACAGTGTGCTCGATGCGCAGGTGCAGGTAGACCCGTACCTGGAAGACTCCCTCTGTTCGTCGTGCGGCCTGCAGCAGGGGCCTTACTTCTGTCGAGACATGGTGTGCTTCCGCTACTTCTGCCGGACATGTTGGCACCGACACCACGACGGGCGCGAGCAGCTGCAGACGCACAAGACGCTGATGCGCAACTCCAAAGGGAGCCGTGCCACCCCCATCTCCGTGCCGGGCTTCTCGGCTCCTTCACTGTCATCCCCGTCCTTCTCGTCGATGAGTCCTCCCACTCTCATCAACTGAGATGTCCGTCGGAGCACGTCGTGGGGAGGGAGTTTGAAGTTACGTGGTGCTGGAGGCTGTACACGAGTGCTGCACCTCTGTGGCAAGTATCGAGGCAGCTTGACGCGACACTGTACTCCCGGTATGTGTGGATTACTGCTGTCGGTATCGCTGTGTATGTGTGTGGGGGCACGTGGAAATGTGTCGGTGCATTAGAAGTTGTTGATCTGCCACACTGAGGAGCTGCCTGTGTGTTCAGTTTCCTAATTTTAAAATTTTTTCCATTGATCAGTATTAATGCTGCTAGTTTAATAGGATAAGCGAGGTACTGATGAAAAATGTTCCTTTTTGAAGAGAGATTACTTTATTTATATTAAATAGTTATATTATTTGCCCGAAATGGCATCCTTATAGTTTTTAATTATTTTGCTGCAGTTGGCATTACTTACCCTAATTTTACAATGAGAGAAATTGTGTTTTGTTTTTATGATGCTATATTTAAGAAGGGAGTTAATTCTTTTTAGTGACACTAAATCGTGATTTATTTTGAGGTGCAGAAAATTTGCTCATTTGCTAACCCACTTACATAACTGGATGGAAGCTTATGACGAACTGGATTGGAAATGGTCTGTTCTTTGGATTCTTTTGGCTATTTCATTATCTATACTGCAATGGTGTAAACCCGACTGTGTAAATATGTTTATTTTGGAAGAATTTGTATATGAGAGTGTATGATTAGAATCATTGCAGTACAAAAACAACCAGGAGGGTTTTAATTTACAGAAATGTTATACACAGTGTTCTTGATTTTTTTATTTAGTTTTTATCATTTCTTCTTATATCAATATAAAAAGACTGTTCTCTCTATATAATATTGCCAGCAGAGTGAATAAATTTCTGAGAAGAAATTGTACTCAAATCTTACGTCATTTTAAAACAAAGAATATAACTACTCAGTCATTATTGCAAAATAAAAACTCCCTTGTGTGGTTTCAAGATCTCTTGGCAGTTGAATCTTATCTGACAGTACCACATAGATAGAACTTTAGTAACTTTTGTAATTTAGTTTTTATGCTTTCCCCAAATAGTAACAGTAGCAGAATTTAATTACTTGCCTATTGTTTCAGTTACACTTTACTGTTCCACAATCAATCAGAGCCGTAGTGCCTTGTTTCTGCCGCTGCTAACAGAAATTGCATAATTGAAGTAGTCCTTTTGTAATTTGTCTTATACTGTGTACCAAGTTTTACAGAAGATTTTGGTTCCCCTTTTGTTAACAGCAGCAAAAACATGGCACCGTTAGTACTTAACTAGTTCATGGACTAGTACAAAGTAACTAAAACAGTAGTCTTTATGTTTAATTCTGCTGTGGTTATGACTTTGGAAAGACATAAAAACTAATTTTAGGAGCTATAAAATATTTATCTTTGTAGCACTGTCAGATTTGTTTCAATTAAGATCTTTGTACTAAAATCTTGCATAAAACTTGGCACACACATTATTATTTTAGAATTTTTAAAATGTGCAGTTAAACAGTTTTGCTATTCAGTAATTGTTCCTAATTTTATAATACAATTTGGAGGTGTTTCATTATAAGACATGTTATGACTAAATTGAAGCTAGTCTTATTATGTACAAAGGAAGATGTTACTGTTGCTTCCTGTGAGTTACCATGTTCGGTGGAATGTAGGCACCAGCCAGTGATAAAGATAATGAGAGGTGGTTGCCATTACTATAGTAAAATGTATTAAGGTACTGAATAAACCTCTTATTTTTATATGCAAGTAGACCATTGGGCTATTGCTTGTATTTCATTCTTTCATCTCCTTACTGCATCAAGAGTGTCTGAATATTACTTATTTAGGATTTCTGTTACTTGGTTTGATACTTACTACTGAACTTGCCCTTTGTAGTGCCGTAAATAACAGTTACTCAGAGTTAAGAAAAATTGTAATAAACGGTTGCCACTACAATGGTGCTTTTGAATGTTTTGACAGAGGTGTAAAATGAGCCATTTCTATAGTTATTAACCCGTATTTACTGGAAGAATTTACTTGGAGGGGTGGGAGGTTGCATTTATATTGCTAAGCAAAATTTTAAGTCTGCTGCTTTGTTGAAATGATCTTTCAAATAAACTCGTTAACATTATTCACATAATACAGAACTAACTTCTCTGTGTATATACTTTTGACGTAAACCAAATATCCAAAGAAGAGTTGTTGAATAGGTGTGCAAATAACAAATCATTTGTTCCCAGACCTCAAAAATATATTGGGTACAAAACCATGTAAATAGCTGCTGTTCAGTGCAGTATTTAGTAGATAAATTGGAATAAGAAAGTCATTCATTCCAAGCAGAATGATAAAAGTAAGCCATAGACTGTTGCTCAGTCCCCCCCCCCCTCCCCCCTCCCCCAAATACTTTCACTTCACTTAGTGATGTGATTCCTCAGCTACTGTTTCTGTAATTATTTTCTTTGTTTTTAAACTGTGTATGAAGTTTAGTTATAATAAGGCATGGCCTGCTCAGGCATGTCTTGGGTGTGGTTAATCGTTTTTAGTTTGCCAAGAATGTGCAGCCATTTAATTTTTGAAATATTTCTCCTACTTCTAAGCAACTTCGATCCATTTTAAAATTTTATTCAACATTGATGGCAGTCAGGATTTCTTAAACAAAATAGAGCTTTATTCTAATCTGATTTATTGCAGTGGAGAGGTAGTTAATGTTGTATATTATCAGAGAGATGGACAAGTGAAATGAGATATTATTTCTTTGAAATTGTTTATTTTGTGCTTGATCTGAACAGGACAAAGAGAAGCTGTTGATATTGCTTGCATTACTTACAGACGTATATTTGGGACTGAATTGATTTCTGCAACTCGCCACACAATAAAGGTAATTTCTAAAACTGAAATAAATAAATAGGACTTAGTCAAAAATGCAAGAAGTTATGCAATTTGGACAAAACAATTGTGTTTAGAGTTCCTGGGTGTGAAACAGCTTTTTGTTGTTAATGAGTATTGAAAATGTTATTTTACAGATTTTGATCACAAAGGTTGTTAAAGCTGTTAAATTTCACTTGAATTGTTCTTCAGTAAAATGGCCAGTGGTGAGTTGTCAAGGACTTAAAGTTTACCTGAATTTTCTGCTGTTTGAGGCACAGGAGAGGGAAATTTATTGTGGGTACACAGTCTTCATAATATCAACAGCTCTTAGCTAATAGGAAATCAGATGATGAATTGATGATGATCTGCACTTGTAAAGATATACAAGAAGACTGTGTCTTCAGTTTACGAACCGATAAACTTCTCTGAGGGTAAAATGCAGCTGCCATTTGTTAATATTCTATAGTTCTATATGCCACTCTTTGTAATTTGAAACCTTGAAACTCGAGCAAGATTAGATACTGTATATGGTGGTTAGTTTTTCACTTGAAATGGTACCTTTCAGGTCAGTGTTATAGTCTGACTTCCATGTTATACTGTTCAAGAAAAGCAATGCAATTTATTCAGTTAGCCTGTGACAAGTGAAGACGAAATGTTTGTAGGAGGAGCTGATTTCATCCACTCTGCAACTTGCTTCCTTTTGTTGTGCTTGGTTGTGACTGTCATGAAATAATAAAGGTTCAAACTGATAAGCACTTATTTTCAGCTAATAAGATTTTAGTGGCAAAATTGAACTACTCATGGCACTTATAGTTCCAATTGGAAAAGCATTTTATTAATGCTCCACTCAGACTGTGTTTAAAGATTAATAAACGGGTTTTCATTGAGTTGCTGTGACAAAAGTTTGTTCACGCAGTAGTTTGATTTTAGATGTGAAAATATACAAAATTTTGAAAATAAAAAAAAGGATACTGTGTACTACCTAAAATTTCTCCTCAGTGCTCGACCTACAAGGTACGAAAAGAGCAGTGAAGAATCTGCTGTACCAGATCATACAGTATTAAACTAAAAATTGTTTGCTAGTTTGGGTGATGTTTACATCCTTGGATTATTTAATTAAAAACTCTTAACTTGTAGACTGATGGTATATTTTTCTCATATATTCAGTGACTTTACTACGGGGAAAACCGCTTAAGAGTATGCAACTGTCCTAGGACTGGTTAAGGTCTGAAAATTTCATGCACTGAAAGAAAATTATATACTTAATTTAACCAACTGTTTCTTTTAGATGGTTGTGTGGAGATATGGTACATTGTGGCATATCCTTTCATTCGAGGCAGTTGTTGGGCAACTATGAACTGAACACTTTTGATACCGTGTGAACAATAACAGATACGACAGTCATTGAACAACTTGTAAGATAAGAATAATGCATAAATACTGGTATTTCATGACAACTATTACAGACTGAAAAATACTTGTATTGATGAGGGATGGATGGGAATTCTTATATTGTGAACTGAACTAGATATGTCAGTATTTGGTTTATTAAAAAGTTAGTCACTGACCCTATCATTATCATGAACATAAAAGCAGCCAATGCACACCAAAAAAAAGTGAATTATTTCATGAAGTACCTGTATTTCCCTCACTTTGCCATGCAGTACAGTACTGTTTTTGCCAGTGTTGTTGTTAGTAGGACCTGTGTGTATATCCACTTGATCATCTTGATGGACTGTCATTCAGGTACAGTGGCTGCAAATAACAAAAATTTTAGTAGGTTTTTATTACAGCATTTCTTTGTTCTTTTCCCCATGAATCATTGTAGTTTGTCATTAATTTTTGTAAATGTTTAACACATTTAGAGTAGAATATTACAGTAAGCCCAGTTCTTGTCTTGTGCATCGCCTGCACGGTTCGTGCAGTTTTGACAGGTCGCAGGAGAGTACGCAGATAAAGTGACCCTCACATATGTGCCATATTTAATGTGTGGCGTGAACAGAAACAGCACGCACTCTCCTCGATGAATTGTTTTTCTGATTTAAAAATCTAAAATTGTAAGAGTTCCTAGTTTTGAAAACCATCTGCAAAATGTGGCATGTGCATGCACGCACACAATTATTGTAGAATTTTTAAAATTTTCAAGTTTTTTGCTGTCCACTAATTGTTCATAATTCTGCCATATAGTTGGATACGTATTTAATTATAATACTAAATTGAAGCTAGACTTAAGGAGCACCCTGTTCATTCAGTCCCAAGAGAGAGTCTTAAAAATGGTGTAACTTACGCTACTCCTGCTTTCATGACACACACACACGCACACAACTAAAGAACACATTATAAATCTCAAAAGGCACTCACTGTGTTGTGAATAATATCACTCATTGTTTGTGCTAAATTTTTATAGATTGCATCACCCAGTGTACCAGTTGGTGACAATTTTCTCTACTGGTTGTACTGACATAGCCTCTTCCCGTGGAATAGCGTACTAGACTTGTAATGCTTGAAAGACCACATGTGAAATACATTGAACATACTTAATTGTTGCAAAGTGAGAGTTCATCTCTCTTAAGATAGGTGGCTTTTATATTTTAAAATGTGTTTAAAGTTTGTGCAACCCCACCTAATCTGTGTGTTTGACTGCTGTATTAATGATGTGAACATAGCCTAATAAAAAGACAATAACTAAGTAGATACCCCAGGGTTTTCAAGAATGAAGTCATTTAACTTCAGAATTCTATCCAAACCCCAGCTGTTCATACGGATGATGAATTTCTAGTTTAAATGAGAGGTAACACCGCAAGTAATATGAGAATTGCCGCCACTCTCCCCCCCAATAGGGCCCCCCTGCTCATGTGGATGTAAAAGTGTGAGGTACTTAATTCTGTTTAAACATCTTAATGAATTTTTTTTCATAACTTGGATATTATTCTGTTTCCCACCAGACAATTTTTTCCAAATTGTATACTTTGGTTTTAGATTTTGAGTTCTGTGCTGTAGCACCTCAGATATTTCTGTTCATTGTTGTTAGCAACCACCCATTAAGTTTTAGATGCCCCAAACAATAGGTACGTTGCCATACACAACCCACTAATGTGTCCTGTGTACCGGGGACAAGCCAAGAATGTGAACATTAGTACTTACTTCAGAATGGTTTATTAATACAGGTTTGGACCCCCATTTGTCCTTGATACAGCTGCGATTCTTCTTTGAATACTGAATACTGGCATATAATGACTGTATGGTCTCCAGTTGAATTTTACGCTACACTTCGATCAGAACCTCTTCTAACTTCTACAGTGACGAGGAAGGCAGAAATCTGCTCCAAAGTCTGCACTCCAATACCGCTCACAGGGGTTCAATAATGTTAAGTCCAGGGATTGTGCTGGCCAGGGAAGACGTTGCAGTTCAGTTGTGTGCTCCTTGTAACACGGTTCTACTGTCCTGGTTGTGCGGATGGTTGCATTATGTTGGAGTGTCGATAGATACAGGGTCTCGAAGATGGCCATTGAGCTTGGCAGTTACTTTAGCTGCCATAGTTTTGTGTTGTTTTGACACAGTTTGTGTAGGTGTACAACGATCTGCCATTTAGTTTTGATTGGCACCCACCCTTATGTTTACATGATGTCTTTCCATGTTTTGTGTAGACTGTCATGACTATTGAAACAGTTGCTCTTGAAAAATTCAATAACTGGTTACTGATGCTCCTGTTAATCGGGTCCCCACAATCTTCCCTCTTTGGAACTCCATTAGGTCTTTCATTGCACATCGACCTCGGTCTCTGAATGCAAATATGAAGTGTGTACTACTTATGAACAACCTGCACTGTTGCCTAAGTCCATACTAAACAGTCCAGCACAAGATGTGTCTTACCTGCATTGTTGACTGTCAAACATAACCATATCATCACTACCACTGTTCACATTATTTTGCCTATCCCATACATATTGCACTAGGAAAGCAAAAAATACTACAGTAGATTCTCAGTTTGTTTCATTGAAATAGTTAGTGTTGTATTGATGTAATGCATCAATCATTTAATACCTCTCCTTTGGAAAAGGAGCTCTAAAATGACTCACATTTGTATATTAGTTGGACCTAAAATTAAGTAATTCAATAATTTAACTTATTCAGTGAAAATTGCCAGAGTTTAACATAATTTTGAATTCTAGCCAATATGGAGATGTGTGTAAAAAGTTCATAATCAAAAACAAAATTTAAAATAAATTACACAATGGCTATATGAACTTTTGTTATAATCTGAAGAAGTCTAAAATGTCTCTGCTAGATTTTGCTTTTAGTCTGGTATGTTGATTGGTTCTTCAGCTTCTTTTTGGTAGAACAGTTTCGTTACTCTAAATGGAAAAGTGCAAAACTGTGAATATTCTGCAGTATAAACTTGTATTGTTAAGTTTTATGGCTGACAAAGCAATCGTGATAATGAACAGACTATAGTCATCAAAGAAGACAGTACTGGTGAAAGACTTTGCAAAAGGTTTTGCACATGGAGTTGAGGTGCAAACACAGAATGTCATTAGAAGAGGGGACAGACAGACAGCAACCCAAAGCCAATCTGTGATCATATCTCTCTCTCTCTCTCTCTCTCTCTCTCTCTCTCTCTCTCTCTCTCTCTCTCTCTCTCTAACACACACACACACACACACACACTATTCTATGTTCTGTCTTTAATGGTTTATTTCCAACGACAATCAAATTTGTAGGTATTGACGTGTATAATCTCGCCAACATTTTGTATACATCACATACAGGTGTGGTGTGTAAGTCACATCATCACCCTTCTTCCTTCCCCTTCAATACTTCTGCTACTGTTTGGTGAGCAGATTTTTTATATATCTAATTATGTTATTTTCAGAAATTATTTTTGTGATTATGTTCATGCTGTAATTTATACAAAATGTTCTTAATTAGAGACATCATTATGTATGTGTTTGTTTGTCTTCCGTATCAGATGCCACAGTTAGTCTATATGCCTGAGTATTGGTCATGCAATCCTACATCTTTAAATGTAGGTATTGGTGCATAGCAAGATGTCTATTAACAAGCTGCAGAGCAACCAGCATACAAGATCTTCACTTACACGATTTAGCTGTTAACATTTTCAGTTACATTACTATTGCACTGTGAAAGACCACAGCTCTTGGTTTTACACCACTCTCTCCATGTGCACCAGTTATTCACCAGTACTGTAATATAACGATGATAGTTATAGTCAGATGATAGCCTTGTAAGCCAAAAACTGGTTAATGAGATAAATTAATGCTGTAGAAAATAAAAAAAAATTCTGCACTTCTAACTTATAATGTAGTTGAGTAGTTTTTTGATTATAGTGCTTATCATGCACCTTGTAAAATTAAGTTGAGTAAATTTATTATGTTAACTGTAACATGAAACGTGCTTAAAGCCAAAATCAGAAAATGCCAAAGTCCATTTGAAACAACCAAGTACCGATGGGATTTTTGGCACTGAGGGTTACTAGAACAATTCGCAAATGAATTAAACCCTGTTTCACACCAACCTTTATCTTAATTCCCAGAATATCTTATAGTATATCACAGTGTTGTTTACTTGGCTGAGCGAAGCATTTTGTGTTGATGCTGTCCAATGCGCGTAGATGTAAAACTTTGTGTTATTCTTCCAATATGCTCCAAATATGATTTAGCCCAATTCTTCATATTGGGAAAGTATTTCTGTCTTCCTGTGCTGTTAATTGCCATTTATACTGATCAGAATTTTTGGATATTTGTTAATTGGTGAAATGTAATTTGCTTCTGCCATAGTGTTTCTTCTCACAACAAAACTCAGTTTGCAAGTGTTAAATAATGAGTTTGCAATATCTCGCATTTCACAGAGCATCACTTGTTAACAAGAGATTTTGTATAGGTCAGATGACCTTTGCTTGAAATTCTGTATTGGGATATAAATGTAGCATGCACCTTCTTCACTAAGTTTCGATGCATTTTTGCATATTAGCAAGTCTCAAATATTTTTTGTAAAAACTTTGCTCTTCTGGTGTTGAAAGTAAACTTGGCAATAATTAATGCTGTCTGTTTGGGGCAAGAGGGGTATGGCTCCCTATATGCACCTTATTTCGTAATTAACCTGCAGTTCTGGTAGTAGTGTTAGGTGATTTGTTTGTTCTCAGATATCCAACCCATCAACTTTAGAAAATGTCAGTAAAATGTTGCTTGGCTCTCTGTACTCATAATATTCCGAAGCATACTGGATTTATTGCACACAATCACGAAAATATAAACAAAGCATTGGAACACTTATTAGCAAACAAGTTACGCATTCATTACCTGAAACTGTAATTACCTGGGAACTAATCTTTCTATATGTAGAGTATATTAGAGGACATAGTGTGTTAATGCCACTGGGTTCATTCTCTCCCACCCCTTTCCCTTATGCGGTACATTAACCACCCAAAGACAGAAATCAAAGACTTAACTGATAGATACTGCATTGTGATATGAGTAGAGATAAATTTAAAATAATCCAAAAGTACCATTACAGGTACTGTTGGTAAATAAGTTAAATACAGTTAGAGGTGATTTTGTGAAATTTTTCTAATGTTGAACAGTTAGTGCTCTAGGATTGTAACTCTGTATACCTGACCACGATATTATTGAACTTAGCCTATTGTTGCTGCTATTGGAAACACACAGTAACATTACAGTAAAACAAAAGTAAGCTGACTGAAGTGTCCTCACTAACAAGTGCAGTAATATTGTGGCTGACTAGTTAATCACAGACTGGAGCCCTTTTCGTTTGATAATGCTTGTTGACAACAGATGTTCAGATGACAGGTTCATACTTTCAAGACATGGTGCTCTGCATTTTTCGAAAAGAAATTAATTATAAAATAGATTGAAATAATGCTTGTTTATGAAAGAAGACTGTGTAGAAAGTGTCATAAAATGTGTGTAAACCAACATAAAATACATTTAGGTTTTTTTTTCTATAAGCACATTGTCAAATGATGGTGTGTTTAAAATAGTGTCATAAAGAGATCCTGCTGTGTGGGTATCATATTTCCTTTTATAATCTTCAGTCTGTTCAGACTTAACATTCGACATGATTCTTTTGAAAAATTGGTGTTTTCACTTTTGTGTAACTTGTGTCTTTAATCTTGCCTAACACATCATTACATGTTGTTGTTGTTGTCATCATATTAAAGTGCAATACTAATTTACTTGAAGACTGACTGTACTTGCCCTGTACTTCCTGTTTTCCACTGACTATGTAGAAGTGAAATTTTAAACACAAGGTTTTTTAAAGTTAACAAAAGTAGAAATACATTCATCTGCAGGACTTGTGACTCCATATGAACATGACTTGGTTCCTACTGATTGTATTATAATTGTGATAAACACTGTTTTGCACCCATGATCTACAAAGTTACTTTTGTTGCATGTAATTGAAATATTTATAGATATTTTCAAGTGCTCTTGTACTGTTAGCATATCTTGATGTAGTAATGTGGTATTTTGGTTGAAAATGCACCTGTAAAAAAACAAATACAAAGGCACAGAAAAAACAAGTCGATCTGATATCAAGATTATAAGAAATAGGATACTCGATTTATATCGAGCCTTGTTAATGTGTGTACTGAGACTGTGTATCTTTCATATTTGTCAAAACAAAAAAGGTGCTATGTAATTTACATTGTATTTGTGTGAAATTGGTTGTAATGATGTGTAGCTGTTTTCCTTTGGCTTTTCATTCAGAATGGCACATAAAAGACAAACTGCCAATATCATCAGTAGTACCGAAGAGATGTTCGGTGGAGTCACAGAATTAGTCATATTTTTTGCAGGTTACTGGCTAAGAAATAAAGTTTTATTACTGGCAATACACACTATTATATAGAGCCAAATGTTTTTAATGTTTTTATATATGACTCAGTATATTTTAAGCAGAGTTTTAAATGTAAGTCATTAGTTAATTTTAAAATGAGAGCTGACTACGCTTTTATGGGGAAAAAAGTTATATTCTGAAAGTTAGTAGTATAGTTGTGAAAAGTAGTAAAGTGCCTTTGCCATAACAAGTGTCATGTGAGAATTCCTGTTGTTTTACCAAAAAACTTATCTAATTCTTTGCTTTGTGTTTCTTTAAGTCACCTAAATTATTAATTAGCTACAGTCTAAACAGTGTGTCTTTGTTTCCCGCAACAGTTCATTGTAAAGTGAGCTGTTTACCAGCCAATTCTTGTGTTGTAATTTAGTCATCGAATCAGTGTGTTCCTCTTCCCCAGAATTTTCTTCAAACTTTGACTTGATATATTCTTCCTTATCAGTGTGATGGTTTCCCCTGTCAAAAAAGTGCCAGTGTTAGGAGTTGTAATGGGAGTTCATTTGCAGCCTGAAATACTATTTGATGCCTACTATTACTCGAATGTTAATTATGCTTCTATATTATTGTAAAATGCCAATCTTGACAATATTGCTTTTGTGTATGTACCTTACCAGTATTCATAGTTCCAAAAGATACTACCCATTCTAAGTTCTCTCTAAATGTTCTCACTATTGTACGCTTAAAATACTCAATAGATGTTAAAATTTAATTTGTTCTGAAACTTATGGTACACTGTGTAACCAAAGAAACTTGTCTAGGAGAAAATTACTTGGACCAATGATGTTTGCATGTTTTATAAGCATACTGGTTATATAATATATATACATATATATAGCTTTTTTAAGATATAAGCATTACAATAAAAATGTAATTATCTAATCACATTTTACTGGAGGCATATAAATAATGTTGAAAAACTTTTTTAGTGCAGAAACAAAACAACCAACCAAACGCGTGGGTGCGCGCACGCGAACACACACACACACACACACACACACACACACACACACACACACACACACACACACGATGGTTATTTTTAGCTTGTGGTTGTAAAATTGCAGTTATTAAACATTTAAAGAAAGGTTTTAATATTCATCAAACATTCCAGTTAATTGGATTGTATGAGCACAACCAAGTGATTTTATGAAGTGATACAGACTGAGTGGAGGGAAGATTGTTGCAATGTTGCTGTGAAAAGGAATTAAAGGGGAAAAGTGTTACAGATTGTCTTTTTGTTAATGATAATGTATCTTCACACTAAGATGAAACTACTATTGTACAAGATGTGAACAATAAAACAGTTACCATGCTATTAAAGTGAAAATCAAGATTACAACCTGTGTTGTAATTTCAGCCATTGCCACTCTTCCATTTCCTACTATAACCTGCAAAAATAAATTCCCATTCCTTATGTGTAAGATTAATATTACTTTGTTTATATTTTTGTTTTACTTGGATTGTATCTACTCAAAGCTTTTTACATGCAAAGAGATTAGAGAACCTAGAAATTTCAATTGAAAGTGTTCTGTGAATTAAATTTGAATGTTTTTAAATAACATATGCAATACACATGCCTAGGAGGACCATACCCATAATATGTGCTTCAGGAGGCTGTGACCTACACAGACGACAGCCGTGTCTGGATGGATGGATGGATGAATGAAGTCCTTGCTCATGATTGATTTTATATCATTATTATTTCAGGAAACTGCAAGCTTTCCTGCAACAGCATTGAGAGGTGCTGAAGTTCATGTTCCTTTTGGTATTGACATGAATTATGGCACACTGCTGCTAATGACGTGGGCATTACTTGGCCACTATTTTTATTTTTTTCTCTCCCCATCTTAAAAATTTACAAATACACTCCTGGAAATGGAAAAAAGAACACATTGACACCGGTGTGTCAGACCCACCATACTTGATCCGGACACTGCGAGAGGGCTGTACAAGCAATGATCACACGCACGGCACAGCGGACACACCAGGAACCGCGGTGTTGGCCGTCGAATGGCGCTAGCTGCGCAGCATTTGTGCACCGCCGTCAGTGTCAGCCAGTTTGCCGTGGCATACGGAGCTCCATCGCAGTCTTTAACACTGGTAGCATGCCGCGACAGTGTGGACGTGAACCGTATGTGCAGTTGATGGACTTTGAGCGAGGGCATATAGTGGGCATGCGGGAGGCCGGGTGGACGTACCGCCGAATTGCTCAACACGTGGAGCGTGAGGTCTCCACAGTACATCGATGTTGTCGCCAGTGGTCGGCGGAAGGTGCACGTGCCCGTCGACCTGGGACCGGATCGCAGCGACGCACGGATGCACACCAAGACCGTAGGATCCTACGCAGTGCCGTAGGGGACCACACCGCCACTTCCCAGCAAATTAGGGACACTGTTGCTCCTGGGGTATCGGCGAGGACCATTCGCAACCGTCTCCATGAAGCTGGGCTACGGTCCCGCACACCGTTAGGCCGTCTTCCGCTCACGCCCCAACATCGTGCAGCCCACCTCCAGTGGTGTCGTGACAGGCGTGAATGGAGGGACGAATGGAGACGTGTCGTCTTCAGCGATGAGTCGCTTCTGCCTTGGTGCCAATGATGGTCGTATGCGTGTTTGGCGCCGTGCAGGTGAGCGCCACAATCAGGACTGCATACGACCGAGGCACACAGGGCCAACACCCGGCATCATGGTGTGGGGAGCGATCTCCTACACTGGCCGTACACCACTGGTGATCGTCGAGGGGACACTGAATAGTGCACGGTACATCCAAACCGTCATCGAACCCATCGTTCTACCATTCCTAGACCGGCAAGGGAACTTGCTGTTCCAACAGGACAATGCACGTCCGCATGTATCCCGTGCCACCCAACGTGCTCTAGAAGGTGTAAGTCAACTACCCTGGCCAGCAAGATCTCCGGATCTGTCCCCCATTGAGCATGTTTGGGACTGGATGAAGCGTCGTCTCACGCGGTCTGCACGTCCAGCACGAACGCTGGTCCAACTGAGGCGCCAGGTGGAAATGGCATGGCAAGCCGTTCCACAGGACTACATCCAGCATCTCTACGATCCATGGGAGAATAGCAGCCTGTATTGCTGCGAAAGGTGGATATACACTGTACTAGTGCCGACATTGTGCATGCTCTGTTGCCTGTGTGTATGTGCCTGTGGTTCTGTCAGTGTGATCATGTGATGTATCTGACCCCAGGAATGTGTCAATAAAGTTTCCCCTTCCTGGGACAATGAATTCACGGTGTTCTTATTTCAATTTCCAGGAGTGTAGCTTTGTGTCGGCAACTACTCGTGTTTGTCCATAATTGGTGCTGACACAGGTAAAAAATGATAGCAGAGTGACAATTCCTCAGGAATACCTGGTATTCTAAGGGAATTAAAATTTATCACGAAAAATTTGGGATATCTGGGAGAGTTCTGTGTTTTTAACCTAACATAGATATTTAATTTTATTGAGTGTTAATTATACAAATTATATATATGCCAGCACATCTCAGCCAAGAGGAAACAAAGGTAATTATTGTGGGATGCCACCCCCTCATTAATTTATCGCAGAGTTCTTGTGACACCATATTGCTCCCCCTACCTGGAATTCTGAGAGATTTTTTTTTTTCTCTTCCAAGTTTTTGTAGGCAATATGGATAGTGTCTGCTGTTGGTATTAATATTTTCAAACAATGTATATCTGACGAACAATGAAGACTAGTATAAGCTGGCAAACCGTACTTAACTGTGGGACAAGTTTAAAAGATCTAATGGAGACAACACTGACCCTTTACCAACCAAACCATGAGAAACTGACCTGAATGATTTAATATTTGGGGAGAGAATATTACTATCAAACTACAAACAAAGCAGTGGAATGTGATACATAGACTTTTTAGATTTATGTAGAAAACACAAGTGGGACTTAGTGTCCTGTCAGTATACAGTCATAATATCTGCTCTGATTATTTACTTATTGCATTAGTAATACCAGTTTACATGAACAAAACAGTACAAAACCAAATTATACATACAAAAATACGATGATGTTATTTAATGTCAACAGGGTGTGTACATACTTAGGATGAAATGAGGAAGACAGCAATGTCTCCTGTAGGCAGAGGTATTGATCTGCCACAGGCAGTGTTTTTTCTGTGCCACAGGAGAGGTACACAGACATCCCGACAAGACACCAGTGCATAGATTCAACTCTGGTGACTTTAAGTCCTATTAGGCGGGAAAGTAATAGGTAATCTTCCCCAATGTATCCAACTCTCCTCTCTTTGGAAGGAGCTAATGGTTCCGAATAGCAAGGGTAGTGTTGTGTGTCACACTTTCGTGTGTTTTTATTGTCCATGCTTACATGACGGTAGTTCAGTAACTTAGCACTGACAACAGACGAAACACGGTCAAATAGGGGCAAAAATTTTGTAGTAAGAAATTTTTGTACAGTGGTAGGAGGTAGTATCATGAGCAACATACTAAGAGTCCCCACCAGTTGGGGTTGAGTGTGGGTGTTTAAAAGTCACCTTTTGTTTTGGTTGATTAACTCGAAAACCACAACTTCTAGTGAAAATGTTTCCATTACAATATTAAAAGGGTGAGTGAAATGTAAAAGAGATTCTTCATGTGAGCTTAAGAAAAATTCATACACAAGAACTTAATTTCCTATACAGCCTCCTGAACAGGATCCACATTTTTTCCACAGGAAGGTAATTTATTGATCCCATTTTCATAAAATGAATACATGACAGTAACAATAGTCAGTTGCACATGAGTGCTTAGACAGCGCCCTTGTGGTCAATTGTGTCCTCGGATTGCTTCCTTAAGTGGTACAAACAAATGAAAATCGATGGGTGATAAGTTCGGACTTAAGGAAGGATATTCTAGTATGGTTCAGAACAATTCCTGAATTTGTAGTTGAGTCACTGCACATGACAAACCAACTACCTGGCAGACACTTTCTGAAATCCAAGGTTGGCAGTAATGATCATCTGAGGACTACCGTAATTTACGCCATCCTCAGTAGCAATTTCAGCCTAACAATTTGAATATTCTCCTCTGTCATGCTAGTCCTCAGGTGGCATTTATGAGTGGCATTATCAACTGTTCCTTTTCTTAAAACTATGTGCCATGGGAACACTTGAGTCTATCTCAGGGTGTTGTCGTCAAACTGTGCCACAAATCTTATAAAAATTTAAGGTGGTTTTACACCCTCTGTTGTGAGAAACCTAATTATATGCGTTGCACAATGTATGAAATGAAAATTGTGGTTTATCTTTGATTCACCGTAGTAAATTAAATTTCTACAAAGGTTCCCCCCCCCCCCCCCCCTCCCCCGGTACTAGTATTTTCCACATTGCATGGGATAGAAAATTTGCAGGCTATTAAAGAGTGTTTTAATGGTATAAAGTTACTGTTATTGTTAAATGAAATGGGTTAACAAATACTGAATGAGTGTACCACATCTGAATGTGGTAGAAATGTATTGAGGGATAAATTGTATTCTAGGGGTGTAACAGGGTCGAAGGTTGGAAGTTCGAGGGAAACAGTTAATTTGATTGCGAAGAACACTTGCCTCCCTCATAACTCGGCAAACTAAAGAATGAAAACATGATTGTCACTCTCAGTATGTCACAAGAAGCAACAATATGTTTTACAAAATTATCCCGACTCTCCAGACATACCCGTAGATGTTTTATTTTCCTAAAGTGCTGTAACTTTACATGGAATGCAGATATGAGCTGCTAATAACAATAGCACAAGAAACAAGTATGGAAAGAATGTATGTAAAGTTTTGCCCATTGTTCTAAACTGATTCTTGGTCGTCCACTACAGCAGTTGTAGTTTTATGGGAAAGGCAACTTCCCACCAGAAGCAATGCTCAATTTTCAGTTTACCTATAAACTATTCCTCCCCAGCATTTCCTGTCCAGTTCTCTGGGTGAGCAGATAAAATAACTTCACCAAGCTCGTGTTCATGTAGTGGAGTTATTTTACTTATTTGTCCTATAGTGATAGCACCAAATGTTATGAAACATACCCGCATAGTTTGAAATTATGCGAGGTTTGTTCATGTATTTAACAACTATTTCTTAAGTGTAGGAGAAAAAATTGGTGAGAACAGTTCAAAAGAAAAAGCCAGGCAGTACGTGGAAGAGTCTGTTTTGAAAAAAATTTAGTCAGATTAAGTTTCACCTAACAACCTCTTGTGAAATAAGTAATATTATTAAATCTTTGAAAAATAAATGTTCTGCTGGAGTAGATGACATATCTAATAAGATATTAAAACAATGTGGATCAATTACAGCTGATGTTCCGAGTCACATATGTAATGCATCACTAACACAAGGTATTTTCCCAGACAGGTTAAAATATGCCATTGTCAGGCCTCTCTATAAAAAGGGGGACACCACAGATGTCAATAATTATCGGCCAGTATCTTTGCTTACAGCATTTTCAAAAGTCTTCGAGAAAGTATTGTACTTGGGAGTGGTTAGCCATCTCAACAGTAATGGGATACTTAGTAAATCACAGTTCAGTTTTCAAAAATGCTGTTCCACTGAGACAGCAATATACAATTTCACTGTCCACATAAGTCTTTAAATAGTAAAATGTCACCAATAGGAATTTTCTGCGACTTGTCCAAAGCATTTGATTGTGTGAACCATGACATTCTGTTACAGAAATTACAATCCTATGGTATAAATGGAATAACATATGAATGGTTTAAGTCGTACCTAAAGCACAGGAAGCAAAAAGTTTCCTTATATGGGTCAAGTGATTTAAATAAGTTTGCCACTTCATCTGACTGGTGTGAAATTACATTAGGTGTTCCTCAGGGTTCAATCATGGGTCCCCTTCTGTTCTTGAATTATGTGAACGACCTCCCTTCCTATTTGAAACAGAAAGCTGAACTGACACTGTTTGTTGATGATACAAGCATAATTATTAATCCAGTAAAAGAAACTCCAATTTAAAATGATACAAATAAGGTCTTTGGAAAAGTCATTAATTGGTTTTCTGCAAATGGGCTTGCTCTAAACTTTGAAAAAACACAGTACAGCCAATTTTCTGTTGCAAAAAGTGCAGTTCCTTCAAGAAATATAACACACAAACAGAAGTCAGTAGACAGGGTAGGGCATACTAAGTTTTTGGGTGTACATATAGATAAGAATCTTAATTGGAAAAATCATATTTTGGATCTTCTAAAGCGATTAGGTTCGTCAACTTTGCAATCAGAATAATTGCGAATTTTGAGGATATAGAAATTAATAAGCTAACATACTTTGCATAGTTTCACTCTCTGATGATGTCACATGGAATAATATTTTGGGGTAACTCAACATTTAGACAAAAAGTATTCACTGCTCAAAAGAAAGTCATTAGAATAATGTGTAGGGTTCATAGTCGCACATCTTGTAGGCATCTTTTTAAAAGAGTGGGAATTCGTACAACAGCCTCACAGTACATTTACTCACTAATTAAATTTGTTCTCAACAGCATGGACCAGTTTTTAAAACAGACACTATCCTTTACTCAACCTATCTTTGGCACATAAAGGGGTAAAATGTGCTGCTATAAAAATTTTCTTACCAGATGAAATAAAATGTCTAACAGACAGCAGTAATAGCTTCAAAAATGAATTGAAATCAAATATCCATGACAACTCCTCCTATACCATAGATGAATTCTTGAATAGGAGTAAATAAATCTATAAATATAGTATATGCATTTTGTGCCATTTAAGGGAATGGGGAAATAATAGAAATATTAATCTTCAACTCTGTATTTTACATCTTGTATCATATGTGCATTTCTTGTGCACTTGACACATTCCACATCATAACAGCTATCATACCGCGCGATTGATCAATGTAACACGCAACCAACCAACCAACTAACTAACTTCACAACGGTAAATCCATTTATTCTTCAGAAAGGTGTTGATGCAATTGACAGCCCTGTGGAATCCTGCCCTCATTTACAAAATTACATTTTGCTTTTACTTCTAAGTCTCATGCACAACAACTGCATGTCGTCTCACTTCTCCACGGCTATCCTGTTCGTGTCAGGCCCATAGAACTTTGAATTATTCCTACAGTGTTATTTACACTAGGCTGCTCGAAAACTAGTCATACCTCTCTGATCAGGATGTCATTGCTATCCATCGAGTGACGATAAAGGTAGATTCCTCCAGTCACCACACAACTCTTTTTCTCACGTTTGATGGAGTGTGCTTCCATTGAAGATCAAAGCAGGCTATGAAATTATCACAATCTGACAGTACATTCTGAACCTGATTCCCCACTAGAACATCTTGTTGACACTAAGCCAAATGTGTAACCTGTGGTAGGGATGCACCTCCCCCCCTCCCCCCCAGCTGTATCAACAGCAACGGCGGCCATGCCGCAGCCTCTCGAGATTGTGCCGTGTATCTTGATGAGTGTGCTGTCCGGGAGATCCGGGTAAAGGAAAAAATGCCTTATCCAGTCGCTTGCAAGTTACTGGCTAGTCACAAATCTTGTGTTCTACTGTCTGGCACTTATAGTTCTGTTCTTGCTACATCTCCCTCCCTGAAGGACACAGACACGCAGACATGTGACCTCAAATTCAGCTCTGAGGTTGTGAAATCGCCCAGTGTCGAGGTAGCATCACTGTCCCCTCGTCCAGCTGAGCAACGAGCCATCAAACTCTCGCCTCGAGGGGCGAAGCCACCAGTTACACAACCAGCAGGCTGGAAAGGACAGGAGTACTCTCGGGAAGATTTCCTATGTTCCCCCAGCCATCCGACACCTGAGTCTTCCTCTGCTAACCTGAAAGCCTTGAAGAAGTCTAACAAAGGCTAACGGTCTCCTCCATCACCAACTCGAAGGTCCTCCTTGACGGTGTTGCCACGTGATTCCTTCGCCCGGGCAGTGCCTGTGCCTCCGGTGCACACCACCGACTGTATTCCCTCCGACGGTCTCTGGCTTGCTGGGTGTCAGCAGGCAGTGTCACTTTGGCATCACCACTGGTTCTCCCTTCATGGGAACAAGCTCTGGGCTGTTAAGCTTCTTCCGACGGCTCTGACGACCTCCCATCAGGCCTCTTGCCGGGAAGAAGTCATTTTAACCAGGTTGCATATAGGGCACTGCCTTTTTAGCCATCACAATTTGTTAAGTGGCGCACCCCACCACTTTGTGCACAAGTTTTAATTGTCGACAATTTCCTGACGGAATGACCGTTTTTTAACTGTTTACATTTCCACTCGGGTTTGCCATCTGAGTAATCGGCCGTTTTAGCGAACAACATGTGGGCTGTCGAACGTGTTTTACTTTTTTCCATCGTGGCAATAAGGCGAAGGCCATTTCATTGCTAGTTCTGGACCTCCATTTTTCTATGGTGTATTCTGTAGCACATTCTCCACGTCCTTGTTTTCAGCTGTCTTCTCTTATGTCGACTGGGATTGACGTTTAGTCGTTTTTTAACTCCTCTCTGTCTTCGTGTTCAATAGTTTTGGCTTGGGCGCGTGTTACCCCAGTTGTTTTTGCACCCTAAAACAAAACAACACACAGGACGAGGAGTGTATAATGCCCTCCTAACATGTGGAGAGTCCCAGAGGCTTATATTGTTTCCCTTTGCAACAGAAGTATGTCATCTAGATGTTATGGAACTTAAGATATTTCAGCGTTCCCTTCCATCAGACTTTGCAAGATATACTGTGGTTGTGTGGTAAGGGGCTCCATTCTACAAGTGCCAGCAGTTCCTCCGTCGAAGAAATTTATGCAGTCTGTAAGTAAATCATTAGTTAATGGTGAGAGAAGTGCAGGAACTTTCTATCCATTAATTCACCACCAAGTGACTATAACACAGTTCCGCGGCTTTACATCATCACACTGTGAATGCCTGACAGCAGCGAGGATGCCACATTTACCAATCCGATCCCTTTGTCACCAACATTAAAAATGTTACTGACATCACACTTATGTAAAAGGTCACTAAACAACTGCAAGTAAGTAGTAATTTAATTATCTGAAAATAACGCCTACATAAACAGATTCTCAGCGAAGTTATTTTGCTTGCTTACATAAGAGAGCTAGACAGGAAATGCCGGGAGGCATATCCGTAACGTGAAAAATGAGCAGTGCTTGTGGGCAGGAAGCTGCTTTCCCCAGAAGAATGCTGCAGCTTATGCACAGGATGATTAAACATAAATTCCCCCTCAACAGTGTGCAGAGATTTGCATAGATTGTGTGCATATGTGTTTCTTGTATCAGTGTTTATTAGTAACTCATATCTTCAGTCCCTGTAGTGTTAAAGCACTTAGTGGAAATTAAACACCTCGTGACAGGTGTGTGCACCACATTGCCAGTGATTCATGAGGCGCACCATGGAGAGTCACTGTAACTTCCATGAATCATCCAGTAGTTGCTTCCCGTGACCAAGGCCAACGAGCTATGCGGGCCCTGCAACGAACTTGTGACATCTGACACACTTCGCGAATGCTCGGCTCCATGCAAGGCCAATGGGAAATCAGTATTTAATTGAAAAGGTAACCAATAAAGGTCTTAATTTTGTCATGTGCTATCAAGAACTTGCATGTGTTTAAATATGCAGTCGGGATATGGCTGCTTGCACTCTTAAGACCTTTAGTGTGACGTGCTGTGTCGTACATGCTACAGCCTGCCTTTCTCGTGGGCCTCGCCTGTGACTTAGTGAGGCAGAGTGGGGAATCATCTGCTCATCCTTCAGTTTATAGATGTATGAACGAGGGAAGTGCACGACATGTACTGATCTCCTTCCCCCTCTCTCTGTCCATCTCTTACTCCCCCCCCCCCCCCATTTGTCCATCTCCTCCTCCGCCTCCCATTCTACTCCTTCCCCCTTTCTGTCCATTTTCACCCTATGTCTATCTCCTTGTCCTCTCTCTGACCTCGATCCTTGGTTATTATTACTTCTCTTGCAATTTTAAGCTCCTTTCTACAGTTCTACTGCCTGTGGATGTAGTACAAACATTTAATATTTGTTCTTAACCCACTTCATTTAACAATGAACATTAATTTTTTGCTGTTGCTATTTTTAATAATCTGTGATTATTCCATCTTCTGCAGTGTGGAAACTATTAGTTGTAGAGAAAAAACAAATAGAACAATTTTAGAGGAAGTTCTATGCAGTTCAATTTTATACTGGGAAAGATTTTCACACTTTTCATGTTACTCAAGCAAAACAAATGCCCCTCCCTCCCATCAAAAAAATCAAACCTCACCAGTTAGAAGTGGTCAAAGTACAGGCATTTGACGACAGATGTTGCTAAGCAATTTGCTGTTATCAGCTGTGTGCTGCCATCTGTTAGATGACAGTAAAACAAATGATACAGGTACATTGCTCATTGCTTACTTCAGCTTTTGCAGCCACTGCAATAAGTGCTAAGAAAGATGGAAAAATGCCACTTTTTGGTGTTAGGATGAGAAAATTTGATGTGACTAAACAGAAATTGGCTGCTATCTTGATAGCACAATTCGTCATTGCCCCCCCCCCCCCCCACACACACACGTGCTTCATTTGTTATGTGATCCACCCATCTAATCTCTAGCATTATTCTTTAGCACCAAATTTCAAAAGCCTCTATGCTCTTGTTCGAACTGTTTATCATCCACCTTCACTTCCGCCGCAAGCTACACTTGACAAATACTTTCAGAAAATACATTCTAACACTTAAATTTATATTTGTTTAGTGAATTCAGCTTAATTGTATACATGTCCCGATCTCCTCCCCCCCCCTCTCTGTCCATCTCCTCCTCCCCCTCCCTCTGTCCATTTTCACCCTCTATTATATCCTTCTCCTTGTCCTCTCTCTGACCTCGAGCCTTGGTTATTATTACTGTAATCAAAAATGTTGATTGGGAAATGAAGTCCCTTAAAATGAATAGCTAAATTGGTTTGGATCATTAATATAAGAGGTACAGGAGAGACCTCTCCAGCTACCAGATCTACTTCAACGACAGTATTTCTCGTAGTTTTAATCTGTAAGTGTGTAGGATTTCAAAATTTTGGATAATTCCAATTCCATAGTAGTATTCTAATCACAAGTTGATAAACCATAAATCAACATTCCTCTTTCGTCTTAAAACGGCCTGCAATGAAGAAAACAAGACAGCACAATGTTGTGCACACAACTTTTGTTTAAAATTATGTATAAAAGGAGAAAATATACAAGGAAGAAACAATTCGTCTAATGGTTTAAATGTTCTGATAAGTTCAAGCCGACTGCAAGAAAGAAAACAAAACTGTACATTTCCACAGCATAGCGTTTTCTTTCTCAGTCAGATGTAGCAGAAAATTTGTACATTGTTGTTTAAAAAAATGTATAGCCTATGTCCATCAATGTTGGTACAGTATCGTGTAATAATTTGAAGGAAAAAAAAATCTTTTCGAGATTTTTGCTAATAACATTTCCTCTTTATATGTTAAAAGCCTTTGTATATATTACATACATTTAAAAAATATGCAGACAGGATCTGCCCAAATGTTTATTAGAGCATAACATGAAATAAATTGGTCAAGAACTTTTTGAAAAAATGTAGCTTCTGTCTGTCTAAATGCTTATTAGGGTATCATGTAGAAATTTGAAGTAAATCGGTCAAGAACTAGTAGAGACCTTTGGAAACAATCTTAAACAATGACATATTTTTATATAGTAGTATACATAGAGATTGTTATATACAATATATATTTTTAAATGTGTAATCTATGTCCATTTGAATGCTTAATAAGCAATGTATAAAAATTTGAAGTAAATCAATTGAGAAATTCTTGCCTTTACATAATAGTACAGATGTTAAGAAATTTTTCCTTTTCAGAACTGCTTTTCTTACCGTTGTCAGTCTGCTTTTTTTTTTTTAACCTCTACTTCATCAATCGTCTGTTATTTGCTGCCACATTGGCAAAACTCATCTACCGCTTTAAGTTGTGATCACTAAATAAATTTCTTTACTAAGCCATTTTGGCCACTGCCATAACAACTATGTGCAATTAAGGGAAACGAACATAAATAGTGATAGGTGTTTAGTTTTTCAACATAGTTACAAAAAAATTAAATTTTGTTTAAAAACTTCACGGGCGACCAGAAGAAATTTTGGATCTTCCACTCATACATTAGGTAACCCATTAAATTTGATCTTAGCATTTCTTCATTAAATAAACAATTACTTTAATCTTGTTCTTCCTTGAGTCCGCAGAATACTTTTGATGAAGGCTTTGCAGTGATACATCCCATTCTTTGAATGAGAGATACCACATCCTTAAATATATATGTGAGAGAAAAAGATGTTCATGACAGAGTGGTCAATAAGTGGTGAGCATCCCACTGTTGGGAGGTGTTTTAAATCCTAGCTGCTGACACCAGAGCTAATGATCCAGCAACTGTGTGGAAGTAGGTAGCAGTCAGACGATCCTACCTGCTGAGGTGGAGACAGGAGTTCCACAGAGTGGGCGGTGCGGAAGAAAGTGCTCCACGAAATCTAAGAACGTGGAATATCAAAGGTAATAAACATATTGTAATTGTCAATTATCAAGTTGAATATCAGTTCCATTATGTACATAGTACAGAGAGGCAGTATACGAGCTGGTAGCTGTCCTCATTTATCATGTATTGGGTTGTAATTTTGAAAATAATATAAGGTGAATTGCATCCCACTTCTTATTTATGTGGTGGAGTGAATGAGAACAAGAAGTTAATTGTCAGCAGCCTTATCTGCAGCCCATAAGGAGGCAAAGTCGGAGTCAAGCTGGATGAATAAGGCATACAGATTCAGGGCACAGACTAGCTGGACCCTGATTAATAATACTTATAATGGTGACCATATATTCGGTAAGCAACATTCCTTGTATATAAAAGGAGTGTTCAGGTTATTTAAGTGTTTGGTGCGCATAAGGTGAAGTATAACAAACCACCACACAAGCCCAAGCTAACCTGAAACACTTCAGCTTTGTCACAGAATAAGGCATACAAGTACATGTCACATGACAACCAGGAATATCTGAGGGCTTGGCCTTGTGTGATAAACCAGTTCAGTTGCTAACAGTCAAACAAGATCCAGCAAACGAATTGATTTCACATCACAAAGCAGAGGCATCCATCAAATGAATACCACAGACAATTACTCAGACTTAATCTGTAACACGAATTTGCTCCTATGCTCACACCATTCTTGCATACTGCAGTTAGTACTTTCAGGCAGAGGACGCTCGGTAACCGATTTTGACATTTGATGCCCAAATCGCAACTACAGTTGGAGCTGGCTTCCTTATCCAAACTAGTGAGAAATGTACAGGCCTCTCCCAAATTAAGAACACAGAGACAATAAAGTACCTACAGCAATTATCTGTCCCCCATACACTGCTTTGTTCTGGCTTAGACCTAGTGTGGCAACAAGACTCCATCACTCGTACGACAGTCTCTGCTGTTAGTTTTTAGTTCCATTCCTCCTCCCCGTGCCAACTGCGTTTGTTCGCGTCCCACCGCTCCATTTCTCTCTCTCACTGCACTGCACGGTTCTGGTGTGCTAGAGCCCAGAAGCTGGACCTTCCCATCAGATATTGCAGAACCAGGTTTCTGACAGCCGATCGGCCGCATGGTGAATTCAAAATGTGCAGCCGACTAGCACAGAGTGAATGAGTGATAGTAAGTAAGGTGTGGTGCATGCAATAATGTCAGCTGCTGTCTGTCTGTTCAGCTAAGACTAGCTCGTGATGTTGGCTGCCCGCCCTTCCCCTCCTAATGCACGACGATGTGCATGCAGTATCGTTGCATAGCGGTGCAGAGGAGTGTGCATCTATGCATCGTGCTACTGAAATAGCTATACATCATACAATACGTACATTATGCAAAAAGTTTAATAAGTTTTGAACATTTTTTGTGTTCACTGCTGTGAAGAAAAATGTTCTACACTCTCCTTCACCCTCCTAGGTTTTTTTTTAAGGAATGACAACAACAACAACAACAACAACTACTACTACTACTACTACTACTTCCTAAGTAGGCTGAGTTCTTCCTCGGGGATCAAGCTATCTCCAAATCAAATTTCATGAAAATCATTGTAGCGATCTAGTGGTGAAAACAAAATGTTGCTTTTGCCCCTATATTAGCATGGCATATTATTTTTCTCACTCCATATTTATAGAAAGACAGGCACACTCTTTAAACTTCAGACATACAAAGTGTGATGTATGCTAAATGTGACACGGTCTCCCACTATTGACTGGGACCTGCCTCACATCTGGTGGGCCGGCAGAGCTCCCGCTGGTTGCGCTGCAATGGTGTCTCTCAGGAAGCTACTTACTGTTTCTTCCACAAGATGAAGCTGCCTTCCAAAATACATATAAGTAACTACATAATTTTATAACAGAGGGGTCAAATAAGAATGTAGGAAAAAAGAATTATCTTACATTGTGATACAGTAAATATGTTAGCTCACTTAGTTCAGTTTACATTGATGTAACAGATAACTGTTTGTCTACAGCTGTCAGTCTTGTTGCCCTGACAGTATTTTCATAAAGTAATCTGGATGACATTAGAAAGGGGCAAATCTGGGGGCGGGGAAGGAAATTGGTCATATTTTGCCTGAAGCAATTTAGAGAAAAAATAGAAAATCTAAATTTGGATGATCGGTTGAGGATTTGAATCGCTGTCCTGTTTGTGTCTAGTATGTGTCACTGTAGTGATCCAGTGATAAAAGGGAGAGGGTGATCATTTCCTGTACCATCCCTTGACCCTATCTCAAACAGAATATTTTAAAGTGTTTGAGGAAAAGCTTGTTTAAAATACTTATAAAATACGATTGTTGGGCAGCTTGTCATTTTATACACTACTTTAATGACTTTTTGTGGGTGTCCCATACCAGTCTGCAGAGTTTTTTTATTGTTATTGTATAATACTTTAAATACTGAGTGTTGAAATTTTTCTCTGTCTTGTGGGCACTTTATTTTTATAAAGCCTAAACACTTTCAGTTTGTTCTGGTAAGAGAAATTCCCCACATTTTCCTTTCCACTGCCCACCTAATAAGATGCTATGATATGCTACACTCTGTATTTAGTCATTGCCAGGGGGCAAAGTATACAAGGGGATAAAAACAAGCTTATCCCCTTCAAAATACTCTCCATTACAGCCGAGACATTTGTCCCACCGGTGCTTCCACTGTTCGAAACATTTTTTTGTAGTCACCTTTAGAAATGGCTGACAGCTCCACCCTTATTTTTTTTTTCTTGACTTCTTCAGTGTTGTCAAATCAGAGTCCTTTCATGGCCATAAGGAGCCAGGTGAGGCGAGTAAGGTGCGTGGAGCAGTGCTACCGTACTATTTGTAGCCAAAAAACTAACTGAGAAGCTTTGTGTGCATGTGCATTGTCATATTGGAAGAACCGGTCTCCTGTCTTGCCATAAATCGGGTCTTTTTGCTGTTTGCTGAACCGAGCTCCAAGATAACCAACTAATCAGACAGTTGACCAATTTTCTGTTAACGGTCTGTGAGCACAAGCTCTCAAATTTTTTCAATATTTTCGTCAATTCAGGCAGTTGATGGACATCCAGAGTGAGGTTTGTCATCAATAGACACTTTATCATTTTTAAATTGAGCAAACCACTCGTACACTTGAGTTCTTGCCATAGCGTCAGTTTGGTAAGCTGTTTTCAACATTAAAAACAGTTTCAGCAGCATTTTTATTGAGTAGAAATGCCATCATAAAAATGAAACAAGAACAAATCAAGCCAGGTTGACAACACAGGGGGCACTGAAGTCACTGACAAATGCATCAAGCTTACAAAGGAGGAGGGACATTTTAATTCTCCTCTGTTGCTGAAGATAAAATGCCAACTGCTCCTCTATGCTATCTCTTTGCTGTGACAGAAGACTAGGTTTTTGCTAGCTGTGGCATTAACACTCCTGCAGTAGTCTGCAGCCACCATAACAACAGTTCTTGGTGTCAACAGAAGACGACTTTGATTGTACATACACCAGGTGCTGGAAATCCTTCCAATGGCTTCCCGTACTTTCCTGGTACTAGTGGTATACTTGATCGAGTTCGGGAACTTTCACCACAGTTTAGTGTTGTCTCTCCGTATTAATACATCTCACTTTCTCCCTCACATCCCAAAATGCTGCCTACCAGCTGTTAATTCAGCTAGAGAAATGCTTCCTCACAAGGTAAGATTTATGATGAACATCTGCAGCACGTTATATTACTAAAACACAGAGTAGAAATAGGATAACAAGTAAAATTAGTAATAGGCTATGTGATGGTAGAAGAGTTATGGGAAAGTGCAGTCATTTGTTTTATATACAGAGTGATTCCGAGAGAGGGACACAATTTCAGCTGGCTGTATTTCTACACTATACATTGTACTTCAATTCTGTCAAGTACATTTTAAAGAGGATGTAAAGCTTCTTACTACTACCAGAGCGCTCCTGCACTGAACCACCTGTAGCATACACTGCATCAGTTATAAGCGAGATGGCTACGATGCAACACGAGACTTTTTGCATTCACGAGTTCAGTAAAAGCTGATTGCAGTGCAGTGCGCATTTCAGTGTAAGTTTAACATTGACTCTCCTAGAAGGAGAGCACTGATTGTTACAGTAAACTATTTGATAAAACTGGCTCTCTGGTAAAGGTAAAAGCCTGAGCCGACTGTGTGTATCAGAGAAGCACAGGGAGGGTATTTGAGTAAGCTTTGAACTTAGCTTGTTTCTTGAATGAATGAAGATCCAGGAGATTACATTTTCCAGCAGGATGGAGCTCCACACCATTGGCATCTTCCTTAATGAATCTCTATCTTAATGATAGATATGACCCACGGGGAAGAAGACTTGGCACTTCACTTCTGACCACCAAGGTCTCCTGATCCCACATCCTACAATTTTTTCTTGTGGTGGTTCAAGATGCATTTTACATATCACCTTTTCCCACAGATTTGAGTGACCTAAGAAAATGCACACGGCTGCAGTGAACATACACATACACCTGTGCAGTTACACTGTGGGGGTGATTAGTACATGCTGGAACTACACTCCTGCATTTTGATTGGGGTGAATGGCCATCAGAAAACAGTGACCAATAGCAGATCTGCTGACCTGGTGGTGGTGGAATATGCTGCCAAGCACCAAAAACTATTTCAATGGCTGCTTCAAAACCTGTGCCATCTGAATCCTTCCCAACACCAACAGCTGTTCTGAACTACCTAGATGGGAGTTGTCCTTCAACACAACATGTAATCCTCCTTGTCTCAATCTCCACTAGCTCCCTGCCCCTGCCCCCCCCCCCCCCCCCCCCAATCCCAAAGATCCAACATCACCTGGCCTGCACCCCCATCCTCTTTCCCATGGTCTTCCCTCCCTTGGTTCGGTCACCCATCCTCCCAATCCACTACTGCATGCAATCATCATGTGCTGCACAAACTAAATAGCGTTGGTACACATGTCCCATTCATATCACGTGCATCTACTGCCTCCAACTGCAAACCTTCCTACGGTTCCCTCCACCTTTTTCTCCTCACCCACTCTACTCAAAACAACCCATCATACTAGTCTACCTGCAGAATTACAGTCCCTGCACTGCTTACTAAGCCAGCACATTATAGCTGTATAGGTAGGTGTGTGTGTGTGTGTGTGTGTGTGTGTGTGTGTGTGTGTGTGTGTGAGCAGAGATAGATAGATAGATAGATAGAGAGAGAGAGAGAGAGAGAGAGAGAGAGATCCCTTGCAAAACAACCTTTCTCACTAGTGGTCATATCCATGCAGTGAACATTCACCTCCAAGAGATCGTTGGTCAATCCGAGGCTCTCCATAAATGGTCATCCAAGATGGATGGGAAAGTATGAGACCATGGTCCTACCTGTAATTCTCTATTGTAGCTCTACTTGGGGTCTCGCTATCAACTGCAGCACATACAGGTTGTCGCTAATCAAGTTGTCTGACGGATTGTCAGTGCACCCAGATTCACAAGAAACATCAACATCCATCAATAACTAAACACTGATACCTCATGTGACCTCGTGAGAGATCGGTTGCTGCAATTAAACGACAAAATAAACAGTGTACATCAAATCATATGACAGGTCAGGGATGCAAGCACATCATTCTCCTGAGCAATAAATCTCTTCGAGGCACCAAGATCTCTCATTGAACAAATAGTATTCACACCAACTTTTAACTAAATACAGAATATTTAACTACCCTAGACAATTACAGCACTGGAAGAGGTAAAAGGACGATGTCACTTGCAATACCCTTTCAAGACGGTAAACAAAGATAGGTACTCATCTACGAAACAGTTAAGTAGAACCGCAAGAGAAACAGCAGTGAGACCTGATCTTATTTTACTGTAGGAAGCATGGAGGTGCAGGTAGGGGTCAGGACGAGGTTACATAAAAGTAACTGAAAATGATTGATGTTAATATAAAGTCCACAGTTTTCTGTGTTCCTTGCTCAAAAGAATTTACATGCTTACAGTTGAAAACTTACACTTACTGTATATAAGTATCTTGTGTTTTAAATTAATATTACAATAAATTGTAAAGATTTTAATTTATATCTAGCAAACTACATTCTTTTAAAAAAATTTAAAAATCTATGCAGCATAGTTTGTCTTTGTACTACAGACAATTTCACATTTGTCTTACCTGACATAAGATTAGAATATAAATACAACAGTGTGAAAAGCTCATCCTGTATAAAGCTTCCAACTGGATTAGACATTCAGTGCCCCAGCCTCTGAATCACACTGAAATATAGCCTCCTTAGCACATTATTTGTGCTAAATTTCTCACTAGAAGACACAATTAAGGAAGTTAACAGTAGATTTGTCTAAGTCTCAGTGTAAATATTGTTGCCTCGTGAAATGATTTGTTCCAACTGTGACAGCAACAAATTATAATCACACCATATGTTTTCATTACAAGACGTTGCTTACTTTAAGCAATGTTACATTATGGTTAAATAAAAAATGGACAGAGTGACACAATACAGAAAAGGTTTTCAGAAGGAGATTTAAACAAAACAAAAACTACCCCATGTGAAAAAATAAAATTTATTTGTATACTAAAATTCACCTAATTTTTTTAACATGGTATTCTTATACATTGTACAAAATTGGGGACAATATCAGTGGAATGCTCTCAAAGTTGAGCAAATATTTTGTAAAGATAACTTTTTTCTGCTGAATACTTGGTACTAATGATAGATGCTGTCTGGATAGTTAATGTTACTACCGTCACCACCAATATCACTTCCACCATACAATATTTCCAGACAGATGGCACGTGTATATATAAATGCACAAAGACTGTTCCTTTTCACGACAATTTCCACTAATCTTATTACCTTACCAGTAGTGTTACAATAGTCGCAGTAAAAGATCAGTTTAGAATACTGTATACAAACTGTAAACAGGCCTAATAACGACCAATGCCACTAAAGCAATCAGCTCAATATATACACACAACACAATACATGCATTTTATAGTCTTTCACAACTTCAATAAGTCTTTATTTTTAGGAATATTTTGTTTTATTTCAAAGTATTGCCACTGAGCACTGTGGACAACCCGAGTGGAAAAAAAACACACGAGACCATTTTCATACCACTAGCACATGTAAGTACGACAACCTCTCTATTTCGTCTTGCTGGCATAAACAAGACTGGATGGAACACAGAGCAGCAGAACATGGAAGAATGGTAATAAGTAAAGTTGATGTTTCTGAATATTGGTACAGATGTCAACAGAATATCACATACAGGTATTGCACATTTAGATTTAGCAGCTGTTACTCTCTCTGATACTGATGTCAGAAAGTTGGTTTAATTTGCATATTTCCATTCATTTGTCATGCAGAAAAATATTCAGAGACAATTCTACAATTAGAAATAAGATCAAATTTGTGGCAAAAGAAATAATTAGTTTGGCCCATTTGAAGACTTATTGCAGTTGCAAAGGTGTCACAACCATAAACTGTAAAAACAATACAAAAAATATAATTCTAGAAATACTTCAACTTTTTGGACTAATTCATCAACAAAAATTTAAAATATGGCAAGATTAAGCAACCAAGTACATATAGCAACTTTGTGTAAAGTTAAGTTCTAGGCTTGGAAGACCATAAATACATCATTTGAAGATTCAGTACACACAAACACATGCATGCATACACACAAACATACAAAATTATTTTTTTGCTATTCCCCCACCCACCATTGCTTTACAAAAACTGTTTTTGCAGGGGAAAAACTGAGTTAATTGAGTACATGTTCCACTGTACCGTAAAGGGTGTGGTAGTAACTTGTGTTACTGGTAATGTCTGACATATTCAAAATTGATAAACTACAACTTTTCTGAATATTTATTCACCTTGATTTTCACTCATTTCTGAAACTGAGAGTCTGGGTAGTCCAGTTCCTGGAAAGTACATTATCATGTGATTACTTTATTGTGATGTCAATGTAATAGGAAAAAATGAAACACTAATGTATTTCCGGCATGTTAGTGTGAAAATAATAATCATTGCCTTCAGTCTGCTTTCAGTCAACTCAGTGAAAAAAGTAATGGTAGAAGTGGGTGTCAGCTAAGTGAACACATTTCTCATGTTTGACATTTAATTTTTATAGTTCTATGACATTCACTTGGAACAAATGTAACTGGAAGAGATGTAGTTAATACAGAAATTGGAGAGACAACTGATAAGACCTAGAAAACAAAAGTGGTCCAGATGTTATGTGCAACATGGAACATGCTTGTCAGATTGATTGAAAATACAGTTGTCTTTGACAAATTAGAATCTAAAAAGTATGTCAAATATATAAAAACAGGAAAGAGTACAATCACAAACATAAAATCAAGGCAATCAGTCTTCCATTAACATTGGTAACTTTTCCTGTTGCTAAAATTTGGCACACACATTAGTTAACAAAGATGAAGAAGTAACTGTAACCCACACACAAGGTTAAAAGGTGATTCCATAATTCATTAGAACAGTTGCGTACAATAGGTTCCAAGGACATATGACATTTCCATCATTTACATTCCCATTGTTCTTTTGTATTGGCTTTGTATATTTACATATTACTTTTCAACTTTATTCACGACACTCTGCAAAGTACAACCTTAACCTTAGCTTGGTACTGGAAGGCCTTGGGTGAAGTACAAATTATGGAAGGTGTAAAACTCACCACTCACAATACAGTTATCTTACATTTGTTTGACACTTAACATGAGTGTTTCAAATAGCTCCGAGCACTATGGGACTTAACATCTGAGGTCAACAGCACCCTAACATGAGGGTTTCACAATGCCTTCACTATATTATGAAAAGGATAGATTGTTACTCAACATATACTGTAGCTGCGTTTGAGTTGTGCTTGTGTGTGTGTGTGTGTGTGTGTGTGTGTGTGTGTGTGTGTTGTCAATATTAGAAGAGGGCCTTATGGCCGAAACTCTTATGTTTAGCAGTCCTTTTGTTGTGCCTGTTCACAACTTAACATCTCTCTATATGACGAGTAACAATCTATCCTTTTCACAATACTATCATTATTCCATACTGGATTTTCCACTGTTTCATTTGGCAATGCCTTCACTAGTTGTCAACACAACAGAAACTGCTTTCAGCATGTGCCTCTGGCTAGTCGAAAAAATATAAAAATTAAAGACAGCAAAAGTTCCTGAGATTTTGGACAATGTCCTCCTTTTGAGTTAAAGTCATGTGTATCACAGGATATAGTAGGTTGGGTGGTGGAGAGGCAGCTAGGTAGGACAACAGTGTGAGCCCAGCCCAAGACTGCTTTGTTTCTTAGGTCAGCAACTTTTTCAATCTACTTTATGTTTGTCTACAGCTCAATTTTGCAGTCAATGATTACCTTCTATCACTTGCATTATCAGACGGTAATAGCTTCACTCATTCTTGTAATAAGCAATGACAAGAGAAAATATATTAAGCACATCCTACAGTGACAACTGGATTTTAAAAAAGCAACAAGCTTACAACATACCTCTAACAGCAAAATTGCTAACTTGTAATGATGAGCTGTATTTCTGGTTTACATCTATATGTAAATATTGCTTTTGAACTTTAAAAATCCAAAGCTGGTCACAGTGTGAATTATTAAAATTGCCAACCTAAATTGCCAATAGTATCTCGTGCATATAGATTTGAAAATTGCCATCATCTTTTTCCTTCTATTATTTACTTTAGACCACTAGCACTTGCCAACATTCCTTGTCTGCATTGAGAACTAAAACTGGAAGACAAGCTCAAAAAATGTTACATTTGTTTTAGACATATATAGACATTTTTGTACTATTCATATTTCTATAAGACCTACCTGTATGGTGTCTCTGGTGAGGCACATAGTTTGGAAGTATTGAGAATGCAAATATAACAGCTAACAGTTGGACATTTGAGCCCAATTATGCCACCTCAAAACCCCCAAACGACATGCCTACACCAGAGACACCGCACGGACAGGTCTTTAAACCAAACCCTTTGCTCACAACTAGGATGAGCTGGATTGACAAGATACCAGAATTTGAGAAGGAACTGAATATATCATTACCCAAGATGAAGTACTACATATGTGAGAAATCTGGAGGCATAGAAATTCAAAGGAAGTTTAGAGAAGCAAAGAGCAAGAAGAAGTTGATACGCTAGTTTCCAACCATACAGCAGCATGTCCTCTTCACTTCAGATCTGTAGCTCGTGCCTCAAGGGGCAATTTGCTGCAGACTGAAGATTGCTACAAATGTGCAGAGCTAGCACCTGTTAATGTTTATCATCAACCTGTGTCATTTGCCCACAAGCTCCAAACCATTTAAACACAAAATTACCTTACACCAAGAACAGGTAGATGCATCTTTTAAAGGTATTTTAGCGCTCTTTACATTTGTATAATACTAGGCAACTGCCAGTTATCGAGAGCAGGCGCATCCAACACTTTTACTGAGACTAAAGATTTATACTATGTATAACAGGCTGACGTTGTAGAGATCTGCAACAGTTGTTCTGTTTGCAGACGCTGCCCTATAGGAAACATCGGTTGAATGTGCTCAGGCCCTGTTGGCTCGGAATGATGTAACAGCCATGTAAAGACCGAGCAGAGATGACAGTGTTCCCACAGTGCCAACCTGAGGAAAGAAGAACATCAATATCACAAACACTCCACATGTTATACGATTTACATTTAATGAATATCATACACGCAGGGTTTGACTGAAAAGTTATGAGATTGGGAGTGGTACAAGTCATTTTCAAAAAGTAAGTTTACTAGATTTTTATATTTTTTTAGAAAAAGTGTATTTGAAAAAAAAATTATGGAATACAGTTGATATAAGAGGCATGTTTTTTTTTTTTCAAGTAAGGTTCCATTTGAACATAAGTACACAACGAAAGGTTATTTCAAAAAAGGAAATTTATTTTCAGAAAGTACATACTTCACTCTATTTTTTGACATAGTTGCCAAGTTTGTTCAAACACATATCACACCTCTCAACCAATTTTAATATACCCTCTTCATAAAAACTTGCCACCTGCTCCAATAACCAAGAGTTCACTGCCATTTTAACGTTGTTGTCATCATTGTAACAGTTAACACTGAGGTGGTGTTTGAGGTGGAGGAACAGATGGTAATTGCTCGGCACAAAATCAGGACGTAGGGTGGGTGGTCTAACACTTCCCAGTCAAAACTGTCCAATAAATCGCAGGTGATTTTGAATTTTTCATCTAGTTCAACTTTGAAACCTTGCTTATTGCCAAATTTCATGATTCTAGGTCAAGGGGGTGCTTTGATGAGTGTGTTTGCGAGTATCGACATACATTATGTAAACGCCTGTATCTTTTGATTGAATTGACTTAGAAGCTCCAATCTTTTACACTGCAAGGGGACTGTAGACCTTAGTATACTGATTGAGGTACTACAGTCTTAAAAATAGTCAACAAGTACGAGGCGTGTTTTTTTTTAAAGTAAGATGTGTCTTGTTGTAGACACTAGTAGTTCGCGCGCAATGGCAACAAGCGCGTACGTTGTGTACTGGCATGCCTTGGGGTAAACTGTGCTCAGTTTTAGCTCTGTAGCTAACCTGTACAGTTCTGTTCTGTGCTTTCAAAATTTTGAAGACTATCAACTCGCCCGCCGCATGTGAGGTTCGCTCAGTAATACAGTTTTTGTCAACAAGGAACCTGTCTGCTGCAGAAATTCGACAGATTTGCGAAGTGTACGGTGATACTGTTATGAGTGAAAGCAAAGTGCGTAAGTGGGTACGAGAATTCAGAGATGGCTGTGACAACTCCATGATGAGGACCGCTCTGGTCACCCTTCTTTGATTACAGACGATTTGGTGGCTTCAGTTGAAGCGAGGATTTGTGAGAACAGGCGCTTCACAATAACAGGTCTCTCAAATGAATTTCCTGACGTGTCGAGATCAGTGCTTTACAAAATTGTTTCTGAACACCTAAAGTTTAGGAAACGGTGCTCCCGTTGGGTCCCGAAACTCCTAACAGAGGACCACAAAAACCAAAGATTTGAGTGTGCGATGAAGTTCTTGACTTGTTATCACGAAGGTGATGGCTTCTTGAATCAGATCGTAACTGGAGACCAAATATGGGTTTCGCATATCGTGCCCAAATCGAAGCAACAAAGCATGGAATAGAGACACACACACTTGCCTGAAAAGGTGAAGGCCAAAGAGACTCTGTCCCAGCACAAAATCATGGTGTCAGTGTTTTGGGATAAGCATGGTGTTTTGTTGGTCGACTTCATGCAATGAGGAACCACTATCAATGCAGAAGCATACTGCCAAACCCTGAGAAAGCTACGCAGAGCGATTCAAAACAAAAGATGCAGCATGCTGACGAAGGGAATTGTCCTTCTCCCTGACAATATAAGACTTCACACATATTTTGATACTTGCAAACTCACTTATCAAAACTTACAGGGTATCTCCCATTGGCCTACAATCATGAAATTTGGTATGAAGCAAGGATTGACACTGCAAGTGAAGGGAAAAAAAATCTAAAAATTGTGATGGTTGCTTGGTTGGATGCTTAAAGGGACCACAGTACTATGTCATCAGTCCCTTCATCCTCTAACAGACACGACTATATATGAATGTAGATCAGAGAAAGCCTACTATGCAAACCCCAGAGGTAGAAAACCCCTAGGTTCTGCCTATGTCAGTGAAGCTCAGGTAAGGGTCAAAAAGAAGAAAGGGAGACAAACAGAGAAAACCAAGCAAGTTGCCCCATCTAGGGAGCAGCTGGAAGACCCCAAAACAGTGCAATGAGGGGACGGACATACATCCCACAGCCCCCACCACTTACCAGAGGTACTCTGCTCCGCGACTGCCTTGGAATCACTAGCAACACGCACAAGCCAAGAAAAGCATAGAGAGACAAAAGACAAACAACTCTAACAGACCAAATGAGAGGGGGGGAGGGGGGGGGAGAAGAGCAAAAGAGAAGGCAGGATGGTCCTGTACTGGACCACCAAGCCCAGACAGCTGCAGCATGGCCTGGGCAGAGGCGGCAATGAAGTCTTCTGCCAACCTCTCAATGAGCTGATAAGATTAAGCAGCCCTCCCTTAAAGAGGGTGGTAAAAGCCTGCTTCACAAATAAAATGTAAAACTAAGTTAGCCACTGAGGCATCATCTCCTAACATCAGGGGTAGCAAGTCAGGAAGATGACGAGTCTGCCGCAGGGTGGCTAAAAAAATCTGAACTATCATCAAACAGGCACCACATCGACAGTGACGTGAGTACTCGCTACGAAGGAGATGACCACGAGTCAGCTATGTATGGTCGATGCAGAGCCGGCAAAGGACAGTAGAGTCCAGGCGCGAGGCCTGCATGGAGGACCTCCACAAATTAACAGTCTCCTTTATCACTTGTAGTTTGTTTGGTGAAGTCAGAGTGAGCCAATCCATATTCCAGGCATCTAAAACATGACACTGTAATACAGATGGGAGGTTTGTTTCCGGAATACCGATCTCAAGAGTCGGTTTTCTGGTAGACTGTCTGGCCAGGCTATCAGTAAGTTCATGCCTCAGGATTCTTATGTGGCCTGGGGAACAGATGAAGGTCACTGAGCATCCACACTGTTCAAGGGCATGCGGGGAATCCTGGATAGCAATGACCATGGGGTGGTGAGGGTAACAGAGTTAAGAGCTTGAAAACTGCTCAAGTCGTCACTCCAGATGACAAAGGACCCACCAGCTACCAACTCCGTAGTGAAAACACTGCAGTCAACCAACAAGAAGAGGAGTTCAGTATTTCTCACATGAATACAAGCAAAGCCTACATGAACAGCAACCACTGAGCCATCAGAGTAGACAACTACTGAACCCTGAGGATGAGCTAAGGATGGAGAAAAATTGGCATCAGAGGGCCTCGGGATGAACCGAGTTTATTGGACCTAGTCGTAGGTGAAGACGAAGCTGTGGCCGAGGGATGCACCATGCAGGCATATGGAAGTTGGTCCAGAGGAGAGGTGGAAGAGGAAACAAATGAAGTGCAGAGAGGATAGATTGGATGCAGATTGTGATGGTAGTTCCTGATCAGGGCTGCCATTGTAGGAGATGGATAACAGGGTTTGGAAAGAGGAGATGGTAGTTCAGATGCTTAGGGGAGCTATGAATGTGGGTAGCATAATTGACAAGCTGTTGCTGGCACCTAGCCAGCAATGGAGGGACCCCAGCCTCCACAAGTAAGCTGCTCACAGGGCTAGTTCGAATGGCTCCTGTTGCAAGTTGAGCCCCACAGTGGTGTATCAGATCCAATGTCCGCACTGCTGAGGGGGTGATGCTGAACCATTATTCCAGATTCTCACAATCGAGGTGGAATTGTATCAGGGCTCTGTAAAGCTGCAGAAGGATCACTTTCGCTTAAGCTGGTGAAGATGGGGAACCCATGTGAAACGAGAATCGAAGACTAATCCTCAAAAGCGATATGAGACCAGCGCATTGAGTAGCTGGTCACTGTGGTAAAGCTCAGGCAGTGGGTGAATGGTACGACATTGACAGAAGTGTTTGAAACGAGTCTTGGAGGTAGAAAATCGGAAGTCATGGGCGAGGGTCCATGCCTGCACCTTTTATATGGCACCATGCAGTCAATGTTCAGCAACACCCACATTAGAAGAGAAATAGTAGGGACAAAAGTCATCAGCATACAAGAAGGGTGTTACTGAGGACCCACAGCTGCTGCTAGACAATTGATGGCTACAAGGAATAGAGGGACACTCAGTACAGAGCCCTAAAGGACCCTTGAAAATGGGGGTACTGTGGACAGCACCATCTCAAACCCGGAAAATATGGTGCAACAGGAAGTTTTGGATGAAAGCTGGGCCCAACTCTGGAGACCTCACTCACGTACAGTAGCAAGGATGGGGTGTCGCCATGCAGTGTCACAAGCCTTTTGCTGGTCGAACAAGACAGCTATAAGGTGCTAACGTCAGGCAAAAGCTGTTCAGATGGCAGACTCCAGGTACAGCAGACTATCAGTTGTGGAGTGGCCTTGGCAAAAACCACTTTGGGACAGAGCCGGAAGACCCCTGGGACTCAAGGAGCCAACACAGCTGCCAGCTCCCAATGCATTTAAGCAACTTAAAGAGAACACTGGTGAGACTTATTTGGGCAATAGCTGTTCATCTCTAGAGGGTACTTAGCTGCTTTCAGTATTGGAACAATGATGGTTTCTTGCCATTGCGATGGGAACTCCCCTCGCTCCAGATGCTGTTAAAGATGGCAAGGATATGACATTGACAATCCACTGGTACATGTTCATCCAATTGTTGGTGCGGTCTGGTCCTGGGGCAGTATCAGGAAAGTGCGCTAGGACACTGACGCATTCCCACTCGCTGAACAGAGCATTATATGGTGCCAGGCAGCAGGCAGTAAAAGATAACTGCTTTCACTCCACTGCTTTAGGACACGAAAGGCAGGCTGGTAATTTTCAGATGCTGATGCTTGAGCATAGCGCAGAGCAAAACATTTCACTATGGTGCCTGCATCAATGCAGACAATGCCATTTAAGGTAATACCAGGTACACCTGCAGATGTCTGGTATCCATACAGACATCTGAACTTAGCCCACACCTGTGAAGGGCAGGCACGTGGTCCGCTGGTTGAAACATACTGTTCCCATCATTCTCGCTTCCATTAGGTGGTGCACCCGGGCATGGAGCTGCTTAAAGGCAATAAGGTGCTCCATATATGGGTGCCGCTTATGGCATTGGAGAGCCCATCTGCGATCTCGAATGGCCTCTGCAATTTCCGAGGACCACCAAGGTGCTGTCCTCCATTGGGGCAGGCCAGTGGAACAGGGGATTGTTAAATCGGCTGCCGAAACAATGGCTGTAGTTTTATTCTAGACCACTCATTGGTATCTGTTGAGAGCCCATCTGGGCATGCATCCAGGGGAGTTACACTGAAGGAGGAACAGGAACATAGGGAAGTGGCCGTAACCACACAGGTCATCATGGGCTCTCCAGTGGGTGGATGGGAGAAGACAAGGGCTGCAAGCGGAAAGGTCTACGGCTGAGAAGGTTTTGTGCGGCACACTGAATTGTGTAGGTGTAAGGGTACCCATATTCAAGAGGCAAAGGTCAAGTTATGCAACTAAATTTTCAAGGTCTCTACCACAACCAGTGACCATGGTTCCATTTCACAAAGGGTTATGGGTGTTTAAATCACCCGTTAAGAACTGTGGGGGGAGCTGAGAGATCAATGCAAACACTAAGTCCTGAGACACTGACACCAGCAGAAGAGGGCTAAACATTGCAGATGGTAACATCCTAAAATGTCCTTACCCGAACAGTCACAGCCTCCAAAGGTGTATTAAGAGGCCCAAGTTCACTATATGGTGTGTCTAGAATATATATGTAAACTCCGCCTGACACCCTGTAATAGAAAGCATGATTCAAATAATATCCGCACTATCCACGAAGGGCTGGGGTCTGAGCTGCTGGAAACCAAGTCTCTGAAGGGCAAATCAGAAGGCAGGTGATGTGCTTGAAAGATGTAGCTACCCAGGTGTTGGAAAAACTGCTACAATTCCACATGAAAATAATGTTGTTGATGTACTGTGATGCCATGAAGGGACCAAGGGGGCACATTATGCCATAGAGTCACCTGCTGCCACTAGTCGAGGGGTTATGGCATCAATATACACTCCTGGAAATGGAAAAAAGAACACATTGACACCGGTGTGTCAGACCCACCATACTTGCTCCGGACACTGCGAGAGGGCTGTACAAGCAATGATCACACGCACGGCACAGCGGACACACCAGAAACCGCGGTGTTGGCCGTCGAATGGCGCTAGCTGCGCAGCATTTGTGCACCGCCGCCGTCAGTGTCAGCCAGTTTGCCGTGGCATACGGAGCTCCATCGCAGTCTTTAACACTGGTAGCATGCCGCGACAGCGTGGATGTGAACCGTATGTGCAGTTGACGGACTTTGAGCGAGGGCTTATAGTGGGCATGCGGGAGGCCGGGTGGACGTACCGCCGAATTGCTCAACACGTGGAGCGTGAGGTCTCCACAGTACATCGATGTTGTCGCCAGTGGTCGGCGGAAGGTGCACGTGCCCGTCAACCTGGGACCGGACCGCAGCGACGCACGGATGCACGCCAAGACCGTAGGATCCTACGCAGTGCCGTAGGGGACCGCACCGCCACTTCCCAGCAAATTAGGGACACTGTTGCTCCTGGGGTATCGGCGAGGACCATTCGCAACCGTCTCCATGAAGCTGGGCTACGGTCCCGCACACCGTTAGGTCGTCTTCCGCTCACGCCCCAACATCGTGCAGCCCGCCTCCAGTGGTGTCGCGACAGGCGTGAATGGAGGGACGAATGGAGACGTGTCGTCTTCAGCCATGAGAGTCGCTTCTGCCTGGGTGCCAATGATGGTCGTATGCGTGTTTGGCGCCGTGCAAGTGAGCGCCACAATCAGGACTGCATACGACCGAGGCACACAGGGCCAACACCCAGCATCATGGTGTGGGGAGCGATCTCCTACACTGGCCATACACCACTGGTGATTGTCGAGGGGACACTGAATAGTGCACGGTACATCCAAACCGTCATCGAACCCATCGTTCTACCATTCCTAGACCAGCAAGGGAACTTGCTGTTCCAACAGGACAATGCACGTCCGCATGTATCCCGTGCCACCCAACGTGCTCTAGAAGGTGTAAGTCAACTACCCTGGCCAGCAAGATCTCCGGATCTGTCCCCCATTGAGCATGTTTGGGACTGGATGAAGCGTCTGCACGTCCAGCACGAACGCTGGTCCAACTGAGGCGCCAGGTGGAAATGGCATGGCAAGCCGTTCCACAGGACTACATCCAGCATCTCTACGATCGTCTCCATGGGAGAATAGCAGCCTGCATTGCTGCGAAAGGTGGATATACACTGTACTAGTGCCGACATTGTGCATGCTCTGTTGCCTGTGCCTATGTGCCTGTGGTTCTGTCCGTGTGATCATGTGATGTATCTGACCCCAGGAATGTGTCAAAGTTTCCCCTTCCTGGGACAATGAATTCACAGTGTTCTTATTTCAATTTCCAGGAGTGTACATGGGTTCTGGGTTCCATTGTGTGGTGTGGACTGAGACCTGAGGGGACACCGGAATCTCTGCCTCAGCAACAGGAATGGAACAGGCAGGATCTGGTGGTGTGAAAGACACAGGAATGTCCTTCTTCTTGGAGGACTTTTTCTCATCTTTCCTCTCATTAGAGGGTTTGGATGATTGCAAGGGCTTCTCTGAATCAGTTTCAGGCAAGGATGAGGATTGCAAAGCCCTGCAGTGAGCAGCCAACGGCTCCTGCGGCCACTAGCTGGTGTACCATTGCAGACCATGGGAAGCCTTGAAAGAACTTGTCCCGAGGGACCCCTTCCTGGCGAGAGAGCCTGGATGAAGGTGATGTGTCTCTGGATGACAGATGGGGATTAATGTTCTTAGTGGGTGGGACGCCATCAATCCCAAAGTACATGTGGGGAAAGCAGCAAGATAGGTGCCCCGGACCATCGTGGGGGCAGGCATGGTTGAGCAGCCCTGAGGGCCCACTGTAGAAGTGTAATGGGACAAAGCATCATCGTCAAAGAGGGCGACGTTGCCGTAGCTGTAGTGTATGACATTATTTGACACGTTGGGTGCAAGTGCTCATGCTTCTTCCTGGCCTCTTGGTAACTGAGTTTGTCCAGAGTCTTGTATTTTTGTATTCTTGTACTTTATTTTCTCTCTAGAAAACTGTGCAATCTGGTGGGCAGGGAGAATAGAACTTTCCATGGTCAACACAGATGAGGGAGGTGTTTGTTTTGTGGTGTTTCAGGGCACAAAAACAACTAAGATCATACGCACCTTAGAACACTAATATGAAAAAGGAGTTCAAAGCGACTACATGTTAAGCACAATCGCTGGAAGAAAAGAGGGGTAAGAACAAGACTTCCTTTTGGAGGAAGGTCCATAAAATATGCCAGAGAGACAATGGAGGTACTGAACTTAAGATGAAATGTCCTTCGCCATATTGCCACAACAGATAAAAAGTAAAATACGGTCGACAGCCCACGTGTCATTCGCTAAAATGGCCGATAACTCAGATGGCAAACATAGATTGGAATGTAAATGGTTAAAAAAAGGGCATTCAGTCAGCAAATGGTGAACTGTCGAAGGTTGACGACAATGAGCACAAAGTAGTGGGGATCAACACTTAACAAATGGTGATGGCTAAAGCGACAGTGCCCAATATGCAACATAGCTAAAATGATCTCCTCGCTGTGAGAGGGCTTAGAGGTGGTCAGCCAAGCCGCCAGGAGAGGTTTAATTCCCTGGAGCTTGTTCCCGAAAAGGAAAGACCAGTGATGATGCCTGCTGACAGACGGCAACACAGAGATCATCAGGAGGAATGAGAGATGATGATGATGATTAGTTTATGGGGCATTCAACTGTGCAGTGATCAGTACCCATACAAAGTCCCAATTTTTTTTCACAGTCCAATCTAGACATTGTCACAAATGATGATGATGATGATGACGATGATGAAATGATGAGGACAACACAAACACCCAGTGCCCAGGCAGAGAAAATCTCCAACCCAGCCGGGAATCGAACCTGGGACCCCGTGATGCAAAGGCAGCAACGCTAGCCACTAGACCACATCGGAAGGAATGGAAGAACTAGCGGGTGGAGGTAGAAGGACCGCAGCCTCGTTTCCCATCTGACCAAGGTGACCAGGGACCCACATAAACATCACATTTCTTGGAGACTTTGCGGTTGGCAGATGAAAACTCTGATGTCTGTCAGCTGGAGGGACATACCGAGTCTTTGCGGGAGTATTCCTTCTGGCCTGCCGGTTGTGTAGCAGGTGATTTTGACGCTCTTGGTGAAAATTTGGGGGCTCATTGCACAGCTGGAGGAGAATGAGATGAGAATGCAGCTGTGACAATGGGTGATTTTACAACCACGGTGCTGATTTTGAGGTTGCAAGTCTGCGTGACAGTATTCTTTGTGCAGCGAGGTTTACGAGAATGGTACTGTGAGTGCCAGATGGTAAAACACAGGGCTTTTGACTGGCCAACAATTTATGCAACTTATGAGTGACAGGGTAAGGCACTTTTTCCTTCACTCTGATCTCCTGGACAACCCACTCATCGCGATACACAGGAAATTCTTGCGATGTTGCTGCACGGTCACCATTGCAATTAATACAGTGGGGAGGAGGAGGCGGGCAATTGCCCTCACGAGCATCCCTAACACAATTAACACATTTAGCCAGGTTTCGATAGGACAGTCAAATGTGGTTATAACATTGGTAGTGGCATCGGGTTCGGAATGTACAGTTGGACTGTGATAATTTCATAGCCTGCTTCGATCTCTGATGGAAGCACTGCTCTATCAAATGTGAGAAAAACAGTGTGTGTACGCACTAAGGATGCATCAACCTATTTCACGACCTGATGGACTGCAGCGACACCCTGATCAGAGAGGTAAGTTTTGATTTCTCCCTCGGTTATACCATCATGCAGTCTATTGTAAACAACACCAAGTGAAGAATTCAGCATTTGATGGACCTTGACACAAACAGGATAACCATAGAGGAGCGAAGCTGCAAGCAGTTGTTGTGCTTGAGAATCACAATTGGTCTACAAATGCAAAGATTCAACCCCCCCCCCCCTCATAGCCACTCATTGTTGCCAATCCTCAAAAAACAAAAAACCACACCCCGTTATGGTCACAGTACTTTTTAGCATGTGTTGTAAAATGACTTAATGATTTGATCAGTAAGTTTTGTTAAAACTGTTCAAAACAGTCTGCTCGGGCACTTATACACTGCTGCCAATGTGATTCCCATGCTGCAAAGGCTCCGTGGAAGTCAGCTGCTGTAACCTATTTCAGAGACACCGTGACAGCCCATCGGTTGGTGGAAAAATCATAAAAAATATGACTTTTCAGGCTTCTCTTAAGCTTTGAGAACAGATAAACGTTTGGTAGATTCCTATCGGGGATGTGCGGTGGCTGCTGCAAGGTTGAAACCCCTATCCAGGCCAGGCAGGTGGTCACAACGAAGGTGGTGTAGGCTGGAATGTTATGGTAGGGCACCTGCCATGACAAAAGCTCAAGAACAGCTTTTGCACCACACATGATCCTCACTGCTCAGAGCTCGGATGCGACTGCTCCCCAGAGCATTGCTTAATTTAGATTCCCAGCACAAATCCCCTGCTGGGGTGTATCCTGCTAGCAACTGGAGTGCTGCTTGGTGGTCAGACTCATTACTTTACAAACAAATCCTGTACACAGCTCTTTAAATAATCTGTCATATTGACAACAGCCCAGTAGTACATTTACACCCTCTTATGGACTTTCTTGTCAGTAATCAATCACAGTTTGAAAATATTCATAAATATAGGGTGTTTCAAAATGAATATGTAGGTTTTAAGGCTTTGTAGCATTTTTTACATTCAACTCACAATTATAAATACATCAAATGAAAGAGCAAGTCAGACGGTTTTGTTTGTATAACTGTGCACAAATGGAAGAGTATGGAATGACAAAGAGTTAGTGAGGAATGTGTTGAACAAATGAGAATCTTTCATGCACACCCCCGAGCAATCAATCTGGAAGGCAAGTCATGAATTAGCAATTCCGGTGATGTCAGTGTGGAGACTTAAGGAGACACTTACAACTATGTCCTTATTGCCAACAGTTTTTACAAGCTCTAAAGCCTACATTTACAAGCCAACTTTGCAAACAAAATGTTGCTGCATGACAATTTTATGGATTGTGCCGTCTTCGGTATCAACATTTCACAGAAGTGGAAATGCAAACACACATAATGTGTGCATCTTGGGTCAGCAAATCCCCACAAGATGGTACCGATACCACGAAGCTTCCTTAAATTGAATGTTTTTAGTGCCATATCTTGGCAGAAAGTTTATGGGCCTTTCTTTTTCATTGAAACAACTGCAACTGTTGTTTATTATGTTATGCACTAGAAATGTGGCTCTTCCCTGAATTTGAAGAAGCTGAAGCACAGAACTTTATTTGGCAGCAACATAGTGCACCACATCACTGGCATATCTCAGCACACGATTGGTTAAACAACATCGTACCTGACTGACAGATTGGCTGTAAAGGGCCAGATGACACGAGCTTGTTTTGCATGACCTCCACATTCACACACGATCTGATGACATGTGATTCGTACCTTTGGCGGTTCATAAAGGATCATGTGTATGTGCCTCCACTACCAGCCAATCTATCCCAACTTAAGAAACAGCATTGTTGCAATGATTATTGCAGCTACACTGATCAAGGTTTGGGAAGACCTCACCTACCGACTTGGTGTGATGAATGGTACCCACAGTGAACATGTGAAAGAAAACTGTTTGATTTGCTCTTTCATTTGAGGTATTATCTATAATTGTAAGTTGACTGTAATACATGCCACATAGTCTTAATACCTTCATTTTGAAAGAACATGTATAATGCTAGAAGCAGCAACAATTTCCACTATCCATTACTCAGCCATAATATGGCACAGAAAGGAATGAGATACTTAGCCATAAAAATCTTTGACCAAATTAGCAGTGAGAAAAAATTAATAGGTAATAAATAAGCAAACACATACCGAAATTTTGTCTGCTTGACAACTCCTAATACTCTATAGAAGAATTTCTGAACGGAACATTCAAATATCAAACTAGCTAGATAAACTGTTGAACACAAGCAAAACACTGGTCAACTAATAAAAGAAACGTCCCATTAAAATTCTTAAGAGCAGCAATTTGCCTTTTAACAGCAGAGAAAAAAAATATATACGTAGAATATTTCTACCTCTACACCTGAACTCTGAAAGCTATCATAGTGTGTGGCAGAGGTTACATATTGCTCTAGTATCCTCTGTCACTCTAGTTTGAGTCACCAATGATGGCGGTCAAGTTCAGGCTTGTTCTGCACACCTACACCATGCATTCTTCGACAGCCAATGAACTTTCGGTAGTGTTTTGAACACTCTGCTATGAATGTTGTATGCAGTGTGGTCGTTTAATGTAATTGTAGTGTGTTATTTAGTGAATTTTTATTCTACTTGTTGCAAGTTGTCATCACTGATGGCTGTGGTAAGTGACAAATTCTACATAAGCAAGTGAGAAATAATTTGCAGGATACACGCTTCCACCAAGCGCAGAGCTTGTGAATGCACTTACAAAAACTGTCGCTTGAAACTGACAACAATACAGTCCCTGTCCGCGACTTGACCCGCGCGAACTGCCATCGTTCGTGGATTTATATACTATGACAGGCCATTTGTGCCCTAACCTCAATAAGTATGTCGTAACACCTGTTGTGACCTGTTGTGGCAAGTTATGATGACAGACCACCTAATTTTACAGCCAATGACCCAATAATGTTTTCATTTTGATGGCAGGAGGACTATTAAGCTTATGACACAATAGCCACCTTAATAGACTAGGTACAAATATGCCATGAAACTGAATTATTGGAGAGAAAACAAGTTAGTTTGCAGGAGAAAATACAGACACACAGAATAAATAAATGGACACTGAGTCCTCGTTTTCTGTTTTTCCATTGTTTTGGCACTTGTGTTGCTATGGGTGAACCCATCACTATAACCTGTATTTAATATTCACTTTCATTGGCTTTACCAACTCATCCTAACTGTCTCCTTCCCAACTAACCTAGACCTCAGGCTACAGTACAGAAGTGAATATTCTGCCTTCGAGACAAACTAATTAATTAATTCAAAAGTGCTGTTTAAATTAATAAAAGAATCACTTGCAAGCAGTAAAAGCAGAAAATGAAGAAAGGGCTGCCGACACAATGCAAATATTTGTATCTTTTGTCAGCAAAACCTAGATTCTGAACTTAGACAAAATCATTATATTGTCAATAAGGGGCAAAAGCAGAATGTGAAAGAAAGGCTGTCCACAAAATGTGATTAATTCATATGTTAATGCATAACCAACTCTTTATTGGCTGCCTCGCACTTGATATGGAAAGACACTGCCAACAATTGCATTTGCTCTGTACTGTGAACAAGAGTAAGCATGAGCTTAAATAACGGCCAACAACACGTGGGCAGATGGTAACGCCCTCCATGGTGACCAACGGTAGTTACAATGCTTAAGCAAGAAATTGTAAATTTTAAAGTTTGTTCCAGTTGTAATACAAAACAAAATAAATATTAATTATAACTAATTAAATCTCAAGAAATTTACAATTATTTAAAATTCAGGTAACTGTTGTCCCATTCATTTATTTAAGCTCATGCAGAGAACCAACCGTGCACAGGCAGGGTGATGACTCCAGCAAGCGACCAAATGGGTATAAAAATCTGTTTATTTATGTAACTTTGACTAATTGCTTGTAGATTACGTACATGATTACTTACCAATATTATAACTTTACAGTGTAAATTGCCCTGAAGATGACCCCATCGCGGGTTGAAACCGGTTGGTGGCAAAATAAATAATGTGACTGTCACTTTGAATAACAGATTATAAGTAAATTAATCGCTGTTATCTCCACACAACTATGTTGTCTAAAAACTTAGACACAGCTGAGGGACATGTATTCAGCTGTGTCTATGGTCTCTCTAAACAGACCACTCCTTACACCTCCCTGCCTCTCATTGGCAGCTGCTAGGCTAGCTGCAAGAAGTGGTAGCAGCACTGACTTGAAGCTAAGGGAATTGGTAGGGAGGGCAGAAGCAGTAGGAATAAGGGAGTAGAGAAGCAGTAGATGTACCCAGCTGCAACCAGCCAGCAACAATGCATGACACCTCAGTAAACAAAGCATTTAATCTATTAAGACAAAAAATGAGATTTTTCCAATGTTTTTTTCAAACTTCCCTGATGTGTTTGAAATTCCCCGATTTCCAGAACCTGTGGCAACACTGAATGTGGTACACTGTCTAACATCCTTCTGGAGTCTAGGAAGATGGAATCTACCTGTTCTATTGCTTCCATGTCATGTATGGGAAAACAAGCTGTGTTTTAGAATGTTTTTTCACCCCTCCAGTTCATTCTTTGAGAAGCCTGCTTTCCTCTAGTTCCGTTGAAAGTGCACTGGAAATGGAAGCATCAGAATAGTGCAGGGTCCTTCCAATGAGTGTGTCTCTGACACATCTACAAATAGATTTATGCAGTGATTTCATATTAAATTAGGTGTGGTGTGTATTCCTAATTGTTAGCCAAATGTGTTGGATTCTACTTATAGCTCAGAAACAATCTAATAAAAAACAAACAAAAAATCAAGTCTTTATGCCTGCTGACATATTAAATTAAATTATGGTATAGATTAGCTGCCACGACGAAATGGGAGATACGATACTGTGTGAAGAGATTGACAGAGCACTGAAAGACCTGTCGAAACAAGGCCCCAGGAGTAGACAACATTCCATTAGAACTATTGACGGCCTTGGGAGAGCCAGTCCTGACAAAACTCTACCATCTGGTGAGCAAGATGTATGAGACAGGCGAAATACCCTCAGACTTCAAGAAGAATATAATAATTCCAATCCCAAAGAAAGCAGGTGTTGACAGACATGAAAATTACCGAACTATCACTTTAATAAGTCACAGCTGCAAAATACTAACACGAATTACTTACAGACGAATGGAAAAACTGGTAGAGGCCGACCTCGGGGAAGATCAGTTCGGATTCCGTAGAAATGTTGGAACACGTGAGGCAATATTGACCTTACGACTTATCTTAGAAGAAAGATTAAGGAAAGGCAAACCTACGTTTCTAGCATTTGTAGACTTAGAGAAAGCTTTTGCAATGTTGACTGGAATACTCTCTTTCAAATTCTAAAGGTGGCAGGGATAAAATACAGGGAGCGAAAGGCTATTTACAATTTGTACAGAAACCGGATGGCAGTTATAAGAGTCGAGGGGTATGAAAGGGAAGCAGCGGTTGGGAAGGGAGTGAGACAGGGTTGTAGCCTCTCCCCGATGCTATTCAATCTGTATATTGAGCAAGCAGTAAAGGAAACAAAAGAAAAGTTCGGAGTAGGTATTAAAATCCATGGAGAAGAAATAAAAACTTTGACGTTCGCCGATGACATTGTAATTCTGTCAGAGACAGCAAAGGACTTGCAAGAGCAGTTGAACGGAATGGGCAGTGTCTTGAAAGCAGGGTACAAGATGAACATCAACAAAAGCAAAACGGGGATAATGGAATGTAGTCGAATTTAGTCGGGTGATGCAGAGGGAATTAGGTTAGGAAATGAGACACTTAAAGTAGTAAAGGAGTTTTGCTATTTTGGGAGCAAAATAACTGATGATGGTCGAAGTAGAGAGGATATAAAATGTAGACTGGCAATGGCAAGGAGAGCGTTTCTGAAGAAGAGAAATTTGTTAACATCGAGTATAGATTTAAGTGTCAGGAAGTCGTTTCTGAAAGTATTTGTATGGAGTGTAGCCATGTATGGAAGTGAAACATGGACGATAAATAGTTTGGACAAGAAGAGAATAGAAGCTTTCGAAATGTGGTGCTACAGAAGGATGCTGATGATTAGATGGGTAGATCACATAACTAATGAGGAGGTATTGAATAGAATTGGGGAGAAGAGGAGTTTGTGGCACAACTTGACAAGAAGATGGGACCGGTTGGTAGGACATGTTCTGAGGCATCAAGGGATCACAAATTTAGCATTGGAGGGCAGCGTGGAGGGTAAAAATCGAAGAGAGAGACCAAGAGATGAATACACTAAGCAGATTCAGAAGGATGTAGGTTGCAGTAGATACTGGGAGATGAAGAAGCTTGCACAGGATAGAGTAGCATGGTGAGCTACATCAAAGCAGTCTCAGGACTGAAGACCACAACAACAACAGCTGCCACTATTTTCACCAAATTTTAAACAACACTTCCTGCATTTGAGAACAATCTTCCTCTTATATGTATGCATCAAATATAAACAACAAGTGATATCTCTCATCTCATATGCTATAATCACACATTTCGTTTTCTGATAGCACTGTGACACTTTATCGAAGGCTTCCCATAACTTAATAAATAACACAAGTCTGACCTCACTAGGTACTCTCTTCTTAACCTGAAGAATTTTTTGTGTGTGACAAGTAACAAACTAAATAAAAAGTAGTAGTTAATCATACAAGGTGATAAATAAAAGTGTTAAGATAATTGAAATTCCAAGGTGGAAAAAGCACACAAAAATGAGGAAAGCAAGTTACCAGTAGCAACCCTGTTTATTAAAGCCCATGAAGTATATAGTGGCTGACAGGGGAAAGAGCACTAATGTTTGCTGCTTTGTGTTTTCTTACCACTTTTTGATGTACGTGTAAGTTTAATGGAGTCAAGCCACCAATACCTGACATCAGTTTTATCCTATGCTATAATGGTGTTGTGGCATGTGACAGCATACATGGGTAAAAATTTACAAAGGGCTGTTGGGGAAGTCTAAGACGGCGAAACAGATGAATTGTGAGTCAATGTTTCATTTTTTTTCTTTTTCATGGGGCTAGGGAGGTGGGTGGCTGAAGATAAGTGATTAGTTTGTATTGTCAAAGTAATAACACATTTGCTCTTAATCATACATGCATAGGTGTTGCCAACATCTGTGCATGGACAGCCCATTGTAAACTTTAGCCCATACATGTAAAAGAGAAAGAGAGTAGAACAATGACAATATTATTATGCATCTATATTATTTTTCTGAATGTAAGCTGTAGTGACAAATACATCTGTGACAAAAAAAGGTTCAAATAGCTCTGAGCACTGTGCGACTTAACTTCTGAGGTCATCAGTCGCCTAGAATGCAGAACTAATTAAACCTAACTAACCTAAGGACATCACACACATCCATGCCCGAGGTAGGATTCGAACCTGCGACCGGAGAGGTCGCTCGGCTCCAGACTGTAGCACCTAGAACCACACGGCCACTCCGGCCGGCATCTGTGACAAAGCCCAAAGTATTGGATAGGTTAAAAACTGACAATCATCAGTTGACAAAGCCAAAAAATGTGAATAAGTAACCTTCGCTGCAGCGACATACTGGTCTGTAGCATTGGCCAAGGTTGAAAGGTGACAATGTGGTTTGGAATTTGCAATCTGCATTGCAGATTTCAGTTAATCTGCTTCAAGTTCTTGGTATCCTAATTATCTTAGACATTAAAATAAAGAACTAGCTCATCAAAAATAAGATAATGAGTTTATGAGTACAGCTGTGATGACCAGGGTGGGATGGCATACTAACCTGCAACCTACTTAGGCGACTCGACCATAGGAAGCCAGGAGGAAGACAATGTATGGCATGGATCAGGTCTATCACATTCCGGACTGCACTCAGAACTTCGCGTCGTCTCTTTGCTGCCATTACAACTGCATCCCTGTTGATTACATCACAGGCTGACATTTACTAGCAGTTGTGAAGGAACAAAAATGTTTCATTGTCAATGTCTTGTACATACAGCACACATGCACAGCAACCAAAACATTCTTCAAAAATAAAAGAAACCATGTTTCATGTTTCAAAGTCTTTCTGCATGTATGGATTGTCTATGAAGAAGAGAGATAATTAACTAGGTTTTCTAATTTGCTGGATACTTACTTGTGCTCGGAGTCTACTTCCTTCAGAGACTTTTTTCGCTTATTCATATTTTTGATGGTTCTAAGTGACCTGCATTGTTTAAAGAAAGGACAGGGTTAGTACAATTTTCTTCGCAGGCAGTAGTACACTAACAGATGGAATGCATAGAGAAGACACTGTTCCACAAGACAAAACGTGCAACACCTTGTACAAGTAAATAGTTTGAGTTACACTACTACTGACACAGGACTTCTCTTCTTGATTAAAACTTTTATTTGTGTTCCTTCTAGTACTTACTTCATCAGTGACAAGGCCAGTGAGATAACCCAGCACCAAGTGCTACATACAGCCCATGGTTCACTCCGAACATTAATGTAGTTGTTATCTGCCAGCCACTCTATGTGTTCAATTGGAAAGAACGCTTGATCTACCAAATTCCTGAGCACATTGACAAATCTGAGATAGACATCACGTTCCTAAAATGCAGTGGTTAGAGTTTCAGTCAGCATCTGTTTCCAAATAAATTTCATGAGAGTGGAATTAAATAATATATATACTAACCTGCGCACCAAGACCATACTCCAGTGTACAACTTAGTTGTGGGAAGTCATCGAACAGCCTTAATATAACACGACAGTTACTCAGTTGACTGCCGAAAGAATTTAATTTTTCCGATGCAGATTCCGATTTCACCAATGCAGATGTAAGTTTAGCGGCGTAACATAGCGTCCTTATCATTTTGTCTTTTCCAGTGGGAGTCTCCAAAAACTCTGCTATTTCGGACACGCTCATTGTAGCCTTTCGTCGCAGCACCGAATTCCTAAGCTGTAGACAGTTAACGGTACTCTTGAACACCTTGTGATATCGTTCACATTATTGGAATGCCTACGTAGGTAAGCACCAAGGTTAAATTCCGTAAAGACTTGGAAAAGCAAGGCCGTATCATTGACAACAAAGACATCTTTGGAACACGCGTACTTCGCGTTACTATGGTAACGATGCGCAGATATCAGAGATATTATTGTGAAATCATGTGTCGAAAGGTGGGCGAATGGAAGATCTTCAGGTGCAAGATCATTTATGTTATTTAATTTTGTGTTAGTAAATCTTCATTACTTTAGCACATAAACACGGTGGAAAATAAGACGTCATGTCATCCACTTACGACGCTTGGACATACAATTAAAAAATCTCGTTCAGCGTGTGGAACAGACGCAGTCGTCTTGATCCCATGAGAGGTAAATTATAAAAGGCTAGGATTCTGATTGAATCCTGAAAAAATAGTGAAGAAAATAATGTCATGGCACGCTAAATGTTGTGTGTAGAAGAAAATACTACGGGCTCTTCCTGCGTTTAGCAGCTGTGTATTTTGCGTTTAAGGTTATGTGGGATTTGAACTTTGAAGACGGAACATCTAGTTAAGTGATATGATTTTTCGCAGCATTATGCTGCGTTCAGTTTCTATGTCTAGTTGGCGCGGATTGCTAAGAGCAACTGCTCTGCCTTTGACGAGGCTTTCTAGTTCCTCGGCAACGGCAGCAACTGGCCCCGTTGCAGTCCCTTGCGAAGCCGAAGACACATCAGATAAGGTACGTTCCGTAAGACCGTAAAACATTTATTAGCTATCAAGAAATCAATCTCTCTGGTGTAATATTAATATAATAATATCAGTCCATGTTCACCAGTGCCTGTGCTATATGTAGCAACCAGAACACCATTAGCTGTGTATGTTAGTTTTATTTAGGCCTAATTGCAACCGGTTTCGGTGATGGAGTCCGCAATCTTCAGGCCCTTCTGAGATACACCTATTGTTGAAGTTGATTGCCGCCGTCACAAGATAAAGCTGATGAAGGTAACAGTAGCAATCTACTTCAACAAGAGATGCATCCCAGAAGGGGCTTGAAGATGGTGGATTGTATCACTGAAACTTGATGCTAATACACATAGTTGATGGTGTTATTGTTGCTATGCTGAATGAAACAAGTGCTGTCCCATTTCTTATTACAAGATGGATGTACAGAAATACCAATGCTAGTACACTGTTTTTCTACACATGTACATCATCAGATAACATCCCCTCTGTGAACACCATTCTTAGGTCTCTAGTGCCTTGTGTACCCTTTTTGAACACGTTCGTGTAAAAATCATACAGACATTTAGCTGTAATTCCTCTTAAACCATCATATTCCTCTTCTGTACCTATTTCCCATGTCTATTGGGATCAGTTCTCCTAGTCTTGTTACACTATTCTGAATTCGCCATACATAAATGTTTTTACAGTTGTGTAATTTATTTCTGCAGTTAGTGTTTTATGTTTGCAACTATTACATTCAGTATAGTCTAATAACAGGTATATTAGGGGATTATGTGTAGTCTGGACCTGTTATCAATATACCTAGTTTCGTACATTGTCCCAAGAATATTTTATGATGTACTGTACACCAGAGATTCTGAATGTAGAGTGTAGGCCTGTTTCTCTTTAGCAATTGGGCCTACTCATCAACTACTCCCTGCCTGTTCATGCCATTTATATGCTCAAATAATTTATCATTGTTAACTAGGTTATTTTCAAAACAAAACGAAAATCTGAGATTGCAATTAATAATATCTGCTAAGTTAAAATGTTCATATTTTTCCATGCAAACTCTGAAATTTCCTTTGTGTCTGTATTTACTCTATTCAGATAACATGTTATGGTCTGCCTGCCAAAAACATTCTCAACCCAAACAAATTCTTTAGCTAGCTCATTTCATTAAGTGTCTTTTGTAGATGTTAGTGCCATTCATTACTCAACTGAGAAACTTGCAGAATACAAACAACATTTTGCATTTAGTGAAGTGGCTATGGTAATCCTCTATTAGGACATTATGTCTGAAGTTCATGAGAGAAGTGTCACAGAACAGGAGGTAGTTATCACATCACACGTAATGTTCCGATCACAGGTCTAATGAAACACATGACTCATTGGTATATTGTATGATATGTGACATCATATGTTATGTAGTGGTTTACACTGTTTGCATTTGTATGTTTCAGTTGTGGATATCATACACGCATGTTGTTCACAATATGTCATTTAGTTCTTGTGGTTTAGATCATGTTATTTTCCAAACTCTGTACATACATGTCTAGTGGAGATAGTGAGTGTATTGACATTTGTGATACTTCTATCAAGTCAAGAGGAGCATTCGATAAATGTTAATGGCTGCTGTGATGTAACATTTTGCTGTGTATTTTCACAGTTTGGTTGCCAATTGGTGAAACCATATGTGAAAGCAAAAAATCCTGTTTTTGGTGGCAGACTGATCTGTAGATTAGCCCATTTGAAAAATCGCACTTATTAATGTTATAGTTACAGTGTTCTTTACGAGGGTCATTGCGTGTTTCCTATGTTACTGCTCAAGGCTGATGGGAAGCGTCAAACATTTCTCTTTATCTTTCTATCTGCTTGGACCATTGACCATTAGCATTTTTGTTTTAAATGGAGGTTGTGGTGAAAGATGTGTTGCGTAGCCCAAAGTCTGGATTAGGTTTGGAAGGTGGTTGTTTACTTGTGAGTTGGCAAAGGCAACTAATGTGATAGGAGAATTGGAAATACGGAAGCGTCCGATCCCGCCCGTCTGCTTTGACCCATGACATCACAAATACGGCGGAAATGACCATAAGCCACAATTCCAACATGGCGCATATAAAGTCGTTACGTACACATTGTGAGGATGAAAATACATCGAAAAACAAACACACACACATTCCACAAAAAGCCTAATGACACTAACGGGACAAGCGTGGGAAATAGGGGGTTTTTGGTTGAGGACAAACTAAATATAAACAAATTTAGACACCCATCCCAATACAAAACCATTCAAAAGACAAAAAAAAAAAAAAAAAAACCGACATCACAAAGCTCCCCAAAGCACAATATCATCTGGAATTGGACACTTCCCTTGACCATTATAGCTCTACAGCAGCTCCCGATCCCATAAATTGGGATCGAACACTTCCCTTGACTTATATAGCTCTACAGCAGCTCCCGATCCCATCTCCCAATACAAATACATTGGGATCGAACACTTCCCTTGAACTATATAGCTCAACAGCAGCTCCCAATCCCATCTCCCAATACAAATACCAACTACACCGCCACACATTGGGAGCGAACACTTCCCTTGATCTATATAGCTCAACAGCAGCTCTGAACCCCATCTCCCAATACAAATACTAACATACACCGCCACACATTGGGATCGAACACTTCCCTTGACCTATATAGCGCAACAGCAGCTCCCGATCCCATAAGTTGGGATCTAACACTTCCCTTGACCTATGTAACTCAAAAACATCTCCCAATACCAATACCAATCTTCACAGCCACACGTTTCAATGAAACACTTCCCTAGACCCCAACACACAACACATACACCTAAAACAAAACAATAAAAACTTACCACAAGAAAGTTCCGGTGCCACAAACTAGGTTGGCCACCACAATCACACACAGGAGCGCACGCGTGCGCGCGCGCACACACACACACACACACACACACACACACACACACACACACACACAAACCAATGAAAAAATACTCAACCAAAAGAAAGACCCAACCCACCCACACCTCAACCCTCCCCCCCCAACCACCTCAATTTCCCCCACCCCCCACCCCAAAATAAAAAACCCACAAACAAAAACTAAATGCAACATAAAAAAATCCCAATCACACACTACAACTCAACAAAAACTTCAACAAAATAGATCCTCCACAACTAAAACACAAACCAACACACTCCCCACCCCTCCCCTTCACAAACACTCTAACGTGAAATAAACCACCCACCCCACCCTGAGCCGCAGCCAGCCACCCACCTACCCAGACCATCCTAACCAACCACTTTTGGCCTATATATTTTACTGACAGCCCTTAAGAAAACCCGAAGAACACAATAGCCCTCAGGGACACTCTTCCGCCAATCTAAATGAGACTGAAGGTTGGAAGAGCGCCCCTTCCCCCTCCCAAGAACTGACTTAACAGCCCCCCACATCCCCTCTATTGTATTGGTGCAAGCCCCCGTCTCATAATTTTTGAACTCTTAAGCTATGGTTAACTACTAAATGATGGAATCCCCTCTCACCCAACCCCCTATACGAAGAAAATGCATCTGAAACTACTGTGGACCCCGGTTCTATGTACTCCTCAATTAATCCCTCTAATTCGGCCTTAGACCTTCCTTCCACAACCCTAAAACCACATTCAGAACACCCACCCCCGGAACAACAGCCGTCCACACCCAGAGACCAACAACAGACTTACCCTCCCATACTTCCTTTTCCCAAACTGCGACTCGTCCACCTCCACAACAACAATGGCGCTAATGACCATAGCAGTTTTGCGCCCTAAAACAAAAAAAAAAAAAAAACCTCCACATCAACCTCATGCCCCCCCCCAGCTTACACCTGTACTTAATTAACTCGGAACACACTTCACGGCAAAAAGAAAACCAATCAAGCTCACCCCTCTCCCTCACACCAGTTTCATGTGCGCAAAAACTGTGTGGGGATCTATAACAAAAGTAATAAGTCACCAGTACAATCTCGCGCATGCCCAACCTAGACTTCTCGAACCAGGTACTGCGCCGTATGGAACGCCAAATGTCGTCTTTCTGACAGCGCCACATATAACCGTCCCTGGTCTGAGAGCCCGGAACTTTAGCCAACTTCATTTCTTTGCCGCAAACATAGCATTTGACAACCTTGGCAATTAAGCCGAAAAGCTGCAAAAACTTAATGAGCTCTAAAGGGGTGTTCCCCATCATAGCCCTCAGACGCGCACTGTTAATTTTGTCTGTCATATCCATTCCTGAACAAAAAACAACAACCGATTAAATTTAATAAAAATACCACACGGCGTACAGCGAACAACACTAAATTAACCTTCACACAAAACCACAAAATCGTTAACTCACTGAAACGAATTCCACTTCAAACACACTTGAACAATACTCGATAATGAGCAACAGCAAACTGAGCCCATTACACCACACAAACGAAAACCCTGAACGTACCACCAGAGGGCACAAAAAACCACAACGCGACGACATCTACAAACACACCACACTCACAAACCAAACTCCGCGCCGTCATGACATCACATACCACAAGACCCTTACATCATGGGTCAAAGCCGACACTTGGGATCGGACACTTCTGTTGACCCGGAGAATCATTGTCTTTCATACATTAAGCACTCTATTACTTCATTTATGTCTCTGACAAATATTGATATTTTCACACAGTAGTCTGATGTTTTCAAATTTTTAATATTTTTGAAGCGTTTGATACCAGAATATCGCTACCCAAATTCCCGTGGGGGTTTTGTTAGTTTGTCAGTTTTTGGTTAGCCAATTTCTTGGGTTATTAGAGATGTCATCCATTGGTCATCTATTTCTGTTTGTATCTCTGCCTTGTTAATGACATCATTGATTTATTGGCACAGTGCTACTTTGTTTACCATCTTGTATTCACTACTTGCTGTCATTTTGTTTTAAAATTTAGTTGTTCAAAATGTAGAATTGTAGTCATTGAAGAATTTAGGAGATCACAAATGTTCCTACATACCTCTCTTATGAGACCTCAATAATAGAATTATTGTAAATACTGAAGTTTTGAAGATAGATGAGGCAAAGTTTATTCCATCTGCTGCCCACATTATGGCTATTATTTTCTGGTAGGCGAAAGGGATTATCCTTGTAGGCTGTTTCAAAGTTTGAAACATAACTCCCGACATCTATCCTAGTCTTGTGGTCCAAGTGGACAGAGAAGTACAGGAGAAGGGCATCTTTAAATGTCAGCGTTTTTGAAAATATGATTCTGGGCCTCTGAATAAATGTGACGAGTTTTGCCATAAGCACTTCACCTCAGTTTATTAGCAGTAGCTACAGTGGCCTGAAATGTATACACATTTTCACTTACTGTATACCTCCGAATCTTGGACGACTCCGAATGTAAGGTGGTCCCCCATTGTTCAATAAGGAATTACAGAGAAACATGTATACACATACCCGGTTTATTCTGAATACTTACAAATGGTTACCTTATTACAGGGAACTCAAGGAGACAATAAGAGTATTGGTATAAAGAAAATAAAATCAGATAAAGACCTCCATTAGTCAGATACAGATGCCACTTAGCCCCTCTCAGTGTAATGGGCCACAGAATCTGCAGTGTCACTGTTGTGGTTGTCTTGCATTTCTTTCCATGCTAGATTATCTTCACACCCATGCATTTGTTACACAGAACTTCTTAAAGACATTCACATCTAGTACATTTGATGTACTAGATATTTGTGTGTCCAAGCAGTCTGGATCCATTACACAACTTCCTGGTCGGATTCGGACTTGACTATCGTGAAGTAACCAGTTGCTATACAGCTGTGTCAGCTGGTCTTTAAATTGCTTATTCACCACGACGTCTAACACTTGTAGTTGTGAAGTCATACCTCCTGGAATGATAACAAGACCTGTGTTTAATTTCAGGATTTCTGTCTTCACTGCTGGTGTCAGATGCCCCTTGAAAGCACCAAGGATCAACACCCCACAATTCTTTATAAGAGCACCTGGTCTCCTGTACAGAGGTTGTATGGAGCTAATCTATATCAAACTTATCAGTCATCCATCCTTTTCTGTTGCAACGAAATATACCAAGTGGCAGCACTTTCTTTTTGTCGTAGTTTTACGATTGAGGATGACATAAGGTTGCATTTTATTCCATCAACAAGCACACATATCATCATGGTGATTCATGATTTCTCATTGCCCGTAGTGTCAACCAATACACTTTTGTTGCCTTTCTTTTCAACTGTTGTACAGGATGCAATCACAAAGCAAACAGGTGACTTGTCAGCATTTTCAGTTCGTGCTGAGAGGTAACACGTTCGTTTCTCTGTCTTATAATGTGTCACTAATACACAACAAACTTCCCACACATAGCAACAAGTCCAGTGTGTCGCATCATCCTTATACCCCACCCAAATGTAGCTTTAAATTGGACACCACATACCTGTGCCAGTTCACATGCTTTATTTCATATGACATTGTACGAAACGGCTATTCCTTCTTTATGTTTCTCGCGCTCAAATGCCACTAGTTCAGTTTCAGTATTTTCAAAATATCCACACTGTGGGGCACTGAAAGCTTTCCTAGTCAACTTCGCATTTTTCAAATGTCCTTTGTCCTTTTGCCATCTTGAAATATGCATCATAGTAACACCTGCATCCTGTTGAAAATTTCAATGTTGGGTCGCATTGCTCCTTGATATGATCCATTACATGCCTTACTATGCAGTTCAGAAGTGGGATCTCCAAAGTCAAACAACAACTAATTTAAAAAAATTGCCACAATAAACGCATCCTTCTATCATACAACAATGCTCAAAGTGCATGTGTACATTCGAGGTTAAAGCGGTAGGTGTGGCAGGAAGCAGAGGTACAGCTTAAGTTTGAGGTTCCATACAGTAAAGAAAAGAAAAGTTCTGTATCATATGCCGCAAATGCGAGACAACCCTCTGCTTCTGGGCATTAAATTTTGGGCAAAAACTTTGTCTTGGATCAGAGATATACAGTACATGCAGCTCTTAATTTACATATTCTGTTGTTTTTGCTTGGTTTGTTGCAGTCCTGTGTGAACCTCTTATATCCGAGTAACTATTGCAACTTCCAGCCATTTGAAGGTACTTACTCTATTTGTTCCCAACATTCCCTATCATTATCATACTGTTTCTCCCTTTATGCCTCAGGGTGTGTCCTATCAACTGATTCTTTCCATTAGTCAAGTTATGCCACAGGTTTCTTTTCTCCCCAATGCTATTCAGTACCTCCTCATTGGTTACATGATCTGTCCATCTAATACCAAGCAGTTATCTGTATCACCACATTTCAAAAGCTTCTGTTCTCTTTATGTCTGAATGGATGTTCCATGTTTCACTTCGGTACCAGGTGACAATCCATACAAGTACCTTCATAAAAGACTTCCTAACACTTAAATTTGTATTAGTCATTAACAAATTCTTCTTTTCCAGAAATTCTCTTCATGATATAGTCAGTATGCATTTTATGTCTTTTCTACTTTGGCCCTCATCAGTTATTTTACTGCCCAAAAAGCAGAACTCATTTCCTAATTTAGTTCCCTCAGCATCGCCTGGTTCTGTTTGACTACATTCCATTCCCTTGTTTTATTTCTGTTAATATTCATCTTATATCCTCCACTCCAGACACTGTTCATTTCGTTCACGTGCTCTTCCAAGTCGTCCTCTGTCTCTGACTGAATTACAGTGTCAACAACAAACCTCAGCATTCTTATTTCTAGTCCCTGAACTTTAATTCCCTTTCCAAATTTCTCCTTGATTTTTTTACTCCTTGCTTAGTGTGCAGACTGAATAACATTGAATATAGGCTACAACATAGTCTCACTTCCTTCTCACTGCTTTTGTTTTATGTCCATCAGCTCTTTATAGCTGCACTCTAGTTTCTGCACAAGTCGTAAATAACCTCTCACTCCTTTTATTTATCCCTGTTACTTTAGAATTTCAAAAAAGATAGTCTGCTCAATAACTGTCAAAAAGCCTTCTCTAAATCTATAAATGCTATGGACTTTCTTTAACCTGCCTTGTAAAATAACTCAGAGGGTCAGTGTTTCTTCATTCTACCAGAACTTTCCTTACAAGATAGTATCACAGTATCATATATTCCAATTCATCTTCATCTACTGTCCACCTCGATAGCTGAGTGGTCATTGCTACAGAATGCCACGCTAAGGACAGGGTTGGAGATTTTCTCCAGTCAGGAACTGGATATTGTGTTGTCTTCATCATCATCATCATCATCATCATCATCATCATCATCTCATCTCATCACATCACGTGCTCTATCATCTACACTGTGAGAACAACTGACACTAAATTATTTTTTCTGGAGGGCCACTTGAATTCGCATGCATAATGACCTGAGTGCCCAACTTCAGTGTTAATTAGCTCCAAAATGGTGAATCATATGGAATCTTTTTCTTAACAATTATCTCTCAGTGCAACTTACACTGCTACATACTTAGAAACTTATCAGACTGTTTCTGGCCACTCTGTATATTGCTGTCACCTTTCAGCATCCATTTCATTGCTTGCCACCTGAGCTCTTGTTATTCATACAGTTCCTTTTTTGTTTTCCCTCCCTCCGTCCCCACTCACTCACTCAGCTCTTCCTGCTGGTCCATTTTAGGCATACTGTAAATCTCATTTCCTAGATGAACAAGAATGTGTCAGAATCAGAACTTTTTATGGCAATGGAAGAACTGAGAGATTGTTGGATCATGTAGCTTTTCACCAGATTTGGCACCCTTTGACTTCTGCAACTACAAATATACTTCACAGTTGACTGCATGGTATGTGACAAAGGGTACTTTGTACCACTATTTGTCATTTTCTGTCCTGTTCCAGTCATGTATTGAGGGGGGAGAAATGACTTTTTGTTTGGTTCTGTATATGCTCTTTCCTCTTTTATCTTATGGCTATGATCCCAATGCAAGATATACAAAAGACACAGCAAAATTGTCTCAATCCTTCTTCGAATACCAATCCATTAAATTGGGTAACAGTGTTTCACAAGAACAATGTCACCTTCATTTCAGTGATTGCCATTTAAGATCTCTGAGCATCTATGTTAGACTTTCGTGTAGACTACACTGAACTGTGATCTTACCAGTTCTTCTTGAGATTAGTTTGTTGTCTGCCATCATACCTGGTTGATAAGTATCCCAAACATTGGAGCAGTACTCTAGAACTTGTCATACTAAAGTCTTGACTGCTTTTTCCATTTGCAGAACTCTGCCCACAAACCAAAGTCCGTTTTTCACCTTCCCTAATACTGATCTTGTGTGTTCATCCCATTTACTATTGCTATTCAGTATTACTTGTAAGTATTTCAATGACGTGACATGCTCCTCCAGATGATTACTGCTAAACCACGAAGAAGAAAAACGAAGTACAGTGTCAAAAGGACGGTTCACCCCCCACCCCCCTCAGCTTCCCATGTTGCCCAGAATGTTTCTCCAGGGTCTCATTTTATATAGACGCTTGAAATTTTCTCTGGCTTTAGTGGATCTAAAACTGAAATTAATCCTCAGAGTCTTTGTGGTAGCACGACAAAATAAAATACTCCAGCTATAAAGCTGCTACAATTGAGTGTTTAGGGGCTGATGACTGTGACAGCTGATGAAAGAGAGAACTATAACATTAGTATTACGGGTTGGGTGGAGAGAGGATTAAAAGAGAAATGCTTGTCTTTGTTCCAAGATTCTTTCACATGTAAATAGATTTGTAGAGAAGAGGGAAATATTTATTTATTTTCTGTGTCTGATTAAGTAAGTTGTCTTCAGAAAATTGTGGGCCAAACAGCTTTGCTATTAATTTTAAATTCATGCCTAAAACAGTCCCTTAGGCTGTGGCTAGGCTATTTCTCTGCAATTTTCTCCCTTCTTTCCTTCCTTACTCTCTTCCTCCCTTCTAAGAATGGTAGTCCATCAAAATTTTCAGGAGAGCTTCAGCTCTCCTCAATATTTCGAAAGCAGAAGAGAGATACTGCCGGAAGTAAAGCTTCAAGTGTGGGTCGTAAGTCATATGCCATAATAGATAGCTCAGTTGATAAGAGAATCCTCTGTCAAAGTCAAGATTCTGGGCTCGAGTCCCAGTTTGGAACATTGTTTTGATTTATCAGAAAGTATCATCTGTAAGCTTGTAGAATTCTCAGGTTTCTGCCCGGGCCTCGTCGTAAGTTCTTCGTGATATTTCGTCAAACAAACTTGTTGCCATCTTCAGGTGGTTCCTGAGGGCTGCATCTCGGCTTGTGTCAGCTTCCCATATTGAGTGGCAGTTACCCTCCATCACTCTGCTCCTGTCAGTATCCGCGCAGCTGCCATGGTTGTTAGGGTAGTGACACCCGCATGCAAACTGTGGTCTTCAGTGTCCATGTTATTACCATTGGATGCTAAACTTAGTGTGCGAGAATGCGTTGCTTTTTCTGAACTCGGTGCACGGTCCCATACCTGACTTAGTTGTTGACCAATGTCTCTGTTAATTAGACCATCTTGGACTCTAATTTCAATGAGCGTGTTAGTCGTGCAGTCCCGGAAGGAGGAAGATTGCCGAACTATCTTGATTTGTCATAATCTTACAGTATGGCTGTGGTCGGCCACGGCAGATTTGGTGGTCTGGCAAAATTCAATGTGATATCTATGTTCACGGCACCTTTCTTTTTCTGAGTGTACATTTTGTTCACACCTAGCCAAGTAGGCAGTCTTCTTCATTCTGCGAGTGTGTGGTAAAAGAGGCTATTGAGGTTAGGGTCCGAGATGATGTAAGTAACAAAGATTGTGGCCTACAACTGAGTCAGTTGTGCAGTGCTGCACTGAGTCCAGAAAAAGCAAAGCGTTCCTGTGCCCTGAGGTTTGGATCTGGCAGTGATAGCATGGACACAGAAGACAGTTTGTTGCTGGGTGAGTTTATTGATGCAGCAAGACATTGGCTCCGACATAGAGAGGTAGATTAGATTAGATTAGATTAATACTTGTTCCATAGATCATGAATACGACACTTCGTAATGATGTGGAACGTGTCAGGTTAATAAAAGATGTCTGTACAAGATATTACATTACACAAAATATTGCATGACAATAATGTTTAAGTTCCCTCCCCCCCAATTTATATCTAAAAATTCAGCCAATGAGTAGAAGGTGTTGTCATCAAGAAGTTCTTTTAATTTATTTTTAAATGTTAGTTGGCTATCTGTCAGGCTTTTGATGCTGTTTGGTTGGTGACCAAAGACTTTTGTGGCAGCATAATTTACCCCTTTCTGTGCCAAAGTCAGATTTAACCCTGCATAGTGAAGATCATCCTTTCTCCTGGTGTTTTAGCTATGCACACTGCTATTACTTTTGAACTGGGTTGGATTATTAACAACAAACTTCATAAGTGAATATATATACTGTGAGGATCCCTAGAACCTTAGATATCTGCAGGATGACCGTGGGTGGACTCCAGCAATTATTCTGATTACACGGATTACACGTTTTTGAGCAATGAATACTTTTCTACTCAATGATGAATTACCCCAGAATATGATGCCATTCGAAAGCAGTGAATGAAAGTAGGCATAGTAAGGTAATTTACTGAGATTCTTATCCCCAAAATTTGCAATAAGCCTAATAGCATATGTAGCTGAACTCAGACGTTTCAGCAGACCATCAATGTGTTGCTTCCAGTTTAAATTCTCATCAATGGGCACACCTAAAAATTTTGAAAATTCTGCCTTAGCTACAGACTTCTGTTCAAAGTCTATATTTATTACTGGAGTTGTGCCATTTACTGTACGGAACTGAGTATACTGTGTTTTATCAAAATTTAAAGAGAGTCCGTTTGCTGAGAACCACTTAATAATTTTGTGAAATGGTAGAATGGTACAGGCTCTCCCAGTAAGATGGTGTAACACTATCACATTGAATGGAGATTATGTTAAAAATAGGGGTCTGTAGCCAAAAGAATGGAGAGTAATATGGTGTATTGAACTCTTGATTAAAATCAGCCTGCTTTCGGAAGAATATTGTTGCTTTACTTATTGATCACCCCTTCTATCTACGGTTAAAGTATGTGTTCCGTGGACAGTTCTCATTTATGTAATTCAGATAAACCAATATTGTGGGTGTAGGGCTTACAGTACAGTTTAGAGGAGATGGATTGGCACCAACACAGCTGCCACTTTTGTTTTGCAGACGGCAGAGGAGGCGTCGCAAGCAGTCGGTTCGGCGACCGCACCGGGTGGCTCGCAGCCTGCCCTCGGGACTGCCAGGAGGAAGGCTCTGGTTGCAGCCGCCATGGAGCTGAGCTCACCGGGGGCACCGCTGGCAGAGGAGGCCCCTGGTGGCACGGCACCGAAGGAGAAGAAAACAGCTGAGGTGGGTCCGGTGCACTCTTCATCACTGTGTTTCCTCTGTGAGCCAACGTGAAACTTTCGTGTGAAACTGTGGTAATCTGCCACGAGGGTGTTCAACACGATGGAGAGAGCGTGTGGTGATGCTACAATGAGTTGTGTGACATATTTTGACTGACATGTGCACTTCAAGACTGAAGGAATATCACTGGAAGACAAAGAGAGGAAAACACCCTGAAATGTCGAAACTGTGCAGCAACTTGTGCACAAGCATCATTGGAGAACAATTCATAGCATTGCTGCCATTGTCAGTGTGTTCTACAGAACAGTGTAGAAATTGCCATGTGTGACTGCAGCTCGTGTGTTGCTGCCAAGTTTGTCCCTAGGCTGCCAATCTGGGAGCAACAGGAACACCATCTCGGAATCCGCCGAGAACTCTGTCAGAGAGCTGTGGGTGACCCATCCTCCGTGTCGAGGATCATTATGGGTGCCAAAGTTGGCTCTGAGACAAATTAACAGTCTTCTCAGTGGAAGAGACTGTCATCTCCACGACCAAAAACAGTAAGGCAGGTCCACAGCCCTCCCGAGTGCACATTCGTTGTCATTTTTGACATTTTCAGCGTTCTGGGTCACAAATTTGTCCCCAAGTGCCAGACTGTCAGTAATGAGTTCTCCTGCCAGGTTTTAAGGCACATGAGGGAGAGGGCATTCAGTGAAAGCAAAGATGTCTGTGGTGCGAGAAAGACTGGCTGCTCCGTGTTGACAGTGCCTGCTGTCACCACTCTCTTCAGGTGTGAGTTTGTCACCAGTAACAAGATTATTGCACTTTTGCATCCAACATAAGTGCCAGATATGGCTCCCGTGCACTTTGCCATCTTTCTAAATCTGAATGTCCACCTCAAAAAGTTGCCATTTTGCCACAGTTGCAGAAATCCAACCTGAAGGTGCTCAACATACTTCAAAAACGAAACTTCTAGGACACATTTCAGCAGTGGCAGAAATGATGGGAGAACTGTGCAGTTGTGTGTGATGTGGCTGTTTTGAAGGTGATCTTGTGTAAATGTAGATAGACAAATAATGTACCGCCTCGTATCTCCTCCCACTTCATCCATTGTCTCCTCCCTAACCTCCGCAACATCCTTATGACGTTCCCAAATCATTCTCTTTGCCCGCAGAGTTGGTATCAGTGCAGTTGTCCCCACTGTATAATGTGCCCTGTGCCTCCTCCAGTATCACCCACCACAATCCTACAATATCAGAAGTGGAGCAACTTAACAAAACCATGCATCTTATTATGCAAATAACTTGTGTGAGCTTCACAGTGTTTTAAGATACGACTCCCACACTATTACCACATCTCCTCCTCTTTTTATTTGTCTTGTCCTAATGCTTAATTGCACTATTCACCTCTCTTCCCCCTACCCTGTCTTCACTTTTCACTCTATCTTCAACATCTCTGGAATGAACATGGTGCATCGCGTACTTACCAATGTACCATCTTTCACTTACTCTCTGTGTCCCACTTCATCTTTGTTTACCCTATTCATCGCAACATGTGGGTCTCTCTCAGCCCGGTTCTGAATGACCTGGCTTTCCTTTTTAACCTTCCCTGACCTATCCCCCTTTCCTCCCTGACAAAGGATGCACAGATGTAAGTCCATTTAACAATTAACTAGTAAAAAAATTCCAGAAATAGTATTTCATATTGTTTTGATATTGTTATTCTCAGCTAAAATCATACTTTTTAATCTGAAACACCATTTTTAACTCAATAGTGGTATAATATAATATCCTGGATGAGTATTATATAACAGTTTATTTCTAACATTTTTGCAGATATCTTACAGTATTGTAGGAGTAATATTATTTTATTCTTTTAGAACATCCAAACACATAATAAATAAAACATAAACTGTGGTTTTTAAGCATTGGACAAAGTCAGTGATTTACCAATGCTCTTTCAATCTTCTTCGCTATCATCACATGCTCCAGCCGTGTTGTTCCATTTAACACACACTTTGTAGAAAATCTCTTTGTCTCCTCCATGGGGAATGTATGACAGTGCTTGCTGAATGTCCGCTACTTTCTCGGTTTTGATGAGGATACTGCTTTCTGGTTATGCTATGATGCTGGGTAAAGCTATACTATTCGTGTTAGTAGGCTGTGCAAGCTTAAATGTATGATCTACAGGGCTTTGTATGTAAGGTGAAGTCATTACACATTCTTTCAGATCTGAAGAGTACTTAAATACCATATAGTCACCAGACTTAAATGTAACATGCTTAGATGGGTCACAGAATGTTTCACGGTTTCCATTGATAGTGTTGCTTACTAACACAACTGTGGACATCAGGTACTAACATACAGTATGTCACATGATTCCATCGTTTTCGCAGTGGTGACACTTTTTGAACTGTGAAAAATTATTGATGTGTGTAGGATAGGGGTATACACTCTGTCTTCTTTTCTACATTTCTTCACTGTCCCAAATACTCTATTATAGGGCAAAAAGGAATGTCCACAAATAGAAAATTTGTGAATAATAGTATTGAAACACTCTTTATCTGTGAGTGATAGAAACATTAGTATAACTGTACGATTCTTGTCTTGTCCCATGCATCCGTCAAAGTATACAAATCCACACAGAGTTTAGTGTTAAGGGGCCCGAAGTCCTGCTGATACTACTTGAAGAAATTGAAGCCTTGGTGTTTGTTCAAGGATTGGTTGGAGTAAAGTTCTTTTAACACTAATTAATGTATTTTTGACGGACTAAGGTGGTACAATGGTTAGCACTCTGGACTCACATTCTGGAGGTTGACAGTTTAAACCTGTGTCCAGCCAGCTCGATTTAGGTTTTCCGTAATTTCCCTAAATCACTTCACCCAAATGCTGTGATGGTTACTTTGAAAGGGCACGGCCAACTTCCTTCCCAATCCTTCCCTAATCCAGTGAGACCGATGACCTCGCTGTTTGGTCTCCTCCCCCCATCTGACCAACCAACGACCGACCGACCAAACTTATGTATTTTTGTGTCGAGATCCTGACAACATACTCTACTTTAAAAAAAGTAAAACTAACCTAAGTCCTTTCAACAACACGTGTTTCTAATGTGAATGCAATTATTGGTGCTCTCGGGTATTCAAAAGTGCGCACAAGATGGGTCCCATGCTGTTTTACTGAGGAAGACAAATCTCACAGAAAAACATTTGTTCTGAGTTGTTGCAAAGTTATGAAGTTGATGGGGAGGCCATCTCGGTATGAAACTAGGTTTCACCACTTTGAGCCTGAAACGAAAAGACAATTGATGGAATGGTTTCATCCTTACTCTCCACAGAAAAAAAAATTCAAATCAGTTGCTTCTGCTGTTATTATATCGTGAGGCTGTGTGTAATGCCAGGATAGTATTCATGTAAGACATTTTTGGGATGTTGAGGAAGTAATTTGTGCAGTGAAGAAATGGTTTTGTGGCCAAAGGACAGTGGATGATTGGAAATGAGTGATTTGGAGTGATGAATCATGCTCTACCGCATGGAAATCCGATGAAAAGGTTTAGGTTTGGCAGATGACTGCAGAATGTTACGTGCTACCATCAGTAGTTCCAGCGGTGAAGTACAGAGGTAGTAGCTTTACAGTATGGAGTTGTTTTTTGTGGTTAGGGTACACTCTCCTTATCGTGTTTATAAGAATGCTAACTGTGGGAGAATATGAACACATTTTACGGCATTGTGTACTGCATACAGTAGAGTAACAGTCCAGAAACTGTGATTGTTTATATCACCATGACACAGCATATGGTCATAAAGTAGCAATACGAGACAGTGGTTTGTGGACAGTAACATTCCTGAAATTGACTGACCTGCCTGAAGTTCTGAACTGAACCAAATGGGGAACAGCTCTGGGATGAGTTAGAACATCAACTTCATTCCCAGACCCCAGTGTCTGACATCTCTATCTTCTCTGGTACCGTCTTCTCAGGAAGAATACGCTGCACTTCCTATACAGACTTTCAGACACCTCATTGATAGTGTCCTCAGCAGAGCTCAAGCCATCGTATTGGTGAAGGGTGTACACACCTTATATTAATGTCCACTAATAGGTGTCCAAATACTTTTGATCAAATAGAGTATATGCTTTGTTCTACAGTTGGTATACACAAATAATGAATGTATTCCAGTTGCGACAGCACTGATGTACTTAGTTGTGGTGTTGATGTAAGTGTCTTATATTCTGGTAACTGTGGTTTTGAAAAGTCACACATTCAGACTATCTGTACCTCATTAGTTGTCATAAATTCATTTGTTCGTGGAGGTATATGCGTTATGCAAAGAGTAATAATAAATGTGACTGATTACAGTAATTTGTCACTTGAACTGACATTGTTAATGGTAACGACCATAGTTAAACCCAATTTGAAATGTTCACATTCAAAGTATAAGAGGCGTTCAAAAAGAAATGAGCCGGAGGCATAATTACAGAAACCCGTACCTGTATGTTAAAAGTATTGACCCTCGCTGTTAAGTAATTTTTCCCACTGTGACACTAGGTGGTGAATGGCTGTCTCGTAAAATTCCCGGGGCTGCAATGTTAACCAGTTCGGCATGCATAGCTGGATGTTGTCGTCTTAGGTGAATTGTTTTCCCCTCAGAACCTATTTAAGGGGACCAAAAATGGTGTGATCACAGGGAGAGATGTCCAGACTGTATGGAGGGTGGCCAAGAACCTGCATTTGAATTTCTGCACACGTGCCATTACTGTGTTGGCCGTATGAGGCTTTGCATTGTCGTGGAGCGGAATGACCCCATGAGTGAGATTGCCTGGTCATTTTTATTTGATCGCTTGGTGAAGGGTGGTCGAGGTGTGCGAGTAATGCTGGGCATTCACTGTTGTCCCGTTCTGCAGGAAGTGAATCAGAAGGGGGCCATCTTTGTCAAAGGAGAACGTCCGCATAACCTTTACTGCACTCGTGCGGACGACGACATCCAGCTGTGCATGCAGAACTGGTTAACATCGCAGCCCCGGGAATTTTATGAGACAGCCATTCACTGCCTTGTATCACAGTGGGACAAGTGTCTCAACAGCCAGGGTTAATACTTCTAACATACCGGTGCTGGTTTCTGTAATTATGCCTCTGGCTCATTTCTTTTTGAACGCCCCTTATATCTTATTTGTTGTTCTGTACATACCATTTTCTACTCATTGTAAAACTTGAAAAACAATGTGCTACATTTGTATATTGAATTAATTAGCAAGAAAACACATTTTTACGTGCTGCACATGAATTTTATTTATGCACCCAGACAGGTTGTGCTTTTTTAACAAGACATTGTCAGTAGGTGTAACATAACATTGTTACATTACTTAAGTACAGCAAGTACACGAAAAGTGGGACTTTCAACCTGTTTTCCACATGGCCGGAAAGTGAATGATCTTCAGTAACAAATTAGAAATGTTACTGACATCCACTGAGGGAGGACCCCTTGTTAAGAAGGTAAAAGGCATGTGGGTGTATAAATAACATTTGTGTGCAGCATGCAAAAACAAATTTTCTTTCTAACCACAATTTATGTATAGCTGCTGCAAAAATGTCCTCCGTAAGAAACTTCGTGAGTATGTGTTTTGAGATACTATAATATACCAAAAGAAAAGTTGTGTACATGCATCATTTTTGTTTCCGTTGCAGCCGTCAAGTGCACCGACAAAACAACCTGCTACACCTGTCGACAAACGAGAAATTAAACGACCACGAAAAGGCCCCGCAATGGCTACGTTATCTGCGACTGGGGATTTGAGTGTCATTTTGGGCATCACCGGTGACGATGAAGCGGCACGAATGGTGCCCAGTCTTTCGACAGACCAGAAAATAAGGGTGAGTACTGCTTACAGCGTGTAGTGGTTGGGAATTAATTGGCAGCTTTGAACTACACTGGGGATCAGGGCTCAAATCCTTATCGACCCTTTTATGAGCATTTACCAAATGGGCTACCCTGACGTATCTTGTAGCCCACATCACATATCTTTATAGCCAATATTTCATCCACAGCTACATCTACATATATACTCTGCAAGCCACCATACTGTGCATGGCAGAGGATACTTCGTACCCCTACTAGTCATTCCATTTTCTGATCCATGTGTTGATAGAGTGAGGGAAGAAACAATTGTCTGTATGTCTTCTTATAAGTCCTAATTTCTCTTCTCTTGTCTTCATGAGATAAGAGATGCCTGTGACTTGATTGGAGTAGGTGATGTTGGTGGGAGGATAGTCTTACTTCTAGATCTATTTTAGAGATATGAATAATGAGCAAAGGTGTTGGGTGCAGAGGTGGAGTAGGAATGAACAAGGATATTGTGTGGGTTGATGGGAGTATTGGGGGTGTGTGAGGATGTGACTAGGAAAATCTGTCTGTGGACAAGGTTTTGTGGTAGTGCCTGTCTGTGAAGGTGTTTGTGAGATCTTCAGCGTACTGGGAAAGGGAGGCCTCGTCACAGCAGAAACGTCCATGGATGGCTAGACTGTATGAGAGGGATTTTTTGGTGTGGGAGGGGAAGCAGCTAGTGAAATGCAGGTACTGATGGTGGTTAGAAACGTCCATGGATGGCTAGACTGTATGAGAGGGATTTTTTGGTGTGGGAGGGGAAGCAGCTAGTGAAATGCAGGTACTGATGGTGGTTAGTGGGTTTATTTTGGACAAATGTGTGGATGGAGCCATCAGAGAGGTGGAGGTGGTATGTTGGGTTGAGGAGATCTAGGTAAAGCAGATGGGAGAGAAGGTGTTAAGATTGTGACAGAATGAGGCTAGGGTGTCTGGGCTACACTTCTGTCCACAATAAACCCTCTAACCACCAACAGTACCTGCATTTAAACAGGCTCCATCCCTTCCACAGCAACAAATCCCACCCATACAGCCTAGCCATCTGTGGACAATGCACCTGCAGTGATGAGGACTCCTTTACACAATATGCTGGAGGTATGATGAATGCCTTCACAAACAGGTACTGTCCACCAAACCTTGTCCACAAACAGATTCCCTGTGCCATACCCTCATACACCCAGAATCAACTACAAATCAGCTCCCCCATCATCACCCAGTATCACACTGCAACGGAACAACTGAACCGTATACTTTGTCAGGGCTTCAATTATCTCTCATTGTGCCCTGAAATGAGGGACATACCCTGTGGAATCAGGTGAGGTGGCACAGTGGTTAGCACACTGTACTCGCATTCAGGAGGATGATGGTTTCAAACCCACATCCGGTCATTCTGATTTAGGTTTTCTGTGATATCTGTAAATCACTCCAGCTTCATGCTTGGTTGGTTCCTTTGAAAGTGCATGGCCGATTTCCTTCCCCAGCCTTGGATCAATCCAAGCTTTTGCTCCACCTCTAATGATGCCGATGTCGATGGGATGTTAAACCCTAATCTGCCTTCTTGTACCCAGCTGAAGATTAAGGTCCAAAACCTATCCAATTCACCCAACCAACACTACTCCTCCAGTCCTGTCATAGGGTTATCCTGCCTCGAGGCCGAGTCACCTGTGAAAGCAGCCATGTTACACGCCTGCTCTCCTGCGAACAATGCACAGCTTTTTATGTTAGTATGGCTACCAACTGGCTGTCCACCAGGATGAATGGCCAGTGCCAAACTGTTTCCAAGAACAGAGTTGATCACTCGATTTTAAGGTTGATAATTCTGAAACATAAAATAAACCACAACTCATACTGACTACACACATTTTTGATCCTCTTAGCGTATCATATACCACATTTTAACATATGTAGTACAAAACATTATAAAAAGTGAATATTACATACATGATACACAGCTGCGAAAAAATTAGTACAACCTTTTAGAGATTTCCATTTCATTCAACATTTATTTTTGCAACAATACGTTTGTAGTACATGAAATGATTACATTTACATATCAGTAGTGCAGGCAGTTCTGAAATAACAGGTACTGGCCCATGCTGAAACATCTGTATTAGTACATGGTGTCGCTTCTGTGGCAGCAACGCAACTGCTGACTCCGGCATCCAGATCATTCTATAGATGGCGAATACTGTGTGGGGATAGGCTATGCCACTCCTGCTCGGCCTGTTCACACACTTCTGCAAGAGTTATCGGTTGACATGTCGCATGAGTCATTCTCGTCCCATGATATTCAACATTTGCTCCACTGGGGACAAGTCTGGAGATCATGCTGGCCTGGGAAGTTGCTAAGTGTCTTGCTGAGCATGTTGAGTTTCGTGGGCAATGTGTGGGCAAGCGCTATCCTGTTGGAACATCACCTTCCTGTTGCAAGAACAGCAAAAGAATGGGTATAACAACATCCTGCATGTATAGAGTGCTGGTTAGTATCCCCTCTGGAAACACCAAAGGTGAAAAAAAGTTGTAGCTTATCGCACCCCAGACAATAAGGCCTGGCATGGCGTCACTGTGTCTCGGATGAATGCACTCACCAGGTCTACATCGCCTGTGCAAACGATTATCGCTTGCGTGCACGTAGAATCTACTTGCGTTACTGAAGACCACAACATGCCAATTCATCTTCCGAGTGATCCTCTGATGGCATCAGTCGAGCCATGTGCATTGATGCTATGGCGTGACTGGAAGATGGGTTGGAGGTGTGCGTGCCCGTAGTCTCACTGTTAATAACTGGTTTGCAGCCGTTTGAGTTGACACATCTGGACTTCCAAGTCCTCTTATTTGTGCTGTGGTAGCTGCACAATCTGCCATTGTTGCCCTTACAATATTACGATCCCGGTGGGCATCTGTGGTGTGTGTACGTCCAGAACCTCATCTGTGAGTGTGAGAATATTCACATGACCACTGATACCAGCACCATTGCGCAGCTGATGCAGCATGTCCAACTTGTGTGGCAGTTCTCTGAAAGGACCATCCTGCCACTCGGAAGTCCACCATATGACCGCTTTGAAACGCGTTCAGTTGGTTGTAGGCAGCACAAGTGTACCCCTGAGGTATGGTTGCCTGCTTGCTTCACTGTTTGCATCTCACTGTCCCTTCTGGCTATGAGCATTCCCTATTAAAGGGTAGCCACAGATGACGCTCTGGTAGCCGTGCCAGTACGCTATATGTTGGCAGACAATGTTGAAACCATTATCAATATATCTACTACCCACAGGTGGCATATCAGTTAAGGGGGGGTAGGACGTCAAACGGGCCGACTTGGAGCAGGAGAGGCCCCATAGGACATTTTAATTTCCACTGTCTATACTTTTACAAGTAAATTCATAAAACTTTGTCAGCATGACCAGGAAGGATTCAGGATTCACACTCGTAGCAGCGGAAGTTCAAAAACATAACAAAATATTTTTTTTTTACATGTGAAATTTCATCATTTTTTTCAGTTACTATTGGCTGCGTTTGTTGCTATAGGTACACTTTTCTTCATAAGTAAGAGAGACTGTTTGATGAATTTTACACAGCATACAAACCATACTTACAGGTGTCTGAAACTCTAAAATCTATTTAATTTATGAAAAAATGAATGAGCTGTTACGTTTTGAACTTTATGTTTAGAAAAAAATAAAATTTTGTAGTTAATTATCTCAATTTTTACCACAGTTTTTAATAGATTTGGAAAATTCTAGAGTTTCTTACACCTGTAAGTATGGTTTGTATGCTGTGCAAAATTCATCAAAGAATCACTCTTACTTGTGAAAAAAAAAAATGTATCTATAGTAACAAATGCAGCCAACAGTAACTGAAAAAAATGGTGAAATTTCATGTCTAAAAAAAATTTATTTTGTTATGTTTTTGCACTTCCACTGCTATGAGTGTGAATCCTGAATCCTTCCGGGTCATGCTGACAAAGTTTTATGAATTTATTTGTAAAAGTATAGACAGTAGAAAATAAAATGTTCTGTGGTGCCTCTCCTGATCCAAGTCGGCCCGTTTGACATCCTACCCCCTTTAAGTATGAAAGCATACTATTATCCAATAGCAACCAATAGTCACCAAACCAGCACGCACATTATGTTAAATTAAAATAGCTCAGCATTTCTCTTGTAATAAAAACATTGTTCAACTCTGGTAATTAGACTTGCATGTGGGTTGCAGTTTTTGTTCTACTTGTAGAAGATATTGGCCCATTTGACACTATTACATTGTGATGTATTTATTGTACATTGGTATGTGGATTATTACTTGCTGGCAAATAAAAACATACAATGTATGTTTTATGTGATGTTGCTTGATAATACCCAACAGGACAGCATTAGCTAATCACAAATGAAATAAACTGTTTATTTCAAATAAAAAGGACACAATGCTGCAGCAAAATGACTTCTTTCCAGAAATTTGTTTTTATCGTTATCTGTGAGAGTTCTCTGATTTTGAATTATAAAGAAAGGCTTCTTTTAACCTTCAAAATACACACATGAACGTTTCTCATTCTTAGTAAAATAACAGCTGTAGGTGAGTGAAAGTTAGCAGCTTATTAACATCTACATCTACATCCATACTCCGCAAGCCACCTGACGGTGTGTGGCAGAGGGTACCTTGAGTACCTCTATCAGTTCTCCCTTCTATTCCAGTCTTGTATTTTTCGTGGAAAGAAGGATTGTTGGTATGCCTCCTCTGTGTGAGCTCTAATCTCTCTGATTTTATCCTCATGGTCTCTTCGCGAGATGTACGTAGGAGGGAGCAATATACTGCTTGATTCCTCAGTGAAGGTATGTTTTCGAAACTTTAACAAAAGCCCTTACCGAGCTACTGAGCATCTCTCCTGCAGAGTCTTCCATTGGAGTTCATGTATCATCTCTGTAACGCTTTCGTGATTACTAAATGATCCTGTAATGAAGCGTGCTGCTCTCCGTTGGATCTTCTCTATCTCTTCTATCAACCCTATCTGATACGGATCCCACACTGGTGAGCAGTATTCAAGCAGTGGGTGAACAAGTGTACTGTAACCTACTTCCTTTGTTTTCGGATTGCATTTCCTTAGGATTCTTCCAATGAATCTCAGTCTGACATCTGCTTTACCGACAATTAATTTTATATGGTCATTCCATTTTAAATCACTCCTAATGCGTACTCCCAGATAATTTATGGAATTAAGTGCTTCCAGTTGCTGACCTGCTATATTGTAGCTAAATGATAAGGGATCTTTCTTTCTATGTATTCGCAGTGCATTACACTTGTCTACATTGAGATTCAATTACCATTCCCTGCACCATGCGTCAATTCGCTGCAGATCCTCCTGCATTTCAGTATAATTTTCCATTGTTACAGCCTCTCGATACACCACAGGATCATCCGCAAGAAGCCTCACTGAACTTCCGATGTTATCGGCAAGGTCATGTATGTATATTGTGAGTAGCAACAGTCCTACGACACTCTCCTGCGGCACACCTGAAATCACTCTTACTTCAGAAGTCTTCTTTCCATTGAGAATGACATGCTGCGTTCTGTTAGCTAGGAACTCTTCAGTCCAATCACACAACTGGTCTGATAGTCCATATGCTCTCACTTTGTTCATTAAACGACTGTGGGGAACTGTATCAAACGCCTTGCGGAAGTCAAGAAACACGGCATCTACCTGTGAACCCGAGTCTATGGCCCTCTGAGTCTCGTGGACGAATAGCGCGGCTGGGTTTCACACGACCGTCTTTTTCGAAACCCATGCAGAGTCCTACAGAGTAGATTTCTAGTCTCCAGAAAAGTTATTATACTCGAACAAAATACATGTTCCAAAATTCTACAATTGATCGACGTTAGTGATATAGGTCTGTAGTTCTGCACATCTGTTCGATGTCCCTTCTTGAAAACGGGGATGACCTGTGCCCTTTTCCAATCCTTTGGAACGCTACGCTCTTCTAGAGACCTATGGTACACCACTGCAAGAAGGGGGGCAAGTTCCTTCACTTACTCTGTGTAAAATAGAACTGGTATCCCGTCAGGTCCAGCGGCCTTTCCTCTTTTGAGCGATTTTAATTGTTTCTCTATCGCTCTGTTGTCTATTTCGATATCTACCATTTTGCCATCTGTGCGACAATCTAGAGAAGTAACTATAGTGCAGTCTTCCTCTGTGAAACAGCTTTGGAAAAAGACATTTAGTATTTCGGCCTTTAGTCTGTCATCCTGTGTTTCAGTACCATTTTGGTCACAGAGTGTCTTGACATTTTGTTTTGATCCACCTACCACTTTGAGATAAGACCAAAATTTCTTAGGATTTTCTGCCAAGTCAGTACACAGAACTTTACTTTCGAATTCATTGAACGCCTCTCGCATAGCCCTCCTCACACTACTTTTCGCTTCGCGTAATTTTTGTTTGTATGCAAGGCTTTGGCTGTATTTATGTTTGCTGTGAAGTTCCCTTTGCTTCCGCAGCAGTTTTCTAACTCGGTTGTTGTACCACAGTGGCTCTTTTCCGTCTCTTACGATCTTGCTTGGCACATACTCATCTAATGCATATTGTACAATGGTTTTGAACTTTGTCCACTGATCCTCAACACTATCTGTACTTGAGAAAAAACTTTTGTGTTGAGCCATCAAGTACTTTGAAATCTGCTTTTTGTCACTTTTGCTAAACAGAAAAATCTTCCTACCTTTTTTAATATTTCTATTTATGGCTGAAATCATCGATGCAGTAAGAGCTTTATGATCGCTAATTCCTTGTTCTGCGTTAACTGTTTCAAATAGTTCGAGTCTGTTTGTCACCAGAAGGTCTAATATCTTATCGCCACGACTTGGTTCTCTGTGTAACTGCTCAAGGTAGTTTTCAGATAAAGCACTTAAAAAAGTTTCACAGGATTCTTTGTCCCTGCCACCCATTATAAATGTTTGAGTCTCCCAGTCTATATCCAGCAAATTAAAATCTCCACTCAGAACTATAACATGGTGGGGAAATCTACTCGAAATATTTTTCAAATTTTCCTTCAGGTGATCTGCCACAACAGCTGCTGAGCCAGGGGGCCTATAGAGACATCCAATTACCATGTTTGAGCCTGCTTTAACCGTGACCTTCACCCAAATTATTTCACATTTCGGATCTCCACATTTTTGTATGATTTTTGTACTGTAACAGACTTACTCATAGTACTTTAGTTTGCGAGTGGGTTACCACACTGCTTATTGCTTCAAAGCAACCAAAATTGTGTCATTTCCATTGATAAACACAACTTATGTCGAACTCTGCCTCTCACAGGTGTTGTCGAAGCTCTCCTCACAGCGCCGTAGGTCGGTGACCCTACTGAGGTCACTGGCCGCGTCCATAACGGCTCAGAGCGAGCCACTTGGCCTCAAGCGGGCTGCCGATGTTCTCTACGCTGCTGCTACCCTTAATTTCCCGGACGGTCCGCTGCTGGAGAGAGCGGTCAGCGACGCCGGAACTGCTCTGTCGTCTGGTAGTGCTGGGGCAGAAGGCAAGGCTGCGGCAGTGAGGTCTGTCGCCACCAGTGTCGGCTTGCTGAGGTACAGGGACATAGGTGAGGGCTTAACTCATTTTATTCTCGGGTTTGTAAAGAAATAAACACGATAAAACTGCCCTGCTTATTGGTTTCCACATTTCAGGCTTATTGGAGGTGCTGTGCCCTTGCTTTCATTCGACATTTGAACTGTCACTTTTTTCAAAGAAAATATGTTCCTATGTGATATCTTTCCAGGTTCATGAATGGACTGACAATTTCCTAGCATTTGATAAGGAAAGAAGCTGAAGTAATGGATTAAAATTTGTGTCAAGGCCAGGAGTGTAAGCCGGGTCTCCTGCTTACTAGGCAGATGTGCTACCCACTGCTGGAGAGTCTCAGAAATACTGATGATTGTGTGATAGCAACAGTGTGAGGATGGTGTTGTGTATAGCACATCTGCCTAGGAAGCGGGAGACCCCTGTTCAAGTCCTGGGCTGGGCACAAATTTTAGTTCGTTACTTCAGCTTCCATCCTTATCAAAGATAAAGTTGAGACTCAGTGTGGAAAATGAGTTACATCAGATCAGTTTCCTGGCAATTTCATGGCCATCCATTATCCTGAATGGAGAGGGATCTACAGACATTGCAGTAGTATCTGACGAGCCTCAGGGGAGTGTGACAGGACCGTTGCTGACTGTGTTGCACGTTGATGAGTTAGTGAATAATGTTAATTGTGATCTCTTCTTTTCTTTCTTTGCAGTTACAATGACATCTAATTAGATATGGATGAAGGTAGCAGCAGTAAAATACAGGGAGTGGAACATTATATAGAACTTATACAGAAACCAGACAGCTGAAGTTACAGGGCATGAAAGGGGAGCAATGGTTCAGAACATAGTGAGACATATTTGTAGCCTATCTCCGATATTATTCAATCTGTATATTGAGCAAGCAGTAAAGGAAACTGAAGAAAAATATGAAAAAGAAATTAAAGAGTGGAGAAAGAAGTAAAAACTTTCAGGTTTGCTGATGACACTGTAACTCTGTCAGAGGAGGCAAATGATCTGGAAGAGCATTTGAACGGAATAGACAGTGTCTTGAAATGAGCATATAAGTTGAATACCGATCAAAGGAAAAAAAGGGTACTGGAATGTAGTTGAATTAAATCAGGTGATGCTGAGGGAATTATAGTTGAATTAACTCAAGTGATGCTGAGGGAATTAGATTAGGAAACCGGACTCTAAAAGTAGTAGAAGAATTTTACTATTTGGGTGGTGAAATGACTGATGGCCCAAGTAGAGAGGATATATAACAATATTATGAAAAGGAAAATTGCTGCTCACTATATATGGAGATGCTGAGTCGCAGAGCAACATGCACAATGTCACCTCAAAAAGCTCTCCACCCTGCTCACTTCCTACTCCTGCCTTGGAGTACCACTTTCCACCACCTCTACAACAACCTCCAAACCTCCTCTATGTCTCCTCCTAGCTGACAAACCCTGTCTCGCAGACCTACTACATTTACCCTACCCTCCAAAACTCCCTCCCACCACGACACAGAATCCAGAACTTAAACAGCCCCAATACACTGTCATGAACCGTTCCTCCAGAAGCTTTAGCTCCACAGCAATATCAGTTCTTTCCAAATGCCTTACCTTCTGCCCCTTCCCTTTGTCACTCAGTACGACCCAGGCCTGGAGCACCTAAATTACATTCTACACCAGGATTTCGACTACCTCTTGTCGTGCCCTGAAATGAGAAATGTCCTGCCCACTATCCTTCCCACCCCTCCCACAGTGGTATTCCGCCGTCCACCGAACCTACAAAATATACTTGTCCATCCCTACACAGCCCCTGCTCCCAACTCCTTACCTCATGGCTCATACCCCTGTAATAGACCGAGATGCAAGACTTGTTCCATACATCCTCCCACCACCACCTACTCCAGTGCAGTCACAGACATCATCTATCCCACCAAAGGCAGACAAGCCTGTGAAACCAGTCATGTGATCTACAAGCTAAGCTGCAACCACTGTGCTGCATTCTTTGTGGGCATGGCAACCAACAAGGTGTCTGTCCACATGACTGGCCACTGACAAACTGTGGCCAAGAAACAAGTGGACTACCTGGTTGCTGAGTACACTGCCAAACACTACATCCTTCATTTAAGTGGTTACTTCACAGCTTCATCATTACGTGTACAGCTTGTGACAGGGGGTATCCTCCATGGTATGCGCCATTTGCCTATGTAGCTTCAAAATATATAGGATCTACAACTAATACTAATAAATGCTGTTGAGATAAAGGAAAAGAAAACACCTTTTATCTGTATGAGGCAGTTTAATGAGTTCAAGGAGGTCCAAAATAAGGATTGAACCATTAAAAAGAATTATTGGCATCAGGAAGGCAAATCGTAACAGTGTGAAAGTGAGTAACAAGCCCTGAATGACATCTGTTACCTCCATTTGTTAGCTTCAGTTTGGTTGCAGTCCTCATCAAAAACTCAATTAACTTGTACATGTAGTGCATAGCTGTTACTAACTGTGTTTCAGTTATACACACTCCATTCCCAACACAAAAAAATATTGAGACTTACTCCTAGTTCCAACAGCCAAGAATTTTGTGCGCCACTCTTTTGTATCTGTCACTTTAGGTGCCGCATTCTGGATAGTGGGGTCCGGCTAGATGTAGGTTTTCTTTGGTACTCCAAGCTGTGAAGTGAATATTGTGGTGATTCCTTTGAAAAGAATACGGCTGATTTCTTTCCCCATATTAGATCTGTCTGAGCTGAGACTCTGCCTTTAACGACCTCTTATTGAGTGGACTCCAAACACTAATCTCCCTTCCTTTGTCAGCCAGTTGCACAGATAAAAGCCAGCCAGTTAGTGTTTACACAGCTATAGTCTGATTTAAACTAGTTGTCATTTGACAGGTAATGAGCTGCACAACTCCCCCCAACAGTACACAAATTGGAGCATGGCTCTGTCACTTTCCACTGTGTTGCCGTTTCCACTGTGTCGTGCTCCCTAAAGCATTGTGCCAGTCGATCCTCAGCGAGTTGTCGTACCGCGTGATTTGGAGTGACTTTCAGTGATGCGTGCCTTTCGGTGTGTGATGAAAGTAGCCAAAAGAGGACCAGACTGGAGCTGCACATTCCTAGGAAACTAATAGTCAAAAAGTGTTGGACGTGGCGAGATTATACGCAGTCGGTCGTGTGAATTCGTGTGCTCCACGAGGGAGTATTTTGAGAGAGAGAGAGAGAGAGATGGATGAAGGGGTGCCTCTACTTCCTTTGGATAAAGGGGTGGAGCGAACTGCAGCTTCTGTAGAAATCAGCAAATCATCGGTGATAAGAATCTTCCAGGAGAAATTTGTGAAAAGAGAGTCAGGGGAGTCATATATTGCAGCCTGGTGATTCTGTTTTCTTTGAGAATTAGTAGGGACAAATTTTGACTATACCGCTCAGCTTTATGAAACGTGGGTGAATGCGGGGGACAGTTTAAAAAAAATCTGAACAGACAATTCCATTAGTGGTAGTATGGCAGCTCCGATTGGCAGAGGAGTAAGAATAATGGTAGCGTATGCAGGTAATTCAAAAGGTTTCATTTCTAATCGTGTGCTGTTATTCATTTCAAACAAAACCTCAGCTACCATGAAGAGATGGACCACAATACTTTTGTGAAACGGTTTGAAGACATTGTGCTTCAGAACTTAATGAAAAGCTCTATATCTGTCATGAATAATAGTCCATATCATTCAGTAACACAAGTAAGCTGCCCACAAAGACAACGAAGAGAAACGGCATTGTTTGCTGGCTAGAGAAATGTGGGATATGGTTTGACAGTAACTTGACAAGGGCAGAATTATTAGAACTTGTCACAGCACTAGCCAAAGAAGTCAGTTGACATTCTGTATGAGACAGCTAAAAAATACCTGCATAAAGCACTTAGGTTGCCTCCCTGCCATTGCCACTTCAACACAGTGGAACAGATTTGGACTCAGGTTGAGCATCATATTGCTACAGAAAATAAAAGATTTATGTTGACCAAAGTGAAATGGCATTTGAAGCAGACAGTTGAAAAAGTGGCACTATAAGACTGGCAAAAATTAGTGAATCATGTGAAAGAAGTGATATAGGAAGCATGGGATAGCGAAGGTGTTTTACAGCAGTGGATTGGAGACTTGATAATATCTGTCGCTACGAGCAGTGACACTCCTAGTTCCACTGACTCTGACTGTGACTCCAGCGGTGTCTTCCTGTTGTCTGGATAGTATGTAGTGTATAGTGTACTTAAATGAATGTCTTACTTTTGTGGCTTTGTTTCAATTAATTTCTCTTTCCTTTTATGAGACTGAGGAATACTATTCAGCTAGCACCCATCATCTCCTTATGGCAAGTTAGGCTGCATTTTAAATATATGTCATTTTGTATAGACACCAAGATGGTTATTTCATGTGTGTAGTAGTTTTTGACATACGCAGTGATAAGAAGGAAACTTTTGCAGATGCAAAAATTTCTCCTGTTTCAATAACCAGCATAACACTGACCCTAATTAAAATTTAGAAAAGATTTTTAATGTGCTTAGAGATACCACTGAGAGTGATAATATACATAAATTTCAGAATATCTACATTATTTTTGTAGCAGATAGAGACTAAACTTCATATTTGTTACGAGTTAAATGCAGATGCAATTGCATAAAAATGGAATGCTGAGCGAGATATTTTAGTAATAAAGGAAAGAAAAGTATTGCTCTGTTTGAGACATGACATGATAAGTTTGAAGCTGTTTATAAACAGAATAATTTAATCCATTTCAAAAAATTTAACATAACTCTCTTCCTAATTAAAATTAAGAACATATTTTTGACATGCTGAGAGACACTATAGAGTTCTACATCATATGTGAAATTGAGATTATTTACTTGATTTTTGTGGAAGATAGAGTCTTTAAACTGATTTTCTATCGCTGCTGAGAGCAATGTTCTATGATGGCCGTCTGCAGGTTGTACTTGATGCAACAATGCCATAACTTAATAGCTTACACATCAAGTGATATTTAGTTTAAATCGGACCATAGAAGCCTGTTTTTGTCCGTTCCACAGAGCTGATGGAGCACATGTCGGATTGGGTGCTGTCTCAGCTGCACAGTTGTCGCCCACAAGACCTGACTGCCGTACTGTTGACGTTTGCCGCCGTCAACTATGTGCCATCAAATGCTGACGAGTTCTTTCAGGTAAGGCAGTTATTGTGGCATAACTGACTTTTTAAGATTAACAATGACAACACTCAACACTCAATAACTGTTCAAATTATGATAAAAATTACAACAGTGAAAAAGTCAAAATGATGAGCTGTCATTTTTGCCTTTTTAATTATTGTAAATTTTATGATGACTTGAATGGTTACTGAGTGTTGAATATTGCAATTGTTATTCATAATGTCTCTGAGCTGTGATTGCTCTCCCCAGAAAGTTGACTTTTTAAGGTACTGCTGTACTTTTAGACACAGGCTGGATTTTTTGCTTTATGCTGTGACCTGCTTGCAGCCAGTGTGTCTAGTATTTTTCCTGGAATTTATTATTGAGTGTTTTCCAGTCTCCGTCTTTTCTTTACAATTTTGGCATTCTATGGCTCCCTGTATTACAATGGAAGCTTGTCTTTTTCAACTATGTGAACATAGTGCAGTGGTTAAAGTTCATAGACAACATGCAGGCAGTATGGGTTCAGAACCTGCCCATATCTCCCCCCACCCCTCCTCCCTCCATACCTCCCTCTCCCTTCCCTCTCCCCCTCCCCATCCTCCTCCCTCCCTCTCTCCCTCTCTCCCCTCTCCCTCCCTCCCTCTCTCTGTCTCTCTCTCTCTCTCTCTCTCTCTCTCTCTCTCTCTCTCTCTCTCCCTCTCCCTTCCCCATTGGACAGAATATCATTAAATAGTATACAGGACGCAAAATTCTTCAAAAATATTCACTTTTGCCATAGAAAGCTAATTAATAAATCAGTCATTACAGGAAACTTTCTTCAAATGTCTATTCCGTTTGTTACAGAATAGAGTACAGAATCTTCTTACCATTGCTTGCTCTGCTGAAAGAGAATCCCAGATGATATTTGTTATAAAAGCAACTGACACACAAATTTGTAGAGCACCATGCATATTTAATGGAAGCTTCTGCCTTGCAGGCACACGGAGTTTTCAAAAGTGATACTGGAAAACACAAATCATTTAAATTGAAAAAAAATTGTTCTTTCTTCAATCAATTTTGATATGAACCACTAGAATTTTATCATTCCTGCGAAAGCATGTGCACTAAATTGATTCAGAATTTTAAAAAATTGTTTTTATAGAATCTTCCCTATGATTTCTCTATAGGCCTTTGCAAGTTGGGAGCATTTTATTATTATTATTATTATTATTATTATTATTGGCCTGTGCAATAAAAATCATAGGGTTGGCAAAGACGAGGAATTCTTTAGGTGGTATAGTTTGTATGATGCAGCTGCATGTTTTCTTTCATGTGTGAGGGTTGCCCAGTAAGTAATGCACTGCATTTTTTCTTCAAGAATTCTTTATTGAACATAATGAGAATTACGCAAGCAAAAGAATAGTGTTTTATCCACACACCCTATTTTTCCACATAATCTCTATCCTGTTCTGTGGCCTTCCTCCAGTGCAAAACAAGGGCTTGTATGGCCTGTCAGTACAAATCCTTGTCCTGGTGGGGGAGCCAGTGCTTCACTGTAAGAACCACCTCCTCATCGTCCTCAAAATGTCTTCCACGAATGGCATCCTTTAATGGCCCAAACAAGTGGAAGTCCAAGGGGGCTAGGTCTGGGCTGTAGGGTGATAGCCGTGAATGGTCTCCTCGACCACTGCAAATCGTGGAGCTCTGCCAAACTGCCTTCTGATGACCTCACTTTCCAGGCCTAGTGACTAACTGTGCTTCTGTCAACAGCAGATTCTCCATAGATTTTGCACAAGTGTTTGTGAATATTCCCCACAGTTTCTGTCCCTGCAGTTAGAAATACAATGACAGCACATTGCTTGTAACATACATCACCTACAGACGCCTTTTCCAAACTGTCCTACAGCTGCGCTATCTGTCAGAAGTGACGGAAACTTGGGTGGGTGCACTCACTCAGGAGACTTCATATAATACATACATAATGTTTTCAGCTGAAAAAAAAGTGCAGTGCATTACTTTCTGGACAGGCCTCATAGAAAGATTTGATTGTAAAGTATCTGATCAGTATGCCTTCCCCATGAATCAGTAATGTATAGAAATTTTTCTTTTCCCACATTTTGAAGAATGACAGATTTTAAAAACTCTTTGTACACACTTTTGTGAAGCTTTATGGTTTAGTGCAGGTCACAACATTTTTTTAAATTCATGGTCAACTACAGCAGCTCAAATATATTTCCTGGATGGTTCTTGCACACATAAGAAAACATATGGCAGTAACTTTCTTGAGAGTTTTATAGTATATTGTGCTGTGAAGGAATGACTAATCTTGTTTAAATCAGTTTTGCCCCGTCTCCGCAAGGGATCTGTTGTACATTGATTGGTGCTGGCAGCCGGTCTGAAAAGTATTAACAAGATAATCGAGGTAGAGTATCCTCATCTGTACTGGGGATCTTCTTGTAGCTGCTTATACTTTGTTCTATCGTTGTGAACTCTTTGGAGCTGTCCAGATATTTGGAATTTTAATTACAAACCACAAACAGACAATACTTTTGAAGAAAGTTTGCTGTAGTGATTGATTTATTAATGAAATTACTACAGAAAAATTGACAATTTTTGAAGAATTTTACATGACATATACTATTTAATGATGCTCTGTATGATGAAACTGAAGGAAAAAAGTACATGTGCAGGATTTGAACCCATACCACTAGCATAATGGATATATGAACTATTCACAAAACTTTGTCATTGATTTTCTCCAAAACTAGGGCCATCACATGAAAAGCTGCTACACAGGTACTTGAGACAGGTACAACATAGTCAATACTCACCAAAATCCATGATTGATATGTCCTCTTGTAAGTATCCTTGACAGCCACCAGACACCATCCCAAAGCATTGTTATGCAATCAAGTTTTGCATTCAGCTGAAAGAAGACTCCTTCAGAAATACTTCAGTTTCTAAGTAGAGCTTACGGTGAGTCTACAGTATCTAATGCTTCATGTGTCTGATGACATAAAGCTTTCAAAGATGGAAGAGTGACGTGTGAGCTGAAAGGAAGGGAGGGAGCCCTCATCGCTGTCCTTACTGACATCACAATGAATTCAGCGGCAGCTATCATGTACGAGGGCTCTTGTCTGACTGTTAGACAACTCGCAGATATGCTGGAAATGTCAGTGGGAAATGCTCACACCATTTTAAAGGATCGTTTGACATATCAGACAACTGATTTCTGCTCAAAAACAGAACACAGTTGATGTTTGCATGTTATGAAAAGAACGTGTCCAGCATGAAGGGGATGATTGATGGAAAACCATCATCACTGCCAGTGAATTGTGAATCTCTCGTTATGACTGCGAAATTGGAAGTCAAAGTACAATGTGGGTTCAAAAGGGACAGCCTCACTCGAAGAAAGTGTGTGGCCAATAAGGCATTAGCGATCACATTCTTTTATTATCACATCATGTTGTACTTACATCATGTTTCCATAGGTCAGACAGTAAGTCCAGAATACTACAGGCATGTGCATCAGCAACTGATAAAAAATTGTATGCCAAAGAAATGGAGGGGACTTTGTGGAAAGTGTAAACTGCCCCATGACAGTGCACTCTCTTGTGTTGCAGAACCTGTTATGAAGGACATTTGTATAGTCGTGATACCAATAGATGACTGGCTTAGATAGTGAGCAAAGGAGAAAGTGAAGACAAAAATTAATGTAAACCATTCCCTATTGTTAATTTAATTTCTCATGATGTCATCAAAATGTACACAATAAATTGCTTAAGTTTAAAATAGGTGTAACGTTAAATTTTTTTGCCAGATAGTTCATATCAATAAAATAGTTTGTAATTTCCATGAGACGGAATATATTAAAAACAAAATTCTCTCAAGGAGCCTCTTAAAATAAAGAGGGGGGGGGGTTCTTATATTCATGGTCATCTAATACTTGGATAAATGCAATATTTGTTTTGGAAATATTCATTCCAGAGCTGCACTCTGTTTTTATTTAATTTATTTGTATTGTTTGCATGTGACCAGTTGTGATTTTGGATTCCAGCCCAATGGCAGGAACAATTATGTAAGAATGGGGCTTTTACCCAGAAATTAGTCACAGAGAACAAGAGAGAAATACATTAGGTAAGAACAGTCTATTTAAAAAATAAACTGTTTTAAAGTTTTACCTTATTCTTGTTCATGTGGCATAATCAGTAGCCCATAACGTGCAAGGAAGATGCAGATTTGAAACTGGCACTGCACACAGGCTATAAATTGTTGCGTATAATAAACTCACTATAATACTGTCTCCTATTATGACTCTTGTGTTATCTCTGTGCAGAAACTAATAATCATGTTGCATCACATTCCTAAATCTTCGATGTGTTGGCATGTCAGTCCTCAGTTACTACTACTTTTATGTAAAAGATTTTTAGTTTATAACTGTGTGCAACTGAGTGAGTGCAATTTATGGATGTAATACATAAATTGCATTTTGGGAAAATTACTCATTTGGCCATGAATAGGCTTTAGGCTTCTTAGTGTACTGTCAGGTGGCAACTGAAAGTGGCAACGTCGGATGCAACTTACACAATATTACTGATACAAATGCAGAAGTTGCATACAACAATGAGGTAAAGAGGCTTACAAAGGAAAGTATCATCCTTTTTGTGTTATTTCAAAATCGTTACATTTAACAGAAGTTGACAAGCAAAATTCTTTTGGACATTTAAAAGAGAGCTTGCAATCTGCATCATATGTTTATTGATTCCAACTATTTCCAGCATTGTCATCTTTTTGAATTTTACAGTATGTAACAAATCACATCCTGCATTGTACAAGTGGTTTTCTGTTGAAAGATGCCCTAAAATGGTCAGAAGCTGGTTTTTGGTCAAATAAATACTAACTTCTGTGTATCAGGAAAGTGCTTCCTTTGCGATATTATTGTCATGTTCTGTCAGACACCAGCAGTGAGTTTAGTGAATGTTATAAACACACACACACACACACACACACACACACACACACACACGGCTGCCAACTCCAGCATCTCGGGAGGGGCTTGGTGGTTCTGTTCCTGTGTGTGTGTGTGTGTGTGTGTGTGTGTGTGTGTGTGTGTGTGTGTCACTTTTACTGACAGAGGTTGTCACCGAAAGCTATGTGTGAGTGTCTTTTAATTTTGCCTGTCTGCAAGTTGATGTGTCTTCTTTAAGATAAGTAGAAATCTGTCTTCTCCTACATTGTTGATATTCCTACCTGGAGTTTCCATTGTTCGATTCCTAAATATTTTGTTCCAAATGCTCTTCCTCACTGCCATTCTTGGCTTGCTGACAAGGCACAAATTATTATATGACGATGAAAGTATTTTAGTCAGTTGGCAGATGCACATTGTGAACACGATTGCAGGCTGTGCTCCCCCTACTGAGAGAGGCAGACTTCCCCGGGCCATCCATGTGGTTGGACACCGTGTGGTCGCTGTGCGTCCTCGGAAGAGCTACCCCGGAGCAGACTGCGTCCGTCCTCTCCCCGGAATTCCTGCTGCGATTAGCGAGAACCTCGGGACGAGCAGGTATTTCCTGTATTACATCTCGTATTCTGCTGCAGTGTGTGGGGAAGCCCAAATTTAACTATAAGTGCTCAAGTTTACATTTTGCCCTCAAAATAATTTCTATCAATGTAAACACCACTACTCGTGTTAAAGTAGACTTTACAGTAGACTGTTCCAATTCCTCCCTGTGGGGCACGAGCATCCACGACTTACCCACTGGGCAGGGATGAGCACAGGGTCTCGCACTGATATTATGAGGCATTTAAGTAATTTAAACAGAACACCTCACTGGAAGGACCTACTGATTATCATGCATTAAAGAACAACTTCTATCTGTTGGAAACACACTTTGGTAGAGAACACACAATTTTTTTAGGTTTCCATACCTCAGTCAGTAAAAATAGAACCCCTATAGGATCACTTTGTTGTCCATCTGTCTGTTGGTGTGACATATCAGGTTGAAATGTGTGTGACATACTAAGGTGTGTGGTGTCTCGGTGATGTAGAAAATTTGAGCTTTTATGTCAGTGGAATTAAAAGATACAGGCACTTTTGATTTTTGAAACTTGCAAACTCACGCATCAAAACCTACGGGGTACTTCCCATTCACCTGGAATGATGAAATTTGGCTGGAAGAAAAAACAAAAATTGTTAATTTGTAATGATACCACAGGGGAAAAGTACAGTTTTTGCCATGTTATTCAACTGTCTGTCTGTCAATCTGTTAACCCTATCGCTGTTGTGGACGTGTGTGCATGTCCTGTTACACCGTTCCACAGGTGGCGCTGATGTATATATGCACACCACTTGGGTTTTCCCACAGTGCTGTGGACGTCTATATGTGTCGCGACCCACCGATCTCTCAGTGGTGCAGACAAGCTACTTCCATATCTTGGTGAATAAAAATATTTCAAGTATTTATCATACAACATATGTGCCTCATTTGCAAAAAAACTCATTTCAGTATCTTGAATTGTTTACCAGCTAAGACGATTGTCATGACCACTTGATTCACGATGTTCAAGGAATTGAATGGGTGCATGACAAACAACCATCCGTTGGATATGGAACCCAATAATTCGAGGATGAAACAAGATATGGTTCTACTCTCATTTCTAAATAAAATTTCTATATCTGATGTACATTTCATTCTCTGTAAAAAGTACTCTGTTTTCAGGCCACAAGTGGCCCATCAGGACCGTCCGACCGCCATGTCATCCTCAATTGAGGATGCTGATAGGAGGGGCGTGTGATCAGCACACCGCTCTCCCGGTCATTGAGATGGTTTTCTTTGACCAGCGCCACTACTATTCGGTCAAGTAGCTCCTCAATTGGCATCACGAGGCTGAGTGCACCCTGAATAATGGCAATGGCACCATGGCAGCTAGATGGTCACCCATCCAAGTGCCAGCCACACCCGACAGGGCTTAACTTCGGTGATCTCACAGGAACCGGTGTATCTACTGTGGCAAGGCTGTTGTCTCATTCACTGTAAGGTATGAGCTAAATTAGATCATACGCAAAGGTTACGCATTATGTGTTTACCTCCGCAAAATCTTTAAACACACTCAGTATGATGGATATGAAAAGAAATTCAGTTCTTTATCAAGTGAAGGTATGAGACTAAAATGTGCAAAAATCAAATTGATTCACCTAATAGTGTTTGAAAAATCAGATGATAAGTATTTCATATCGACCAGACTGTCGTCTCTCAGCACAGATGCCACCATTTAGCAAGCAGTACAGCCATAATGAAAGCTGCCCTCAGTCTGGAATGGAAAGAACATGTCTGTAGCAGTGGTAGGGTTGAGATCCCTTTCTCTCAGGAATGGGTAGATATATCAATTTCAAATTTCTGTCACTAATGTCTACAGTCCTTTGGCAGTGCAAAAAATGTAAGCTCCATACAACAGTGCAGTAAGTCCATTTACGTCATATATTTTGATACCTTGCCAGTATTGATATCAATAACAAGCAAAAATGTGGAAATTCTCAATTCCTGGTGTGGATAATTATCTGTATACGTAATTAAGTTAGTACAGAACTCTCACCTTCCTGGATCTTTCAAAAAGGTCTTTCATATCTACAGAAAGATTGTTCAACTTTGTCTGACAAGGCTTCAGAATACATGTGCACTAGAAAATTAATTGAAATTATTTACCACTTCAGTGTGAGTTGCACTGATACTGTACCTTGCTAAATGCAATTAGAAGTACAGGTCAACACCTGCCATAAGGAAGTAATTTCCTGCAAAGGTTATTCTTTTATTTTGCAATAAGCGCCGTATTTTATCGAATAAAATGTTTTTGAGCTTCCAGTTGCTTGAAATGGTTAAAATACCATGAACATTTGACCAAGTACTCTTCGATGGTGGTCTTGGCCTGATTTTTCTGTGTAGTGTAGGCAGAGGTTTCATTACCTACTTTACCCTGAAAAGTAGACCCTCTAGATAATGGTCAACAGATCAAATTTGACAAAGCCTCTGTTGTGACTCGCTCTAATGGCTTCTGTGAAACACCCTTAATAGAGACGGCAGACTGCAGCACAGCACAGCGTGGGTCCAGTGATCTCGAGGTCGAAGTGGGTGCATAAATTCGGAGTCAACGGATGCCCATATATGTTGATGCTGTGAGGACCAGGGACATCAGCTGGTAGCTGGAATATATAAGGGCATATTAGTAATCCATCAGCAATCATTCTGCTTGACAACAGTGAAGGAGTAAAAGATGTAAGCTCCATCCATGGACCCATCGATACCGACCAGCTACCACGTAATCTGTCGATACCATCGTTGTATACTGGACGGAGGAGTACGGGTTCAGCATGCTGCTATCTCAGCCGTTATCAGTTTTCGTGGCCTGGAGCCACTACTACCTGGACGAGTAGCTCCTCAATTGGCATCACAAGGGTGACTGGACCTCATTCCAGTCCTCCCACTGAGGAAAAATCCCCAGTGACTGCACATTGTTCTAGTCCCTGCCAGTACTGGGAATCGAACCTGTCTCATCTGCACGGCAGTCAACAGCACTGGCTGCCACGGTGACAGACGAGGAGTACGTGTTCAAAAGCTCATGGCATTTTAATCATTTGGACAGTTGAAACTCCACGAACATTCCAATCAGTATTGGTGCTGTGGGACTTTGCATCCTTGCGTTACTTTATTTTGTTATTTAGCAGTTAGCTAGTTTTGCCCCCTTGGCCACTGCCATGCTTGCAGCATGTTATATACCACACGTGTGTGAGGAAAAAGCAACATGTCATGATGTCCCTAATATGGGCTTCACATCTGTAGTAGTTGTGACCATACCTACTACAGTTGTGCGGAGCTCTTATAAGGGGCACTATTACATGTTGTTTCTCCCCACACTGCTATGTAGTTCATAACATGCTGCAAGCACAGTGATTTTTATTGTGATAATTTCTGAGAGGGCAAAAATTGTCTAAGTGTTAAATAATGAAATAAACTGTTTATTTCAGAATAAAATAACGGGCTACAGTGGAAAATGACTTTCTTTAAGGCAATCTGAAGTAATTGTTTTACCAGACTGCTCTGTGCTCAAGGACAGGTATTACAGCAGCATGAACTTTTTACATTACCAGCATGACATAAAAATGGGGGGAGGCAGCACTGAATGGCACCAACTTCACAGTCAGACAATGAGGAGCATTCCGCATCTTGTGGTAACATGGGACCTGATGTCATATATTTCATCACTTGTGAATAAATATAAGTGTTGTGTTCCACAAATACAGTAAAGGTTGGTATTTACAGAGCTCTGTACCTCAGTCGGTAAAAGTGAAACCCTTACAGGATCATTTTGTTGTCCATCTATCTGTCTGTCCGACTGATATGAACAGATTTTCTCTGGAACGGCTAGACATATCAAGTTGATATTTATGTCACATACTATGATCTATAGTCTGTTGGCAATGTGAGAAAATTTAAGCTTCTGAGTCAATGAAATCAAAAGGAACACCCATTTATGCCACATATTTTTATACTGACAAACTCACTCATCAAAATCTATAAGGTACTTCCCAAACACCTAGAATCATGAAGTTTGACAAAAAACATTATTTCACAGTACAAGTAAAGGAAAAAATCCAAAAATTGTTAATTAGGTATTATATCTGCCTGTGTTTCCATCTATTAGATCCCATTTTTGTCAGGGAAAAGTATAAGTATTAAGTTGAAATTTATGTCAGCTAGTAAGGTCTATGGTCACCTGGCAGTGTAATACATTTAAAGTTCTAAATCAATGCAGTCAGAAGATACGATCATTAATGTCACATATTTTTATAGTCAAGACACTCATCAAAACCTATAGGGTACTTCCACTGACATAGAATCACAAAATTTGGCAAGAAGCAAGGTTTCATAGAACAAGTAAAGGAAGATACGTCGACGACACTTTTTTAACCTGGCCACACGGCAGTGACACGCTGCAGCAGTTTGTCGAACATTTGTATGGTGTACATCCAAACATAAAATTTACAATGGAGGTAGAGAAGGAAGGGAGGTTACCTTTTTTAGATGTGTCGGTGGAGCGAAAACCGGATGGACGACTGGGCCATTCTGTGTACAGCAAGCCAACCCACACACACTTATATCTGCATAGCCACAGCTTCCATCATCCGTCTCAGAAGAGAGCTATGCTGAATACTTTAGTACACAGAGCCAGGACTATTTCCGACAAGGACCACCTCGGTCCCCAGATTAACCATTTGACGACTGTTTTCAAGAGGAATGGTTCTTCTGCCGGTGAAATTAAATCAGTATTGTTCAAGAAAGCAAGACACGTTGCCGTCCATAAACAAGAAGAGGACCAACACAAAGCGCGGCTTTCATTTTGCGGTGCTACAACAAGCAAGATAGGCAGAGTCCTAAAGAGGCAATGAATAAAACCAGTTTTCCGACCACCTAGGAAAATTAAGGAAATGTTGAGACCAGTCAAAGATAGTCTCTGCTTCAGGGTGCCGGGAATTTATAGTATTACTTGCGAATGCAGCAAGAATTATGTGGGCCAGTCTGTAAGAACCGTTGCCGTCTGTTGCATTGAGCACCAGCACCACCTGAAATACAGGTATTTGGAAAAATCGGTGGTGGCTGAGCATAGCCTGCCTAACAAGCATAAGATTTTATTCGAAGAAACGAGAGTAATAGCCCACTCGTCAAATTACTGGGACTCTGTGAAATTAGACTTAGCGATATAACTTTAACAGTGACAACGGCTATGCACTTAGCAACACCTGGAAGAGTGCACTGGATAAAGAAAAATCACAGAGGAATGATTCCCGCACTTTACCTCCTGATTCGAGGGATGGCGCTGCAAGCAACTATACCTATGGAAGTAGGGGGCACCACTTCACTACACGCCACATTGCTGTTCCTATGACGTATTCCAGCCAATCAGAAGCCATCCTTTCATATAAAAGTGTGAGCCTTGGTAGTTTATGACAGTCAGTTTTAGCCCTGGCGACGACCATGGAGGTAGTGGTCGAAAGCTTGGAGTTTTATCCTGAATTGACGTGGCATGTACACCGAAAGATTTTTATTCAAGAAATACGTCCCGAAAGACTTCATAGCCAAGTAAAGGAAGAAGTTTGAAAATTGTTAATTTAGAATTATATCACATGAGGAAAAAATAGTTTTTATTGTTGTCATTTTTTATCCATCTGCCCCACTGTTAAGACCTCTTTCTCTCAGGAAATTTATATGAGGTACTAAGGTCTATGTCTTTTGGTGGTGTAAAATATTTAAGGTTCTAAATTAGTGTAATTAAAAGGTACAGCCATTTATGTCATAATATTATGAAAAGGATAGTGCTACTCACCATATGTGGAGACGCTGAGTCGCAGATAGGCACAACAAAAAGACTGTCTCGTTTTCATAATATTGTGACATTCCAACCTGGATTTTCCATTGTTTGATTTAGCCATTTATGTCACATATTTTAATACTTGCAAACTCACTCATCAAAAACTGTAGGATACTTCCCATTAATGTAGCATCATGAAATTTTGCAAGAAGCTGGGATTCACAGAACAAGTAACGAGAAAAAACCTGAAAATTGTTAAACTGTAATTATATCGCATAAAAATATCTTTTTACCATTAGAACTTACATCGCATTTGTCATCCATCAAAATCATAGTAAAAAAATATTGCTTCAGGCAAACATAAAATGTAAATTGTATTCGTGTTTTAATAAGTAATAAGAGATATTTTATTAAATCTTCTCTCTCTGCACATATAAACTGAAGTTACCTGCTTGCTTTCTTTTGTATGTCCGGGCTAGTCACAGGAACTACTGTGAAGATTTTGATATACGATCTTGGAATTCCCGGGACCAGTATCTTGCCAATATTGATATCAGGCAAAAATCGTCAAGATTCTCAATTCCTGTTTTGGATGAGCTACAGTAGCTATAAATGTAATTTAGTTTGCACAGGATCCTCGGTGTGTGAATCCTGTTCGTACTTCGCCGGTTTTTTCTTTTTTTATTTTCATTGAATTTTTTGCGAAACTTGTACTCACTAAGTCATTGTTAACTAAGTAATGAGTATTGTTGTGGGCAAAATGTCAGCTGACTATAAGCGAACCCTTTGTCTGTCCCTACCCACAGGCAGCTGAAAAAGCAGTTGTTTTAATGCAAATTTTCCAAAAGCAATCACAGTGGACATTTATGTTTGTGTTGTATTGTACATCCTTGGTATGCTTTGTGGAATCTAATTATGCACGCTGTTTATCCACATCTCTTGACACTTCACACTGATAGCACTGTGAGCAGCAGAAGCATAACTGTGGCATATTAAGTTTTTCTAAATTGAAAACTCGTGGTACCAGGTAACAGGGAAGTAACGAAAGGTGTAGGTGTAAATGGACAGTATGTATAATTACATCCAACAGAACATAGAAAGGATGCAATATGACTAAAAACTGAAGTACAGAATGTTTGCTACTGGTGCTCTTACAACATTTTAGACGACAACAATTACTTTTTGAGTAAAGAAATATACTATTTCTGACCACCTCAGTGTGTAAATAAAAAAGTGAAACATTGTGTTTCGCAGAAGCTGGATTTTTTTAAAACCTGATCTTTCTTCTCATTTCTGCTAAGTGCTTATTAATTTCCCTCATAATTTTTATTCTTATTTATTTATTTTTTTTCACAACTGTCTCTTATATATTTCCAGATTCGCTTGGTGAAATTCCTCCAGGCAGCAAGCTCAAGCTGCTGAATGTGAATGCAGTTTCACAGTACTTACTCCCTAACTACAAAGGTGAGCCATACAGCACAAATATACATACACAAAGCAAAAAGTTCCTGGTCCTGGAAAATTTTATTTCGAGTATTGGCACAAAATTTGGAACCTCTCCTATCCCTAGAGCAGCCCATAAGCTAGGCGATGATCATGTGCTTATGCTCCCAGGATCCTCTGCAAAAAGGCCAACTTATGTTGTGCGTATAGTACATGTGACGTAATTGTAGTGGAAGTAGAGTGAGTGTGATTAGCATAGTACATTCAAAGAGCCTGAAAAAAAATTAAAGTACCAGTCACCGTTGTAAGATACTAGAGTACTTGCATATAAAGTTCTAGAGGAGAACCAACTGGGGCAGGTGCCACACAAACAAATTCAAACTTATCTCCAACCAGCAGCTTTTTAAACCCATAATTTGTTTCTTTGAAAAATAAACCATCTGGAGAGAATGACATAACAAGAGAGAAAAAAAGTAATTTAGCACATAATCATGCTCACATCCTATTCCTTGCTGTTGCTATTGCATGCCGTTATGATTACATGGAAACTTGGAAATTATTATGGCCTCCTTTCTATGTTGGTCAGGTTGTTGTCACATTCAACTCTACATGAATAAACATGCACATGTTCCCTCCCATCTCTTCTGCTCCCCCCCCCCCCCCCCTGCCGCCCCCCCCCCCCCACACACACACGGGGTTGGGGGGGGGGTGGAGAGAGAGAGAGAGAGAGAGAGAGAGAGGGGAGAGAGGAGAGAGAAGAGAGAGATGACGTGCTGTAGCAGGATAGAGAAGAAAATGATATCAAAATACTATAAGGCAGCACAGCAAAAGTTTGGGGATTCATACATTTCTGCATCCTATCACTCATGGTCTGTTAACACACAGAACTGATAGTTAAGAAAGAACAGGATTTGTAGTACATAAGGATATGAAATTGTTTTGTGTTAAATGAAAATCACTAGACTGACGTAATTCTACACACTGTGATGATGCTATATACTACTTCCTGACAATGCTTCGAAACACTCATAAACAATTTAAGCAACTAACATGCCATTTTCTTTGTGATACCACAGTGCTCTTATGTCACAGTATTCATATGGGCCAAACAGCATAACCATGTTCACTAATATATATGACTACAGAAAAAAATTCACATTTGTGATCAATGCAAACATAGGAGCAAATTCTGCCTCACACAAAAATGTGAAATCACCTTACAGACCTGTTTCAGAGTATATATCCAGATGAACTATTTTATTAAATATAGTGTGTTCTAGCTTTATATTCTGAATAAATATCAAAAATTTAATAAATTTTTGGTTACTGGTATTGCAAATCATATGGTGAGGCCCAATTTGAGAAGATACTGTCTGTAAGAACATACGTGAAAAATAAAAATGCACAAATGCAATGACATACGAGTGTACTCGATGCTCTGGAGTCGTGCCAACTGTGGGAGGTTGAATGCTCTGAGTGAGATACATGCAGTGTAGGACTCAGCCAGGGAATGTAGCATCTTAGCTTCAGTAATTTTAAAGACCTGTTCTGAAGTTATTCCCTGCATATGTCAATTGTTTAATAATTAGATCTTCAGCACTACAAATAAATTCATCTTGGATCACACCCTGTAAAAAAAACATCTGTGAAGAGTTTACAAACATCTGTATGCAAATATGCCTCTCGAGTGAAGTGATATGTATGAACAGGATGGAGAGAAGAATGTATCATGGTGCTAAAACATAGAAAATGCTTTTCTTTGATTATGTGGTAAGTTTACACTGTTCAACTTTTCCACTATTTTGTGCATATTTTACACATTTGACTTACGAAATTCATAACCTAACATCAAACCTTTTCATGACAGGAATATACATTTCACTTCATTCAAGAGAAAAAATAAAACATGTTTTAAGACAAATTACACCTGATGATGGACCCACAGGTTCAGAAATGCATTGTGTACCAAATAAAACATGAAAATCGTGGCCGAAGGCATTTTTTAATTCATTCAGTGTTGGAACAAAGAAATGCATACATTTGTCTGTCAGCTAACATTCAGAAATTGATAAAATGTGGACACTTTTCATGTGTCAATTTTAGGTGGCAGTATGGTTGTCTCAAATACTGCTAGAAGTCAGGTCTGAGCTACCCTCATTAACAATAGGCTGCCAACCTCAACGAGCATTTGCACCATAGCCATTCTCAAATGTTTTGTGTTGTGTATTGCTTGTTGTTGTCTTTTCTTATTTTGAAGTGAATGAAGAGACTACTGTTGGTCCATCATGGATTTTGATTAGGAGTCTGCCTGCTTAGCCTACCATGCAGCATGCGCAGGTTCAATTCCCAGCCGGTTTGGAGATTTTTTCCGCTCTTGGACTGGGTGTTGTGTAGTCCTCATCATCATTTCATCATCGCCACTGGCACACAAGTTGCCCAGTGAGGCATCACCTGAAATAAGACTTGTAACACAGAGGGCAAACTTCCCCGGATGGGGCCTCCCGGCCTTTAGTGCCACAAGATCATTTTTTGACAAAGACCCTCACAGCACCAGAATGTTTGGTGGTCTTCTGATAATGTGACAGTTTTGCTTTCACAGGCCAGTGCACTGCGAGAGGGAGGCAGGGCTTGTTGCCCCATCCATCTCCTCTCCCCTCTGGCAGTCAGAATTCCAGTTTGTTTATACTCGTGACTGCCTGCAAGTCCACACTCCACACTATAGCAATTAGAAAACAAAACCTGTCTTGTATTTCGAAATTTTTTCCCCTAACGTTTTGACTCGCAATCAGGTGGACAATGGTTCAAAAGCGCGTCCGGCCATCCTGATTTAGGTTTTTTTGTGATTTTCCTAAATCGCTTCAGGCAAATGCTGGGATGGTTCCTTTGAAAGGGCATGGCCAACTTCCTTCCCCATCCTTCCCTATTCTAATGGGAGTGATGACCTTGCTGTTTGATCCCTTCCCCAGAATCAACAACAACAACTACTACTACTACTAGCTGTAGCATTGTCAAGTATGTGTCACACTGCTGTGAATACCCAAAAAAAGTCAAAATTGTTTTTCTGTAGATTTTGTAATCCTCATATTGGGCAGGAAATGTCAAAAAACACCTTAAATCAGTAACAAATTCAGTTCACTTGTAGCAAATGTGGCTGCTTCTCGGCAGAACAGTCATTTGTAGAAAGTTTAAATACAGCCAGATGAAAAACAAATGCCATTTCAGAAAAAAATGTTGAAGTTTTTTGCAAAACCAAACAGACCACTCGAAATCTTCACCAGCCAACTGTTTTTTAACAGTCAATCACAAAACACTAAGGCTTGGTGTTCACTACACAGTGTGACAACCTTTTTTATTTGTACATCCAACAATTTAAAAATAAATAAGTAAACGTGATTTACTACCAGGAGACATACAGAAAATTTTGCCAAAAATACATTATAAGTTTTCCGGCCCCTACGAATGCTGAACTCGGCTCAACTACTGTGTTGGCTCTTGGCTCCTGCTATTTATAAAGCTACTGTTTGCTGAGATTTAACAACCTTTGGCCTGTGGAATTCCAGAGTTGTGTTTCTTAAAGGATTGGCAACTACGTTTTCTCATTTAATTTCCTGTCACAGTTTCATACATATTCTTTAATGGTGACTTGATCTAAATAAATCCATTCATTTTTGAACTATTGTTTACCCCAAAAAGTACAACATTAACGAGAAATATACTGGGTGATCAAAAAGTCAGTATAAATTTGAAAACTTAATAAACTATGGAATAATGTAGATAGAGAGGTAAAAATTGACACACATGCTTGGAATGACATGGGTTTTTATGAGAACCAAAAAAACAAAGTTCACAGAATGTCCATCAGATGGTGCTGGACAGCAAAACGTCAGTGACTGCGCATGACAATCGTGTATTGAAAGGAGCTGTAATGAGAGAGAGAATCAGATGCGCCAGTAGTCGCAGCATGTTGACGTTACCTGAAAAGGTGGTTTTAGTGAAGCTGTATTATCAGAATGGGGTCCGCCACCGGTAGCTGAGTGGTCAGCGCGACAGACTGTCAATCCTAAAGGCCCGGGTTTGATTCCCGGCTGGGTCGGAGATTTTCTCCGCTCAGGGACTGGGTGTTGTGTTGTCCTAATCATCATCATTTCATCTCCATCGATGCGCAAGTCGCTGAAGTGGCGTCAAATCGAAAGACTTGCACCAGGTGAGTGGTCTACCCGACGGGAGGCCCTCGTCACACGACATTTCATCAGAATGGGGAGCGTGCTAGTTCAGCACTACGATCCTATCGCCATAAGAAGGGGATTTGAACGGGTAAAGGTCCGTTGACAAATGAAGCTGTGGTGAGAATGATTTCGAAGTTCGAAGCCACTGGTTGTTTAGACGATAGACCATGTAGTGGCTGACCGAGCACAAGGCGTAATGCTGTGAGACAGTTCAGGAAGAAATGGAGACTGTAGTGGGTTCGTATATGCATGAGAAAGTCAGCGCTCGTGCAGTCGCACGTCGCACCGCCATTCTATACACTACTGTTTGGTTGGCACTTAGGCGTACCCTCCCATGCTATCCGTACAAAATCCATCGGCATCGTGAACTGTTACCTGGCGATTTAGTGAAGCGGGGGACATTTGCGGTGTGGGCGTTTCAAAAGATGGCGGAAGATGACGAGTGGTTGAATAACGTGTTGTGGACCGACGAAGCTCATTTCACGCTCCGAGGGTCTGTCAACCCCCACAACTGCAGAATTTGGCTACCGAAAATCCTACAACTGTCATGGAAACTCCTTTGCACGACGAGAAAGTCACGGTATGGGTTGGATTTACTACATCTACCATTATCGGGCCTTTTTCCTTCGAGGAAATGCGTGATTCTGGTTTTGTAACTGCTACTGTGACAGGTGAGAGGTATGCCGATATGTTACAGAATCACATCATCCCCAGCCTGGCTGATAAACACCTGCTGGAACGTACGATGTTTATGCAGGATGGCGCTCCACCCCATATTGCTAGACGTGTGAAAGATCTCTTGCGTGCGTTGTTTGGTGATGATCGTGTGCCACTTTCGTCATGCTTGGCCTCCCAGGTCCCCAGACCTCAGTCCGTGCGATTATTGGCTTTGGGGTTACCTGAAGTTGCAAGTGTATCGTGATCGACCGACATCTCTAGGGATACTGAAAGACATCATCCGACACCAATGCCTCGCCATAACTTCGGACATGCTTTACAGTGCTGTTCCCAACAGCTATTGTTGAGGAATGATGGTGGACATATTGAGCATTTCCTGTAAATAACATCATCTTTGCTTTGTCTTACTTTGTTGTGCTAATTATTGATATTCTGATCAGATGAAGTGCCATCTGTCGGACATTTTTTGAACTTTGGTATTTTTTTGGTTCTAATAAAACCCCATGTCAATCCAAGCATGTGTGTCAATTTGTACCTCTCTATTATTTCATGATTTATTCAGTTTTCAAATTTGTACTGACTTTTTGATCACCTGGTAAATACAAAACACTGAAATATATGTTGTTGTTGTTGTTGTGGTCTTCAGTCCTGAGACTGGTTTGATGCAGCTCTCCACGCCATACAGTAAAGCTGCATGCCCTCGGGAAAAATTACAGCTGTAGTTTCCCCTTGCTTTCAGCCGTTCGCAGTACCAGCACAGCAAGGCCGTTTTGGTTAATGTTGCAAGGCCAGGTCAGTCAATCATCCAGGCTGTTGCCCCTGCAACTACTGAAAAGGCTGCTGCCCCTCTTCAGGAACCACACGTTTGTCTGGCCTCTCAACAGATACCCCTCGGTTGTGGTTGCACCTACGGTACGGCCATCTGTATTGCTGAGGCATGCAAGCCTCCCCACCAACGGCAAGGTCCATGGTTCATGGGGAAGGCTGAAATATATAAAAATTCACAAACATCCTATATGTACAGATCACAGAAATTCATTACAAATGTGAGATACGTGTTTCTTTAATCATGTTACTGTGAAATAAATCCAATCCAATATATAAATATTTTGTTGTCTTCTTATAGTATACATTCAAACTGTCTGTCATTACCATAATTGACTGCCATGCACTAGTTCAACTTAGCAAATGTGGTTGAATATACATGACAGCTGTCGTTAGTATTCAGTGTGTATCATATGCACTGTCATCATGCCACAGTACTGGTTTGTGTGCTTCCGTTTATTTCAGGTACTACCTCTCAGTGTATGTGTCACAATTTTGCAATTGCATTTGCATACAAACATTATAGATTTTGCAAATTCCGTATTTAAAATCTTATAAAATTATCCAGTCCTCATAAAAAGCAGTTGTAACAGTACCCAAATTCTCTTAAACAGTTTTTGGAATATAAATTGTAAAATTTAGTTGCACCACATATGGGTGTTATTAATACATTAGTTTTATGAATACTGTTTTATTTTTAACCAAATCTGTAACATTACAACCACATTTTATGAAGATTGGAATGATTTTAAAAGTTTTTAAAGTGAAAATTGGTAATGTTTCTATGTGGATTCATTTGTGAATTTGAGAGACAAACACTGATCATGCTGCTTGAATTAAATGGAGACGTACTAGTACTGCGGCTTAGCGACAGTGTGCATGAACCCATATTGATCATTGATGGCACATGTCAAGTACACTCAATCACGTTTGCTAAGGTGACCTGGGATATCTAAGTCAGTTGTGCCAAGGACAGGTGGTTTGAATGTATACAGTAAGAGCAGAATGAAACTTCCATGTATTACATTGGAGTTATTTTACAGTAACATGATGAAGATGCAGGTATGCCATAACCATTGTAATGAATTTCTGTAATTGTACTTTCTTGCTATCAGCCCTTGTATGACAGTGCATGGTACCAATATGTTACAAAAAGCCCCACACAAGAATTGACTTTTCAGCAATGCATGTTTCTAGTTCAGATAAGGGTCAAGTGTTTTGGATAGCCCTGGGCCTAGTGAACATTTGTATACCTGTTAGAAGGATGGGCCTACAGTACAGAGTCAAAAAATAAAGATTACACACTTCCTCCATCCCAAGCAAATTGGTTGATGCTTTTGCAGTTGGTGTGGTCTAGGGTTTACCTTAGGCAGCTAATAAAAGCTCCCTTTTTTTCATGGGTAGTTCATGAGAAAACCTAAAAATTGGCTTTTAGCGGTTTTTGTGCCATGCCTCGTGACAGAGGTCAGAACCAGGAATCCCAGTATTGAAGTCGTGCAGTTTTCTCTTACAGGTGGCCAAGGGAAACAATTCAGACACACCACTGCTCAAAATTGACGGGAAAAGGCTTTATGAGCCTAAATGGCGTGGATGAAAACACTCGTTCCCTTTGACACTCGTTTTACACATTTTGTGGTGAAAAACAATAGTCAACAATATTATGTGCAACAGGACAACGTTCTTGACAATTTTTGACACAACTGCCACCCCACCCCCACCCTCCCCTCCCTCAGGTGATTCAGTCTTTATTGAAACTATGGAAAATCCAGGAAGGAATGTAACAATATTTGAGAAGGAAAGTTGCTACTCACCATGTAGCGGCAGTGTGGTTTCAGTCGCCTGAAACTGCATTCGTTTGTGTGAGCTGCATTTGTGTGTGTGTGTGTGTGTGTGTGTGTGTGTGTGTGTGTGTGTTGTTGACAAAGAATTAATGGCTGAAAGATATAATTGTGAGAATCTTTTTGTTGTGCCTATCAGCGACTCAGCATCTCTGCTTTATGGTGAGTAGCAACTTTCCTTCTCGAATATCAGTCTATATTTATGAATATCTTGGGGATGCAACTGTGTTGAACATGATCTCACCATTTGGAGTGTACCCTGACCACAATTTATGCTCTGCTATACAGTATGGAACCATCTGGGACCATTCCGAAACATTTGATGATATTTGAACATGATCCAAAGGAGAAAATGGTGTTTATGCATTCCAATCCTTCCTTCTACATACCTTCCTGCTGCATGTGCGCTGGGGGTGGGCAGCATTGGCGTGCACGTGAATAAAACAGCAAAGGGGACCTTCTAAGACCCCACAGTTCAGCAACACCGTTTGTGCCACACGCTCACCTTTGTTGGGATTTTTAAAATTATCTCTATACAGTGTGGTGACATGACAATCGTTCACCAGTTCCTAGTCACCAGCCAAGACAGGCAATCCTTTTGACACACATCAGCTGAGTGGTGCTATGATGGTGCAGTAGCACCTGCTGGCTGAATGTGAAAACTGATGGGTGTTGGAAGGGTAGCCTATTCGTGGGGAGGAGGGGGTCCTTAGTAGGACCATTTGCTGTATTCATGTGCGTGTCAATGTCACACACTTCCCCTCTCCCCTCCCACAAGGCTCCCTTGTAGTTGCACAAAGCACAGGAGGGTGTGAGAAAGGAGGGATTTGAAAGCGTAAACACAATTTTCTGCTTCTGATCACATTCATATCTCGTTGAATGGTTTTGAATGGTCACTAGTGGTTCAGAAAACATTGTGGCTATGCTACACTCCAAAGGGGTGAACTCTCATACCGTGAGGTTGCAGCCCCATGATGTCCACAAAGGGTGACTGAATTGTCCAGTTGGTGTCAGCAGTTTTTGGAACTAACCTTCCAATGTGCCTAAAAATGGAAGCTAGCTTACAAGTAGTGTGTATTGCCAGTGTTGACTTCCAGCAGTGAGATGTAGACTTTTAGTACAAAAATCACTTGAAACTGGAAGATTGCTAGTAAGATAGGGAGCTAGTAAGATAGGCAGGAAAACAAACAAATCGTTCAAGGAGTGGAAGAGGTAATTATGACTATGATGTAAATCCAGTGCAAGTGAGTGGGACATGTAGGCAGGTGAATGGATGGCAGAAGGACCGAGGAAGTTCTCTGCTGGATTCTGTGAGATGAGAGAAAAAGACTGATGCAAAAACTTGATACGAGGTGGGAAAATGATGTCAGAAAACTCGCAGGAGTGTTTGTTCCTTAACACGTCGTCTTCTGTAAATCCCACTTGGTGGAGAGTACTCGGCAATGTGTAACAAGTTAAATTACACACTACCTGATCAAAAGTATCCAGACACCGATCAGTGGACATTAATAAAGGTTTGGATTTTGCAGGCAACACCTTTGGTGACGTGTCTGTGGAGTAATGGCAGCCAATTCTTCTGTAAGAGACAAAACCTGCGCTTTAGGCATGCCAGTCCATTCCAGGATTTTTCACAAACCAGCAGATGCTGCTTTATGACAGGGTGCATTGTCATCCTTATACAAGCAGTCATCATCTCTGAATTTTCCTCTCTTGTACACAGTACATAATACTGTAAATGCTTTAGAATGAAAGGAGACCACTCACCGAAAAGCAGAAGTGTCGAGTGACCGATTGGCACATTGACAACTCACCGTTTCTACTTTTTGGTGAGTGGCCTCATCTAATCCAAAAATATTTACGTTCTACAATAACTTTCTACAACAATGTACATAATACCGTAAAATGTGTTCATATCCTTCTGCATTGAGCATTTTTTTAAAGTGCAATAATGAGATCACACCCTAACCGTGAAAAATGTCACATACTGCAATACCACTTCCTCAGTACTCCACTATTGGAACTACACGTGATGGTAGGTAATGTTCTCCAGGCATTCCCCAAACCCAAACATCAGCCTGCCATGGGCTATAGTGTGATTCATCACTTCAAATCACGCATTTCCAGTGCTCGTCTGTCCATTGCCATCACTCTTTACAGCACCTCAAAAATCACTTAGCACTGACTATAGAAATGTGTGGCGTACGAGAAGCTGCTCGAGCATTGCTCCCTATGCACACTCATTGTGCTGGCTTGACTGCTGGTAGCACTTTGGAACTCTCAAGTGATTCCTTCTGTTGATTTTGTGCAATTTTGTGCAGCCACCCTCTGCAACGCTTTGGCTTCCCCGTCCGTCAGTACATTAAGCCTCCCATTAATGATGCAGTCCTGAACAGTGTGTGTGTGTGTGTGTGTGTGTGTGTGTGTGTGTGTTGGCGGCGGCAGCAGTGGTGGTGGTGGTGGTGTTGGGGAGGGTGGGGCCATGATGAGTGATTGTGGCAAAAACCTCAGAATGCTCACCTATGAAACACCTGCTTGTCTGCTATTTAACAAATATTTCATATCACAACAAAACACACCAGTAAAAATCTGTGGCAGTACAAAAGTAAAGGACAGACAAAAATGTGGCTGCAGCAGGAGGCAGCTGAAACAATGGAGAGAGCATTCATTGACTGCTGTAACTACATTTTATTGTGAAGTTTTCAGTGAATGTTTGTAGTAATTATATTACCATATTTACTTGAGTCTAAGCCGCACTCAAATCTAAGCCGCACCTGAAAAATGAGACTCGAAATCAAGGGAAAAAAAATTTCCCAAATCTAAGCCGCACCTGAAATTTGAGACTCAAAATTCGAGGGAGAGAAAAGTTTTAGGCAGCACCTCCAAATCGAAACAAAGTTGGTCCATTGTAATATGAGACACAATTTAGGTCGAATGAATGATGATACAGCTACAGTAGTTTGGTTCGAGTTGTAAGCTTAGCAGTTACGCTTTACCAGGTAGCCAATGCTATGCGTCAGGTGCTCCATCTGTATTTATTCCGATACCCTTCCTTTTTCACGTGCTTCATCTGGTTTGAATTGATTGCTTTTTTTTTTTTAATCTGATAAGTGCCGTTCTCTTTGCTATAGGTGTTTACATCACTCTAAACTGAAAATGCATTACTGTACTGTGTCATGCATTGTTTGTCGCATTTTGATAATGAGTGTTTACGGCCTGTCACCGCTCGCGGCATGGCTTGCTTTTGTGGATGCTACCGCCGCTTACAATTTAAAAAAAAAAAAAAAAAAAAAAAAAGAGAGAGAGAGGAATCATCTCATTAGTGAAGCAATGGCAAGAGACTGCTATTTGTTGTTACTTACACTGTTGCTTGCTTTGATAATGATCAACAAGAACCAAATAATAGAGTTTATCGAAAAATTTTCTCCATTTGAAAATATTTGCAGACACCTCTTTAGTACATTACATTCTGCACAGAAATTAGAATAATCTTAGATTTAAAAATCTAGTCAATTGCTGTGCTTCGTTTCTGACTGTATCACTATTAGGCATAAGAATAATACCAATATAAACATGACATGATATGTATATTCTTCTGCATTTGCTGTTGTCTCACTCTAGTTTCGTAGTTTATTAAGCAGACAGGATTTAAACGAGATAGCAGTAAACATGAAAGAATACATGGCAAAATGTTTATATTCATATTATTCTTATGGTGAAGAGAATATTGCATGTGATTCACAATTCATAAAAGTTCCTATTAGCAACCATCTCTTCTCACAGATAGGAAAAAATTCAGAATGTAGAGTTGGCTATATTGACAAACATCCCAAACAGTCTTGCCAGTCGGATTTTAGTAGTACATTGAAATGCTGCTACATTCTAAGATGAATAATACGGAAATTGTATTTAATTCGTCGGATAATGTATGAAAATGCAATGGTTGAAACTCGGGGCGGAGAAAAAAGCTCGTCTTCCACCTTTTTTTTTTTTTAATTTATTTACTGACGCAGAGGTTTTGGCGCCAGTATTTATCTTTTTGCCTGCAAAGCATGCCTGTGTAACGCTACATATATTCGACAGCAGAAGTTAGTTGTAGTACACCTACCAACATTTTTCAGAACTTCCGCTTACTTTGAACTCGGTTTTAACCCGCAGGCAGTTGTTTGGATTACAAACACCGGAAAAAAAGTTCTGCTTCGATTTGAGTAAATATGGTAATTTAAGCCAAATGCATTTTTGTCTTGTTTTCTATTAAATATTAGTGTGCTTCTCATTAGTGGGCTACACACTTTTTTTGATGTTTTTTCGTGTATGAGAAGCTGCCATTTTCATTGACAGGGCCGCTGCTGTCACCCACGTCCGATGTGGCAGCAGTTCCCATCGCGCGCACCAAGGCGAGGCAGGCACTTGTCGCATCTGTGCTCGATGCGCTCACCAACCTCCTGCCGTCGGCGACTTACTTGCGCTCCAGTGTCAACACTGGCATGGGATTCCTGCTGGGTGAGTCACCTCTGCTAATGTGCCACATAGGAAAATACGCACCTGAACACACACACACACACACACACAGGATGGTCAGAAGCAGTCTGAAAAACTTGTAATGGTGTTGCAGGGTGGCTTGTGCTGAGAATTGTTAAGAAAAAAATTCAGTACATTGTGCCAATTCCAAGTTAATTGGCATTGAAGTTAGCCAATCAGCTCATTGTGCATGAAAATTCAAGTGACCCACTAGACACTGCATCACCAAATGTGTTCTTCCTTTGGTTTCCTAAAACTAAACAAGAGAGAGATAAAAAGAAAAATTGGACATTTGGTTGTAATAAGGATCGAACCCAAGCCAAAGGCTGAGCAGTCTCAGCAATCAGTGTGCTATCATCTACACTATGAGAACAATTGAGACTTATTGTATCTGGTGGGCCACTTGAATTTGTGGTGCAACAGCCTGATTGGCTAACTGCAATGCTAATAACTTGGAAATGGCTAACATATCAATATTTTTTCTTATCAGTTATTTCTACCCTGCAACACTATTATAACCTTTTCATACTGCTTGTGACCGCCTTGTATATAAGGTCATTCCACAAGTCATGGCAACTATTGTATACTGGAGATAATGCGACAATATGCGAATTCCGTTATGTTGTTATGTGCATTGAACCAATAGTGCGTATGTGGGAGGGGGGTGGGGGGAACTCCATACAAACAGACCATGAAGGCCCAACAGTACTGATCGGTCGCCATTTCTTCCTCAGCCCACACATATCACTGGATATACTGTGCTTCACCGTAGTTCCCCGGTGCATACACACAGTGTTGCCAGGTATGATGAAGACGTTGAATGCCATTGGCATAACCATCAGTGAGAGTCACCTGTCGCCAAAATCGCGTGAGGACATTTGCCCTGTTTGCAAAGCATCTCCCATGCAGCACTTTCCTCAGTTGTCGCACAGCCAACCTCACACTGGATTTTCGGGCACTGGCACCAAACCATCCTCACATGCGGTCACAATCTGTCAGTTGATTTCAGTAATGTTTGCTGCAGACTTTCTAATATATTCACTGTGATCATAGACATTTTCACAATGTACTATAGTTGCTATAAGTTACGGAATGACATATAGCAATGAAATTCAGGTTGTGATATCAACAATATTATGAAAAGTGTAGATTACTGCTCACTGTAGAGATGACATGTTGAGTTGCAGACAGGTAGAATGAAAAGGGTGTTACACAAGCCTGCTTCAGAAAAGAAAATATACACAGTCTCACACACGCACGCACGCACGCGCGCCCACACACACACACACACACACACACACACACACCCACACCCACGCAAGCACGCACGCGCGCCCACACACGCACGCGCGCCCACGCATGCACGCGCGCACGAGCGCCCACACACACACACACACACACACACACACACACACAGGTATGTATTCAAACAAGGTGGCACACCTCATGCACACATTGCCGCTACCTCTGGTGGTTGCGGCCAGTGTGCATTCTGGCCACAGCGCCCGGAGATATCTACATCTATACCAGTCGTGTGTGTGTGTGTGTGTGTGTGTGTGCGTGTGTGCGTGTGTGCGTGTGTGTTCGTTCGTTCTTTCTTGAAGAAGGCTTTTGTGAAAAGCTGAATGTGTAAAAGATTTTTTTGTTGTTGTTGTGCCTGTCTGCAACTCAGTGTGTCATCTTTATGGTGAGCCACTCACAAAATCTATATTGTGTCCCATGAGTCTCCCCCATTCTCTCTCTCTCTCTCAGAGAGTGTGTGTCTATCTATCTATCTATCTCTCTCTCTCTCTCTCTCTCTCTCTCTCTCTCTCTCTCTCTCTCTCTGCCCCAGTACTCAACACACACACACAAACCCACACAAACCATACACCACTGATTCCAAATACAATTCAAACTCACATGCCACACCCAGCAAAACACACTACGAAACAAATGAACACCTCACAGCCACAACAACGCGTAATGGCAGCGAAAACTCCACCTATGTTTTGAGAAATCGAAAAAAGTGCAGTGCCAAGTGACCATAGGTTAAGAAGCAAGCCTATTCACTTCACCAACAACACAGGAGAACGCACCACAGCTTCAAAATTGTAAGTTACACACAAAAAACAATATACAGACTCATTTCCGTTCGTAAATGCATAACAAACAGAAAAGTAAATTACATTTTGCTATTTGCAGATGACAAGTTGTATATTGTGTAGCAGAAGACCAAAAAAATGGACAATAACATCAAGTAAGGTATGTTAACTAATGCTTACATCCACTTTTTGCCAATTAAGCTATAAATGGAACTTTTACATAATATTGTAAACAACGCAAATATTAATATGTAACAACAATTTTACAGTTAAAAATAAAATTGAACCCACTGACGATAGAACAAAAGTGCTGAAACATGTATGGGTGAAACAAAATAGAAAAAAGGTGTCTTGCACAAGGCAGAACTTCTCATCCCAGGATCAGCATGTTTGCACCACTGTGTAGTAAACTTCAGTTCTCAGATTTGGTCCCTCAAAGGGATTCTTTCAGTTTATCAAAGAGGTAATAATCATACAATGCCAGATTGGAGCTATGAGGTGGGTGTTTCAATTTTGTCCATACAAGCCGTATGACCTTGATGATAGTGGTGCAAACCTTTTTAACTTCACCTTTTGCAAACACTCACTTCTCCTGCGTGACAATTTGTTCACTGTTATGCATTCATCAGCCAAAAATCAGATTGTGAATGGTCTCCACATTATCAGAAGTCTGTGCAGTGCTCAGTCTGACACCGTGTGGGAGGTCCCAAGTGTTGGCGTGCACACTTGTGCCTGACCTGCTTGCCCAATGACTGACTGTACAGCAGTCAACAGCATTGTCCCACACACTCCACAATCTTGTTTGAATGTTTGTTACTGTCTCATTCTCGCAGCACAAAGATTCTGTTGCACATTGCATCACACAAATGTTAAGTGCAGCTACCATCTTGATGAAGTATTATAACTGTGTGACTTGTGGAAACAGGTTGAATTAGTTTTGAATATGAGCAAGAAGAATGTTTCTGTGATCTCCATGAGCAGCAAAGATGTAGAACAAAAGCCTGATTAAATATATATATATATAATAGAGGGAAACATTCCACGTGGGGAAAAATATATTTAAAAAGAAAGATGATGAGACTTACCCAACAAAAGCGCTGGCAGGTCGATAGACACACAAATAAACACAAACATACACACAAAACTCTAGCTTTCGCAACCAACGGTTGCCTCGTCAGGAAAGAGGGAAGGAGAAGGAAAGACAAAAGGATTGGGTTTTAAGGGAGAGGGTAAGGAGTCATTCCAATCCTGGGAGCGGAAAGACTTACCTTAGGGGGAAAAAAGGACAGGTTTACACTCGCACACACACACATATCCATCCACACATACACAGACACAAGCAGACATTTGTAAAGGCAAAGAGTTTTTTTGCCTTTACAAATGTCTGCTTGTGTCTGTGTATGTGTGGATGGATATGTGTGTGTGTGCGAGTGTAAACCTGTCCTTTTTTCCCCCTAAGGTAAGTCTTTCCGCTCCCAGGATTGGAATGACTCCTTACCCTCTCCCTTAAAACCCAATCCTTTTGTCTTTCCTTCTCCTTCCCTCTTTCCTGACGAGGCAACCGTTGGTTGCGAAAGCTAGAGTTTTGTGTGTATGTTTGTGTTTATTTGTGTGTCTATCGACCTGCCAGCGCTTTTGTTGGGTAAGTCTCATCATCTTTCTTTTTAAATATATATATATATTGTGCAATTCTTTTGGAGTGACCCTCATTCAACGTAATTTACAAAATGTGTGCTAAAGCCACCCAGATGTATCAGACTTGCTATGTTACTAAGTTAATGAGATAAGATGTCTCCTTACCCTTCGTTTCTTATTCAGCTTAGCAATTCCTGTATTTTCACATATCTGTCAAATTTTTACAGTAAGGGATTTCTGCCTAACAAAGTTTGAGTAGGGATCTGTTTAAAAAATGCAGTTGCTTTCTGTTCCTCCTGTTCCCATCTATTCTGTTGCTAGTTAATATTTCATACTTAATTTATTGACACATTTGTTACTGTAACTGCCTTTCTCACTCTTCAGTTTTACCTGTAGTTCTGTTTCTTCATAAACAGGTCCTCTCCCTCTCCCCCTCCACTCTCTCCCCTTCTCCCTCTCCCACTCCTCATCTCCCTCTCCTCCCCTTTGTGTGTGTGTGTGTGTGTGTGTGTGTGTGTGTGTGTGTTTGTGTTTGTTTGTTTCATCTTGCTGCAATTACGATTTTACAATACTAATACAGTCAACAACATAACCAGTAGGCTAACACTTCACTCAGTCAGGTTTTGTCCACTTTATAATAGAAAGAGTGAAGAAATTCAAACATTTTATTCACATGAAAGCTTCAAGCAGTGGCTTTCAGTGTATTACAATTTGTTCCAATGTGAAAGATTCTCATTAAGATTTATGATCAGGATCAAAAATGTAAATATACTGAAATGATATATCTGTGCAGTAATTATACACTAATTTCATGTTGCACAAGGAACATTATCTACTATTTGTAGAGAAGCTTTCTATGTAGTAGTAGTATTTATTTGTAGGTCTCCTTTACAAGGATATTGGACTTGTCTCAGTATTAAAATGTAAGAAGAACAGACATTTAACAACCTACAAATCTAGAATGACAAGGATAGGCCAAGTAGTCAGCTGTAACCTTATAGTGGGAATCACCCTATGATTTGCCTGGAATAATTTAGGGAAACCACGATATTCCTAAATCAGGCTGACTGGATGAAGTTTAGAGTACTCTGTTTAAAACAGTGTTACCTCATTCAGTGTACCCCTAGTGTAATTACTGTTTTACAAATAATTATGAAAAGAATAGATTGATACTCTCTGTAAAGGTAACACATCGAGCTGCAGATGGGCACACCAAAAATCTGTTATATGCTCAGCTTTCACTCAAAGCCTTCTTCAGAAAAGAAATGAAAACACACACACACACACACACACACACACACACACACACACACACACACACATTGACACAAGCAGGCACACCTCGTGTGCACATGACCACTATCTCCAGCCACTCGTGTGAATGTGTGTGTTTTCCTTTCTTTCCTGAAGAAGGCTTTGGCCAAAAGCTCAGTGTTTAACAGTCTTTTTGTTGTGCCTGCCTGCATCTCAGCGTGTCATCTTTACAGTGGATAGCAATCCATCCCTTTCATAGTAGTCGATATTCTGACCTGGACTTTCCATTGTTTGTTTTACAAATGAGTTACTAAATCATGATGAAAGGCTAATGCTACACTTTATTCATTTCTCTCTCCTAGTCACTGCACAAACTACACGCACATCATTTCGTAAAACTACACACACTACACTCACTGTCGGCTGCTGTCAGGACCTTTTTGTGCATCCCAGCCTACCATTTGCTAAACTGAAAAACTGAGTCAGTATCCTTCTATAATGAGTGAGATGTTGAACTTGGAAAGAGGATAAAGTTTTAGTTTTAGACATTATGTAGCTATGGGAGTAAATTTTTCCAGAAAAAAAGAGGGAAAAAGTATAGTGTGAAGATATTATGTAGAATGTTACATGTTTTATCATTATCATTATTATTTGTGTTACATTTTTACCAAACTCCTACCATGTGTCTTCTAAATAATCATTCGGTGTGTAGAATGTTTGAGTTAACAGGTAGTTTTTAACTGTCTTTTTAAATAAGTTTCTGTAATCTCCTTGTACAGTTTTATTCCTTGGTAGAAAATGCTACTTTGAGTTTTATGTTTATTTTACATAATTGTGATTATTATAATATCTTTTCATACTAATGTTTCTTACCTCCCCACCTTCTCCAGTGCATTTTATCTACCCTTTACCTTTTATTTCCATTTGTGCATTTTTCTCCCTTCTCCAGTTGTAACATCTCTGTCTTTGATGTATCAGTTACCAGTATTTCATAATAGAAATAAACATAACACTAACCTCAGCTCTTAAGGTGGTAGGACCTAAAGAAACATTGTGCTGTGCTGTCACTCTGTATGCCCTTTCTTTACACACATAATTATATACGTGTGTGTTTTTAAAGCATTTGATTTAGAGAAAGGTATATTTTGATCCAAATCGTTGCAGCTATTATCAGTGTTGATTCACTGGTGATTGCATGTCCTGTGTCTTTCTTCTGAACAGATGGTTTGTTTACAACATTTTATTTCTGTGTAAACTGCATACTGTTTGCCGGCACTGACACAAAATTTCCAGCAATTACACTCTTTCAGATGCCGAATGTCTCATTGACTCGAAGTGCAATCCTTTACCGCTGCCCCAGCCAGACAACAAGTCCTCTCCACCTCGGAGTTTTGACAGAAAGGGATCAAAGTAAGTACAATAAGTCTGGATTTCTATTTTGAAGTTAAAGAATAGTGTGCTAGTGCTCACATAAAATGTGGTTAAAAGTATTTGCATTTTAGCTAATAACTGTTGTACGTTTGCTTGTTCCCAAATCTTTCTCTCCAGATTTGTGGCACTATCATTGGGCATTTATTTATTCCTTCTGGAAGCAAACAATACAAAATTGTGTATTTGGACTATGTGAACGCTATGTTAATGTTACTGTTTACATTATGTTTCTATGTTATTGTCTATTATGAGGGTCATCCAGAAAGTAAGGACGATTGCGTGCCACACCTGGCCCTGATCCCCCATCACTCCTGTCACAAGTCTGTCAGTTAGCTCCTCTCACTGTGAGTGGAAATTTTATGCTGAGCGGTCACGTCTCTTTGTTCTGTAACCCTTCAAAATGGAGGCACCAATCGAAAATTCCGCCAGATGTGAAGTGTGTAGTGTCACTCGTTTTCTGAGATTTTGCCGAGAGGAGACACAATCAGTTCAGAGGCCTATTGTGAAACTCTTCAAAGACTTTGGTGCACCATTCAAAACATGAGATGTGTTGTGTTGTTGGCAAAGATCTTTTTCATTCATGATACTGTGCGGACTCAGGTCAGCAGGAACACAGCAAAAAAATTCAGTGTCTTAAGTGGGTAATTTTTGGACATGCTTCTTACAGCCCTTACTTGGCACCAAGTGATTTTCCGTTATTCCCAAAATGAAAGGAATTTTTGGGTGGAAAAAGTTCACAAATGATGAAGACCTCAAAGCAGTGAGATACTAGGTCAAATCTTTGGCAGTAGTGGAGTAAAACATGAGAACTGAAAAGCTGGTTCTACTTAGCAGTAAGTTCCTGGACAGCTGTGGTGACTATAATGAAAAATAGAGTAAGGTACTGTAACTTTGTAAATAAAGTTTTGTGTTGATATCTTTTGTTTTTATGTATTTGGGCCAAAAAGTTCTTAACTTTCTGGGTGACCCCCATGTATTACCTTAAGAATACATGCCATTTTCAGCAGAAAATTAGGCTTAAATTGTAACATCACAAAAACATATCATCTGTCCATACGTGTGCACAAGTGGCATATTGCATTAGCTATAGATCAGAAAATTAGGCTTAAATTGTAACATCACAAAAACATATACTGGACTAAGAAACATTTTTCAACTTTGACATTTTCTGTTGTTTTTATTGTGGATCTGCTCTGAGAGTTGTTTTAGACTTCCCAACAGTTTGAAGAGATTAGTGACAGTTATGATGTTTGTGTTATTCAGATGCCCAAGAACCCTGTTGGTTGTCATTCACTGCCTTCTATTACTTATACAAATATTTTACCACCCAAAAATTGTTGTCCAACGCATTGCTGCCTCACTGTACCTCTGAAAAATCGATTTCACACACACACACACACACACATTTATATCAGGCGTCCTTACACTTCAACAGTGGCTTGACTGATGCCTTGAACATGATGTTTTGTAAGGCTCAAATTGAATAGTTCAACAGCTGTCTCTTAGTTCACAATTACTGACAATTTGATGCAATAATACTGAATCTCTGATCTGTCAGGGATTCACTGCCCAGCCATTTTGGCTTCTGGTCAGCAGTCAAACAGTAAGGGATCCACTCCAAAGAAAGTTTTCTAATATTTAAATAATGTGTCAGAATTCAGGATACTTATGTCAGTGGAATCCCTTTAGTCTCAAAAGTTCTTCAGATGTTGCCTGAGGATGTGTACAAAGAGAGCCTGTTACAAGTTTTGCAGTTGGTTCGTCTGTTGCCGTTTTGTCCTTTCTAATTATGGTCACACAGTCAACATGAAAATGATTAGACCGGTAGTATAGGGTAGTAATCTTGACAGTTAACTCATCACAAACTCCACCTAAAGCACTCTAGATTTCTGTTAAATTTTTACCATGGAAAGTTTATTTCAGTGTATGACCTTATACTTTCAGTACCTGAGACCCGTTCAGATTTAATTTCAGGTTCAGTGCATACAGACAGAGAGTGCTATGAAGAAACAAAGTTCTCGTTTCTGCTTCAGTTCTACAATTTTCATCACTGTTGCAGTGTTAAATTTTCAGTGTTGTCTACCTGTATTTTGCTTGCAAAATGATCCTCATGTTTGTCCTAGCTTCAAGCCATGCTCGATGTGCTTGCGAATCCTTGGAAGAATGCTGAGAAGTCATTCTACTGGCATAGGCATTTAAGTGCACCGTACACTCTTTGGTGGTTCTGAAGTATGCAGGGAGGCGTCTCTTGTGGTTTCCACCTGTATTTGTTGTCATTCTTTTACACAATTACTGTTTTTGTTAAAAACCATGCCCTTATTCATGCAGATCTTTGAGGAAGGTTCCTCTCCTCTGAGGATCCATGTTGTTTGCTGCAAGTATTGGTTATCAAATTTTTATGTTGCTGCAGTGTATGGATTTGGAAAATGATAAAAGTACTACAAAACAATTCATTTTAGTGAAAATAATAAATAAATTGGCAAATGTTACAGATTTTAAATGTGTCAGTCATTAAAAAATAAGATGATCAAAATGAGTGCCAACTTAGAAATTTAATGTAAAAAAGAAAAGATAATTTTACAACCAAGCAGGAAGCTATCAAAATTCATGTTAGTAGGAAGACAGCAATAAAAGCAGTGCAGGAAGTTGTGGACTATCCGAGGAATGTTTCTGTGGCAATGTTTTGTGTCCTTGTGCACAAGACATCTTCATTAGCTGTGTAAAGATGTAGTTGGTTAATTTTTAGAATAAACTTGTTTAGTGAGATAAGTCATTTCTCTGTAATTCATGACAGTTATGTAACTTCATCTGAACACTGTTAAAAAGTGTGAAGTCACGCCAACTCGTTAAAAACTTATATTATGGATGAGTTGACACTGTTTACTTTAACAGCAACAAAGGGTTGAAAGTAGACCAGTTTGAACCTTAGTGCTATACAAAACAAACTGTGTTAAGTCTTGTGCTCAATGTTACATGTGATATGTAAGTACCCCACCCCTTTTCTTATATTTTTCAGAATAACAGTGTTCACTCAAGTTTGTGACTGTCAGATGAGTCAAAGGGTTTTTTTTTTTTTTTTTTTTTTTTTTTGTATAAGTTATGCAGCAGCTATTGAATTGAACTGTGTGCAATAAACCAACCTGTCCCCTGCATCCTATTCTTATAGCAAACTATATTTAATAGATGTTTTGAAATGATAATTCACTAAATTTAAACACAGTTTTATTTTGCACTGATAAAAGTTTATGAGCTATGGTCAGTCTATCTCTGTCCAACATCACTACATCTACATCTATGTCATTACTCTGCTATTCACAATAAAGTGCCTGGCAGAGGGTTCAATGAACCACCTTCAAAGCTGTCTCTCTACCTTTCCACTCTCGAACGTCGCACGGGAAAAACATGCCCATAAATTTTTCCGTGCAAACCCTGATTTCTCTTATTGTATCGTGATGATCATTTCTCCTTATGTAGTTGGGTGTCAACAGAATGTTTCCACAATCGGAGGAGAAAACTAGTGGTTGAAATTTCATGAGAAGATCCCATTGCAATGAAAAATGCCTTTGTTTTAATGATTGCCACTCCAATTCATGTGTCATGTCTGTGGCACTATCTCCCCTATTTTGTGATAATACAAAACGAGCTGCCCTTCTTTGAACTTTTTTGATGTCATCCGTCAGTCCCACCTGATGTGGATCCCATACTGCATAGCAATACTCCGAAATGGGCGGACAAGCTTAGTGTAAGCAGTATCTTTAGTAGACCTGTGTTCTGCCAGTGAATCACAGTCTTTGGTTTGCTCTACCCACAACATTATCTATGTGAACGTTCCAATTTAGTTTATTTGTAATTGTAATCCTTAAGTATTTAGTTGAATCTTTAGACTTCAGATTTGTGTGACTTATCGCATAATCAAAATTTAGCAGTTTTCTTTTAGTACTCATGTGAGTAACATCACACTTCTCTTTTTTCAGGGTCAATTGCCACTTTTCGCACCATACAGATATCTTATCTAAATCACTTTGCAATTCGTTTTGGTCATCTGATGACTTTACAAGGTGGTAAATGACAGCACCATCTGCAAACAATCTAAGATGGCTACTCCCTGGTTGTCTCCTATGTTGTTAACATACATCAGGAACAGTAGAGGGCCCAGAACACTTCCTTGGGGAACGCTGGATATTACTTCTGTTTTACTTGATGACTTGCCGTTCTGTTACTATGAACTGTGACCTTTCTGACAGGAAATCATGAATCCGTTTGCACAACTGAGGCGATATCCCATAGACACACAGTTTGGTTAGAAGACGCTTGTGAGGAACGGTGTCGAAAGCCTTCTGGAAATCTAGAAATATGGAATCAATATGACATTCCCTGTCGATATCACTCGTTACTTCATGAGTATAAAGAGCTAATGGTGTTTCACAAGAATGATATTTTCTGAATCTGTGCTAACTATATGTCAATAAACTGTTTTCTTTGAGGTACTTTATTATGTTCAAACACAGTATGTGTTCCAAAACCCTACTGCAAATCAACATTAGTGATATGGACCTGTAATTCAGTAGATTACTTCCACTTCCCGTTTTGGGTATTTGTGTGACTTGGACAATTTTCCAGTCTTTAGGTATGGATCTTTCTGTGAGTGAGCAGTTGTATATAATTGATAAATATGGAGCTATTGTATCAGCATTCTCTGAAAGGAACCTGACTGGTATACAATCTGGATTGGAGGCCTTACTTTTATTAAGGGATTTAAGCTGCTTTACTACACTCAGGATATCTACTTCTATGTTTCTCATCTTGGCAGTTGTTCTTGATTGGAATTCAGAAATATTTACTTTGTCTTCTTTGCTGAAGGAGTTTCTGAAAACTGTGTTTAATAACTCTGCTTCAGTGGCACTGTCATCAGTGACTTCACCATTGTTATCCTGCAGTGAACGTATTGATTGCATCTTCCCACTGGTGTACTTTATGTACGACCAGAATCTCGTTGGGTTTTCTGCCATATTCCAGGACAGAGTTTCATTAAAATAGCATTATTAAAAGCATCTCATGTTGAAGCGTGTGCTATATTTCGAACTTCTGCAAAACTTTGCCAATCTTGGGGATTTTACATTATTTTAAATGTGTCGTGCTTTTTCGTTGCTTCTGCAACAGTGATCTGACCTGTGTGTTCCATGTGGCATCAGTACCATCACTTATTAGTTTACGTTGCATATATCTCTCAATTGCCATCAATACTACATCTTTGAAATCACTTCAAGTCTTTTCTATGCTTACATGATCAGATTGAAAGGAGTGAAGATTGTCTCTTAAAAGGTGTTAAGAACATTTTTATCAGCTTCTTAAATAGATATCGTTGTGTTTCTTTTTTTAAGGATGTAGCTGTTACGGTATTCAGCTTAGCAGCAACTGCCTTGTGGTCACTAATCCCTGTATTTGTCATGAACTCCGTATTTGTCCAGGATTATTTGTTGCTGAGAGGTCAAGTATGCTTTCGCAACCATTTACTTTTTGAGTGGGCTCATGAACTAATTGTTCAAAATAATTTTCTGAGAAAGCATTCAGTACAGTTTCAGATGACCATTTATGCCTGCATCTGGCTTTAAACGTATAATTTTTCCAGCTTATTGAAGGTAGGTTGAAGTCACCACTGACTATAATTGTATGAGTGGGGTACCTATTTGAAATGAGACTCAAATTTTCTTTGAACTGTTCAGCAACTATATCTTCTGAGTCAGGAGGTTGGTAAAACAATCCAATTAATAGTTTAGTCTGATTTTCAAGTATAACCTCTACATATACTATTTTGCAGGAACTATCAGCTTCATTTTCACTACAAGGTAAACTACTTTTGACAGCAATAAATGCTCCACTAGCTGCCCGAAACCAGAGAAAATCTCCTTCGATCCAAAGCGACACACGTCATTGGTACCGACATAAGCTACCACCTGCAGTGGGCTGCACCCTATACTCTTCATGGCATCCGGAATAACTCCCCCCGGTATGCACATGGAGTGCACACTGGCTTCTTTCTCCTCCTTGGCAGCCATGATCCTAAAGGGCCCCTTCACACGCCTAACATTAGAGCTCTCAACTACCAGCAAACCCACCCTCTGTCAATTCCCAGACCTTGTGGGCCGAGAAGCTTCCTCTGGAACAGGGTGGATGATTGCATTCGGCTTAGAGACTTCATCAGCCACAGTTAATTGCCAAAACCTATTTGTCAAACAAACTGGGGAGGCCCTACGATCGGTCCCTCGGAAAGTCTTTCGCTGCCTGCCAGACTTTGGAATGATCTCCCACTAAACCATGGGTGAGGGGTCAACCTCAGTGCAGGCGGCACCCGGGGTGGCCACAGCAGTGGACCGATCGGGGGACACATGGGACGTGCTCAACGTCCTTCGCATCCCCGTGTCTGACACCCCACAGTGATGCCCTTGGCATCTGCTTCAAGCTGTTTGAAGGAAGCCAACACAGCCTGGAGCTGTGAGTGAAGGGTCACCAACTCGGCTCGCATCTGTACACAACAATCACAGTTCCTATCCGTTACTAAAGTCGCTCCTGTTTGAGGTTTGTAAAAATATGTAACAAATGAACGATGTATTCAGCTTATTAGCAGCAGGAATTTGAAGTGTTTTCTCACTGACGGTCTGCCCAACACTGAGCTACACTAACCAAAACAAATAAAGGCCTGTTCGATACGAGGGATCATAACAGTGGTGCTACTGTACGCTACACTGTTATTAAAATAAAAGGTTGTGCCTAGTAAGCACTCAAACATTCAAGAAATTACAAAAATAAACTAGTAAGTACACAGGTATCTGTAAATAAGTAACTCCTGTTGGAAGCTCGTAAAAATATATGACAAACGAACGGTGTACTCGCCTTATTCTGCTTTGCCACACAAGTCACTTTTTTCATTTAGTTCATGTGAAGCAGCTATTTCAATATTTACTTACTTCATCTGAAATTGTTTTAAACTTCCAATATCCAGCTTTTGTATACAGCCACCTAGGAAATTAGATTGACGTGTGCTAGCGAGTCGCACCTTGATCTTCAGACTGCTCGTAACTCACAGTTAGCTTCACAGAATTATTTCCCATGAAAACTGAATTTCTATCATAACTCAAATAATTCTTCATATCACTTTCGAACTGTCGAATCTTCAAAATTAATCCCTCGTGTATACTTCTGTGTTACAGCCCGACCGTCACCCTCGACCGCTAGTCACCAACTGAGTCCTTCCAACATCTCAAAAGCACATGTAGTCGATCTGGGATTCTCCCACTATTGGTGCCAAACTGATACAGCAAGATATGGCAGCTATTGGAAATGAGTTGTTACTAGCGATCTTTAGTAATGGATTGATCGTGATACGTTTACAGGACTGTGTGTTCTTTGGCAGGGGTCGGACGACATCACGACTTGACTATTGTGCAGTTACCTATAAACAGTTTGGCAGCTTTAGGAAGCTAAACACATTTATGAATGAACATTAACTATCTTTGTCTTTATAACCTCTGAGGATGTCTCCTGCAGAAAGAGTAAAGAGTGCAGAGGGAGAGGGAGGGGGGGGGGGGATACTGGACACAGAAACATACCTGAGATCACATTCTAATTCACATAAAACCATCACCACCAAGGTGACTGCACTTTGTTCAGAGCTGTAATGTATCCTCAAATACTTTACATTTACATCTTCCACAGGGTAGCAGTGCTGGTGTGGAGCTACGCGGAGGTGTGCCGCGGGCGCGGTTCCCCACCCCCTCCTGCGGGTCCTGCCGCACTCGCGGAGAGGTTACTGACAGCCCGCGGCTACCGCATTCTTCGGGTACACCACGCGGAGTTTGCAGGTGTCGGTGACAGCCTGGTGAAGAGGGTGCAGTTCCTGGAGAGGCGTCTCAAACAGCTGGCCACTGCACCGTCCCCTAACGGCTAGCTCTAGTCTCAGGTCAGTAGATGGACAGTGTCATTCAGAATTGATATTATTGTTTGTTTAAAATGCTTGCTTATTACTCTAGCTTGCAATGTATGCTTTCTGTCATATGTGTATAAGGAACAGAAACAATACTGCGTAACTGACTTTTCTGGATTTCAGTCAGTTGGCAAACTTGACTTGGTGCACCTGCAGAAATTTTCAGTTCTTTACAGTGGAAGTTAAACTGGGAAAGACAGAAGGGGAAAAAAGGTGTAACTCCCAGAAAATGACATACAGTATGACTGGAGCAGTGGAAGATCTCTGAGACTATTTGTGGACAATGCTGTTGTCTTCAGTGAAGTTACAACAGTAGATGAATGTAGCAAAATGCAGCTGTCTGTCACCCTCAGAAATGACTCTCCATTTTCGTACACTACTTATAAACGAGTTCTCAGTGAAAAGATTATCTTATAAAGGGCTGTCCATTTCCATCAACTAGTGCCCGTAATATCCGCTGCATTGTGCGGCTGCAACGTAATGTTGTCCATTTAGCTTCGTGGTTACGAAGTAACATTTGTCTTTCTGTCTTTTCATTTCTTCTTTGAACACCAATTTCGTGGTCACTTGAGAAAATGTATCTCTGCTGATGACTCATTTTCATTTGTCGCTAAAAACAGAAGCGGTTACCGTGAGTGAACATGAGCCGAAGTGTGCTCACATTTGTATAAGACTTCCCTCATTATAATGGTGATTTGACCATAAATTTTGCATTGTCTACATTATTTTAAATATCACCTACCAACTTTACAATATTATATGTTAATGAGGAGTAACAGCAACTAGAAAGCCAAAATGATTGTGGGAGATGCAAATCTTGAAAGAGTAAAGCTCTGAAGAAACTGAGGAAGGATCTTCCTTTTAATATTAGATGCTAAGTCGTGGTTCAAGAAGTACCCTACCTGACAAAAAAGGTGAAACACTCAGAAGGGGAGAAAGAAGCGAACTGAAACTTCACGGATAGGAAGGGTACGTGACGTTATTCGATTGATCGCAGAGTTGAGGCAAATTTACAAAGAACTTGGCAGTATGACCCCTCCTTATTACTAGTACTGCAGCCCCTCTGGCTGAGGTGTGTGCACTGATTGGGTTGGGAAAGGTGTCGTGAAGCCACTCCATCCTCTCCAGAGACAAACTGGCACACAACTGTTGTAACTGGTCCTCGATATCCTGTATACTGGCACTGGGACAAAGAAGATTCCGAAGACGGTTCCACACGTGGCCAATTGGGAAAACTTGTCAGTATCTTGTGGGCCACAGAGGTACCTAAGCATCGAGCAGGCATTTCCTAGAGATAAGTGCTGTGTCGCCCCCCCCCCCCATGAACCATGGACCTTGCTGCTGGTGGGGAGGCTTGCGTGCCTCAGCGATACAGATGGCCGTACCGTAGATGCAACCACAACGGAGGGGTATCTGTTGAGAGGCCAGACAAACGTGTGGTTCCTGAAGAGGGACAGCAGCCTTTTCAGTAGTTGCAGGGGCAACAGTCTGGATGATTGACTGACCTGGCCTTGTAACAATAACCAAAACGGCCTTGCTGTGCTGGTACTGCAAACGGCTGAAAGCAAGGGGAAACTACAGCCCTAATTTTTCCCGAGGGCATGCAGCTTTACTGTATGGTTAAATGATGATGGCATCCTCTTGGGTAAAATACTCCAAAGGTAAAATAGTCCCCCATTCGGATCTCCGGGCGAGGACTACTCAAGAGGACGTTGTTATCAGGAGAAAGAAAACTGGCATTCTACGGATCGGAGCGTGGAATGTCAGATCCTTTAATCGAGCAGGTAGGTTAGAAAATTTAAAAAGGGAAATGGATAGGTTAACGTTAGATATAGTGGGAATTAGTGAAGTTCGGTGGCAGGAGGAACAAGACTTTTGGTCAGGTGACTACAGGGTTATAAATACAAAATCAAATAGGGGTAATGCAGGAGTAGGTTTAATAATAAATAAATAAAATAGGAGTGCGGGTAAGCTACTACAAACAGCATAGTGAACGCATTATTGTGGCCAAGATAGACACGAAGCCCACGCCTACTACAGTAGTACAAGTTTATATGCCAACTAGCTCTGCAGATGATGAAGAAATTGATGAAATGTATGATGAGATAAAAGAAATTATTCAGATAGTGAAGGGAGACGAAAATTTAATAGTCATGGGTTACTGGAATTCGAGTGTAGGAAAAGGGAGAGAAGGAAACATAGTAGGTGAATATGGATTGGGGTAAGAAATGAAAGAGGAAGCCGTCTGTTAGAATTTTGCACAGAGCATAACTTAATCATAGCTAACACTTGGTTCAAGACTCATAAAAGAAGGTTGTATACATGGAAGAATCCCGGAGATACTAAAAGGTATCAGATAGATTATGTAATGGTAAGACGGAGATTTAGGAACCAGGTTTTAAATTGTAAGACATTTCCAGGGGCAGATGTGGACTCTGACCACAATCTATTGGTCATGAACTGCAGATTAAAACTGAAGAAACTGCAAAAAGGTGGGAATTTAAGGAGATGGGACCTGGATAAACTGACTAAACCAGAGGTTGTACAGAGTTTCAGGGAGAGCATAGGGGAACAGTTGACAGCAGTGGGGGAAAGAAGTACAGTAGAAGAAGAATGGATAGCTCTCAGGGATGAAGTAGTGAAGGCAGCAGAGGATCAAGTAGGTAAAAAGACGAGGGCTAGTAGAAATCCTTGGGTAACAGAAGAAATATTGAATTTAATTGATGAAAGGAGGAAACATAAAAACGCAGTAAATGAAGCAGGCAAAAAGGAATACAAACGTCTCAAAAATTAGATCGACAGGAAGTGCAAAATGGCTAAGCAGGGATGGCTAGAGGACAAATGTAAGGATGTAGAGGCTTATCTCACTAGTGGTAAGACAGATACAGCCTACAGGAAAATTAAAGAGACCTTTGGAGAGAAGAGAACCACTTGTATGAATATCAAGAGCTCAGATGGAAACCCAGTCCTAACCAAAGGAGGGAAAGCAGAAAGGTGGAAGGAGTATATAGAGGGTCTATACAAGGGCGATGTACTTGAGGACAATATTATAGAAATGGAAGAGAATGTAGATGAAGATGAAATGGGAGATGCGATACTGCGTGAAGAGTTTGACAGACCACTGAAAGACCTGAGCCGAAACAAGGCCTTGGGAGTAGACAACATTCCATTAGAACTACTGACAGCCTTGGGAGAGCCAGTCCTGACAAAACTCTACCATCTGGTGAGCAAGATGTATGAGACAGGCGAAGTACCCTCAGACTTCAAGAAGAATATAATATTTCCAATCCCAAAGAAACCAGGTGTTGACAGCTGAGAAAATTACCAAACTATCAGTTTAATAAGTCACAGCTGCAAAATATTAACGCGAATTCTTTACAGACGAATGGAAAAACTGGTAGAAGCAGACCTCGGGGAAGATCAGTTTGGATTCCGTAGAAATATTGGAACACGTGAGGCAATACTGACCTTACGACTTATCTTAGAAGAAAGATTAAGGGAAGGCAAACCTACGTTTCTAGCATTTGTAGACTTAAGCTTTTGACAATGTTGACTGGAATACTCTCTTTCAAATTCTAAAGGTGGCAGGGGTAAAATACAGGGAGCAAAAGGCTATTTACAATTTGTACAGAAACCAGATGGCAGGTATAAGAGTCGAGGGGCATGAAAGGGAAGCAGTGGTTGGGAAGGGAGTGAGACAGGGTTGTAGCCTCTTAGGCCTCAATGGGCTGTTACGTTTCAAAATGACATCCTGTGCTTCTCGACAGAGTGTAGGGGAACGACGCGGGAGACCCGCACCGCTGTATTAGGCTAGGTGCTAATGGAGGTGGTTTGCCATTACCTTCCTCGGACCGTAATGGGAATGAATGATGACGATGAAGACGACACGACAACACCCAGGCATTTTGGGGCAGGTGAAAATTCCTGACCCCACCGGGAATTGAACCCTGGACCCCGTGCTTGGGAAGCGAAAACGCTATCACGAGACCATGAGCTGACTCGCCAGTATTGATCATCTGGGATAGCCATACATTGCTGAGTGCAGTGTAATGCCGTTTGACAGCAGTCCACCATTCCGTACGCAGCCATTTTTGTTGTGGTGTTAACAGCAGCGTACGCAGCGGATGATAATAGTGACAGTCACCGACCAATGTTGTAGGGTGCTACAGAATGTTGTTCTCAGATGGTAGGCACAGACTTGGAGGGGTTACAATGTGCTCGGTAACCAATATGGTGACCGTCACTTTTGGTGGTCAGGCGTGGTCGACTGGAAACTGCCGAGGGGTATGCCTGCCCTTACGTTCCCTTGTAGTCCCACGTCAGATGACTGTAGCCTCTGAATGCCTGACAAATCTGGGTACTGCACTATTTGATCGGACCCTTTTGAACTCTTTCAGGTGCTGAGAATGCTCTATAATACGAGTGTGCTGCATACCTGTGTCCTTAATAGTGATCGCTCAACATCTGATACTGTTTGTGCCAGTTATATCCGCTGTCAGATCTGGTAACAAAGCTAATTGTGAACAACATTCTTGTGGCTGTTGTAACTGTCACAGAGGATTGTGGCTTTTAGTCATTTACATAGCATTTGATGGTGAGTATGTACACAAAGTTACATTGACATCCCTCTGTGTATTCTAGGTACTTCACTTTTTCTGTTAGGCTATGTACTTTCGAACATAAAGATGTACATAACAAGCAGTAATAATGTGCTGTGGGTGCACACTTTTTTTGCATTTATTTAGCAAACTGACACAGAGTCGGTTATGTTGTAGTGTTTCTTCGACAATGTTATATGTAATTGCTGTGACTATATTGTCACTGCTAAATCTACAACCATTTTTAGGTTGGAAACATCTTTGTCATAGTGTTCAGTCCAAAGACAGGCTTGATGTAGATCTCAGCACTAATCTATTCTGTGTAAGTGCCTTAATCTCTGCAAAGCTATTACAACACACATTCTTTTGAGCATTTTTCCTATAGTCAAACCTGGTGGGAAGTCTTTCTTCATTAATTATCCAATCTGCTGACTTGATCATTCCTCTGTAGCACCGCATTCGTGCTGCTCTTCTCCTCTTGTCTGGACTATTTATCATCTATGTTTCGTATAAGGCTACACCACCAACAAATAGGAATGGGAAAAACCACTCAGTTAAAACTGGTACTGATATTTTAGTTCTGAATAACAGGTATTTTTTGGCATTTGTTTGGTCGTGATTATAACAGGTATTTTTATTTTTTACTGACAGTCAGGTATAAAACTGATATACCAGTTCACCATATCAGTGGTCCTGAAAATTTTGGTTTTCAAATAAACCTTTTTTAAAAACAGGTTTAGTAGGGTGTTCTGCTTGGTTTCATCTTTGAACAGTTGTTTCTTATGAAAGGGCAATTGACATGTAATCATTCGTGATAAATGTTATATTTTGCCTGAAATTGTTCATTTTAATTTTTTGTAAGAGTATTTTGTCAGTAAAAATCAGTTGTATTCAAATTCCCATGAAACAGAAAACATCTGTATATATTTGACCAAAACAGACTTTTAATTCAAAATAATTAAAAAGAGAGAATGCTACAAATTATACACAAAGTCTTATAAATTATAAACTTAACAATTTGTTCGTAGTTTACACCAAAAATAGAAAGTAGTTGATCTGCTGCCTGTGTCTACATTGTTGTTGTTGTTGTTGTTGTTGTTGTGGTTTTCAGTCCTGAGACTGGTTTGATGCAGCTCTCCATGCTACTCTATCCTGTGCAAGCTTCTTCATCTCCCAGTACGTACTGCAGCCTACATCCGTCTGAATCTGCTTAGTGTATTCATCTCTTGGCCTCCCTCTACGTTTTTTACCCTCCACTCTGCCCTCCAATACTAAATTGGTGATCCCTTGATGCCTCAGAACATGTCCTACCAACTGATCCCTTCTTCTAGTCAAGTTGTGCCACAAATTCCTCCTCTCCCCAATCCTATTCAGTACCTCCTCATTAGTTATGTAATCTACCCATCTAATCTTCAGCATTCTTCTGCAGCACCACATTTCGAAAGCTTCTATTCTCTTCTTGTCCAAACTATTTATTGTACATGTTTCACTTCCATACATGGGTACACTCCATACAAATACTGTCAGAAACAACTTCCTGACACTTAAATCTATACTCGATGTTAACAAATTTCTCTTTTTGAGAAACGCTTTCCTTGCCATTGCCAGTCTACATTTTATATCCTTTCTACTTCGACCATCATCAGTTATTTTGCTCCCCAAATAGCAAAACTCCTTTACTACTTTAAGTGTCTCATTTCCTAACCTAATTCCCTCAGCATCACCCGACTATATTCGACTACATTCCATTATCCTCATTTTGCTTTTGTTGATGTTCATCTTATATCCTCCTTTCAAGACACTGTCCATTCCGTTCAACTGCTCTTCCAAGTCCTTTGCCGTCTCTCACAGAATTACAATGGCATCAGCAAACCTTAAAGTTTTTATTTCTTCTCCATGGATTTTAATACCTACTCCGAATTTTTCTTTTGTTTCCTTTACTGCTTGCTCAATATACAGATTGAACAACATCGGGGAGAGGCTACAACCCTGTCTCACTCCCTTCCCAACCACTGCTTCCCTTTCATGTCCCTCGACTCTTATACCTGCCATCTGGTTTCTGTACAAATTGTAAATAGCCTTTTGCTCCCTGTATTTTACTCCTGCCACCTTCAGAATTTGAAAGAGATTATTCCAGTCAACATTGTCAAAAGCTTTCTCTAAGTCTACAAATGCTAAAAACGTAGGTTTGCCTTTTCTTAATCTAGCTTCTAAAATAAGTCGTAGGGTCGGTATTGCCTCACGTGTTCCCATATTTCTACGGAATCCAAACTGATCTTCCCCGAGGTCGGCTTCTACCAGTTTTTCCATTCGTCTGTAAAGAACTCGCGTTAGTATTTTGCAGCCGTGACTTTTTAAACTGATAGTTCGGTAATTTTCACATCTGTGAACGCCTGCTTTCTTTGGGATTGGAATCATTATATTCTTCTTGAAGTCTGAGGGTATTTCGCCTGTCACATACATTTTGCTCACCAGATGGTAGAGTTTTGTCAGGACTGGCTCTCCCAAGGCTGTCAATAGTTCTAATGGAATGTTGTCTACTCCCAGGGCCTTGTTTCGACTTAGGTCTTTCAGTGCTCTGTCAAACTTTTCCCGCAGTATGATATCTCCCATTTCATCTTCATCTACATCCTCTTCCATTTCTATAACATTGCCCTTAAGTACATCGCCCTTGTATAGACCCTCTATATACTCCTTCCACCTTTCTGCTTTCCCTTCTTTGCTTAGAACTGGGTTTCCATCTGAGCTCTTGATATTCATACAAGTGGTTCTCTTTTCTCCAAAGGTCTCTTTAATTTTCCTGTAGGCAGTATCTATCTTACCCTACGTGAGATAAGCCTCTACATCCTTACATTTGTCCTCTAGCCATCCCTGCTTAGCCATTTTGCACTTCCCGTCGATCTAATTTTTGAGACGTTTGTATTCCTTTTTGCCTGCTTCATTTACTGCAGTTTTTTATTTTCTCCTTTTGTCAATTAAATTCAATATTTCCTCTGTCACCCAAGGATTTATGCTAGCCCTCGTCTTTTTACCTACTTGATCCTCTGCTGCCTTCACTACTTCATCCCTCAAAGCTAACCATTCTTACGGTGTCTTTATCTGCTTTTAGCACTTTGAAATGTGCAACTTAGCACGAACAATAGAGTACTCTAACCTAAGTTTTCACCTTTTCGCACCGACTATTCGTGATGCCCAAATAGTGTACGATCCTCAATTACAACATAATTTTTGAGCAGAGATTTTTAATAATTAGAATCAGGAGGAGAATAATGGTGAATTTTTTAGTATTCAACCAATCATTACTTTTCAAGAAAAGCAGCAAATGATGGACAGACTAAACTTTCATTTGTTTACCTACTTTGTTTAATATTTTGTTTCTACGTATCTTGAAAAGTGTTCTGCAGAAACCTGAGTGAGTCCTAGAATATTTTGATCGTTGTTCAGTGTCTACCTTTTTTGACAGAAATAATAGCAATAAAAAACAAAAAAATTATTTCAGGGGATGGTTATTTTAAGCAATAAGGCTAAACTGGAGATGAAAAAAAATCAGAAACCAGTTGTTTCAGCAATAACTGCCTTCCCTACTGACAAATAGTTGTAAAAGTAAAACTTCCATACACTTAAATTTGTGTTTGAAGTTAACATTATTATTTAAAGCTTTACTTGCTATTTTTGCCTGTCTGCATTTCATATCCTCTCTACTGCTGCCACCATCAGTTCATTTTCTGCCCAAATAACAAAGCTTATTTACTACTTTCCCCATTTTGTAATCTAATTTGAGAAGCAGTTGTTGTAATTGGGTTGCATTCCCCACCACCTTTGCTTTTCTCTTCTCAGTGTATGTGTTGTAACTAAAAAATAAAACAATGGAAAGTTCAGGATGGGATTAACAACAATATAAAAATGTAGATTGGTGCTCACCACATAGATGCAGGCAACCACAATGTAAAAGACTGATGAACTTTTCAGCTCTTAGACAGAAGGGTTCTTCTTTGGAACAGAAATTTGTGTGTTCCAAAGAAGGCCTTCTCTGCCCAAAAGTTCAAATATTTAGCAGTCTTTTTCATTGTTCCGCCTCCTCTGTTTGGTGAGTAGCAATCTGTTTTCTTCTTACTGTAATGTCTCTTTAAGACTCTGTTCATTCCATTCAGCTGTTATTTCAAGTCCTTTTCCATCTCTGACAGAACGATATGTGTTACATTACAGTTATTTACAATAGAAATTAATGTATGTAAATGATATGATAGTAAAAAAAATCTGGCTGGTACAGAAAAAGACATGTGCTGGGAGAGTTTCGAGTGGATGTAGGATTGAATGTAGGTATTACTTCTTTAAGGTAGGCAGTGGAATGCCTTTTGGTGGGATGTAGGAAGGAGTTTGGGAAGAATAGTTCTAGAGTCTGTGCATAAGCAAAGTGAACTCAGTGCAGGTAATATACGTTGTCTAGTCCCAGTCATATGTGATAGCAAGTAATGTGGGATGATGAGAGAGCTGCTAGAAGGATGTGGCATGGAGTATTTCTTAATAGACCATTTTTGGAGCATAGTGTCTTAGCAATCTTACTCAAGAGCTTATTCATTGTGGGAAAGGGACTGCTTATCACGACTGATAGGCCGTTCGTGAATGGCAATGCAGTGAGGGTGGCAAACTTTGGGAAGGAAGCTGTCAAAATGACAGAACTTGTTGATGTCAATACCCAGTAAGGTGGCAATCTGACCACAAGGTGAAACGAAACAAATTGGGTGTCTGCTGTCTTACACACAAACTTTCACCTACACTCATGTTGTAATTGAATACTACGATTCACATTGTTGTGCCCATTCAAAATCTGTAATCTTCTTCCTCATAACTGTGACTGGACTGCTTTGGTCCCCAAATAACTTTTAATCTAAAGCCAGATGTACGAAGTTGAGCTACATTGTTGCAGCCTGTGTCAAGTTCTTGTGTCGCAGGACCATAATTTTTATGTATCATATACAAGATACGCTGCAAAGTAATATACAGTATGGCCAAAATAAAAACGGCCTCACACCATAAGCAACACATTGTCATTTTCTTATTTTCACCCATCTTTCTATAGTGTGGCAACCGTTGTTAATTGTCACAGCTTCCACTGTTATTTGTTGTAACCTTTTAAAAACACATTCTACTTTTAAATAAAATTGTTTTCCTACGGTTTAATATGCATGTTATTGACGCAGGGCCGCATTTATCTTGGACATAGCGTATTATGCGATTGAGAAAAATTATCAAAGAAGATTCTTATTTTCAATGTTTTTGCCGTCTTTTAGATTTATTAGCTGTGTCTTAAGTCTTCAAAGTTGTGTTGAGTTCTACACTTCATTTTGTGTGTAGATTTTAAAGTTTGAAGACAAATTAATTTATTATTTTTGTTTTTGCAGGTTGCACAGAAGAAGGTACAGTGACATTGTAGCAATGGACAGGAACTGGACAGTGTGAGCAAAGGCAGAAACAGGAATATCTGGACAAGAGAACTGCTCTCTCTCTCCATAATTTATTGTTTTGTCTTTACGTGTGGTGTTAATGTGGTGGTGTGTAGTGCTGCTGATGTCAAACTAACAATGTGACCATTATTTATAAATATTACTATTTAATTGCTGTTCAGAGTAATGTTTTTATTTGCTGTGGCATCCGATAAATTGACTTTCACACCTTCACTGCAGAATGGATGGTTAGTGTGCTCGTAGTATCGGTACTTGGCACTCATAGCATCCACTGTGACAGTTATGTTATAACTGTCTAAAGGACTCAACATTTGCAAGCTCTTAAAAATTGATATGATGGATACCAATTTATGTGGTACTTATACCCCCTCTCTACAGCAATATACAATCACCAACACTACTATTCATCATAATGCGCCTACAATACAAAACTAAACAACGTAACACAAACAGAAATTTTGGAGATATCAGATTATCCTTGATTTGTAAAAAAAAATATATTTCTTTTAGAAAGCATTTTAAAAATCTGTTTTTATCATTTTGGCAGTGCTTTCCTCGAGAGTTCAGCCAAATGTTTCCAAAGATCTAAAAGTAGTATCCCAGATTCCATTTACTTTGGTGGTCCTCTGTTGCATCTGTAGGTTCTAAGTACTATTCAGTGAATTTGCTTATTTATGTTGGCTGTAACATGTTTGAATGAAGTAAATCTGTAACTGAATGAGAAGCTATTTCTTGTGTTTCAGGTAAGTTTAATTTTCTGAGTACTGTTCTAGCAATAGAAAGAAGAAATCCTCATCTCGGAAAGAACTGTTTGAAGTTTTAAACATTTAACAGAGTTCTTTGTAGTCATCTTCATAACCACACTAATGCTTGCATGAGGAACAACATATTGGGGTGTGCTTGTGTTTCATTAAATTACTTGCATACTGCTCAAAATGATTTGAATCTAGTTCAAGAAAGAAAGGAAACACTCAGTCTTATATTGGACAGAGACCACATTTCATCATTTCAAGTTGATGGTGATACAGACACTAAGAATACAAAAAAATTAGGACTGACTAATCAAAATTACAAACTGTTTTATTGATGTAAAGTATGTGCCAGAATGTTAAAATGATACCTATTCTGAACTTATGCCATTTATTGATTGTCTGCATTTTGATGAAGGTGAACTATGAGGTCTGTTCAAAAAATTCCACAACTTTGTCCACAAAATTCTTCTATGCTTACCTTTTACTTGTGCTTGGTCTCTTTCAAAATACTCTCTTCCACAATTGACACACAACTCTCAATACCATTTCCACTTCCAGAAGCAGTCTTGATATGCCTCATGTTGGATTGCGCAAAGCGTCATCTGCGAGTTGTCTTTTATCTCACCTATCATTGCAAATCGTTGTCCTTTCAATGGCATTTTTCATTTTGGAAATAAGAAAAGGTCCGCAGGGGCCAGATACGGAGAGTATGGAGGATTAGACAGCACAGTGATTTCATTTTTAGTGCAATAGTCATGCATCAACATGGATGAATGTTCATGTGTGTAATCATTATGCAAGAGCCGTGAATTGTCTCACCAAATTTCAGGCCATTTCCTTCTCAAGTTTTCTTGCAGGCATCACAGCACGTCCTGATAGTACCACTGATTAACGGTTTGACCTTTTGGCATGAATCAACTATGAACTAATCCTTTAAAGTCAAAGAAAACTGTAAGCATGGCTTTTACATTTGATCTGATCTGACAAGCTTTGTTTGGTCTTGGAAAGTGTTTCCCAACCCTTTGTTAAGATTGAACCTCGGTATCCAAAAGCTCGTCACAGATTGAGAGGCAAAGGTCTTTCTGGTCTTGACTCATGAGCCATGGGATGAACTTGGTAGCAACACAGTGCATTCCAAGATGCTGTTCAGGATTTCATGGCGATCCAACTGAAATGTTACATTCTTCTGGACAGTCAGTCTTTGGTTGGCACGTACAGTTTTGGTGATGCTGCCAATATGAATGTCATTTGTAGTTATCAAAGGGTGTCCTGAACGAGGGTCATCTTTAATTTCCGTCTGGCCATTTTTAAATCATGTGAACCGTTTGTAAGACGGAGTATGGCTTAAACACTCATCACCGTAGGCTTCCTGCATCATCTCGTGAGTCTCTCGAAAGATTTCCTTGAATTTCACCCAAAATTTAATGTAGATGCATTGGTTCTGTAAATTTGCCATCTCAAAATTCGCAAACTGTATGGCACAACATTGTACTCAATACAGCACTGTAGGATAACTAGCAACCATACAGTGAAACTTTTGGCAGTTACACGTTAAATACAGGGATGTGCAGGGATGCCAGCTGCATTTCGCTCCAACACACCATCGGCGCGAAATTATGAATGTTCCAGAATTTTTTGAACAGACCTCATAAAATAAACAAAAAGGAATGGTTTACAGCAATTTTTGGACTGTTTCTTCTCTGCCTTTTTTGCTTATTAAACCTGTTGTTTGTGGTATCACTATATTTAATCATGATCATCCTAGTAGCACAGCAGTAAAATTTATCTCTTTGTAGTCATGAATAGTTGGCTGTTTCTTTCGAATATGCTGCTATTTGTGTAGTTGCCATTATGGCGTGACATGAGAACACAGCTGTCCCCCCCCCCCCCCCCCTCCCTCCCTCCCCACCCTCTCCTCCTCCAAATACATATCGGATTTTGCTTCTATACCGTCATGAGAATGTTACAATATCTCTTGCTTCTGAAAACATTGCCTGCTCATTGCTCTCTCTTTCACTTTGAAGAACTAACTGGCACACACCGTTTAATTCCTGTCATATGTCACGATGAGCGTCAACATCATCGCAGCAAGAAACATGCAATACGACACTGGCCCCTACTAGACTTTTACCCTCTCCTGCAGAAATGGATACTGTTGTTGAACATTTGTTCAGTTTTAAAGTCAGTTTGATTCCTACTAAGGGATTCAAGCAAACTGCAGTTTAAATGTGATAGTAGTGTGTATAGATTCCTATGGTTGGTGGGATAGTGTAATTTGCTGCCCACTCATTTCCTTTGTTAAACATTTCATTCTGGATTAATTTTCCTTCGCGTTTCAACAATGTCACCATTATGTTCTAAAGCTGATTAAAAAATGGTAACATTTTTACCTCGTATTCTAATGTGTGAATAGTGACCGAATTTCTCATCTGCAATCCACTAAGTCTCTTATAACCAAATAAAATATTGGTCTGCGTTCTCAATCAACTGATGTTTTTTGACTGACAACATTTCCGATGTAGAATGATATCTTTTCTTTAAAAGTGGCATTAATGTTTGTATATAGTATCCATGCACGTAAGATAACATTTATATCAGACATGTTCAAATACAACAAAAGTTTGTAAGATGATAGAATTTAATGTTGTTTCCTAATGTGTTTCAGAAAATTGTCAAATTTTATCAGAGCACTAGACTGCGGTAATGGCTAGTTCATAGTTTCTCGCATATCTCTTGCACTAACACCACATGAGCCAGTGTCACGTGATTGATTGAACAATGTCGATTCCATATCAAGTGCTTCGGCGTATTGGGAAATCTTGAGCTTCTTGCCAAGTGCTGACCTTGCAAATTCTTCAAAATAAATCTGCACATGACCTTAGGCCAAAGCTTCATCTTTAAATGTAAGACGACACTTATAAATTTAAGACTACCCCTATAAGCCCTACTAAGCAATGTAAAAATATTTACTTCAGCAGCAATAGTTTAACCTGTGAATATAAGATGACACTGTATGTTTCGAATGACGAATATGAGAAAAAAATCTCATCTTACGATCGGGTAAATATGGCATGTGGAGAGTTCCTAAAAAGTCAGTGTTCAACTACCATTATTGCTGCTATTATCAATCATCCTTCCAAGTTAGTAGCGGTTTTCTAATGATTTTACATCATCAGGACATATCTAATCATTTTATAAAAATAGCGCAGAAACAATCTTGAATACACAACAGACATAATTGTGGCATAATTAATAAAACAATGACATAGAAGTAATTGCAAATTTGGTGGTACATACAGGAAAGTACTGGGTGATAATGATGTGTTAGTTGAAGTAACAGAAGGTGGAGAAAAATAATACAAAAGGAAATTGGAACATTATGTACAGAAGGACTGTGAAGGAAGACAGTTAGTAGACATTGAGTACCAATAGATTCTTCAAACTCCTTTTTAACTGTAATTAATTTGTAGCAAAACTTTTGGTATCATTGGTATGCTGTTGAAAATATTTGATCATGAATAATGAATAAATTTGTGAACCAAAAAACCTTGAGAACTGAAGTAGGTTGACGTGATACTGAGCTCTGCTTTTTTAAAGTGAGCTATAGGATACAAAATGGTGTTGTATTATTATGTCAAAATTTGCTTAGTAATGAATATACTGAGCAGGAATAAATAGTATACACAATTATTCAAAGAGGCTTCTACCTGACATTATTGAATTCACATCACAAATAATTATTGATATTAAATGCTTCTGAACTTTGGAAACTTAAGTATTGCTTGATCAACTATCCTAAAACCTTATATCATCTGACATTACAAAATAAGTATATCAGATTTACTTACCCATTACAGCAGTTCTTTTAAAAGCTCCTGTTGTTATTATCAGGTTGTAATCCCAACAATATAATGTCATACAATAGGAAACAGTCTTCATACTTTATGTGCTGGGTGAGAACTTTTTACAGATTGTCAAATGTCTATATGAGTATTTATGACAGTGAATCAGATGTAAATCATTTACTGGTGTCCATTATAATTTTGTTAGTAGCCATTTCTAGTACTACACTCTATTTTGTATTTATCACAATACCTGCAAATATAATTTGTAATATGTGACAATGCAACTGATAAAACAACATTCATACTGGGTGGTTATAATTAAAGTGTAGCTACTCACGGAGGTCCAGTGTGGGTTGTAATTATCATATGGCAGCGAAACTTAGCAGATATCCCAATGCATTAACTTGAAACCCATTTATGCTGGAAAAAAATTAATTCCAGTTTTGGTGACCAGGTGCACATCTGGCACTGTACACCTTTTGTATGACAGAATGATATCCGAGCTGTCATCTGACAATCTGTAATGTGAGTGAACAGTATGGCTATCTAGAAGAGAGACAGCACACTGTTAGTGAAACTGTTTTATGTAATCGGCAGCAATTGTAGTGCTGCATTAGGACAGTATCGCTGACCGAAAGGTCTGAGGAGAGGCCCAGTGTCATTACTTGGTTTAAAGAAGATGATAGGGTTTAGGTAGCTGTGGTTCCTAGAAGAGAAAGGCATCCTATCCCGGAGTAAGTTATAGAAGAGAATGCTGTTGTTGTAAAAGACCACACAGCACGCAGTGCTTGCACGTTGTTGCGAGATTTGTCCATCCTGTGGTCAACAGTACGGAAAGTTTTGTGGCCTATTTTACACTGGTACCTGTACAAGATCCAGACGGTGCAGCAACTGAAACCTCACGATCTGCAGCAGCATTCTGAATTTGCTCTTAGATTTCTGGCACGGATCAAATTTGATGACATGTGACCAGGCAATATTCTTAGCAGTGACGAGGCACATTTTACACTACAGGATGCAGTGAACTGGCTGAATTTGGGGGAGTGTTAATTGCATGTTGTGCACGTAGAGCCTTTGTACTTGCCATATGTGACTTGTGTGGGTTCACAAGTGGCTTTATTCTTGGTCGAATATTATTAGAAGATAAGTTGCTACTCACCATATAGTGGAGATGCTGAGTCGCAGATAGGCACAAAAAAAAGACTTTCTTACTTAAAGCCTTGGGCCAGTGGCTTTCGTCAACAACAGACACAGATACGCACACACACCTCACGCACACCACTGGTTTCAGTTGTGTGTGTGAGTTGCATTTACATGGGTATGTGTGTGTGCGTATCTGTGTCTGTTGTTGACAAAACCACTGGCCGAAAGCTTTAAGTGTGAAAGTCTTTTTGTAGTGCCTATATGTGACTCGGCATCTCCGCTATACGGTGGTTAGCAACTTTCCTTATCATAATATTGTTACATTCCATCCTGGATATTCCATTGTTCAATGTTGTATTTACTATTCTACTTTTCTTGTGGTTTTTTTTCTGCATTTTACTCCTCTCTCTCTCTCTCTCTCTCTCTCTCTCTCTCTCTCTCTCTCTTTCTTTCAGTATTTCTTGTAGGCTAACATATCACAAATTTCTGGTTCAAAGAGCTTGATTTTATGTGTTTTATGTGAATCTCCTTGCCTGCCCCCATTGTTAACTAAATCTGTTTCAACTATTATCAACAAAACATGAAGAAAAGTTTGCATTGCCAAATAACAACACCTCACAGTGTAGGGTTAAACTTAATGACTATTGCTATGTGTTCCAAGAAATTGACCTGTATTTCTGCATCTAATAGATTTTCAGTTAGCACAGCAAACTCACCTGCAAATGCCAGCCAATTTAGTTAATACACTGCTTTTGCCTTCCCAGTTTTATTGGTGATACTTGATATTTTATAGATTTTTTTTATTCCATATGTTAAATTGCAGCAGTGTGACAATGCAATTTAAACGTCATTCGTAGAACAAATTGGGCCATTGTTTGCCATTCTTCTCTAAGTTAAATATCTCACCTCCAGAATACCAGGAATAATTGCTTATCATTCTTAACATTTCAATACATTTTGCCTTAAAGCAATGTCCAACTGACATTTGGGCTGTTTCAGGAAGAATATATTAAAAGAAAATCGATGTGGTACATAACAATGAAAGTTCAAAGTTCACAGTACAAAAAGTAAAAAATAATAACTTATAAAATTATTATTTGTTGTGTGCGTGAGTTTCGAATTCTTTACAGAAGAAGGTTTTGGATGAAAACTTAGTGTGTAACAGCCTTTTCGTTGCGCCTGTCTGCAACTAAACGTCTCATCTTTACGGCAAGTAGCAATCAATCCTTTTCATAATTGTTGATATCCCAAAATGGACTTTACACTATTTTATTTTTTACCACTATTATTATAAAACAGACAAGACGACATGTACCTACCAACAGGAGGTGCAGTTCCCAGCACTACTGATGGAAGCACACAAAAATAGATGCAAACAATTCTAGCTTTCAGAAGAATACATTCCTACTCCAGAGAGGGAAGTGAAATTGTTTGGGAGAGATTACTCAGAACCCAGGATGATTATATGTAATAGCAATAGAAAACAAGGTGGATGTTGATAATTTCCCTGTAAGGTAAGTTTCTGTGTAAATAAAATGATTTGTTGTCATTTGGCAACTTCATGCATTCAGTCATAGCACTGTCTTGTGCTTGTATAATTAACTGGCACTCATTGCTCATGAAGTTTGTGTGATGTCAGTGGTTTTATGCTATTTGTATTATCCAATAAGATAACATGAGTACTAAAAAAGTCTGACTGGAGTGGCCACAGGTAGCGGTCATGTATTGAAGTGTGCTTGCTTGTGTAAATGTGAGCGTGTTTCTCTTTTCTGAAAAAGGCTTTAGCCAGAAGTTTATGTATAGCAATCTCTTCATTGTGCCTGTCTGCAACTCAACGTGTCATCTGTACCGTGAGTAGCAATCTATCCTTTTCCTAATATTGTTGATATTCGAACCTGGACTGTACATTGTGTAAAGTTTATTTTATGGATTATGATGCACATAATTTAAAACTTCCCGGCTAATAGTCCATGGTCAATGTGGAAAACTTTCTCCTAATGTTTCCTTTCCGACTGCAGGGGAAATCTTCAGAGGTAAAGTGGCAAACTGCAACCAGAACTTGAGGGAGTGCCAAATATATAGACAGTGTATAGATAACTGAAGTCCATCATGTGACGTCGGCTGTAATATTATCTTTGGTAATGCCAACATTCTCGATTGAAAGCAATCAATTGTCATTCTTACGTTGCAGTGTTGACACTCAAATTTTATCTGATTTAGTGCTTTCCTCTTTTCTGTTCAAATTGATACTGTGTTTATAAATTTCAATAGCCTCTCTAGACTTGCACACATGATAATGCAATATTTTCAATATGACACTCATCTCACTGAATTTTATTTCCTGATCACCCTCTTGGTAAACATGTTCCGCTTCTGCCCCGTATGTACCAGCTTCTGCCCCGTATGTACCAGCTGGTAATTCCTCTTGTGTTCAACCAGACAAGAGTTACTTCTTTCCATGGTACAAATATGGACTAGTCCACAAATATAAGGAATTTTATATACAGCTGGTGTAGCCAAAGGATGTACGTCTTCAGCAGATCTAAATGTTCTTTTATCTTCCTGGTGGGTCTGAAGACAGTTTCCACACCATACTTGCTCAACATTTTCCCAATGCCATCTGTAATCTTACTGATGAACAGAAGTAAATCTTTCCCCTTGGGCGGCCATTGTTCCTCGTTGATCCTAATTCTTCCTAGGGCGAAGTGGTCGATCTGTCTCATTTTTAGAATAACCATTCTTCTTGAATGTCGACCTTAGAGGTTCAACCCCATCTTTTGAGTAAATCAGTTCACAAATTTTGTATGCCATATCTACCAAGGTTGTAATGACGCCTCTTTTTTTGTCTGGGGTCGTGGTTAGATTCTTTATGAAGGTAATGGTCACTATTTGTGGCTTTTCTGTATTCCCTATGGCCCAACGTCCCATCCCCTTGCTTGATAAGACACACATCCAAAAAATTCTGTTGGCCATTATTCTGTTTCCATCGTAAATTATGTTTTCAGATTGATACTGTTGAAATGTATCAGGAAGGCATCCCACCCCTCTGCACTGTGACTCCATACCACAAAAATATCACCGACGTAACAGTACCACCTTACTGGTTTTTTACTGGCAATCTATACAATACCTGTTGTTCAAAAATCTCCAGAAACATATTGGCCACGGTTGACTAAAAGTGTTGCCCATAGCCACTCTGTCAATCTGTTCATAAAAATCATTATTGTGTTGAAAATAGGTTGTGGTGAGGCAGTGTCTGAATAAACCCACAATGTCTGCTGGAAAATATCTGGTATACATGAGATGTCTTCATCCACCTGAATCATGGTAAGCAACAAGAGATAGTTTTGAGTGTCATTATTAAACACGTACTGCTGATTACTGTAACTATTGCTTCAGGTACATGCACACTGGCTTTATTTCTTGCTTTGGGATGACAACTTCTGAAATTCCCATTACATCTGGCATTATCTGAAAAATTCCTTCTTTCCTTTTATCTTTTCTTCTTTTTCTATTTTCTTTTTTCCCTATATATCTCTTCTGATCCCTGTTTCTGTCGGAACTGTTTGCTACTGCAATTCAGAGAACAGCATTCGAACCAGTACTCAACAGTGTTCACTCTATAATTATTTCTTCTCATGCCATTTACTACGCTCAAATAGGTATCTGCCTTGTTTGTCTGCCTGTCTTCTGGCTTTGCAGCTTTTTTCGTGGCTGACATAACATTCGTATGTCTTGCAGCACACGTTGCTACCGAATCGGATCCTACCGAGTTCGATCTGTTATCTGCTTCTAACATGACCTTCACTGTGTTCGATCCTACAATTTTCAGGATTATGGATCCCAGCGTATCTCTCTTCTTTTCTGCAGTTCTTCCTGCAGGAACTTCAGACTTATGAAATAAAACACTGTTGCTGTACTTCCCGCTGGAGCAGACATTCTTTTGCTGTTCTCAAGATAATATGCTTTCCACATATCCACACACTTTTTGTTTGGTAAAATTGTGACCTAAGAGGCCAGTAAACAATACATCTACCTCTGCTCCAATTACTTGGAACTCATGTAACAAGTTCCAACTGTTACCCATTTGTAGATCCTGCGTATCCTAATACTTTCTCTCAGGTCACACACATCTGTTTCCTAACAAATATCTTTCTTTATTCAGCTAACGTGAGCACCACTACCCATCAGAAATTTCACAGGGTTTTGTTTTGCATGTTTACAGATTAAGTTGGCATAATATTCCATTTTCATTTGTGCCATCTACTGTTAATATGATATCTGGTGAGGTGTAATGTGACTGCATCATTATACCAGCCTGTAGTTTCCCTGATACCGACATTTTCTCTAACTGTGGCAAACTGGGACACTCTTTGGGATAATGTTCACATCAATTGCAGGTAAAGAACTTATTGATTTCGTATTTTTAAAAGGTGCAGCATGCCCTGGTAGATTGTGTAGCATACACCATACCAGTTTCATCCTATCTGCTCTTGAGTCACTTCCCCTTATCCAGCAATTCTTTGTGCACTGCCCCAAGTGTCCTTTTGCGCTTTTCTGTTCAGCAGTCATTCACTATAGGTCCTCTTTCACCGCAGTTGTAACATATTCACTCAGTTTTCTTCAATATCCCAGAAGTACTTGAAGTACGCCCCATAGGCTTTTCTTTAGCAGAAGTTATGGCACCCCCCCCCCCCCCCCCCCCCCCCCCATGAACCATGGACCTTGCCGTTGGTGGGGAGGCTTGCGTGCCTCAGCGATACAGATAGCCGTACCGTAGGTACAACCACAACGGAGGGGTATCTGTTGAGAGGCCAGACAAACGTGTGGTTCCTGAAGAGGGGCAGCAGCCTTTTCAGTAGTTGCAAGGGCAACAGTCTGGGTGATTGATTGATCTGGCCTTGTAACAATAACCAAAATGGCCTTGCTGTTCCGGTGCTGCGAACGGCTGAAAGCAAGGGGAAACTACGGCCGTAATTTTTCCCGAGGGCATGCAGCTTTACTGTATGATTAAATGATGATGGCGTCCTCTTGGGTAAAATATTCCGGAGGTAAAATAGTCCCCCATTCGGATCTCCAGGCGGGGACTACTCAAGAGGATGTCGTTATCAGGAGAAAGAAAACTGGCGTTCTACGGATCGGAGTGTGGAATGTCAGATCCCTTAATCGGGCAGGTAGGTTAGAAAATTTAAAAAGGGAAATGGATAGGTTAAAGTTAGATATAGTGGGAATTAGTGAAGTTCGGTGGCAGGAGGAACAAGACTTCTGGTCAGGTGACTACAGGGTTATAAACACAAAGTCAAATAGGGGTAATGCAGGAGTAGGTTTAATAATGAATAGGAAAATAGGAATGCGGGTAAGCTACTACAAACAGCATAGTGAACGCATTATTGTGTCCAAGATAGATACAAAGCCCACTCCTACTACAGTAGTACAAGTTTATATGCCAACTAGCTCTGCAGATTACGAAGAAATTGAAGAAATGTATGATGAAATAAAAGAAATTATTCAGATAGTGAAGGGAGACGAAAATTTAATAGTCATGGGTGACTGGAATTTGAGTGTAGGAAAACGGAGAGAAGGAAACGTAGTAGGTGAATATGGATTGGGGCTAAGAAATGAAAGAGGAAGCCGCCTGGTAGAATTTTGCACAGAGCACAACTTAATCATAGCTAACACTTGGTTTAAGAATCATGGTAGAAGGTTGTATACATGGAAGAACCCTGGAGATACTAAAAGATATCAGATAGATTATATAATGGTAAGACAGAGATTTAGGAACCAGGTTTTAAATTGTAAGACATTTCCAGGGGCAGATGTGGACTCTGACCACAATCTATTGGTTATAACCTGTAGATTAAAACTGAAGAAACTGCAAAAAGATGGGAATTTAAGGAGATGGGACCTGGATAAACTGAAAGAACCAGAGGTTGTACAGAGTTTCAGGGAGAGCATAAGGGAACAATTGACAGGAATGGGGGAAAGAAATACAGTAGAAGAAGAATGGGTAGCTTTGAGGGATGAAGTAGTGAAGGCAGCAGAGGATCAAGTAGGTAAAAAGACGAGGGCTAGTAGAAATCCTTGGGTAACAGAAGAAATATTGAATTTAATTGATGAAGGGAGAAAATATAAAAATGCAGTAAATGAAGCAGGCAAAAAGGAATACAAACGTCTCAAGAATGAGATCGACAGGAAGTGCAAAATGGCTAAGCAGGGATGGCTAGAGGACAAATGTAAGGATGTAGAGGCTTATCTCACTAGGGGTAAGATAGATACTGCCTATAGGAAAATTAAAGAGACCTTTCGATATAAGAGAAACACTTGTATGAACATCAAGAGCTCAGATGGGAACCCAGTTCTAAGCAAAGAAGGGAAAGCAGAAAGGTGGAAGGAGTATATAGAGGGTCTATACAAGGGCGATACACTTGAGGACAATATTATGGAAATGGAAGAGGATGTAGATGAAGATGAAATGGGAGATACGATACTGCGTGAAGAGTGTGACAGAGCACTGAAAGACCTGAGTCGAAACAGTGATCAAGAGTAATTGATGCCAGACTCACAGAGTAGGGCTGAGTGGTTTTATGCCAAATCGCACACCTGGCACCGTAAAATGTGGCTCACTGTCACGTCCTGGAGTGCAAGCTAAGGAGGACGATTACAATTTGTCAGCAAACCTGAATGAGCAGGTGATCTCGGGGACTGTTCAGCGCATCACTTGAAGTTCTGTGATAAATCTCGGAGTTAAAGAGCTGAAAGTTTTTGCGGGCTAGGAAATTAGGTAAGAAGCCAGAAATGTAGGAAGGTTGAATAAAGACTCAGATGCCTGAATATACTGATATATAGAGAAAGCCCTTCTGAGGTAAGTCTGACAGGAGCATAACCGTTTGCAGTTGTTCTGTCAGACAAGATGTAGCCCGAATTCTAAGTTGTGACCCTGCAGTTGAATGTTGCAGAGTCTGTGTCGGAATCCGGTCACTGAAGAAGATCCTCTCGACTGCTCTGTCGCTTGTATTTATACTCTTAAACAGCATACTAGCTGCCGCTCTTATCTCCCCTCTCGTGCAGCTGTTTATTGTCAGGTACGCCGCTGGGCACCGTGGCCACTGATGCGACCCACACCTGTCTTCAGTTAATGTGGTGCAACTTTGTAACAATGGTACGACACACAGCTATGCCCAAATTTAGTTACTGTGATGCAGCTCTGTAGCAACAGTACTGTACCCTTTTTCACTATATTTGCAACTGCCAACTGAATTGTATCTGTTATCAAGCAAGGCATCAGGGATATGGAGCCATAGGGTATGTAGAAAAGCCACACGTACTGATCATTACCTTCATGAAGAGTCTAACACCATCCGAGACAAAAATGAGGTCCAATTAAAACCTTAGTAGACAGGGAGTACAAAATTTGTGAACTGATTTATTTAAAAGGTGAGGTTGAACATCTACGGTCAACATTCAAAAAGAATGGTGATTCTAACAAGGAGATAGATCAAGCACTTTCCCCTAGGTAGAAAATCAGGATCTATGAGTTACAATGGCCACTCAAGGGAAAAGTTTTCCTTCCGTTCATCTGTATGATTACACATGGCACTGGGAAAGTGTTGAGCTGTGAAAACTACCTTCAGACCCACCAGGAAGATAAAATAATATGTAAGATGTCCTTTGGCTATACTGCGTGTACATAAAATTTCTTGTAGTGGGGTACTGTTTTATATTGGTAACACGAATAGAAGTGTTAACACACTTCTGGTTGAACACAGAAGGAATTGCTGCCAAGGACATACAGATAAATCAGCTGTAGAGGAATGTGTTTATCAAGAAAGTGATCATGAATTAAAATTCAGTTTGATGAGTGTCATATCGAAAACATCGCATTATCATATGTGTAACTCTGGGGAGGCTGTTGAGATTTATAAACACCATAATAATTTTAACAGGGAAGAGGAAATTTCAAATTATATAAAATTTGGACGTCAGCATTGCAACATAAGAACGATTACTGTCAGTCCAGAACTTTGGCATTACCAGAGATAATCTCTTATCTGACGTCACTTGATGGACTCTGGTGCTCTCCACACTGCCTATAGATTCAGCCACACTGCCTATAGATCCAGCACTCCCTCACATTCTAGTTGCAGTTTGCCACTTTACCTCCAAAGTGTCTCCCGCAGTCGAATAGGAAACATTAGGAGAAAGCCTTATACATAGACCAGAGCCTATTAGCCTGGAAGTTTTTTGTGATGTCAGTACTGGCCATGAAAGCTTACATTGGATGGTTCAAAGAGTTGACAGAAAATTTGGTTCTCAGTACCAATTCCAAGTGAAAGTGAAGATGAAAGTGGTCATGAAGACGAAATTTCAGACAGTAGCAATAAATTTTAAAAAAACCATATTGGAAACGTCAATCTTATTGTTTCTAAAGTGGATGCTTTCCATCTACGTGTGAATTCAAATGAATCTGGTTGTGCTGGGCAGTCAATGAATTTAGGTGCCCCAGTAGTTACAGCAGAAGGAACAGCATGTACTAGTAGATATTCTCCTGGAATATCTGTGAAGGTAACACATTAAAACAGTACAGATAAAGAAAATATGAAAGGTGTTGTCGAAGAAGGAGAGGTGAAGTGTGTAGAGCAGCCATTTTGTTGAAGAGAAGCTTTATCAGATGAGATATTGGCCAAAGAAACCACTATATGACTTCTTTTCATATTTTTTTACTCAGGATATCTTTGACTTGCTTTCACAAGAATCTATACTTCATAATACTCAGATGACTTTGTCTAAGCCCTTAAATGGTACTATAGAAAATATTCAGAAGTCTGTATTGTTACATTTAAGTATATGAGGATCTACTGAAATAGTGTAGTGGATCCATCAGTTGTACAAGACTGTCAACAGATTTGAGCAAATGAGCCACTTCTTACACTTCCCAGACTGTTTATCAATTATGCTGACTTCCAAGGTAAGCTAAGATAGTACAGAGACGTACTTTTACACATATGAATGAAAGATTTGGTTCAATTCCAATCGAGGAATCACCTGAAGATGAACAGATGCGTGCTGTTAAAGCCAGACACAATCTGAAAATGCATGTGGGGAAAAAAAAAAACCACATAAATCTGGTCATAAATTGTTTTTACTTGCTGGTGTATCTGCCTACAAAATGGAAATGTATAAAGAACATGAACATGAATAGATAAGAATGATGCAGAGCCTGATATTGCAGTCAGATTATGCTGTAATGTACCTGAAAATGTAAATCACAATGTTTACTATGATAATTATTACACATCAATACCAGTGAGACATTATTTGAAGGAAAGGTGCATTTTATCTTTAGGAACAGTTAGAAGAAATAGAATTGACAATCAGAAACTCCCAGATGAAAAGTCCTTGAATAAAGAAGAAAGATGTACAATACCTGAGTACATTATAAATTATGAAGGGGCAAAGATATCAAATGTATTCTGGAAGAACAACAAGACAGTCATGTTCTCCACATTTGTAGGAAGTGAGCCTGTAAGCAGTGTAGGAAGGAACATATTTTTGTACCTCGTCCAAAGATTGTAGGAATTTATAATACACATACAGGAGGAGTAGACCTCCTGGACAGTCTCTCTGGCAGCAGAATCATAATGCAGAGCGAGAAGTGTCACTTCAGATTATTTTACCATCTTGTTGATATAGCTATAATCAACAGCTAGATTCCATACTGCAGAGTTAACAGCGCCCACATTCCAGTTTCTACAGAAAAGGAGCTTAAATTAACAAATTTTATAATTGAATTGGCTGAGAATTTTGACAAAATTGGTTTTGATACTACACCAAAGAGGGGTATACGAAGTTATCTATATAAACCACTTGGAAAGATGCAGAAGACAAGTTCACACAACCCAAGTAAAAATGTCAGATTAAATCAGGTCGGACAGTGACTTGTTAATTTAGATAACAGACAGGTGCAAAAAATAAAACTACAAAGGTTATACCATTGTAAAGCGCAAAAATGTAATGTGGAGCTGTCCTGTAACAAAAACAGTAACTGTTTCACTAAATATCATTTAGTGCAATTTAAGAGTCTTCAGATTTATTTCAATGAAATATCTGGCTTTAAAAGTCATTGCAGATCAATAATACAAAATTTAAATTCATAACTAAACCTTCACAAAATATTTACAAAGTAGGAAAAGATAAGATTGCTACTTACTTTGGTTGCTCCAGCATCTCGAGCCGGAATGTTTGATTCATAAAATGTGTTTGTTCAAAGATTTCCTGGTTTGACAAGCACAAAAGTGTTGTTTGTTGAAGAGTGAGTCCTGTCCGAATGCATGATGTTGCCAAATGGAAACAGGAAATAATGAATTTCACACAGTTAAATGAGTGAGATAATTTTTTCAATATATTTCACTGTCACTGGAGAACCTTTTCGACCCCATGTATTTTTTTGGGGCATTGTGTGGTTAAGTATCTCTTCACAGACAACTAAATTTATTACCAACACAAAAAATGCACCAGAGTTTTTAGTTTGACATTGGTCAAACAGAAAAGATCAAAAAGTTGAAGTATCCAGGGAATGGGTCATTCATATTAATGAATGTATCTTAATTTTCTTGTCTAATGACCTTGTTGTTGATGAGAAGTTGAACACCAACCTTCCTTCCTTCCTATTTAGACCACTGACTTAATTTAGGGTTGAATTAATGTAACAGATAATTGTATTTTAATGGTTCAGACTGCTACACTTTTAAATGTTAAGAAATCATTCTGAGGTTAGTTATATGGATGAAGTCCAAAAGCCATTTTAAAAAAAGGATGCAAAAATGGAAAGGGCCTATTGAACAATACAGAACAGATGCAGTAAGGAGTGCATAGGATGCAAAGATTATACATTACAACATGGTAGTGAATTCAGAATTCATCTATGCAAGTGAATGTCTAGCACTAAATTATAAATTAGACAAACTAAAAATATTAGGAATAAGAATTACAAAAAATTTAGATCCAATAAAAAGCAAATATCAACATTCAGAAGAAAAAGAAAAGAAGACTGGACATTTATATAGGGTGAATGACAACACGCTCTCCAGGAAGCTATTGGAAAAAATAAATCTAACGAACTAGGCCCATGAAGTTAAAAAAGATTCAGAAATACACAACATAAAAGCAGAAGAGACAGTAGAAAGGAAAATTTCCGGAGGAATTTAGGATTTCAAGCCAGAAGCAGTAGGATCCAGATGTGAAGTGGCCTGAAGAAATAAAAAAAGGGGAAATGATGAAAAGATGAAAGAATACTGGAGGAGAGTAAAAGAGTAAATGACAAGGAATTATGGAAACAGAGAGTGGAGGGGAATTGTAATAACCTTAGAAATAAGCTAACAGAGGTTGGGTCTTACCTAGTTTCCTGTATTGGTATGTGTTACAGTTTTAACACTTTTTTTTACTCACTCTCCACCTCATTTTTTCAGCACCTCATGACAGTTGGTCATTCTTACTCTCTTAATGAACTGTCCCCGTCCCCCAAATCCATATATCTGCTCTCTCTGAAGAAGAAACCTGTTGTTCTAAATCCGTAGAGTGCTGTATGTATTTGGAATTTCTGCAGAAGTATGCTATATTTTGAGACAAAGGCGTAAGCTGATTTCGTTTAGCATTAGAAAGCAGGTGTGGGAAATCATTGTCACATAATATATAGGCAAGAAAAATTACTTTCAAATTTCCATTTCATTTATTTAAGAAACATCAATTCCTAATACAAAGAACACCCCACATTTACAATTTCACTTGTCTACAGTGAAAGATCTGTTTTTATCTGTCGACATATTTGTGAAGTACTGCAAAATGATGAACCATGTTCCGGTGATTTATTCTTCACACATACTGGATGTTAAGAATTTATCTGATGTTTCAGGAAGACAGGTTGGCACTTGCTGAAACAGAAAATTCTTTTTCATACTTAGCCTTCTTATACTAACAGCTCTAATTCAGGTGTTGAGACCACAGCAGAAGAAACATTCTTATCTGCATAGAAATCTGGTGATTCATTCATTATTACGTATAGTTGGTTTATAATTCACCAGGTCAGATCGACAGAGAAGGTTCAATATAAAGTGTTGTTACTGTGTCACAACATAAGTTCGTTTAACAAATGGCATCGTCATCTCAGTGTGTACTCTCCACTTTGTGAGCCATAACAAAACTTCCAATAGAATATGCAGCAGTGAAATTTTATTTTATCTCTAGCTGCTGTAATCAAGTGCATAAACTTTATTCAAATCTGTTTCATTTGCAAGGTAACAGACCACGACACTGCCAAAAAACAGTGCAAGAAGAAGGAGACTAAGAAACAATACAAAGCAAAATTAAACATTTGTATTATTTAAACTGTTAGCTACAATACAACATTATCAAAAAATAAAATTATAATTTTGATGAGTTATACATCAGTTAAATGCTTCAACATTAATAGTTAAAATACACATTTGATTTGCACCATAATTCAGCGTAAAAAAATGAAATTCTTCAGAACAACTTAATCATGCACTTTTTTACTAACACAAATAGTGCAGTATTTTTAGGTATCAAATATAGACATCCAGAAAAATGTGACTAGAAGTATAGATTGTGGCTCTCATACTGTACACTAAATATGAACTTGGCCCATAACAGAAATATTCATCCCACTGAAAACATGGAAATTGCTATTACAGGAGGCACTAACAGCATCAACATACACAAACCACCCAATGTTCAACTGCTGGAGGATTGCAGGAATGCTGTTCTTGTCAAATACAAAGTGACATGTCTAAAGAAAGAGGGGAAAGGGTTAATAGCAGCCACAAAAATGTATAAATAAGTACAACATTGGTCCCCAGACTGCTGCAAATGTTCTAGATAAATGGTTAAAGTAAATTATCCAAAATTTCAAACAGTTTCCATTATCACCTGTAAATAAATGCTTTTTATTCAGTTGCCCAGAAACAGCTTTGGGAGGGGGAATAAGAAATTTAAGTTTGGCATTTCCAGTTCTGCTGCCAATGTCAATGAAATAGCCTGCAGAAAAAAATCTGGAAACAACAAGAAAATGAAGGATAAGAAGTAACATCATTTGAAGGAAAAGTCCTTTTTAACAATTTAACTAATAGAAAAAAAGAGGTATCAAAGTTCACCCAACACACCATTTTGTTAAGCCCCTTTTTCTGTATTAAATGCACAACACAGTATACTGATAAAAATCAAGTAGGAACTACTATTGTCGGATGCTTTCCACTGCACCAACGGCTTGACACAAGTTTGGAGATTCTGACTGTTGAACATGTACATTAGTTCTTTCATTAGTCTATCAACACAGTAACACAAATAACCTGCCACCAATGAGGTAAATCACTTAATTTCCACAGTTATCTTCTACGTGTATTTTGCATTTATCTTGTTTCACGCGAGTCACACGAGATCAATCTCTCTCTCCTTCACGCGAGCACATAAATGTGTTGGGAAGATCTGGGGGAGGGGGAAACTGCCAGTGTCAGTCTTTCGGGCAAGACAAGTCAATTGCTGCTGTGCCACTTGGAAGTGACCTCACTTCGGAAACTGGCACTCCACTCGTAGGGTCCGCAGTGGCGAGGTCTCTGTCAGCGCCAGCCGGAGAGGACACGCGATCCTGCCCACGAGAGGAAGTGGCGGGCCGAGGTCGACCCACGTACGTTTTAGGGAATGGCGGACGTCAGCGGGCATCGGGCCACGTCCGGGCCTGTGGTCACTGAGACTGCTGTGCTATCGACTGCAGCTGCTGGCGGTAGAGCTCCGCCTCGCGCTCCTTCTTGCTCAGCAGCAGTTTGTACGCCTCTGCCTCCCGGCGTGCCTCCTCCAGCTGCCGAGTGATTGTGGCGAGGTCCGTCAGCTGTGCCTCACTGCTACTTCCGTTGACCTGTTTGGTAGAGCAGAATAAGTAACGAGTTCATTTGTGTAAACTTAAGTTACAGCCAGAATTTTGAAAGAGAATGCCATCGCACCTCTCAGGGAACTTGACGGAACATTACCCAAATACTGCAATGTGATGGTAGGGTATGAGGGAAAGCACTCGATGATGTGCAGCTTCTGCCCCGATGACACACAAATCGCAGGTATTGCACTTGATGACCCTAAAGTGGTACTGGTACAAACGACGACTACCCTCACACAGGTTTATTACAATTGTTTTGTGTTAAAACATTACCGGTACTTGAAAAAATTGAATCTGTGGCACGATATGCACAAAGGTGAGTTGAAAACATAAACAATTTGCACTAACACCGATTGGCTGGCTGATGTAGCTCTGTTAACATCTGAATTGAGAATATTGTCCAACCATCAATACTTGGCCTCACATGTTCAGTATGTTGACAATATGGGGAATATTTTGAGGGCCTTCTATACTGTTCGTCGATATTTCTAGCACTGACAAGACATCAATACGCGCCCTCAGACTGTCAGTATCTTAACGGTTTGACAATATTATTGAATGTGTCTGTGTCCCTTAAGCAAAGGAGGGAAAGGTGAAAGGAGTGTATAGATGGTCTACACAAGGGAAATGAACTTCACAGCAATATTATAGAAGTGGAAGAGGACATAGATGAACATGAGATGGAAGATATGACACTGTGAGAAGAATCTGACAGAGCACTGAAAGACTGTGTCGGAACAAGGCCCTGGGAGTAGACATTTCTTCAGAACTACGGTTAGAGTTGGGAAAACCAACATGACAAAACTCTTCAAAGGACTTAGAAGAGCAGTTGAATGGAATGGACAGTGTCTTGAAAGGATGAACATCAACAAAAGAAAAACAAAGATAACAAAATATAGTCAAATTAAATCAAGTGACGCTGAGGGAATTATATTAGGAGATGAGACACTGAAACTAGTACATCAGTTTTCCTATATGGACAGCAAAATAACTGATGATGGCCAATGTAGAGAGAGATATAAAACACAGATTGGCAATGACAAAGAAAGTGTTTCTCAACAAGAAAAATTTGTTACCTTCGAATATTGATTTAAGTGTCAGGAAATATTCTATGAAAGTATTTGTATGTAGTGTAGTCATGTATGGATGTGAAACATCGACAGTAAACAGTTTATACAAGAGGATAGACTCTTTCAAAATTTGGTGCTACAGAAGAATATTGAAGATTAGATGAATATATGACATAACTAATGAGGAGGAAATGAACAGAATTTGGGTAACAATAAATTTGTGGCACAATTTGATCAAAAGAAGGGGTAGGAGAAAGTAGCATTCTGGGACATCAAGGGATCACCAATTTGGTATTGGCAGGAAGAATGTGTGTGGGAGATGGGGGATAAAAACTGTACAGGGACACCAACAGATGAATACAGTAAGCAGATTCAGAAGGATGTAGTTTGCAGTAGTTATTTGGAGATGATGAGGCTCACACTGGGTAGAGTAACATGGTGAGCTTTGAACTGGGGACCACAACAAAATCACACTTCTGAGAGTTAAAACTTTTAAATACCTGGGATCAACAATATCACAGAAAAGATCAACTGACATAATTCACACAATTTGAACAAAAGGCATATGCGAGTCAGTGTGATGCAAAAATGGCCATAAAAACCAGAGACAAAATTTATAAAACAGGTATAAGATTGGAACTATTGTATGGCGGTGAAGTCTGGACATAAAAAAAAAACCTCAGCAACAGAAACTCCATATAATAAAGATGCAGAGGTTAGGATAGGTGATTAGGGGTAACATTGAAAGATAAAGTGCATGATGAATTTGTAAGAGTTAGTTTTAAAATTGTGCCTATAGACGAAAAAAAATCAGAATCCAGGCTCAGATAGTATGCTAATGTAACATGAAGTCTGCTGACCATGTCATGCAAAACTGTGTTTCCATGGCTGCAAAGGAGAGGGAAGGATGGGACGGCTGAAAGCTTAATGTGTGACAGTCTTTTTATTGTGCCCGTTGCGACTCAACATGTCATCTTTATGGTGTGTAGCACTCAGTTCTTTCCATAACTAACGTGGTTCCTCTCTGATCGGTGAAAGTCAACTGAGTTCGTGCCACTCCAGAATGTTTATGCTTGTTGCTAACCATAGCTCTGTAACAGACTTGTTTGGCATGGCAATAAATAGCCTTTGTGAATCCAAGTGTCAATTCCTGTGTGGTTTTCATCCCTAGAAATCATCAATATTTACAAAAATGAGTGAAGATGTTGTACCAAGTTGTTCTAGTGTCCCCATCAAGTTTCATGTCACTTCTGTGAAACATGTTCATTTCTTCTATAATTTGTAATCCAGCTGCCCCGATAGGAGGAGGTGGGGCTTGCCGTACTGCCAATGCGCTATGAGTTGATTGTGAGCTTCCACTCTCGGCATTTTCCACTCGGGATCCAAGTTAAAGTGTGCGACCTATACAAATTTATGGGTGATCCAGTAAATGTTAAGATTAAACAGTAAGAATGGTACAAAACAGAAGGACACTTCCCAGGAGAAGAGATAGATCAGTGAGGCATGTGCTAAAATTAGTCTGGTACTGCCAGTAGTATGGGTGAGCTATTACCCGGAACCCAGTACCAGTTGCAGGTCGCCGACAAGTTGTTTTTCAGTATTTCACGTAATTATTGACCAAATGTAAAATGCTGTCATAACCTACTCATTAACATGTATAATCTTACGTGAAAAGCTTAACACAATAGGGCAAGTATTACAGTTAGAAACTGTGTTTGTCTAGCAACAGTTCAAAGTTCAAGTGACAGCACACTAATACCTGGACTTTATTTGTACAATATTTGAGAATGAGAGCACTTAGTGACTTCCAACAAACTTTACACGTAATTTCAAACATTTATGAAATCTTTTGTTAGTGATGAAAGTAAAAAGTTTTATCCCTTACTAAATTTTCACTGCTCATGCAGTCTAACTTCAACATCAGGCATGACATTTGAATTAATAACTTATTTCCTACTGACTATTCACAACAGTTTGCGGACAGTACCCACATATACCACTGAATGTACCTCCAAAATTACACTACCTGTGAAGTAAACAAACATTTGAAGCTGTTTTATATATGGGAGTTTGGTTCTTTAAAGAATTGGAGGTTTATTGGCATTTACTAATCATCATCATCATCATCATCATCGTCATCGTCATCCACTAAATGTCTCTTGCCATCTGCAACCCATATCTGTAGTTTTTCTCAATTCATTCCACTGATCACACTTTGCATTACTGATGTTCTGAGTCTGACCTTCAATTTTCTTCTCAGGATTTTTGCCATTATGATTAAAGTGATCTTTTTTTTTAATGTAACATCTTGAATCAGATACCAAACTAGCTTGATTTTTCTTTTTGTAACATGTTAATCAGTGACATTATTTATTTATTTCATTATTCTCTTTCATACTCACATCTCTACTTCTTCTAATAATTGCAGAGATGTTGATATTGGAAAATTAACATTAGTGGGGAAGAGTCACTGTCAGATGATGGTATGGTGGTTAGTTTTGGTTAATCATTGAAGAACCACTCACAGCACACAAACATTAAGCAAAATGTGTGTAAAGTAGCTGTTTGGCAGAAGCTGAGACCAACAACATGGCTTCAACTGTTGTATGACAAATATTTTTAACAATTTTGTATGATACTGGAAAGTTCAGTGTGGAATACAAATATATACTCTCCTTACATCATCGGTGTGGGGGTAATCTGAAGTACTATGAACAATGAATAAATTTTGAATTGCGAAGATGCCTAAAATCATTTATTCACATAGATTAATGGTTTCAGCAATTATCTGTTGCCATATTTGGGTCTATGTTTACATCATGACACAATCTTCTCCTTTAGTACAGTAAGTGGTGCTATACAATGTATGTCCATGTTCATATCATGAGCTACACTAGAAGTCAGCATGTCAATTTACTTTGTAAAGTGGTAACGAATGTGAGCAACTGTAGTCGGCACACGTTTGTGTACATAACTGTCATTTTGAAATTGATTCTACTCTAGCTCACGATACCAACACGGACATACAATGTATAGCACCACTTACTGCACTAAAGGAGGAGATTGTGTCATGATGTAACATAGACCCGAAGATGGTAACAGAGAATTGTCAAAACCAGTAATCTATACTAAAGGTAACAACTCATGTTATAGTTGAGGTGTAAAAAAAGTCATTCTTGTTTCCATGATTTTCAACTGCACAACAATATGGTGACTGGTTGTCATAATTCATTATGTAATTTGTGTGAAAGGAAGATTCAATTGACAAAACTAACATATTATGAGGTAGAATTGCTAGAGAGAGAGAGAGAGAGAGAGAGAGAGAGAGAGAGAGAGAGAGAGAGATAGAGATAAAAAAATAAAATAAAAACAACCCCGACACCCAGAGGAGAGAGACTCACTCTTAGTAAGATCTTGATCTTAATTAAATTTCAAAATGGTACAAAGATAGCCAATTTGCCTTCAAGGTTAAGAAATTGAGCACTTCAAAATATGCAAAAATCGGTATCCTAAGAATAAAATATCTATGAGTCACAACTGAAAATTCAACTCATACAAATACCTTGCTATAACAGTTTGAAATGGTACAAAATGGAATGATCACACAGGCTGTGTTGTAGGTAAAGCAGTTGGTAGAAATGGGGGAAATTTTGTCAATCTACTAAGGAATCCACAAACAGAAACCGATCCCAAAATATCATTCAGATGTGTGTCATATGTACTAAATAGGACTACTGGTAGAGATTGTACAACAAAAGGAACAGCAGTATGAATGGTCAGAGGCTTGTCAAACTAATGGGAGAGTGCCACAGCTATGCCAAAAAAAGTAGAATTGGCAGACACATGAAGAAACATGTAAATAACTATTCTGAAAAATCCTACTTACGGAAGACTAGTATTACATGAGGAATATAGGCATATACTACATTTCTCGGCATCCACATCACATATGGACTGCAAACACAAAATTATACTGTACACGTAGACATTTGACATGTCAACTGCCACAAGGCTGCCTCCAGACACAGCAGACTCCAAAGCATGTTGCTGTGTGCCCGTTGGAAGCCACGCACTCCACTCTGTTTAGAACTGTATATACTGCAGTACTGTGCATAAACTTGTAGTTTTGACTGAAATGATACTGGTATATAGTAAATCACCTACACTACTAGCCCAGCAGCTAGAATTTTGTGTTTTGTAACTTTACCTTCAACAGAGTTTTTATTATTAATTCTTACAAAATTTCAACATCCCTCTACATATACAAGGGTTGTCCAGAAAGTAAGTTCCAATCGGTTGCAAAATGGAAACTGCAGTGGAAACCAGGAACGTTTCATCTGCAACAGTTAGGTACACCTTCTACCTACTGCTCTACATAGTTGCCACTCCAAATTCGAGTGTTGTCATAGTGTTGTATCAACTTTCCAATATCCTCATCATAGAAAGCAGCCGCCTGTGCTTTCGGCCAGTTATCTTCACTGGTCTGCAACTCGTTGTCTGTGGAAAAATTTTGTCTTCATAGACAGCAGTTCTTGTGAGCAGAGATGAGACTCAGGGGGGAGCCAATGATGGACTGTATTGTGGGTAATCAAACATTTCTCATCGTAAACCCTGCAAGGAGTGTCTTCATTGCCTCTGCAGTGTGCGGCTGAGAATTGGCACGAAGAAGGAACTGCTCGACAGTTGTGTTATGTGGGCTGCATGACACAGGCGAGATCTCTAACCAGGCCCTCATACTTGGCGGGAGACACTATTCCCTATGCATCTTTATGTGCTCAGTGTTCACTCAAAACTGAAAAGAGTGACCCGACCCGACCCGACACGACCAACAGGCATACTAGAGACACTTCCCAACATATCTGCGCATAGCTTTACCAGATTTTCGCAGTGGTTTCCATTTCGCAGCCGATCGGAACTTAGTTTCTGCACAACCCTCATATTATAAAGTTGACTGCTAATTTATATTTTGGTGCAAACAGTGGGATTTACTTTATCATATATGCAAACTTAAGTGGTTTTAGCTAAAATGGACGTACATTTGTTCTGCCACATGTTCGACTTCCACGGCGGAAGGTACTAGACCAGTGGATGCTGCATCATGACAATGCCCCCTGTCATACGGCCAGTTCCGTCACCAAAGATTTTACCTAAAAAGACATATGTATTGTCCCACTCTGTTCACCCAATCTGGGTCCTTGTGAATTTTTTGATTTCCTGAAACTGAAAAATGTCTCAAAAGGACATCACGTTGAAACTCTGGAGAACATTCAAAAGAATGTGACTGATGTAAACAGTCCTACTAACTGAAGCCTCTCAGTGCTGCTACTGAGGCTGGGAATGATTCTGCCGGTGTATAGCTGCTAAAGGGAACTACTTTAGAGGGGACAATATTGTTTGAAAACAAAAACAAAAAAATAAAAGCTTTGGTGGATAACGAATCAGTCTCTTGACTTGTCTCACACACCATGTATACTGTATTACAGAGAGTGCAGCTTATGGCCACTGGCGGGTACACAGTGTCAGAGGAGAGGCTCTGCTGCATCTGCCAGCCCCTCCCCCACCACTCCAGATGCAAATGGAAAGGGAATACATGATCTGGATTTACTGAGCTATATCCAAATACACAACCTGCTCAGTGTATCCTGTGACACAGTTAGCTATTCCGCATGACACTGGTTCACATTTCATAGCATACTTCTGAAATCTATCAGGATGTACCAAGCGTTCCAGCATGCAGGCTCCCAAAATGTCAAGTCAAAAAACTTGTCCTGCTCCACATCCACATCCCATATGAGGACAGTTAAAAAGTCATTAACACTCTTTGCCCAGTGATAATACATAAAGAGAGACTGAACTTACCACGACCTTTGTCACAGGTGGTGACCTGACCAAAACCTTCGCCGCAGGGGGATTCGAACTTGAACTCGAAGCCGTGACCACGGTAGGCGAGACGACGGCAACCCCGACACTCGACGCGACAGACGAAACCACGACGGGGGCCGCCGTGCGCTTGAGGATGTTGGGAGCGTAGCTGACGGCAGCTACGGTCGAAGTCGGCGGTCGGCCACGCCGGGGCAGTAAGGCGACGGAGGCACGGGGCTGTTGTGGCTGTTCGGGCAGGGTGCGCTTCTCCACAGAGCTCCTGTACAGTTTCTGTTGCAGTGGCGATGAGGGTGTCGCCCGGATAGTTATCACTTTCTTCCTGCCCTGCGGGATGCTCGCAGTACTGGCCGTGCCGTCTGCCTGCACTGTCCCCGTCAAATTCAGTGCCAGCTTACCCGCCTCTGAAATGGAGTTTTGTTTCACAAATGACTGGTTTGAATCTTGCTTAAGAAAACAAACTAAAATTTGAACAAAATAGTCCACACCATGCTGGAAGAGAGAGAATTTTAACAACTGGGAAGACATTGTGAAAGCCACAGGGATCAGTTTTGCATCCGCTCTAATTCCTTCTGCTTAATATTCATGGTGCAGAGTTGGTATGTTCTGCATATGTGACAAGCATTATAATTCAATTTAAATAATATAATTCAGTTTTAAGTAATGTCTGCCATATGTTAATCAATTATTAAGATCTTGTTTGCCACAACGTTCATCACAGTCAAAAGTACACTGTACATTTCACGCACTGGCAGTGAGAGCCCCAGAACAAAAATGCACATAACAGAGTGGAAAAATGGTTGTAAATAGGAGTAATTCACGAACAGTTCTTAAATTCAATCTGGTTGGATTTCAGTCAGGGAGCACATTTAAGGTCATTATTTCTAGTGCTTGATAGACGAAAAAAAGGTATCATCAACCCAGCTGCACACTTAAAAATATTACCAAAATATGCACTGCTATTTCTGATTGTGTAATCTTAAAAGATAGGTTAAGAAAAGGCAAACCTCAGTTTGTAGCATTTGTAAACTTAGAGAAAACTTTCGACAATGTTGACTGGAATACCAAAGATATGAGGGGTAAAATACAGTGAGCGACAGGCTATTTACAACCAGACGGCAGCTACAAGAGTTGCAGGACATGAAAGGGAAGCAATGGTTGAGAATGAAATGGCACAATGTTTATGAATCTGTGCACTGAGCAAACAGTTAAGGACACCAAACAAAAATTTGGAGATGGAATTATGTTTCAAGTAGAACAAGAAAAATTTGAGGTTTGCCAGTGACATTGTTATTCTGTCAGAGACAGCAAAGGACTTGGAAGAGCAGTTAAATGGAATGGACAGTGTCTTAAAAGGAGGATATAAGATGAATATCAACAAAAGCAAAACAGGGATAATGGAATGTCATCAAATTAAATCAGGTGCTGCTGAGGGAATCAGATTAGGAAACAAGACACTGAAACTAGTACATGATTTTGCTATTTTGCCAGCAACTGATGGCTGAAATAGAGATGATATAAAATGCAGATTGGCAATGGCAAGGAAAGTGTTTCTGAAGAAGAGAAATTTATTACCTTCGAATACTGATTTAAGTGTCAGTAAGTATTTTCTGAAAGTATTTTATCAAGTGCAGCCACGTATGGATGTGAAACATGGACAATAAACAGTTTAGACAAGAAGAGAATGTAAGCTTTTGATACTTCAAGATACAGAAGAATGTTGAAGATTAGGAGGATAGATCATGTAATTAATGAGGTGGTACTGAATAGAATTGTGGCACAACTTGATCAAAAGTTAGGACACATTCTGAGACATCAAGGGGTCACTAATTTAGTGGTGGAGGGAAGTGGGGGGGGGGGGGGGGGCAAAAATCATACAGTGAGACCAAGAGATCAATATGATAAGCGGGTTCAGAAGGATGTAGGATGCAGTAGTTAATCAAAGAAAAAGAAGAAGAAGAAGGATGCATAGTATAGAGTAGCATGGACTGTGTGTGTGTGTGTGTGTGTGAGTGTGTGTGTGTGGGGGGGGGGGGGGGTGTGAAATAGCTAAAAGTATGGGATACCATCATGAAGTTGAAGGGCAATAGACAGATTCAATATTCATAGATTTCCAGAAAGCATTTGACATGGTGCCCCACTGGTGACTGTTAACAAAGATCCGAGCATGCAGATTAGGCAGAGACAAGGGTATCAAAATTCCCCAAGGAAGTGTGAAAGGACCACTCTTTGCTGATGATGCCACATTGTATGGGAATGTGTTGCCAATGAGTGACTGTAGGTGGATGCAGTATGACTTAGACAAAATTTCTAGTTGGTGTGACGAGTGGTCGCTTACTCCAAATGCAGAAAGATGTAAGTTAATGAAGATGAGTAGGAAAAATGCTCCCATAATATTCAAATACAGCATTAGTAGTGTGTGCCTTGAAACAGTCACTTCAATTTAACATTTAGGTGTAAGATTGCAAGGCGATACGGAATGGAATAAGCATGTAGGGACAGTGCTAGGGAAGGTGAATGGTCAGCTTCAGTTTATTGGGTGAATTTTAAGAAAGTGTGGCTGACATGGAAACAGCATGTAGACTACTAATGTGTCCCATTCTTGAGTACTGTTTGAGTGTTTGGGATCTCCACCAGGTTAGACTGAAACAACCAATTTAAGTAATTCAGAGCATGGTGCTAGATTTGTTACTAGTAGGCATGATCAAATGCAAGTACTACATGCTTCATGAATTCAAATGGGAATCTCTCAAGGAAAGACAATGTCTTTTCATTAAGCACTATTGAAAATATTTAGAGACTTGGCATTTGAAGCTGACTTCAGATGTTTCTACTGCTGCCATCATATGTTTCATGTAAGGACCATGAAGAATGTATGTCCATAACAAATAATATTAAAAATAGTTACTGGAAGAAACCGGAATAATCTTGGAAATCAGGAAGTAGTTTTCTCAAGATACACAAACCAAAACTATGATACTTCAAGCTCTTGAGTTTCTCAAATACTCATTATGTCCCATGAAACTCATATTCACGAACAAAAGGTGATGATGAGGATACAAGAATTGGAACTGAGGCAAGCAAAATAATTTCTTGTGGTAAAGTGCCATCTAACTATCCCCATCTTTTTCTTCAGTCATTCCTCAGACTACATAACTCTTTCCTTTCTGTGTTTAAAACAGTCTTGGCTTGCCGAAAACTAAACAGTATCTCGCTACAGGGTCATCTGTCAGGGATTTGATGAACTGATAAACTGATAGGTAATCTGAATCCCGTGTGTCAGCAACAGCCATCAGTTAGACATGACAGGTAACCTTTTTTTTCGTTAATTTTAAAAAGTTTTCCAATTATTTTGAGCAAAATGTATCATAAAAACACAATTCTTGTGAATGAAATTTCCAGTTTTATTTCTTATAAATTGGCCTCACGCCTTTTTATTTCATATGTTGGTATTGGAAACAAGAAGCTGCACTCGGTTCACTTGCTTTCTCAGTGTTTCTTGTTCATTGGTGTTTTAATTGTTACATGCTGATGGTTGGGAGCTGTTCACATCTATTTTGAGTCAGTCTACCTTAAATCAGTGCAATCATTCTTCAAAATGAGTAAAATAAGTAGTTTCTTTACGTCAATTAGAAAAAATAGGAAGGCTGAAGAAGCAGAAATTGTCCAAATTATTGAAGACAGAATTGAAACTCCAGTTCCATACTACAGCACCTCTCTTCAGAGTAAGGAGACAATGAAATTCAGAAGGACTGAAAAAAAAAAAAAAAAAAAAAAAAAAAAAAAAAAAAAAAAAAAAATGAAACACATGCTCCTGCAATTCGTTCATCCGATTTTTATAAAAATGTCTGCCCCACAGGTGGCAATTACAGAGTGCACCAGATCCATATTCTTCAAGGAAAAAAACCTTGTTTCACAAAGTGCCTAGCACCCAGCGGATGTTGGTCTGTGAATTATTCATATGATTTTGAAATGCATCCCTGTTGGTTTTGGAAAAGTTTTGAACATGTTCTAAGCTGATTTTTGAATGCATGCATAGTGAATGTGATTTCTCTGCCAGGGAAATTTCCATTGCATCAAGAAATAAATAACTTCACCGCAGACAAAAGGAGACAGGGCTATACGAGCTGAGCCAAATAAAACGGAATGGTGATTACCAATCGCTGTTTGTTTATGTGGTTCATTGGGTGTGTGAATGATCAGCGTTGTTTTAATTATTAGCAGAATCAATAGACTCGAACTACCAGAGTGGAAATAAATGACTAATAGGAATAACAGATAAGAAAGATTACATATTATCTTCTTGGTGTGCCCAAGAAAATGAAATTTTGATAGAAAATTTTTGCCAGTTTGCTACACTACTAAGGGCCAGTTTTACAGCCCTGATTAGCAGCCTTTGAAGTTCTATTCTCAGAATAGCACAGAAAACACATTGTACGAACACATAATAATGCCTAACCAGAGAATAAATGAGGAATAACTAAACTGGTGATTCTGGTAGAGTTAGTGAAGTTAACCAGAGAATAAGTTTTGACAATGGCAGGAATAGTTACAGAATTAGTGATGACAAGATTTTCTGTCAGGACAGGGAAGGAGAAGAAACAGGGACATCACACAAATTATATGGAAGAATATGATTTTTCCAAATTTCTATAAAAATTTCATACTACTGCTACTTTTCAATCTCATGCTTGAAAACTGGAGCGTATGAATGAAATGTGAAACAATTTCCTAAAATAAAACTTTTTGCTTGTAATAGGCCTAACAGGCATTTGATTTGGTACTTCATTAATTAAATTATGTTGTGTTATTTATGTAAATGAGGTAGATGAAAATGATCATTTGTGACAAAACAGTCTGCTTATTTGGCATGTGTTACAACTGCTGCAGTATTAGAAAGGTCTATTTCATTTTATCTAGCAGACAGTGACAAAACAGATGTAATCAAATTGAGAAACCACACCACTCTTGGGTACCATTCGTATTAACAGTTTTTTCCGTGCTAGACAATGACACTTTGATTTTTCAAGTAGCAAAATGTTTGACGAACTCTGATGAGGTAATAGATTCTTTTGCAGAAAGGAAAGCATGCCACGTACAGCTGTAGCAATATCAGAGAGAAAAAACGCTGGGACTTAAGGATTAAAGAAATGTGTACTGTCTTGCTTGTCTCCTGTCTTTACAGGTTTTATGTTTTCTGTATTTAATTATTTCATTTTATGTCAGACAAAGATGAAAGTTGGCAATAAAGAGTGCAAATTTTCTGAAGAGTTCTTATTCTCCCGGTCAAAAATACTCTCAGCCAATATATTTCTTTAAATTTTTTATTTTTTTATTTTTTTTAAGAGGGGTAGGATGTCAAACTGGCCGCCTGGGAGTAGGCGAGGCACCACAGGACATCTTAATTTCCACTGTCCTGAATATGGGTTTGGTGGCTTCCTTTACAAATAATGCACATTTGAATGCCACAGAGCGAAATACAGTGATGTGTGATAGACAAATGTTGTGTGAAGATGTGTGGCACTGCACTTTAGCACATTTAAGAACAGATAACATATCTTACATTTCGTCAAACATATACGTTTTATATATCAATCTCCTCAGAAAGAGGTGCGGTACAAAATGAACATTTTTCTTGAAAAATCGATTTTTCCTATCTCAAATGGTCAAGTGGGAAGGGGTGGGGGATGGGGGGCGCCAAACATCAAGTTTTTGCCCTGTTTCGAATACGTCATAGATCTGGGGGCTATTAGATGCATATGTCTGTGTCATAAAGATATGTCAGCAATGGCAGAATATTAAAAGCAGCCATCTGGATGGAAGCCCAAGCAGTATATACTGGAGAAGTCTATATTCACAAAAGTATAAACACACTGATAGAAAAAAAATCGTAAAACCAAGAAATAGTAGTGCAACATAAATGAAAGTTGGTAGGTGAGTTTTTACATCTGAAGGATGATGTCTATTCAGATTTTGCACCAGCCACATAAGAGTGGCACTAGTTGTGCCACTGTGAGGACCCAAATCAGGTATACTTTAAATACAAGCTGTAATGGTCATGGGCGTTAGTTATCTTTCACACTGGACGTGGTGAGTTGATGTCAGTCAATAATGCCTCTAAGGTGACAAAGACGCCATTATTTACTCCTCACTGAGTTGGGTTGGTTGGGGAAGGAGACCAGACAGCGAGGTCATCGGTCTCATCGGATTAGGGAAGGATGGGGAAGGAAGTTGACCGTGCCCTTTCAAAGGAACCATCCCGGCATTTGCCTGGAGCGATTTAGGGAAATCACGGAAAACCTAAATCAGGATGGCTGGATGCGGGATTGAACCGTCGTCCTCCCGAATGCGAGTCCAGTGTGCTAACCACTGCGCCACCTCTCCAGGTACTCCTCACTGAGTTTGGAGGAGTTCGTGTAAAAGGCCTCCAAGAAGCTGGATGTTCCTTTTTTGATACTGCGGAAAGACCTGGCAAACATGTAGCCACTGTACATGATCACTGGCAGCAGTGGTCACGAGAATGTACAGTTGCGAGAAGACTGGGCTCCGACAGCCACGTGGCGTTACCAAGAGGAAAGACTGTAATGTGCAGTGTATGGATCTGACAGTTCGTACTGCAGCTGCAGCAGCAATCTGAGTAGCAGTTGGCACCAAAATGACAGAATTAACTCTACAAATAGCTCGGAGCCAGAGGCCTGCAGTGTGCATTCCACTAACCCCAAGCTACTGACATTTGCTATTTCAGTGGAGTCAAGTAACAGCTCACTGGAGGGCATGGTGGAGGTCTGTTGTGTTTTCTGATGAAAGATGGTTCTGCCTCAGTGCCAGTGATGGTCACATGTTGGTTAGAAGGAGGTCAGTTGAGGGCCTGCAAACAACGTGTCTGCATGCTAGACAAACTGGTCCTATACCTGGAGTTATGGTTTGGGGGTGCTGTTTCATGTTACAGTGGGACCACTCTTGTGGTTATCTTATGTACCCTTACTGCAAAATTTGTTCACCAATCTGGTGATTCGAGCCATTTGTGAACAGGGTTCCAATGGATGTTTTCCAATAGGATAATGCTTGTCACGTACCACTGTTGTAACCCAACATGCTCTACAGATTGTCGACATCTTGTCATGGCATACTTGATCACCAGATCTGCCTCCAATTGAGCACATTAGGGACATAATTGGATGGCAACTTCAGTATCATTCACATACTGCATTAACCGTCCCTGTATAGACTGGCCAAATGCAACAGGTGTGGAACTCCACCCCACAAATTGACATCTGGCACCTGCATAACACAAAGCATGCACATCTGCATGCTGGCATCCAACATTCTGGTGGTTACACCGGTTATGAAGGCAACAGGATTTCATATTAGTAATGGCTTATCTCGCACTTACATTAACCAGTGATCTTGCAATTTTAATCACTTAAGTAGGTTACCTAGATGAATATATTCATGAAATTTCATTACTCTACATTAATTATTTTTTGGTGTTGTGATTTTTCCCTCGTCAGTGTAATACACATAGCAAAATTTCATTTGAAGAAGTATTCACAATTTATGGTTTATGAAAACCACATGCTCTTCAAATTTGATCCTGCTAATAGCCCGTTTTATGCCTGATGTAGCTTATCTGAAATTGCTAAGTTCCTTGTTTCTAAATACTATTTTGTCTATTTCTGAAAACAATAAAATTCAAAAGTTGTCTTTATTCAAAATTGTTGTAGAAGGCCCCAAACTTAAAATGTAATCCTTTAAAAAAAATCAGTGTCATAATAATGTAACCCAATATGGCTGTTTCCAAAAATGTATAATTTTTACCTGATAATTTGTTGGTTAATGAAATATTTCAATTAGAAAATTTGAGTTTCTAAAAACTCTTGGCAGACTTTAGTAAATCTCAATGCACATTCAAACTTCTGCATCATAAAATAGTAGCACCATTTAAGTCAGTTTAAGGGCAATGATCCAGTTGTCAATCAAAATAATTTCTCTGACTGATGTGTGTATGTATGTTCTACTCCATCTATCTTTTATGTTGTTATTTAAAAAGTAATAACTTCATATTTTAACAGTTTGAGATTATTATCCTATATGCGGCTTTAAATAGGAATCATTCACACACCACAGCCATCATTCAGTCATGTTCACAGGTCTAATATTCAGTATACGGGAAACGTTCATTATGTTATTCATCAGTCAGTTTCTTCAGTCAGCATCCAGCATTCGTCGAGCAAAGTTCCACGTTACGTAGTCAGTTTTGAAAGTCAGCTTGTGTATAGCAGTCAGTCATTTAAAGTTCCATGTCAGCAGGCAGTGCTGAAATATGATTGAGTTATGTACAAGGGCTGTTTGGAAAGTAAGTTCCAATCGGTCACGAAAAAGAAACTACAGTGAAAATCAAAAATGTTTCATTTGCAACAGTTTGCTACCCACTTCTCCACATAGTCATCGCTCTGACTTAGAAATCTGTTGTACCAACTTTCCAACACCTTTTTTCATAAAAGGCTTTCCACCAATTCTCTGCATTGGTCTGCAGTTCATTGTCTGTGCCAAAATGTTGTCTGTATGCCTGGTGGTTCATGTAGGCAGAGAGGAATATCAGAAGGCTGTATGGTGGGTGATCAAACACTTCCCATCAAAAATACAGCAGGCGTGTCCTCAGTGCCCCTGCAGTGTGCGGCTGAGAACTGTCATGAAGACGGAAATGCCTCAAATTACGTTATGTGAGGTTGTATGAAATCAGGTGAAACCTCACAATGTGCACCCATGCTTCGAGGAATAAACTAATGTTCTAGGCACCTTTACATGCTCACTAGGTGCTAAGAACTGAAAAGAGCGATGTGATGCCATTGACAGGCATACTAAAGACACTGCCCAACACATTTGTGCAAAGCTTCATCGATTTTCACTGTCATTACCATTCTGTGATCTATCAGATCTTCCTTTCTGAATAGCCCTCATACATACAGTCACTTTTATTGAACAGTTATTGTGTGTCAACGATGTGTTATTCCCATTTGTTAGCACAGTTTAGAGTCATCAAAGTCTATTGAGTTTACTGAGTTGGCATGTTAAATACCATGGAATGTCATATATAAAAGCTGATCAGGCAGCGATAACAAATCAGACAAAAATTAAAACAGTGTAGTGTAAAAATCAAGCAATGGAAAATCCAGAATAGAATGTAACAATATCATGAAAAGGAAAGTTCTACTCACCATATAGCTGAGATGCTGAGTCGCAGATAGGCACAACGAAAAGATGTCACAAATAAAGTTTTCGGCCGGTAAGGGCTTCGTCAAAAATAGACACACAAACACACACACACACACACACACACACACACACACACACACACACACACAAACGTGTGCGCACAATCACAACTCATACACATACGACTGCAGTCTCAGGCAACTGAAGCCATAATGTGAGCAGCAGTACTAGTGCATGATGGGAGTGGCTACAGGGTGGGGGTAAGGAGGAGGCTGGGGTAAGGAGGGGGAGGGATAGTAGGGTAGGGGTGGCGGACAGTGAAGTGCTGCAGGTTAGATGGAGGCCTGGCGAGAGGTGGGGAGGAGTGGGGCGGAAAAGGAGAGAAGTAAAACTGGGTGCGATGATGGAATGAGGGCTGTGTAGTACTGGAACAGGAACAGGGAAGGCACTGGACAGTTGAGGACAATGACTAACAAAGGTTGAGGCCAGGAGGGTTACGGGAATGTAGGCTATACTGCAGGGAAAGTTCCCACCTGTGCAATTCAGGAAAGCTGGTATTGGTGGGAAGGATCCCTATGGCACAGGCTGTGAAGCAGTAATTGAAATGAGGGATGTCACATTTGGCAGTGTGCGCAGCAACAGGGTGGTCCATTTGTTTCTTGGCCTCAGACTGTCGGTGGCCATACATGTGGACAGACAGCTTGTTGGTTGTCATGCCCACATAGAATGCAGCACAATGGTTGCAGCTTAGCTTTTAGATCACGACTGGTTTCACAGGTATCCATGCCTTTGATGGCATAAATGATGTTCATGATCGGACTGGAGTAGGTGGTGGTGGGAGGATATATGGGACAGGTCTCGCATCTAGGACTATTACAGGGGCATGAGCCATGCGGTAAGGAGTTGGGAGCAGTGGTTATGTAGGGATGGACGAGTATATTGTGTAGGTTCAGTGGACGGCGGAATACCACTGTGGGAGGGGTGGAAAGTATAGTGGACAGGACATTTCTCTTTTCAGGACACAATGAGAGGTAGTCAAAACCCTGGAGGAGAATGTAACTCAGTTGCTCCAGTCCTGTGTGGCACTAAGTTATGAGAGGAACACTCCTCTGTGGCCGGACAGTGGGACTTTGGAGGGTGGTGGGAGACTGGAAAGACAAGGCACAGGAGATTTGTTTTTGTATACATCACTGCAGATGCGCTGACCACATGTGGCTAGGCTGTATGGAAGGGACTTCCTGGTATGGAACCGGTGGCAACTGCCGAAGTGGAGGTATTGCTGGTGGTTAGTAGGTTTGATATGGATGGAGGTACTGATGTAGTCATCTTTGAGGTGGAGGTCAACATCTAGGAAGGTGGCTTGTTGGTTTGAGTAAGGACCAGGTGAAGCAAATGGGGGAGAAGTTGTTGAGGTTCTGGAGGAATATGGATAGGGTGTCCTCACCCTAGATCCAGATCACAAAGCTGTCATCAATGAATCTGAACTAGGTGAGGGGTTTCTGATTGTGAGTGGTTAGGAAGTATTCCTCTAGATGGCCCATGAATAGGTTGGCATAGGATGGTGCCATGCGCGTGTCTGTAGCCGTACCCCAGATTTGTTTGTACGTAATGCCTTCAAAGGAGAAGTAATTGTGGGTGAGGATATAGTTGCTCATGGTGACTAGGAAGGAGGCTGTTGGTTTTGAATCCGTTGTGCATTGGGAAAGGTAGTGTTCAATAGTGGTAAGACCATGGGCTTTAGGGATGTTAGTGTAAAGGGAGGCGGCATCAACAGTGACAAGCAGGGCACTGTGTGGAAAAGGGACATGAGCTGAGGAGAGCCAGTGGAGTAAATTGTTGGTATCTTTTATATGGGAGGGTAGGTTCTGGATAATAGGTTGAAGGTATTGGTCTACAAGAGCAGAAATTCTCTCACTTGGGGCACAGTAACTAGCCACAATGGGGTGTCCTGGGTGGTTAGGTTTATGGACTTTAGGAAGTATGCAGAAGGTAGGTGGAGTGGTAGGGGTGAGCAGAGGGATGGACTCCGGGGAGAGGTTCTGGGATGGGCCTAAGGATTTGAGGAGTGACTGGAGATTCTGCTGGATTTCTGGAATGGGGCCACTGTGGCAAGGTTTGTAGGTGGAAGTAACTGACAGCTGGCAGAGTCCTTCTGCCAGGTAATCCTTGCAATTCAAAATAACAGTGGTGGAGCCTTTGTTCACAGGTAGGATTATAAGGTTTTAGACAGTGGACTGCAGTTCTTTCTGCAGATGTAAGATTAGTTTGCATGTCGAGTGATTTGGGGAATGATGGTGAGGCAAGGTTCGAGGTTAAGAAGTCTGGAAAGCAGTGGTGATTTGGAGGTAGTGGGGATGGATCATGATTGGATGGAGGAGTGAACTGAGTTAGACAGGGTTCAACATTGCTCTTTGGTTGAGTCTGATTGGTAGAGTTGGTGGTGAAAAAATGTTTCCACTGTAGAGACTGGGAGAAGAAAGGAAGGACTAACAAGTCCTGCATGATTGAATTTGGGAGTGGGGCAAAAGTTGAGGGCTTTGGAAAGGACTGATATTTCTGTGCAGCTAAGGCTTCTGGAGGAAAGGTTCACGATTGTGTTACAGGTCTGTTTAGATTCTAGATTCTGTGTGGTGGTGGGAGGGCACTAAGGATGGTGGGATAAGTGTAGTAGGTCGGCGAGACAGGGTTTGTCAGTTATGAGGGAACGTGGGAGAATTTTGGAGGTTGTTGTAGAGGTGGTGCACAGTGGCACTCCAAGGCGGGAGTAGGAAGTGAGCAGGGTGGAGAGCTTTTTGAGGTGGCGTTGCACATGTTACTCTAGTTCCTGGAGGGCAATAGTTGTGGGTTCTAGGAATTTGGGATTGCATAGCAGGGGAATTTTGCAGATGGAGAGAAGGTACTGCAATATGGTTTGGGCTTGGTTAATATGATTTTGCAGGACTATGTTGGTGAGAGCTAGGGATTGGCAGAATCTGTGTGGAAGGAGGGGTGGCAGCTGGAGATGGGTAATTTGATGGTAATGCCACTAGGGGGGATTCCATGAGCCAAGCAACAACACAGGAATAGTATGTGGGACTGGGTTCTGGCTAGGGATAAGGAAACTTTTCTGTACTGATGCACATGGAAGGAGCAGGGATCCACAGTGGTGGAAAAAATACAAAAAATTACATAAATAACGTAGAATTACGTCCGAAAAAATTCGCAAAAATATATCCAAATATGTGTGAAAAATCACAAGAAGAATGAAATGTACGCAAAAGGGGGGAAACAAGATGACATACAAGGGAGCTGACAATAGCAAAAGCCCCTTCCCTGCTCCCATTCCAGCACTACACAGCCCTCATTCCACCATCACACCCAGTCTTCTTATTTGTCTCCTTCTCCACTAACCCCCCCCTCCCCAACCCCCCCTGCCCTCCATCTAACCTGCAGCATTTCATTGTCTGCTAGCCCTACACTACTATCACTTCCCCTACCTGCCCCAGCCTCCTCCTTACCCCCACCCAGTCGCCACTCCCATCATGCAATGGTGCTGCAGCTCGCAGTGTGGCTTCAGTTGCCTGAGACTGCAGTTTTATGTGTGTGTGTGTGGGGGGGGGGGGTCTGTGACTTTTTGTTGTGTGTATCTGCGACTCACCATCTCCACTGTATAGCAAGTAGCAACATTACTTTTCATAATAGTGTCGTCCAAAGTTATTTAAAAGTCTTTCAAAGCTTTTAGCATTCAGCAACTGCAATAAAGAAAAAGAGGGATACTTATGAGGCACCACTGTGACAGGTCAAGAAAAGTTACAAGTTGTTTTCTTGCAATCACCCTATGGGTCACTCTGAAAAATATAACTCCCGTCAGAGAGGGTTTGTCATTTCATTCATGAGGAAGGCTACAAATTTGTTACTGGTGTGGTCAAATTCGCGAATGCTGAAGAGTTCTAATGATTTTTTTTGGTCACTTTTCAATTAAGTTTCAAAGTAAGTGTTTCGTAAGTTCTGTCTAATGTAGGTGTTGTGAAAACTGTCAGAATGCACCTCATGTAACGAAAAGGAAACTTGCAATAATGACAGATGTTTTGCACCCTCGTTTCATCTAATCATTAGCAAAACTCTCGCTCAGTGGTGACACTTATGTTACTCTATGCTAGTGCATTCTCATGCGATATTTACAAACTTAAATATTTTTACCACAGGGACCAGAATTGCCAATACCAGATAAAAAAATATTTTACACTATCAAAACATTAATATTAAATGTCAATTGATAAAATTTCAAAATGTAATAGAATCATACAGAGACAGGGATTTGAGATTGATGGATAAGCCACTCTGTCAATTCACTTTTGTTGTAAGAAGCAGAATGTGAGAACCGTATGGAGGTTGGTGAATTCTCTCACGCTCAGCTTTTTGAGCCTTAAAACCACTGTTACATGGGGGTACTCAACTTTTCCAAGGTGCAGCATTAAGCCTACAGCCTGGAAAATGTCACTTCAGTGTCAACAGTTCTAAAAACACTGACTGTCGTTACTTACATCTGTGTAAAAAATATTCTAAATGCTCTCTGATAATTTAACTGCTATGATACATAATCCTTCATCTTTCAGATGTCTGCACCTTAGAGCCTTAAACCACAGGTTGTGCTTGTGTTTCACAACAGCAAAGCAAGGCCTCTGATGGCCCGGTGCATCATCTCGTGCCCACTCACCCGTAAGCACGACCGTCTGGCCACTCTGGATAGCGGAGGCCACCAGCGTCTGCTCTTCCGTGGGCAGCATGTGTATGCCGTGGGCCTGCAGCAAGCGCAGTGTGTTCTGGCTGTTGGTGTCTATCACTGAAACAGACCATGAGCAACATAACCAACCATAATGTGACCTGGCTAGAAACTAAAGCCAACACTAAAGAAAAAGTCAAAGGCATGCTCAATGGCAAAGTCCTTCACAGAAGACTGAATGACTAACAAATGATTGTCAGGGTCATCTGCAACCATTCTGCATAAAAGCCGAGCCTGGCAGCAGTACGCAGTGGTAAACATTACTGGGACTCCAGCCACACCTCATTATCAAATACTCATGAGCCCTTGGGTGACTTTTCCTCCTCCTGTGACAATTATGCAGGTGTTGTACCTCCACTACTGTCTGTGATATGACATGTGCCACACCCTTCCATTAGCTGTCCATACGTCCACTTCATTCCTTTGTGTTTCAAATTGCATGATATGGCAGTCTGAAAAGATGACTTTTAACAGAATTGATCAAGGTAGTTCCCTGCATATACAGAGAGGTCATAAACAGTCTAAAAAGCTTGTAATGGTGTTGTAGGGTATGTTGTACTGAGAAATAATTGTTACGAAAAAATATTCGATATGTTGTACCATTTCTGAGTTAATTAGCATTGAAGTTAGCCAATTAGGATGTTGCACACACAAATTCGAGTAGCCCAAAAGGGACAGAGTAAGCAAGTGCGTTCTTTGTTTGGTTGCTTAGAACCGAACAAAAGAGCGATACCAAAATTAGTCATGGGACGCTAGTAATGATTTAATCCGAAAGGTCAAGCAATCTCATATGCTATCATCCACGCCGTGAGAACTGTCACTAATTGTTTCCAGTGGGCCATTTGAATCTCCACCCACAATGGCCTTATTGACAAAGACAATGTTAATTAGCTTGGAATGGCACAGTGTATAACAATTTTTTTTCTTAACAATTATTTTGCAGCACAATTTACTCTGCATCAACCTTACAAACTCTTCAAACTGTTTATTACCACATTGTATATCATCTCTGTATTAGACAATATGCTGAATAAATATCCACCTCAAATTTACTCTAACACCATGCAGAGTATATTTCAAAAATTGAACAATGACCTGCCTCATGCATCAGTTCTCTCCCCTACATTACTCCATTTTTTAAATCCACCACACACTGCTAACTGTATCTTACATGTTATACAGGGTGAACTATTAAGGTGAAATCAATCCACAAAATTTCATAAGTTGTTCAAGAATATTTTCTAAGTATTCTGTTATGAGGGGCCCATGGTATCCTGTGGCTTGTTCAAGAGGAAGGGTGTAATTATGATTTATTCAGACTGTTACTCCAATTACCTTTGTTTTCTTGAAAATACATTAACAACAGAAAAAAACTACAATATGCAATTACCAAAATGTACGAGGGATGTTCAGAAAGTATGTGTACTGTGACCTAATGGTTTTTGTTTTGTTTTTTTGAGCATTGGCAACACTGAGTGATACAGGGGGATCCCCCGAGAAAACCGTGCATCACAAGAACACAGTAGTAGGTAAACTAATGTTGTAGTGTCCAGTTGCATGAAAGATGTTGGTTAGAAATTCTGCCAAGTGTGAGTCACATACTGTGACCCACTTTCTACTTATGGAAGGAATAACAACTCTGGAAATTTTTTTATGAATCAAAATGGTTTATGGCGAACATGTTTTGAACAGTACAAATGTGTTTAGGTGGTTTAGGGAGTTTAGTGGAAGGAGAAAAAAATGTTTACGATGAACAGAGGAGCAGAAGACTTTCCATTTTAAATGAGTCGGTGCAAGAAATCGAGGAAACTGTTTTCGAAGACCGCCGATGGAGAGCAGATGAAATTTCTGTGATGTTTTGACAACTCTTCACAACTCTCTTATATGAGATACTCATAGAAATACTGAGATACTGTAAACTGTGCACAAGATGGGTCCTAAAACAGCAGGCAGAGCAGCACAAGAAAAGTTGGATCAGCAGGACCTGCAACTTTCTTGATCGACTTGAATTGGAAGGTGAGTATCTTCTGAGCTCTCTTTTGAGTGGACATGAAAGATGGGTGGCTCATTAAATGCCTGAGACAAAAACACAAGCATTACGGTGGCATCACACAATTCCCCATCTGTCAAAAAGTTCAAAGCCACAATTTCGGGCAAAAAAAAACCACGGCCTCAGTGTTTTTGGGCCAAAAGGCAGCATTTTGGTTAAATTTCTGTTTCATGTGGAGACCATTAATGCACAACAATACTGTGCGACCTCAAAAAATCTCGAAATGAGCATTCAAAGCAAAATGCTGATGAGAGGAGTGTGCCTGTTGCATGACAATGCCTGGCCTCACAAAGCCTTAGCAACTAAGGTGCTCTAGAGCTCATTTGGTTGAGATATTATGAGCCATCCTCCTTATTCCCCTGACTTGGCAACTTCAGATTATCGTATTTTCTCTCCCTGGAATGCACACACGAGTGGAATTAAATTTTCAACCGATGAGCTGGTGCAAAAAGAGGTTCTGAAATGGGGGAAGGAGAAGGCCAGAGAGTTCTTCGAGGAGGGCATAAGGAGGCCTGCGCCATGACTCACCACATGCAATGAATGGGTTGGTGATTATTTGGAAAAATAGTCAACAAGCGTATCAATAATATTCTGTTTTTTTTTTTCCCCAAATACAATTACAAAATAAATAAAAAAATCTGGTAGACTTCCTTTGTGAACATATCTCATACAACATAAAACACAGATCAATGTGACAACACCAGATAGGAACAGCTCAGCACAGTGTCACTGTGCCACTCTTCCATTGCATTCAGTGAACCCTTACATGAGGCGCATATAAGCCAATTCTTAATCAGTGAACTTATCAGTATGCTGTCTGTCGAAAGAGATCCACAACCGTTTGTATTCCTGGTGTACGAGAAACATCAGCACAGCATCTTGAACTAACAACAGATGCACATTTGACCAGTCAGTTGTGAGCAGTGGACGTGCAACTGTAGTGTGTCAATGTTTCTGTGTCACAAATCGAAATGGAGCAACATCTATAAATTGAGATATTCTCCAGAACGTTTTGAAGGAGAGAAAAGTGTATGCAAAGTTTGTTCCAAACACCTCGATTGCCGAGTAAAAAGGAAACATAGATACCTGCTGCAAATTGATTGAAGTGCAAAATGTGGACCTAAAGAAGCAATGGCAGCCCTATGACAATCTGTAAGGGAAGGGGTGGGAGCGTGTACACCTGTAGGTATGGCGTACTCATAATACCTTGGAAGAAGAATGGTGACCTATAAGTAGTCATTAGAAAGCTCCAGTTTTGACTCCATTAAAAACTTGCATAATATCAACTTGTAAATCATTTACTTGAATGAAAAACACCTGGTTACACTATAGTGTGCACACTAATGTTTCCAGATACTATTCAGAGAAAATATTCCACAGTCACAAATCTTTCAAACTATCTGAGGATAACTCTGACTACATTACTTAGCTCTCGACATTCTCTTTAGAAAACAGCTACAAAAGTGAAAAGCAGCAATAATTTATTTCAAAGATTAACTAGAACTTTGTGGAAAACTGAAGCAGAACATCAGCACTCTACTCAGTTTATTCACCAGCTGAGTGTTGTTCAGCCAAGTTGTTCAGCAGTTCCCACACCTCAACTACTGTGTGTTCATCTTTGACATGCCACACACACTGTACCAGATAACGCTTATGCCTACGACTGCTCAGTGGCTCACACAGCTAAGCAATCTCACCTCACTTTGCATACAAAGACAGCGAGCTCTTACTCAGTTATGGGTAAAAATGCAGAAGAAGCATGCTCCCCCTTTATATGATATACAAGTCTTTGATTGTTTGGAAATAATTTTATTTATTCATCTTCATTAGTGTTATCACCTTCATAGTCAGCCCTATTAGAAATTATACACTTTCAATTCACAGATCACTTTTGGAACTTGATCTTTGGGATAGCACTTGGCTCTTCCAGGGATTTCATCTGAGCCTGTAAAATGATGGCCCTTTAAGGTTCTCTTTATTTTTGGAAACAGAAAAAAGTCACTTGGGTCATATCTAATGAATGTGGAAGCTGTGGCATCATTACAGTGTTGTTTTCCACCAAAAAATCACTAACTAGCAATGAAGTTTGAGCAGGTGCTTTATTGTGCTGCAAAAGTAATGAATTGTTTTGTCACAAACATGCCCCCCCCCCCCCCCCACATGTTTTCCACAATCAGTGTCAAACTTGTAGGTACTCCTCATTGATCGTTTGACCTTTTGGCAAGAACTTATGATGCACTATGTCGTTAAAATTGAAGAAAACAGTGAGCAGAACCTTCACATTTGACCGCACATGCCGAACTTTCTTCGGTCTCGGCAATGCAGAACGGCTCCACTGGGACGATCGAGCCTTAGTTCGATGTCACACCCATACGCCCAAGCTTTTTCACCTGTTATGGTACATTTCAGTAGTTCTGCATCATTGTTTACTACATTTAGCATTTCCTGAGCAACTTCCATTTGCCGCAGTTTTTTGCTCAAAATTCAACACCTTTGGCGCAAATTTTGCTGTCACACATTTCATACCCAAAACATCTGAAAATATTTCATAGAATACACAAATTGATATGCCAACATCATCAGCATCTTCTCATACTGTGATTCAGTCATTGTTCATAATCGTTTCTTTCAGTATCACCATGTTTTCATTAGTTGTTGATGTGCTACGGCATCCAGAAGATTCATCGTACTGAATTTCTTCATAGCCATCTTGAAAACACTTTTACCACTCATAAACCCTTGTTTTACTCATAACAGACATATCAAAAGCAATATTCAACATTTCTAAAACTTTGTTACATTTTATTCAATTTTTATCACCAAATTTAATGTAAATCCTCTGATCCATTTTTAAAACAAATAATCAGCACACTCATAAGCAAACACATGTAACTAAACATCCAATATGGCTATTAGTGAACAGGTATGTTTCAGGCATGTGTACCAACACAACAACAAAAATCGTATGAATCAGACTAGTACAACATGCAAAACTACAAAATTTCCAATTTTTATCAAACACACTCCATAATATAGCAAGGTTCTGTTCAAGAACCGCTATGAGCTTGTTACCCAGCACTTCCTATATCGAGACTGCTTGTAAACCGGAGTCATCACCTTAACCTGACTGAGGCTTCTCGCAAGTCAGAAACTCTACTCTAAAACATTTGGGCTTCAACCTTCCCCCTGCAGCCAACTGAACTGCTTTACACATGGGAGAGGAGGAACTGCTACTATTGTCCTCAGCTGAATCCCAGGAAGAAATGCACTCTGCTGGTTTCTACACTCCTGGAAATTGAAATAAGAACACCGTGAATTCATCGTCCCAGGAAGGGGAAACTTTATTGACACATTCCTGGGGTCAGATACATCACATGATCACACAGACAGAACCACAGGCACATAGACACAGGCAACAGAGCATGCACAATGTCGGCACTAGTACAGTGTATATCCACCTTTCGCAGCAATGCAGGCTGCTATTCTCCCATGGAGATGATCGTAGAGATGCTGGATGAAGTCCCGTGGAACGGCTTGCCATGCCATTTCCACCTGGCGCCTCAGTTGGACCAGCGTTCGTGCTGGACGTGCAGACCGCGTGAGACGACGCTTCATCCAGTCCCAAACATGCTCAATGGGGGACAGATCCGGAGATCTTGTTGGCCAGGGTAGTTGACTTACACCTTCTAGAGCACGTTGGGTGGCACGGGATACATGCGGACGTGCATTGTCCTGTTGGAACAGCAAGTTCCCTTGCCGGTCTAGGAATGGTAGAACGATGGGTTCGATGACGGTTTGGATGTACCGTGCACTATTCAGTGTCCCCTCGACGATCACCAGTGGTGTACGGCCAGTGTAGGAGATCGCTCCCCACACCATGATGCCGGGTGTTGGCCCTGTGTGCCTCGGTCGTATGTAGTCCTGATTGTGGCGCTCACCTGCACGGCGCCAAACACGCATATGACCATCATTGGCAACAAGGCAGAAGCGACTCTCATCGCTGAGACGACACGTCTCCATTCGTCCCTCCATTCACGCCTGTCGCGACACCACTGGAGGCGGGCTGCACGATGTTGGGGCGTGAGCGGAAGACGGCCTAACGGTGTGCGGGACCGTAGCCCAGCTTCATGGAGACGGTTGTGAATGGTCCTCGCTGATACCCCAGGAGCAACAGTGTCCCTAATTTGCTGGGAAGTGGCGGTGCGGTCCCCTATGGCACTGTGTAGGATCCTACGGTCTTGGCGTGCATCCGTGCGTCGCTGCGGTCCGGTCCCAGGTCGACGGGCACGTGCACCTTCCGCCGACCACTGGTGACAACATCGATGTACTGTGGAGACCTCACGCCCCACGTGTTGAGCAATTCGGCGGTACGTCCACCCGGCCTCCCGCATGCCCACTATACGCCCTCGCTCAAAGTCCGTCAACTGCACATACGGTTCACGTCCACGCTGTCGCGGCATGCTACCAGTGTTAAAGACTGCGATGGAGCTCCGTATGCCACGGCAAACTGGCTGACACTGACGGCGGCGGTGCACAAATGCTGCGCAGCTAGCGCCATTCGACGGCCAACACCGCGGTTCCTGGTGTGTCCGCTGTGCCGTGCGTGTGATCATTGCTTGTACAGCCCTCTCGCAGTGTCCGGAGCAAGTATGGTGGGTCTGACACACCGGTGTCAATGTGTTCTTTTTTCCATTTCCAGGAGTGTATGTAACTGAGTGGTGGGAAAATCTGTCTTCATTTTTTGCTTGTAATTGTTAGAAGTTATCTACAACTTGTACAGAAACTAGACTGGAGTTACAAAAGACGAAAGATATGAAAGGGAGCAGTGGTTAGCCTGTCTCCGATACAGTTCGATATATACATTCAGTAAGCTGTGAAGGAAACCATGGAAAAATCTGGAAAGATAATTAAAGTTGAGGTGAATGAAATAACAATTTTGAGTTAACCAATTCTTCTGTCACTTCCTGGTAGAACAACATAATTATAAATGAAAAGCAGAATACTTTATATCTTCTATAGAATTAATTTATTTTGTTAACCGGTTTTCCACATACAAGGCCATGATCAGACTTCAACTATTGTCATCAAAGAGTACAATATTGATGAACAATACAGAAAAATATTATGCTCATCAAGAGTGAGGCATGAACACAAAGTAAATGTCATCTTTGACAGTGTAATGGGAAGCAATTAAAAAGGTTAAAAGTTAAACACTAAACAAATATAAAGGAAACAAATCAGGCAAACATTAACAATGAATTAAAAAGGCAGCATCTATCTAACAATTTAAACTAAATTAACAGTCCCAATAAAATAAAATTCATACTTGATAATAGTATAGAAGAATAGCCTGAAGAGATATTACATATGGAAACTGATACAGAAACAGAGTAAAACATAGAATTGACAACTGTACCAACAGAATGACTGAGACTCAGTCTCAGGCCCTTTGCTTTTCTCAGGCAAGTGCTCTACTGACTGAGCTGTCCAAGCACGACTCACGACCCATCCTGACAGCTCTACTTTCACCAGTATCTCACCCCTACCTTCCAAACTTCACAAAAGTTCTGCTCCAAAACTTGCAGTATGAGCACATCCGGAAGAAAGGACACAGGAGAGGCATAGCTTAGCAACAGCCTGGGGGAAGCAAAGCTATGAGGCCAGGTGGTGAGTCATGCTCATAGCCCTGTCGGTAGGACACTTGCCCGTGAAAGGAAAAGGTCCCAAGTTTGAGTCTTGGTCCGGCACACAGTTTTAATCTGCCAGGAACTTTCATATCAGTGCATATTTCACTGCAAAGTGATAGTTTCATTCTGGCACAATAAAATAAATAAATATAGGTGTGTATTTTATTGTCATTACCTATGTACTCCATATATCTGTTGTTACAGTTGTCAATTCTCTCTATCACTCTGTTCCTGTATCACTTTCCATATGTAATATCTCTTCAAGCTACTCTTCAGTTCTCTTGTAAAGTATTAATTTTATTTTATTGGGATTGTTAAATTAGTTTAAACTGTTATACTGTTTCCTGAAGTTTAGTGTTAACTTTTTTTCTTGTTAGCTCCCTTTATATTTATTTACTGTATAACCTTTAATCTTTTTAATTGCATTGCCATTGCACTGCACATTTACTCTGTGTTCATGTGACACTCTTGCTGAGTAAAATCTTTTTCAGTGTTGTTCATTACTGTTGTGTCTTCTTTGTTGATGTTAGTCAATTAAAATCTGATAATGGGCTTGTAAAACAAAAACCGGTTAACAAAATAAATTAATTCTGTAAAACATTCACAATACTGTGCTTTTTCTTTTATAATGACTTTGAGGTCGGCTGATGACATTGTAATTCTGTCAAAAACAACAAAGGACTACGAAGAGCAGTTGAATGGAATGGCTAGCATCTTGTAAAGACGAACATCAACAATAGGGATAAGGGAATGTAAAAATTAAATCAGCTGATGCTGAGGGAATTAGGTTACAAAATGAGACATTAAAAGTAGTAGATGAGCGTTTCTTATGTGCAACAAAATTGATGATGGTTGAAGTATAGAGCATATAAAATGCAGACTGGCAATAGCAAGTAAAGCATTCCTGAAAAAGATAACTTTGTTAACATTGAATATAAACTTAAGTGGTAGGAAGTCTTTTCTGAGAGTATTTGTTTGACAAATTTTCAGGCAAGAAGACAATCGAAACTTTTGAAGATTATATGCATAGAATAAATACCTAATGAAGAGGTACTGATTGAACTGGTGCATAACCTAACCAAAAGAAGGGATTGGTTGGTGGAACACACACTGAGGCATATAAAGGAATATTCCGTTTGGTAATGGAGGAAAGAGGAAGTTGAAGGGAGGGAGGAACGGGAGAGGGGGAGGGAGGGAGAGAGGGAGGGAGAGAGACTGGGGGTGGGGGGCTGTAAGGGAGGGGATGGGGTAAATTTGTCGAGGACACCAAAGCTTGAATATTGTACACAAGTTCAAATAGATGCATGTTGCGGCACTGATGCATAAACTTGCCCAAGATACACTAGTGTGGAGAACTGAATCAAACTAGTCTTCTGATTGAAAATCACAGTAACAAGAACTGTTTCTGGAATGAAATTTTCGCTCTTGAAGCAGGGTGTGGGCTGATATGAAATGTCCTGCCGATTAAATCTGTGTGACAGACCAAGACTCAAAGTTGAGACCTTTGCCTTCTGCGGGCATGTGCTCTAGTGACTGAGCTACCCAAGCACGACTCACAACCTGCCCTCACAACTTTACTTCCACCAGTATCTCATCTCCTACCTCTCAGACTTCACAGAGGTTCTCCTGCAAAACTTGCAGGACTAGCGCTCTTGGAAAAAAGCATATTGCAGAGACATGACTTAGCCACAGCATGAGGTATGTTCCCAGAATGAATTTTTCACTCTTAAGTAGAATGTGCGCTGATATGGAACTTCCTGGCAGATTAAAACTGTGTGCTGGATGGGGACTCAAACCTGGGAGTTTCTGTGAAGTTTGGTAGGCAGCAGATGAGGTACTTGCAAAATTACTGCTGTGAGGACAAGTCATGACTTTAGCTTGGGTAACTCAGATAGTAGAACATTTGCCCTTAAAAGGCAATGGTCCCGAGTTTGAGTCTTGGTCCAGTACACAACTTTCATCTGCCAGGAAATTTTAATAAAACTGTTACTTTATCACAGTCTGTACATGTTTGTGACTGTGTAATAACTTCAACTTTATAATCCCTGTTGAGTTCTATCTTCTGCATAGCTCCAATACTAGAAACATTTCATCTATGTTCAGACCAAAGTGTGTCCACTTGCAAGTGAGTGGCTGGTTTCAAGGGCCTGCTTTGTTGCAGCTGAATGTCCAGATTAGTGCTGCTGCAGGTACCTTTTTACAGTCTTCTATCTTTCAGGCAACAAATGTATAGTCAGTTCACTCACAATATCTTACAGTTTGTGGGTGCACATGTCAGATCACTGGATACTGTGTGCTGAAAACATACCTGTCTCCTCCACTTTTACTTCCGGCAGTTTGTCTTCCGTCGTAACGTGCTCGGATGCTTTCACAGACTCCTGTAGGAATACCTTTGGAGGGTTCGGTTCCTCTGGATGAACTGTAACAAAAGACAGATATTTCAACATTAGATATATATTTTGCAATCATTTACTCAAATGGATAGCTGACACAAACTAAATGATAACATGTTTTAACTCATATACAAGCTTCAGAAGACAGAAATGAAATGTTTTCCTACCAAAAGAACGAGAAATAGAAAAAGGGGGAGATGGGGAACAAAAGAATGGACAAAACTGTAGCTTGTGTAGAATTCTCTTGCTGAATTTTGGGATATTTCAGTATAAAAAGGAGAATTCTACTAAAAATTTGTTAAGGTAACTCAGAGAAAGATGGGCCAACCAGAATGTAGCTTCAGGAAGTGTGATTTGCAGACAATGGACACATGCCTAACTTAATAAAGAACAGTTATTGGAAGGAGTAAAGCTAACAACTCACCATGTAGTTCAGGCATTGCATTGCACAGTTGACAGGCATGCAAACAAGAGTGAAATTGTCACAAATATTTTGGACAATATTGGGTTGCAGCATCAGGAGAATGTAGCCAGTTATGACAATGGCACCTGTGAATGCATTTTGTCAGTCTGTTAGTTCTGAAGAAGGACAATGCCTGGAACTTTAGTGACAATTTCATCTTGTTCATGCTGCTATCAACTGATCACTGTAATGTATCCTTTATCCCCCAGCTGTGGCATAACTCTTTCCATTTAGTTTCATGATTTTATGTAATGTTTTCATCTTTTTTATCTCACCTGAGCAATTTTATATCTGCTGCTGCCTTATTTTGTGTTATCTTAAAATGACTGAAAAATGTAGATTCAGATGTAATTGGTTTTCTCCTGGTGGAAGTTGAGCTGAGCAGATGTAAAGAGAGGTCTGCTCATATTTTTAGCATATTTTGTTAACAGACAGTGAATTTCAAAATACTTTGACGCTGACTACATTAATTAACAACCTATTTCATGATTTTATCTAGATGTTATTAGAAGAAAGACAGAGAGTTATTGAAAGAAAAGATTTCTTCCAGCAGTTGCTGTCTATTATATCAGACACTACCTAAGCTATGCAGTGAGCAGTTACCTCTACTCCTCCCAGTATCATATAATTAAAGAAAAGTACTCTTATTTTTCAGAACCTCATGTTTCTTCTTTAGGGCAAGGTAAGATGAGAGACAAAGGACAGTGGGAAGCAAATGGAGAACGAGTCATTCAAAAAGATTAAGAAACCAAATAAAATGGAAGCAAATATTAAAGAGAATGTGATTACGACACAGACTATTTCTTTCATAATTGCCTCCCTTCCTCCTCATTGTGCAAACCTAAGTTCTGAGTGGTGATCCTCTCCCTGCCCTCATTTGCTTCTGCTTCATCTTTTCCCATCCTTAAGAAGGAGTTCTTGTTCTGTAAGCTAGGTATACATTTTTTTGAATTTTTTTAAATTTATGTGTGACTTTCAAATGTACTAGGAGTTGCCCCTCCAAAAGATAATTACTGGGCAGCCTATCTGTCCCTCTGCTTACTTGGTACTATTGTTAGCCTTTTTGTTCCTTTAAGCCTCTTTTATATTTCTGCAATAATTATTTTATTTTATGATTTATTGTACAGTTGTTTTATCATAAAATGCAGTTAATATATTTGGACAGTAACATTTCTAACATGGGATCAACAGTTTTTGCAGAGCAAACAACAACTATAATTTCAGACCTACTTGCTCAGTTGCTTTTCACAGAGATCACTCTCACACCCAATAATTCATAATATACTAAATCCAGTTTCATGTGCAGGTGTTGGACAAAACTATGGAAACATTTCAAGCAATGCATGCCTCAACATAAATGCAGATGCTAATCAAATGGTTCAAATGGCTCTGAGCACTATGGGACTTAACATCTGTGGTCATCAGTTCCCTAGAACTTAGAACTACTTAAACCTAACTAACCTAAGGACATCACACACATCCATGCCCGAGGCAGGATTCGAACCTGCGACCGTAGCGGTCATGTGGTTCCAGACTGAAGCGCCTGGAACCGCACGGCCACACCGGCCGGTGGATGCTAATCAAGCTTGTACATTGCGCTGTTATGTTTGACCACGAACGGCCCCTGTGCAATGTTCTCAATACAGGGTTGAAAGTGTCAGTTATGGTCAGAACGATGTTCTGTGTAGTTGCAATTGCATTATGTCAGAGCTTAGTGAATTCAAGTGTGGGCAAATTGTTGATGCTTGTGTGGTGGTTGCTTCAGTAACCAAGGTAGCTGAAGCGTTTGGTGTTTCAAGGGGCACCGTATCGAACATTTATTCTGCATACAGACAATGCAGAGAACTATCATTCACTAAGTCGCAACACAGATGAAAGTGGGTGTTGAGTAATCATGACGGACGTTCACTGACAAAGACTATGACGAAAAATAAGAAGAGGGCAGCTGCAGAAGTCACTGCAGAACTGAATGTCAAGCTCTCAAACTCTGTCAGCACCAAAACAACGTAAAGGGTGCAGCATAAGCTAGGGACTGAAGGGCGAGGTGGATTCCCAAAACCACTCATCAGCGATACAAATTCCCCTAACAGGGTGTATACGTAGACAAGGAAAAAAAATTCCCGGATTTTTCCTGGATTTCCTGATTAAAAATACACTTTCTCCCAGGTGACAGTATATTTTCCCTTATCAATCCTTTGGATGGTTATGGTTTTATATACGGGCACACAATTTCCCAGCACTTTAGAAAACAAAACTCAGGGGAAAAGACACGTTTTGGAAATATCATTGATGTGCAGCAACATGTACACTGCGTATTTTCGTATTACGGAAGTATACATTGGAATTCCACCAAACACAGCATGTTACTTTCCGAATGATTGAAATCGAGATTTCGATGCACTTTTGTAAGCCCTTTGTAGCTCATGTCACGTAATCTCGCCAGCCGATGACAGCAGATATTCAGAGCATGGGACACGTGATGTATTCAGCCAACAGCAACATCACTGTTAAGTAGCACGAACACACAAACAAGGAAAGTTAATAGTTTAAATTAATATACATAGTGTTGCTACAAGAAAAGCGAAGCTTTCACATATAATATTGGTCTCAAGCTGAAAGAGAAGATAAGCTTTCGCATATACTGTTGATATTTTTTGCGCGCGTTACACTTTAAGATATATCACACAAATGTGCCAGTAAAATTTTTAATAATGACATAAATGTCTGATCTTCAGGGTTCGAAATTCTTCTAAATGAATGGCTTGTCATCAAAGAAGATTTTTAAATGAGAGTCAAATGCTCTGTGATTTAATAAATTAATGGTACATTCTTGCACATAGTTCAACTTACGTAAAAGGATTTTTACTTTGAAAGTAACGCTTTTCAAGCACTATTCGCAATGTTTTCCCGCAACCTGTTAGAAATAGGTTCGTTTCAGCAGTTGCCAGAGAGCGCAGATAACAGGCGATACTGCGCTTGGGTAGCTATCACGATGTAGGAAGCCCGGATGTACATACGTGTAAAACATTGAAAATCATACATTATGCCATAAAAGAAACAAGACATCAGAGGATACTGCAAGAGCATTGGAATTTCATGAACCATATTAAAATGTGCACATGTAAAGTGCATACTTAAAGGGCATATTCCCAATGAGGTAGACCTCGACCTGATATTAAGCTTTTCAGTGTGGTTTTCGGGATGTAAATTTTCTTGGAGCACAATTACTGTATTATAGCATGTTTGATTCTTTATTATGGCATAATGCCATACGTGGTATAAAATGAAAACCTGCACTTGAAATGCAGCGAACAGTTGAAACTAGCCAGTATGTGGAATTAAACATTTCTTTTCAAATACATTGACTGCCTCTGCAGAAAAGGTTAACAAAAGTCAAATTTCTTTTGCAAACAGGCAAAAATAACTTCATTGTTCCGCAAGGCGTTTAATGTTTGACTGTCAGAAAGGTGGAAATAAAATAAAATCTGAAACTAATGACATATTTCAGGCTTCCGTAATTATGTGAATAAGTTTTAATGCCGGTCGGAGTGGCCAAGCGGTTCTAGGCGCTACAGTCTGGAACCGCGTGACCGCTACGGTCGCAGGTTCGAATCCTGCCTCGGGCATGGGGTTTGTGATGTCCTTAGGTTAGTTAGGTTTAAGTAGTTCTAAGTTCTAGGGGACTGATGACCTCAGAAGTTAAGTCCCATAGTGCTCAGAGCCATTTGAACAATTTGTGTGTGTGTGTGTGTGTGTGTGTGTGTGTGTGTGTGTGTGTGTGTGTGTGTGTGTTAATTCACTTGTTATCTCCCGGCCACAGATATCCATTTTGTTTTCATTTGACGTGGGAGTAAACGAAGGGGAAACAGCAAAATCACTAAATGTTAACACTGGTCCCGTGGAGACTACCCACTTTAACTCGGACTACTCTGGGCATCAGACCCGGATCTATGACATTTGCGAACCGGGTCAATACTAAAAAAAATTGAATTTTCAAAATATGTTCATTTTGTAGCGTACATCTTTCTGAAAAGTCTGAAACATAAAACATATGTATTCAAGGACATGTAAGACATATTATTTGGTCTTAAGTATGCCAAAGTGCAGTGCCACGCCTCTTCATAAAGCATTTTTCTACCGCACGTCCAAACTATATTAAGGAGAGTGGAAACTGAAATGTCCTGTGGTGCCTCTCCTGCTCCCAGTCAGCCAGTTTGACAGCCCGCCCCTCTTTAAAAAAATCTCGCAATTAATAGCGGATGGGATTATTTGTAATCGAGAGAACAAGAACTCTTCAGAAAATCTGAACTCTTTATTGACTATTAGTTAATAACTTGCTGTTTTGTGTGACATAAAATTAAATATAGGATATATAAAACCAATACTGACAAGAGATAAGCAAGAAATTACACATTTCTTCAAACGTTAAATACTAGCATTTTTTTTTCTCTAATCTTGCTACAGCTTTACATGGCATGCTTTCCTTTCTGCAAAAGAATCTATTACCTCATGAAATTTCGTCAAACGTTTTGCTACATGAAAAATCAAAATGTCGCTAACTAATACTGAAAAAGCTGTTAATACAAATAATACCCAAGACTGGTGTGGTTTCTCGATCTGTTACGTCTATTTTGTCACTGTCTGCTAGATAAAACAAAACAGGCCTTTCTAATATGGCAGCAGTTTTGTAACACACCAAATAAACGAGACTGTTTTGGCACAAATGGTCATTTTTATAATACGACAGAATATAACCCATGAAGTACCAATATCAAATGCCTATTAGGCCTACTACAAGCTAAAAGCTTTATGTTAGGAAATAGTTTCACATTTCATTCATACGCACCAGCTTCTCAAGCATGGGATCGAAAAGTAGTATTACGAAATTTTTATATGAATTTGGAATCGACTTATTCTTCCATAATTTGTGTGATGTCCCCGTTTCTTCTCCTTCCTCGTTCTAACAAACAATCTTGTCACCACCAATTCTATAGCTATTGCTGCCACTGTCAAAATTTGTTCGCCGATTAACTTCACTAACCCTGCCAGAATCACAGGTTTAGTTATCCCTTGATTTTTTTCTGGTTAGGCGTTACTATGTGTTCGAACAACATGTTTACCGCGTTACTTCCAGAATAGAACTTATGCGGCTGCTAGCTGGGGACTGTCCTTAGTAGTTTAGCGATCTGGCCAAAAATTTTCTGTCAAAATTTCATTTTCTTGGATGCACCAAGAAGATAATACATAATCTTTCTCACCTGTTATTCCTGTCGGTTGTTTATTTCCATTCTGGTAGTCTGAATCTATGGATTCTGCTAGTAATTATAACAATGCTGATCATTCGCAAACCCAATCAACCACATAATCAGACAGCGATTGGCACTCATCCGTCTGACTTTACTCCCTGAGCTCGTATAGCCCCGTCCCCTTTTGTCTGCGGAAAGTTTATTTCTAGATGTGACGAGGATTCTCCTAACTGAGACATCACGTACACTATGCATTCATTCAAAAGTCAACTTATGATTCATTCAGAAATCAACTTAAAATGAGTTCAAAAATGTTCAAAAACCAGCAGGGCAGTGTTTCAAAATCGTATGAATAATCGATAGCTGGATGCTAGGCGCTTTGTGAAACAAGTTTTTTTCCTCAAAAATATGAATTTGGCACCCCTTTTTCCTGATAGCATCTAGCTGCTTACTGCGACTGAGTTCACAGCCAACAGCGACATTCCTGTAGCCAGAAGCGGGAGAATCTACTACTCAAACGTGACTCAACTACACATGCGCACGAGCCCGCGCGTAACTGCTAAAACAAATCAAATGTAAACAGTTGTGACTTCACGCTCATTGGAGGCAATTTGTTGTTAGGAAGCACTCCGTAGTCTTCCTAAAGCCTTTGACACATTTTCAATTGGCAGACGCTTGCATGAGCACTATGTGTTATTGTTGTATATGGCGCATTTCCTTTGCAATTTAAGTTATTTTCGTTTTAATCTCTCATTTATGTTTTATTGTTGAAGTATTATTCTGCAGTAGCGGGATACAGTAATATCCTTTGTTGGAGTGTCGGTTCTTACCAGCCAAAATTACAAAAATGTAACTGAAATCTAAAACAATGAAAAATTCTCGGAATTCTAAAAATATCCCGGGTTTTTCCGGTTTTCTCCCGGATTAAAAAATTCCTGGGTTTTTCCTGAGTTGTATACACCCTGCCTAACCAGGAAAACGTGGTGCCGGAGTTATAAATCTGGACTATGGTCCACGTACGAAAGTCATTTGGTCAGATGAGACTTGTTTCACATTGTTTCCAACCTCTGGCCAAATTTACTTCCCAAGAGTGAAACTTGGTAGGGGTTAAGTGACAGTTTGGGCAGCCATACTGTGGTACTCCATGGCCATCCACAGTTACTCTGCAAGGTTGCATTACTGCCAAGAATTATGTGACTGTTTTGGCTGATTATGTCTATCCCATAGTACAATATCTGTTCCCTCAGTGGTGATGCTGAGTTCCAAGATGACAGGGCCACTATTCACATTGTTATCGTCATATAGTTTTGTGAGCACAAGGACGAACTGTCACATCTTCCCTGGCCATCACAGTCACCACATCTCAATATTACTCAGCCTTTGTGGTCAACTTTGAAGAGAAAGGTGTGCTACTGTTATATATCCCAGTCACTGTTACCTGAACCTGTCACTATTTTGCAGGAAAAATGGTATAAGAAAACTATGTATTACCTGCTTTATCCACTCTGAGATAACTGGAAGCTGTTTTGAATGGCAACAGGTTACCTACACTGTATTAGGCATGACATTGTAATGTGTTCTGTTTTTGGTGTTTCCATATTTTTGCCTGTCACCTGTAAATATGCAAACATTCTATGTATTCACCGGCAATTTTGGGTGGAGTTTATGAGTTGTACAGATCAATATTATTTTCATAAAGTATATGATGGATTTAATACAATCACAAAACACCTAGAAAATGTATCTCTGAGTGAGCCTACATTCAAGTTTTACAACTCCCTAAGAGTATGAAAGTCATTTTCGTGTCACTTAATGGGTGGTGGTGGGAGGATGTATGGGACAGGTCTTGCGTCTAGGTCTATTACAGGGGTTTGAGCCATGAGGTAAGGGGTCGGGAATAGGGGTCATGTAAGGATGACGGCAGAATACCACTGTGGGAGGGGTGGGAAGCATAGAGGGCAGGCCATTTCACATTTCGGAGCATGACAAGAAGTAGTCAAAACCCTGGCAGAGATTGTAGACCTAGATGCAAGACTTGTCCCATACATCCTCCCAACACTACCTACTCCAGACCGGTCACTAACATCACCTATCCCACCAAAGGCTGGGCTACCTGTGAAACAAGTCATATGATCTACAAGCTGAGCTGCAACCACTGTGCTGCATTCTATGTGGGAATGATAACCAACAAGTTGTCTGTTCGGATGAATGGCCACCGACAAACTGTGGCCAAAAAACAAGTGGACTACCATGTTGCTGAACACGCTGCCAAATATGACATACTTCATTTCAATGACTGTTTCACAGCCTGTGCCATATTGATCCTTTCCACCAACACCAGCTTTTCTGAATTGCGCAGGTGGGAACTTCCCCTCCAATACATCCTATGTTCCCATAACCCTCCTGGCCTCAACCTTCATTAGTCACTGTCGTCACCCATCCAGCACTACAAAGCCATCATTCCACCATCACACCCGGTCTTTTTATTTCTCTCCTTTTCCGCTACACCTCCCCCCCCCCCCCCTTCCCCACCCTCCATCTAACCTGAAACACTTCACTGTCCACCAGCCCCACTAACGATCCCTTCCCCTCCCCACTCCAGCCTCCTCCTTACCATTACCAGTTGCCACTCCTCCCATCATGCACTAGTGCTGCTGCTCGCAGTGTGGTTTCAGTTGCCTGAGACTGCAGTCGTGTGTGTGTGTGTGTGTGTGTGTGTGTGTGTGTGTGTGTGTGCGCGCGCATGTGTGGTCTATTGTTGATGAAGGCCTTAATGGCCAAAAGATTAATTTGTGACAGTCTTTTTTGAGTGCTTATCTGCAACTCAGCATCTCCACTATATGGTGAGTAGGAACATAAATACTAGTCAGTCATCATTGTTACACCAAATAATTTTAACATTTATGATAATTTACAGTAATAGACTTGCTCATATGACCTAATCAATGCAGCAATTTGTAAAATCCTTTGGGTTGTAAGCTGAAAATGTGGTATCAATGGATTTTCAACAGTGCTCTATAATATACATACACTTCTGTGTATGGCTATAAAGTAGCTGTGTAGAAAGAAGACTTTTCTTCAGCATCACATTCATGAGCCACATTCCAGATTGCCGGTCTCAAGTAGCTGTACACAAAACCAACTGAGATACACGTAGAGACACAGCTTGCATGAGATAACTTATACAAATCTCACACCCTTTTCCTGGACAACATTGTACTGAAGATGTTTTCTACATTGGCTACATTATTGCCGGCACTATTGAACACTTAACCACAGCTCTGGTAGCTGTCACTCTTGGAGGTTCTCATGTGGCTCTCGCTGCTCCTGTACTCGTCTCCACATCCCTCTCTATGAGCAGAATAAAAGTTGCGAACCTTTCTGCGAGGATGTCTGTGAGGATGTCTGTGAAGATGTCTGTGAGGATGTCTGTGAGGATGTCTGCACTTCCTCCTGGTGAGCTGGGACCGGCACCTGCCCGAGGACCAGTGCGAGGCTTTCTGTTGCCTCGAGAGTGGCAGAAGCAGTCGCCGCTGCCGTGATGGATGTCTGTAACCGATAAATAATAAATAAATATCATGTTCCAGCACATCCCAGTGCAAGTCTTTCAATGGGATGTCATTCCAGCGATTTGCGTGTCCTTAAAACCAACAGCACCCAGTTTTCTCCAGGCAGTCACCCATCCAAATACTAAGTGGGCCCAATGTTGCTTATCTTCCGTATTCAGATGGGAACTGGTGTTACCAACATGGCAAGGCCATTGGCTCTGTAACCCACGAGGGTACTTGTCACATCCTGAGTTCGAACTGCAGTCTCACATTAGGAGATTGCTCGAAGTTGACAATGGAGTCTTATTAAGACAATGAATGAATTTAACATGAATTATTTTCTAAGAGACTAGATTTTAATGTGAAAGTGGTCAACATTTATATGTTTGGTGAGAAAAGGAAGCTGAAGCAGATAATTCAACAGAGAAAAATGTTCAAAAATCAAAATACGGAGAGGCATCTTTCAGAAAGATCAGAGAAGAATCACAAAAAAAAATCCAGCTGTATTACAAGAAGCACATTTTCTCATCACTGGGTTAATGCAAGCACTTGTCTATCATCTTTTCCCAATCAAGAATTAAAATGTGGTACACTTTTTAATATGAAAGATTCACACTCAGCATAACACTGACAATCAGGAAAGTACTGAGATAAAAGGTTAACAGAGCATAACCTTGTCCACATTTTATACCATTCATATTTTGCAATAAACTACTAGAAAACTAGAATGGCACAGTGTCTCCGAAGCAAAAAATTTAATGCCTTGTACAGATATTCTTAGTCCCATCACAAAAGGTGTTGAAAATACAATCAATGAAAAATACCTAATCTACAACTAGATACAACTCATCAATTAATGTAAGTCTATAGAGATGTCGGCATTGTTTTCCAATGCAAGAGAATCTCGTTCATTAACAAATATCAGGCACAGTAAACTACTGTGAGCACCATCTCATCACCTCATAATGTACCAGACCTAGATTCTTTTATTCACTATTCAATACACTTTGGTTGTGATGCACTCGCTACGAGATTCTGTGAATCAATGTGTTTCATAGTTACAGTTTAAACTTTTGTCATTTGTTGTATGTTGTTAGACATGTGTAAAAAAAAAAAAAAAAAAAAAAAAAGCATGTGTATTTCACTGTTACTAATGTAATGTAGAACCAATTTTTCAAAAACAACACAATGTAGCTTCTATTTTACAGTATATTTCATTATGTAAGAAACAGATAATCAATCTGAAATGTATAACTTCTATTCAAAACCTAAGAAACATGAAGGCGTATTTGTAATTCCATAATTAATATGAAATTCAATATCATTTGAAATTAATTGTTGAGGAGTTCATATTTGTTAAAATTTGCAAGGAAAACCAATTTTCCTCAAAACTTTCATAATTTCAATTAGTTTTTGTCATTTGGTAAAACAATAATGTGTATTCAAAGTTTTGTAAACCCATAAATTTTAATTATAAGTTTAATCTTATAAACATTTAAAGAATGTTATCTAATATTGTAATGTTTACAATTCTATTTTTATGGGTCATCTGGTGCTTACCAAGACAGTAGAGTCAAATTAAATGTTGAGAGAGAATTGGGACAGTGTTAAAAATGTGAGAATAGATTGCAAATTTTCAGATCATGTATATACACTGAGGTGATGAAAGTCATGGGATAGTGATATGAACATATACAGATGGCAGCAGTATCGCATACACCAGGTATAAAAGGGCTGTGCATTGGTGGAGCTGTCATTTCTACTCAGGTCATTCATGTGAAAAGGTTTCCGACATGATTATGGCTGCATGACAGGAACGAACACATTTTTTAACATGGCATAAAATGCATGGGAGATTCCATTTCAGAGGGAATTCAATACTCCCAGATCCATACAGTCAAGAATGTGCCAAGAATACCACAACACAGTGGCCAACAGCCTTCACTTAAAAACTGAGACCAGCGTTGTCTGTGTAGAGTTGTCAGCAGTAACAGCCAAACAACACTGCTTGAAATAACCCCAGATATCAATGTGGATATACGACAAATGTATTTATTAGGACAGTGTGGAGAAATTTGATTTTAATGGGCTTCGGTAGCAGATGACCAACGTGAGTGCCTTTGCTACACATTACCTGCAGCAGTTCTTGGGTTGTGGCCACATCGGTTGGACCCTAGATGACTGGAAAACTGTAACCTGGTCAGTTCAGTCCCAATTTTGGTTGGTAAGAGCTGATAGTACAGTTTGAGTGTGCTGCAGACCCCACAAAGCCATGGCCCAAACTTGTCAACAAGGCACCGTGTAAACTGGTGGTGGCTCCATAATGGCATAGGCTGTGTTTACATGGACTGGGTCCCCTGGTCCAACTGAACCAATCTTTGACCGGAAACGGTTATGTTCAGCTATTTGGAGACCATTTACAGCCATTCGTGGACCTCATGTTTCCAAACAACAATGGAATTTTTATGGATGACAATGTGGCATGTCACCAGTCCACAATTGTTTACAATTGGTTTGAAGAACATTCTGGACAGTTCGAGTGAATGATTTGGCCACACAGACTGCCCAACATGAATCCCATAAAACATTTATGGGATACAACTGTGAGGTCATTCCACGCACAACATCCTGCACCAGCACATTTTCACAATTATGAATGGTTATAGAGGCAGCATGGCTCAATATTTCTACAGGGGACTTCCAGCAACTTGTTGAGATCATGGCACATTGAGATGCTGCACTCCGCCAGGCAAAAGGGGGTTGAGCACGATATTAGGAGATATCACACGACTTTTTTCACCTCAGTGTATACTGTGAGCTGTCGCTTTGAAAGGAGAAAATATAGTGCCAAAATGCATTTGAAACAGTCTTAATTATTTGGTGGGATGCATGAACAAGATCGCACATGCACAAATATCTTAATTAACTTTCTGCAGCGAACAATCATAATCACCCCATTATTTACTTGAAGACCATGAGACAATTGTTTGCTACAATTTATTTGATGTTTATAATATGTTGCAGATAGGTTGTAGAAGTGAAATACAAATTTTTGGACTCTGTTTTATATTGTGATACAATCTGTAGCTCTCACTACTCTAATGCCACCTCCCATACATGCATTGGCATTCTCAACATGAGAAGTTTTAAGAGCTCTGCTGGAATTGAGCCCACTCCTGGGAAAAAGCTGGGAGAGTTATCATCAGTGGCTGGCAGACTACATTTCGAGATCTAACTGCCCAGACCACATCATTTACATCTAGACTCCATAAATCGCTGTGAAGCACTTGGCAGGAGGTACTTTTTCTTCTACTCATTTCATTCACAGATGGGAAGTGGGAAGATTTACTATTCACACACCTCTGTAGGAGATGTATTTTGCCTGATTTTATGTGTATCATCACTATGGGACAGACACACAGGGGACATTAGATTATTTCTAGTTTGAGCTGTGAAAGACAGTTCTCAAAACTTTCTAAACAGCTTCTGTCGAGATGTACAGCATCTTTCTTCAAGTGTCTGCCATTGAAGATTTTTTATCATTTATGTTACATGTTCACTCAGTCAAAAAGGCTGTGACTGTTCACACTGAACTAATTTGTATAAGGTCAATCTCCACTGCTAGCCCAACCAGAATGCATGTCCTGCCACTTGAGCAGTGTTTCGGTACAATGCATACAAGAATTTTGTATGCAAACTTTTTTGTTGATAAACTGTGGTTTCCCAGTATCCTACCAATTAATTGTAGGATGTATGGTTGCCCCAGCGGATACCTCTACACATCACTACTCTCCAAAATTTGTATGACAATACTGAATCTGGCTTTGAGTAGTTGTTCCTGTAATCAAAGGATAACACACTTGTATGCAACTTCCCACTTTTCTACATGAAGAGCTAGTCACCAGTATTTGCACCAGGCTCATACTTTGACAAGATCTAAATGGATATTTCTGCCATTTTCTGCACACAGAATTTCCTTCTAGATAGGTGCATCATCTGTAAGAAGCCTGAGGTTGCAGTAATATTATCTGATAAGTCATTACTGTACTGGATAGCAATTATCAGCCCAAATCTGTATATTTAAAAAAAAGAGGAAACTTATAAACATTCAGCATGTATCTACATTTACAAATTAATTTGTGATGTGAATGTAAACTGACTCGTTCCACATCATTACGTTTTATCATGCAAATGATTCATGGAACATGAAACTGAATAAGTAACTTAACTAAAAAACGGATGCACCCAGTGCAGGAGGAGGAAACAAGATGAAACTTCTCAGGCTGACAGGGTATGTAATGTTATTACAGTGAATGCAAAATCGAGTAACATTTACAAAGAACTTGGCAGTATGAGCCCATTCAACAGAAGGATGTTGCATACTGCTGTGGCCTGGATGTATGCACTGACTCAGTTGGTGAAGGTGTCATAAAGCCACTGTAACCTCTCCTGAAGCAAGCTAGCCTACAAGTGATGTAACTGGTCATCGATATCCTGAATACTAGCATTATGACGTTTGCGCTCACAACACACGTGTTCCTTTGTTGTTGTTGCGATCTTCAGTCGATTTGATGTGGCTCTCCATGCTACTCTATCCTGGATGAGTCACTTCATCTCCGAATAACTACTGCAACCTATATCCTTCTGAATCTGCTTAGTGTATTTATCTCTTGGTCTCCCTCTATGATTTTTACCCTCCACCCTCCATGATAATAAATTGGTGGTCCCTTGGGGTCTGAGAATGTGTCCTACCAATCAATCCCTTCTTCTAGTCAAGTTGTGCCACAAATTCCTCTTCTCCCCAATTCTATTCAGTAACTCCTCATTAGTTACGTGATCTACCCATCTAATCTTCAGCATTCTTCTGTAGCACCACATTTCGATAGCTTCTATTCTCTTCTAGTCTAAACTAGTTATTGTCCATGTTTCACTTCCATACATGGCTACACTCCACACAAATACTTTCAAAAAAGACCTCCTGACACTTTAATCTATACTCAATGTTCACAAATTTCTCTTCTTCAGAAACACTTGCCTTGCCATAGCTAGTCTACATTTTATATCCTCCCTACTTTGACCATCATCAGTTATTTTGATTCCCAAGTAGCATAACTCATTTATTACTTTAAGTGTCTCATTTCTAAACTAATTCACTCAGCATCACCTGATTTAATTCAAATAGATTCCATTATCCTCATTTTGCTTTTGTTGATGTTCATCTTATATCCTCCTTTCAAGACACTGTCCATTCCGTTCAGCTGTTCTTCCAGGTGCTTTGCTGTCTATGACAGAATTACAATATAAAAGCCAAACCTCTGAGTTTTTATTTCTTCTCCGTGGATTTTAATTCCAATTACAAATTTTTTCTGTTTCCTTTACTCCTTGCTCATCATACAAATTGAATAATATTGGGGATGGGCTAAAACCCTGTCTCACTCCCTTCTCAACCACTGCTTCCCTTTCGTGCCCCTTAACTCTTATTTACCAAGATCAAATATGAGGATTTTACTGGCCATGAAAGCACCTCTGTATCACACAGGCAATTCACAGACACATAAGCTATGTATGGATGAGCATCCTCCTTTTGAAAAATGACATCATGATATTGTCACAGGAGCAGTAACACATGGGGTGCACGATGTCCATGATGTATCATTCTTCCGTCAGAGTTTCCTAAATCACTAGCAGCTGTGACATGAAGTCATATCACATGCAAGGAGTGAGTGCACAACATTTTGAATTGGAACCCATGTCCAGAAATGTCATCCATCGACACTACAGAGCATCAAAGTTATAGGCACCAATGCCTATAAATGTAAGTATAAACAGAACGATTCCATGATGATGTTAAAAACTTTCTAGGATGAGGGAGATGGATAAATATATCAATCTGAAGTAAGGGTCCCTATACCGCAAATGAACCAGTCAAAAGTTATAAGCATAAATCATTTTGATACCTCTGCCAGTGGCCAACATGTACAGATACTGTTGTTGCTAAGATTGTAAGGTAGACAACTTTAAGTGGTAGTATGGAACAAAACAAGAAAATATGTCTAGTAAACACGGACTCCAAAATGCATACATACCTTACAAGCTATGTGCACTTGTTAAGTAGATGAGATGTGGTTCACAGTAGCAAAGGTGAACAAATGCTCATAGTTCCTCTCTCAGACTCTGGAAGTTGGCTACCCTACCATCTTAGCAAAAACAGTATCAGTACGTGTATACCACAGTCAGAGATATCAGAACGGTTTTCCCTTATAACTTTTGACTCATTTGTTTCTGGTACAACTATTTCTCTCCACCACCCTAGAAAGTTTGACACATCATCATCACAGACCTGTACATACATACCTATACAGGTGCCGGTGCCTACAACTTCGACACTCCGTATTGTCACCATATGACGTTTCGGAACATAGGTTCCTATTCCAAATTCACTCACCTCTACAAGTTCTAGAATTTCTGAATACCATGTTTAGGGGTGTGAACAATTTATTTACAGGTAGGAAAAGTGGATTGCAACTGTTAGAAAAATGCATGCTAAATTTCAGCACCCTGGCAAATGTTTGCTGTACTCAAAAGAAACAACATTCAATGTTTATAACAGGGAGAAGGTGGCTGGATTACTCTAGAAATAGAAATTTGGTTTCTTCTGTTTTGGTTGCACTATTTCTGTCAGAGACTTCAGTTGTCGCCAAGATGCACAGTCAGTGGACTAACCTCGAGCATCTCAAGAATGTCGTGCCGGTTGGCCTCGAGTGCCATCGTGAACGCCGTCTTGTCGAACTTGCTGACGTAGTGGGGGTTGGCTCCGTGCTGCAGCAACAGTCGAACACACTCTACATGCTCCCTCTCCACTGCCCAGTGCAGAGGTGTCATTCTCAGCTGCACAAATGAGGATATCACCAAAATGTGTTATTGCAAAACTTAACAAAAATTCAAACCAGAATGTTGTAAATTTGTGAACAAACAAATTTTCAACTTTTCCATTTTCATGTGCCATATTGCTGTATAAACATACATAACACCTAATTAAGTTTCATCTTGCTGTTACACGCTTGATTTACTTATCAGAAACAACAATGTTCATCAGGTGGCTACTTTGACACAGCACTTTACCCTTGAGTACATCATATAAGCTTTCTTCAGAAATATTATGAAACAACGATTTATAGCAAAGTTATTTCATATTTCTCATCACCCACTAAAATGAAAATATACTGAAATTAATTTTTGGTAGATGTGACATTTTGTCCACGAAAATACCAAATTACCATAGTTGAAGATACATACTAAATATAAATTTCATGTGTGATGCATTATATCAAAGTCGTAAGGCTTGTGTTGCGTGGTTTGAAAATAAACCATTAAGTGTGGTTGTGTATGCTACATGATTTGTATCTACATAACAGTTACAGTCTCCTGACCTTTCCCTTCCCTCTCATACAAAGCAAATTCATGACTGAATTCATGGGTTGTAGTACTAATTTCAAAATTATTTATACATATTTGTTAGAATATAATTTACAACTTCGCACTTGGCACCTCATCTAGGTGTACTTTGAGTACCTTGATACAATAAAAATCTCTGTTGCCAGAGTCAACTGTTGTTGGTAACAATGTATTAGTGACAGAGATCATATCAACTATTGCAAATTGTAACAGGGGATGAATGGGTCAGCACATAGCAAATCACTAAATGGTGGACATTATTAACAGATGAGCAACTGTACTACCTCCTCATTGTGGGCTTCTGAAGCAACCACATCACACACATATCTTCGCTCACCACACGTCACAGAGCACAGAGATTAACACCTCCAATAAACACTGGAGGCATAGAAAAAGACTGCCCAGACTTTAGTAGAGTGCATACAAAACAACTTTGCCCGTACCAGTGCAGTACGGGATGGGAAAATAGTTTTGGTGGGGCCTGCGTAGTCAACGACCTCCACACACATATGCATATTTTGCAGAACTTGTAAGAAACAGCTGGTGTGTCTGTAAATGATTGTAATAACATGTTATGTCAGTGAAACCAATAATTCATCAACTATGGACATTCAAAGTCAATAATTTCTCACTAGAGTACCAAAAAAGAAATAAACAAAAGATCAAACTGAAGCCAAACAAGTCTGCTTGCTTGCCAGCAGGAGCAAATCTCATAAAACAAAAAAGGAGTAAAAAAGGTAGCACTGCAGACAATGCTGCTTACTACGTTACTGACAACACAAAATGAATTTGATGTTTTAATGGAAAGGTTACATAATTATTCCATTATAAAACTGCTGATCCATTCAAAAGGTATGGTATTAAACTAAGCTATTATAAAAATAATAAAATAAAGCATGTCCTTCCTCGCAGTTGCAACAAACTTGACAAACATAAGCAACCAGCTGTTTACAGGATCACATGTAGAGACTGTCCCAGTTTTTACACAGATACTACAGGTAAATCATTTTCACATGATATAGTGAACACATCTCAGCTCTATCTTTAAATGTACCTCATAAATCTGCAATGGTAGCTCACCTTTATGACACCAAAACTGGCTTTTAGATATCAATAAAGATCTCACAAACTGCCACAGAAAACTTTCAGGTTCAAAATTTAGTATAATGTAGGCACTACAAATATGCAGATTTTCCAACCCACTGACATTGTGAATGAATGTACAGATAGTGAATACAACAAATCAATTCCTGTTTTCAGTAATGACTGTCTCTTAGCACAACAGCCTCACAAGAAGCAATGAACACAATTTCCTTGTCCCTGCCTCACACATAAATACACCCTCTTACCTCCATCAACTACCTTGTTCTTTATTCCTCTCATTTCTCTGTTATATCTGTCATTAATCCCATATGAGACAGCTATCTTGTTAAATTTAACAACTGTGCCATTCTGTTACTATTAAATGAAAAACTGAAGCAAATGTAATGCACTTTGTATCTATACAGTCCTTGAAGTGGAAGTAGTAGCTCAGAATCTGATTGGGCAGCAATCAGAAAATAAAAATATTGTGACAAAAGACAGAATATTATTATTAAATACATCCCTAATGTTCATGGGATCTGTCAATATGGAAAAAAAGTTTGACAGTTTAAAATGGTGCAAGATGTTCAACTTTCTGAGAAAAATGTGATTAAGCTATATGGAAAGAAGGGATTACCTGTCTTTCCCTATGGTTTAATCCTATTTCCCAAGAACTTTGAGGGAAGAATAAGAATGGATGACTGAGAACAAAGCACTTGGATTAAAAAGGGTGTAAGACTACACTACTGATTAATCTATACATCAAAGAAGCGATGACAGAACTAAAAGAAAGGTTTACAAGCATCAACCTTAATTTGAGGAACAAATTTCTGAGAATACGTGTTTGGATCCCAGCACTATATGGTAGTGAGTCACGTACTGTAGGAAAACCGATGTAGAAGACAATTGTAGCATTTGAGATGTGCTATAGGACAATGTTGAAAATCAGGCAGACAAATAAGATAACGAATGAAAACATTCTCCATGGAATTGGAAAAGAAAGGAACATATGGAAAATTCTGATAAGAAGAAGGGACAGGATGATAGGGTGTGGGAGCTGTATGAGGCAAAAGACTGCAAGGGTAGACAGAGACCAAAACACATCTAAAACAAGGGTGCTACAGAGAGTTGAAAAGATTGGTACAAGAGAAGAATTCATGGCAAACCACATCAAACCAATCAGAAAACTGATGACAAGAAAACACTTGACTCCTCTCTGACTCCACACAGTCATTTCATACTGGGACAGTGAAAGGAACTGGATGTCATACCATGTCTTTGGCATCAACGTCAGCGCCCGTGTCCAGGAGCAGTTCAACAATGTCTGCGTGGCCCTCCTGGGCTGCTACGTGCAGAGGGGTTCGGTCGACCTTGGTCCGCGCATCCCGTGATATGCCTGCTCGCAACAGCAATTCGCATGTCTCCAGGTGGCCATTGGCTGCTGCTGCGTGTAGTGGGCTTGTCCCCAGCTGAAAATATGCCTAATTGTTTCTAACAAATATTGGAGCAGAACAACAAAGTAGGCATGTTAACTACATTAATAACAGATTTGCACAATGGATTCATGCCAGAGTACACAGAAAATAACTATGCAGTATACTATCTTTCATGTGTAGATGAAAAAGATGTCTGCCAAGATGTTGTGATTCATTCCAGTAGAGTATGATCACTATCTAAGACTTACACACACACACACATACACACACACACACACACACACACACACATGGTATAAGTCTAAAGTTCTTCTTTCTTTTTTCCTTAAATAAAGGTTCTTGGATGATAAAATCACTGTAATAATTATTATTTCAATGCTTTCAAAACATCTTTTCATGATGATTTAAGACTCTGAATAACTTTTTCAGTGTCTTAAGTTTTCTTGTCCTTCACTGTCTTGCTGACTACAAAATTTCTCAAAGAGAGAAAAGAGAAATACAAAACCTATGGAGGCACATAATGCATATTACATTGGGCAAACACTTTCATCTACCACATCTGTTCATGCCAACTTTACATCATTCTCTGTTTTCAGCTCCTGAACATTCATTCTTAAAACATTAAAGTTTTTCGACAAAAATGTGTGTTAGCAATCAAAATCAAATATAATCACATTTTATTATGACAACAGAAATTCCAGGATGAAAATAACAAACAAAACATGAGTGCACACTCTCACAGCCGCTGGAAAAACATATAGACCTTTGGCTTTAGGTATAGATGGTGATGAAGACATTAACGGCAGTATCTTCGCATTAGAGAAGAAAATAGGCCATGCCTTTTTCAAAACAACCATTACAGCATTTGCCAAAACTGATTTATGTAAATGAAAGAAAATATCAATTTGGCCAACCAAACGGGGATCTGAACTGCCATCATTCGAATCAGTCAGTTACAACAATGAAGCTGTGTATTTGGGAGTCTGTGTGAGAGTATGTTTCCATCAAGACCATAAAAATAGCATATATTTTAAAGTTAGGGTGACCTTTTTTCATTTTTTTGGTGTCATTATACATCCTCCACTATCTATCTGCAAGGAGTAATTGGTTCTCATTCGGTTTTGTTTGTTAGCTGAAAAATAATTATCTCCCTGCTATAAAATTTTAAGTACCTAGCCAGAGAAACTTCTAAGGCAATAAATCTTAAATATTTGGAGTAAGAAACATAATGCTATGACTTACTAACGGACTTTCATCATTTCTATATACTTCTCAGTTCACAATAAAGGTCTTCATAAATAATAAACTCCATGTTCACTGATCTTCGCCTTTTATGGGGATTAATTGAATACTGAGCACACTGGTGGATGACTGCTTGAAACCTAGCAGACTGAAACAGTTATAGATGATTCAAAATATCAATTTGTTGCCACACAGTTCGTTCATAACCATAATTCAGACTAGAGACATCACAAAGGCTTATTTCAAGCCTTAACAACTTCCAGTCCAGTGGTAGCAAGAGCTATGCACACTCCAAATCAGTTCATGGCAATTGCACACAGAGCACTACTGGCTTCTGTTGACAATATATACACTTCCCACAATGCCTAATTTCATGATTTTGTACATTGTCTAAGCTGGAGAATGCTTACACCAATATTTCAAACAAATATTTAAATAGGCTGATTTCATACAGTTTATGGTCATGAATTTAGACAGTAGCATAACATAATTAACATACATTTCTTTGTGGCTCTCAGTAATGTGCATGCCTTTCTAAATATTGTTAAATCAGGTCTCACTTCTTTAGTGTGGAACTCAAATAGTGATCTTTATTGTACTTCCTTAAACTAAAATTACTTTCAAAGTATTGCAGTCATAAAACTTAGTACTTTAAATCAGTAAAGGCCAACAAAAGTTTATTAGCAGAATCAAAATTTTTAGAGCACATGGCACTAAAAAGTTTTAAATGTGTTCTTCTCTAAAATAAGTACTTCCCAGCAAAACTAACAAGGAGAGATCCCTAGCGGTGGGATCGACTTTTTGTAACCATCTATCTAGTGATGTAGGTTGAGATCCCAGCGATAACGCTTTGCAGCCATTCATCCTGGTAAGACCTCATTATTGCCAGAAAAAAAAAAATAAATAAATAAAATAAAATAAAGAAAGAAAAAACACTGGAAGTTTACATGACACTCAACAACATTAAAAAAAGTAGAATCATATCGACTGATTGTGTGGTGTAATGGATAGGCTAAGTACAGATCATTATTTTTATTCAATTAATTTGTTTAAACATAATTTTTTATTTCTACTCCTTTGTCACATCATTTTAATCACCTTATCAACTTCTTCATTCACTCCAATTTTTCTTCCTATCATTCTTTTTCTGCTTGAAATCTTTTTTCATGTTATTTTACTTAATATTATCTATTAATTTAAATTCAATACAGGGTGTGAGAGCTGGGATCTTAACCTACATCACCATGTAGACGGTTCTAAAAAAGCTGATCCCACCGGTGAAGACCTCTCCTTGCAAGTACAGACTATGAATTAGCTAAATGTAAATTAATTTTGATATTTACTGGGTAACTGTTCAAAGGTAAATTACAACAGGATGAAAGCTAATATTTATTCACTCTAAGAGTAATACATGAGTAAGTGGAAAGGCTCCACTCTGCTACATTTCAGAATGTGTTGACATTGGTCACCCCTCATATATTTTATGCACTTACACTGAGCCAGTCAAGCCATGTGGGTACACATTCGGCCCAATTACCTCAAGCACTCTCTCATTCCCTGTGCCACCCATACAGCCAATACACGACACGAGAGACTCACCCAATCGGTGGCGAAGGGCGCGCCACGGCTCATGAGCAGCCGCACCTCGTCTGTGTCACCGAGCTCGGCACTCGTCAGCAGCCGCTTGCCTAGCTCGATCAGATTGTTGTTGGCACGCTGTACAATCGCCTCACTGCCAGTGAAGCCTGCCAGCATGCTGGCCTGCAACAGCATTCCCATTTCCTAGTTTCAAAAATAGCAGTTCCAGTCAGTCACATAGTGCTGTACAGAAATGTTGGTATAATTTCAGCAAAATTGCAAGGAGAGAGAACAGCTTGTCAGTATGTACCGCTGAGTGACAAAATTTTGAGAACTTATCAATAACAGCTATTTAACCAAAACAATAGTAACAATGGGACCTCATTTATCGAGACCAGGTGGGACCGTGGGTAATCGGGATTACTGGAAATCTGGATCCAGAAATTCAAAAACCAATTAGAATATATTGAAATAATCAGCAACCATTTGCATAAAAGAAATTTAATTTCCTTAGCCAGTTTCAGGTACTCGGCATCCTTCTTCAGAAGGTTATAACTGCAGCATTATTTGTGAGTGTCGACGACAAGATGTATGCAGCATATTGCTGTGGGCACAGGATGTATAGTGCCCATACAAATTGGTATAAAGAAGCCAAGCAACAAGTACAGACATCGTGCCAGAACTGGAGCTAATCTGCTAACGATATGCGTGTCATTAGCCGATTAGCTCCAACTCTGGTGTGATGAAAAATGGAATAAATAGTGCAATTAGAAATACGGGAAAGCTGGAAAGAAGGGGTAACCAGAGAGAGACCAAAATGAAAGAGTGAGAAAGATGAACATAAAAAATAACAAGTATTATGCAGTGAATAATTGTGTAAATAATTAAATTCTAGACACAAGGAAAAAATCTACAACTGAAGAAAAAAGTTTCCACTGAGAATGTAAACACTGTTGGTGAAGCTCGCATTCTATGAGCAAATAGAGGATGCATCAAAATGGATGGCAGAATACAAGGATAAGTTGAAGACCAAAATGTATATACTGGCCAACCATTTTGTCTCCATGCAATTTTACAGTTTTCTTGGTCAAATTTTCCTTGTAGTTCAATATAATTTCACAGATTCTATTCTCACATGATCAGTCCTAGTATTATATTTAAATGCTCCATCTCTTTGTAAAGTCTTGTCACAGTGGCTACTGTGTATAGCGTCATTTGACAAACTGATTCATGACTGATGCAGATCATCAGATACAAATATTCTTTTAGACAAGGCTGCTACTGCAAATGATTTCATGTATGTCTTTGTTGCCTTCTATTTCACTTTTTTTTTTTATATTGACACATGGTTCATCATCTTATTGCCTAAACGTCATCATGCTTTGCATACTAGTCCTATATCTAAAAAAACAGTAAGAAAAAATGCATACAAGGATTTAAAAAAAAAAGAAAAAATGAAATCCATCAGTAGATTAGAAAAATCATTACATGCACCAACATTGCATTGACACAGAGGAACAACAACTATATTTTATTATTTACTAGGCTTTTTCTCCACGTCTTTGCCTGTGTATGTGTTCAGCACATATTAAATACACCTCCTCTCCCCCTCTGTGTTCACCCCTTCCTCCCTCTAAGTGTCCAGCTCGTTCTTACATGCGTGCTCTCTCTCTCTCTCTCTCTCTCTCTCTCTTCATGACCACCTCCCCCTCTCTTTGTCCCCAACACAACACCCCTACAATGAAGAGCAGCAGGGAAATATTCCATGTGGGAAAAATATATCTAAAAACAAAGATGATGTAACTTACCAAACGAAAGCGCTGGCATGTTGATAGACACACAAACAAACACAAACATACACACAAAATTCAAGCTTTTGCAACCAACAGTTGCTTCATCAGGAAAAAGGGAAGGAGAGGGAAAGACGAAAGGATGTGGACGCGCGCGCGCGCGCGCGCGCGCGCGCGCCACACACACACACACACACACACACACACACACACACACAGAGATATGTCTGCTTATATGTGCGGATGTATATTATCCGACAGACGTCTACGGGTGTTTGTCCTTTGGCAGCCGAGAAAAGAATAATGGCATTTTGATCCTGTTTGGGAAGATTTGGTTATAACATTGACACAGCAATGCACTAAAATAGAAACTTTTTGATTGCCCTTTATGTTACACTAGAATTATTTTACAGTCACACAATAAACACACAGGCAATGGTTAAAAAATGAATGGACTCATTTGAAACTAGTCACCATTAAGGAATATTATGCAATTGTGAGAGAAAACTAAATAAATAATAAAATCATTATGCCCCTGAGAAGCAGTAAATCTTCTGGTTATGATGTTGTTTCCAAAGAGAATTAAAATCTTATGCTGACTTGATAAGGGCAGCTTTGAGCTATGTTTGGAATGAGTCTATGCTTCAATGCACAGTTCCTGACAACACTTTAATATGCAGTAACAGCAATATTTAAAAATTAAGAGAAGCATATCAACAGCAATTACAGAAACTATGTAAAACCTAAATCAGGTAATCAGGATAGGGATCTCAAGCAATGTTCTCCCAAATACTAGGTCAATGTTTTAATCACTGCACCCTCTGATACAAGAAACCATTCACTGATCAAAATTCAACAGAAAATGAAATTCACAATGCAGAACCCCAGGTCTTCTTCTTCGGCTTTTCCTGCTCTCGGCTCAGTTCTGAGTTTTAACTGGCCATCTATGTACCTCTTTCCTTTGTGTTTGTATTGTCAGGCCATCTTTGGAATCTTTCATTTCTTCCATCTGTTCCAGATTTGCCTTCCACTTTTGTTTCTGTTCTTTATTGTCATTTACTGCAAAAATATTAATTTCTTACCTAATTTTTTCATTAGGATTTCTGTAGCACTTTTTTCAGCAAATATTATGGACAGTAAGTCTCTCAAGCCAGTTCCTGCCATTATTATGCGGATACACCCTGAGGAAGACATTAGAAGCTGAAACCCACCTAATCATATAATGATGTGTTCTAAATCACTGCCTTTGCTTCTTACAACATCCACAGCCTTCAGATAAAGTGGCTGATTTAAAGTGACACAACACCAACTTTGATCATGTTTTACGCATTTTTTTCAGTGCTATTATACGAGATGTAGATATTATGTTGTACAAAGTTGGAGGATAATTTAAGAATGGGAGGCACATTATTTCTGAACGAACTGACTGTTGGTGATTTGTGGCTTCTTCCGGGAGTCTATTTCACTATGGCTCATCAGTGAATTTCTTCCACTTTCCATAAAGCCACAGAATCTCATATCCAGAGAACGATAGCTTCAAGCACTCTAGGTCAGTCACTGAAATTGAGATCCTTTCCAATAATGCTGTTTAAGCCAACATCATTTGCTTTGTGATAGGTGATCAGCTGAGGTACACCAACTGTTGACAAAAAATTCAGAATCTGAATGTCTTCCTTCCTCATCAGTGATCTTGTCAGACTCTGCAGCTGTGTAGGGTGTGACTACCACATCCCTTCATGGAATGGAAAGTATTCACCCCATCATTCATGCAGGTGTTGAAATGCAACACAGGAAATCGGGATTATCAAAGATGAGCTGGATGAATCCTTCACTGGTTATTTTAGGATGCTCAGGTTGTGCAATTGAGGGCGTTTCAAATAGGGAAGCTTCCATGTATGGAGCTTCGAATCCAACTGCACTAAGAGTGTTGACAATACGCCTTGATCCAAATCTTTTGTACAGGAATGTACTGAGCCCAATTGACAGTGAAGATAGGAATGACCGTGAACTTACTGCAGAAATCATTGCATGTGACAAAGCAACAGTTTTTTTTCCATTTACCTAGAGTTCCTCATTTGTTTTTCAAAATCAATGACTTAGAGAAAAGGAGCAATGATTCAGAGATCAAGGATTGATTGGACATCTAAAAAGAAATCACCGGGGGGGGGGGGGGGGGGGGGGGGGAGGGGGGGGTTGCTGCTGAGATGTGTCATAGACCTGTGTCCTCACAAAGTATATCTGCAGCAGTGCATATAATTCTTAGATGTTCCTCTCATGGATATGATAACTTGCTGTGATAGAAAATATCAGACAGTATCTTATAATTTGTACTTTTGGAACACAAGACTGCTCTTTTTATGTCTGTCAACAATTATTTTTTCTTCACCATACTTCTAGAAGAGTCAGGCTTTTATGGTCCTTACATCTGACTCCCAGCCATTTGTGATTTGGTTCTTTAACTCCTGCAAAGTAAACTGGCAATCTGCTGATTGTTTGATGTAGGAAAGAAACTATCTCCATCGTTACATCCATCTGTGTGGATCGAGGAGTTCCTTGTTTTCCTCCACCTGTTAAAATCCCTCTGACAAAACCTGAGATATTGAGCATCTTTAGCACAAAAGTCCTCATCACAGATATGTTCCAATACTTCACAAGGCCAGGCATTACCTCGCCTTTCAGCTACCTCACTAACAGAATCTCTTAATTCAAGTTTCATCACTTTATGAATAATATTTCACTTTGCATGGGGAAGTCTGCTAAGTTTCTCCCAATTACCATCAATTTCCTCACCACAATAAAAGCAGTGTTTATCAAAAATCAAAAACCTCCTCGTACGACTGAAGATTCGATCTTAATGGTGCAGGGCATTTTGTCAACAATGATCTAATCATTTTTAGTCTATTTTACTTCTTCTGACAAGAACTGGCACTTCAACTTCAGCCATACCGGTCAATAATTTACGATGTGCTGCAATTTTTCTATCATTACTGGATTGCAGTAGCATTTCCAGTCCTGTCTCTTTCGCCTTAACCACATCACCATTTGCCAAATTGGCGTCGCATATAAACCGTACCTCCATTCAATCTGGAGAACAAATTTTATTATGCACTGACTGCACAACAAGGAAATGAGAATTTTGCAAGACACTAAAGAATTTTGAACAAGTCCCGCGCACAGCACAGGAAGATTAGCCACGGGTCACAATGGAAACAATAACAAAGGAACAGAGGGCATGGCAGCCTTGGCTGTTTATGACATGTCAACTGAGAGAGTTCTATAGATACCTCTACACCTGAAGTTGGGACAGATATATGTCTTCCTATTGGGATTTTCATTTCATTGAATAATTTTGACTTACAAAAAAATGACAAAATGGATTTACTTCAGCTTTCAAGTATATGAATGCTTAATAGTGACCAAAACTGAAAAACTAGATCCTTTCACAACATGAAATTTCATGCTCTACAACTCTGATAACTTGACTTTTTTTTTTATTTGGAATAGCAATATTATGAGAAGGAAAGTTGCTACTCACCATATAGTCGCAGATAGGAACAACAAAAGACTCTCACAATTACAGCTTTCAGCCATTAAGGCCTTTGTCAACAATAGACCATGTGAGAGTGGTTTCAGCTGCCTGAGCCTGCAGTTGTGTGTGTGAGTTGTGTTTGCGTGAGTGTGTGTACATGTGCATATGTGTGCCTATTGTTGACGAAGGCCTTAATGGCCGAAAGCTATAATTGTGAGAGTCTTTTTGTTGTGCCTATCTGCGGCTCAGCATCTCCGCTATATGATGAATAGCAACTTTCCTTCTCATAATATTGTTACATTCTATCCTGGGTTTTCCATTCTTTGATTTATCTGGAGTACCCATTTTTGAGTTACAGGCGATGGAGCCAACTTCTTAGCTAAGATCATAAAAATGACCGAACTCTGATAACTGACTGCAGTCAAATGGCTGCACCAATTCTGATATTTAAGCAGGTCAATCAACACAAAATTTATTGCTCTTTCATTTTGGTAGTGTTAACATTTTCAGTAGGATGCATAGTTTCCGACTAATAGACGAAAATCTGAAAAAAGAGGCAAAACTTCAAGGTATTTTTGCCAAAAAATGTTGTCCCAAGTGTTCTCAAGGTTGAAAACTTGGACTCTGAAAATTATCAACTATGTTACAACATAAGATAAAAAATAAAAATGGGTATTTTTTGTGACACCATTACTGAACAACAAAGCAAAACCTTAAAAATGTAACTATAACCATCAATATTTAAAGGAATGAAGGTGACATTTTCTCACTCAGATTGTAATGCTTACTTGAATCCATTCTTAGTTACACAATTAGTTTTAGCTTAAAAAGCAACTCTCAGGCATTTTTCATGTCACTGGCATCTTGCTCTAAGTAAACACTCAAAAACGGTTTTTTAACCCAAAAATAGTTGTTTAATTAAGAAGAGGCCTAAGTGGAAACATGTCACCATTGCTCAACAAATTTATGGTTGTGGTTTCTGCTATGAAGAAGATGTACTTACAGGAATGATGATGCCAGGTTCATTTGTTGATTCGTCTGTTACTGTCACGTGTTGCATTTTGTGAAGTTGATATTCCAAATGCCTGAAAACCACCTGTTAATGAGTCACCAAGAACCTCACAAACTATAAGTGACATTATTACACAGCAATCGCAACAAAAACTGTCTGCAATAACATTCTTCTTATAATCTGCTCTTCATTTTTACTGTGAGCATAACTTAGAGCTAGAAAAACATGCACAGATATAATACACGTGTATAGCTTGCCCGCAAAAGAAGAGTGTGCCACTTCTCTTTTACAAACTCCTGTTTTCAGTTGTTTAGCTTCAGTGCCCAATTAACAATAAAGTATACAGTATGACAGACTAGGTGTCTTGCAGCAAGAAGGAAGAGAAATATTCTAGGTTTTAAAAAATGTGGGTGGGATGGGAAGAGAAGAGCATCTTGTACATTTGGTACCAAGTTAATTATGTGACACCTTTTCAGTTTTCTGAGGACAGTATTTTTTATTAACATTTCAGCTGGCATTTTGGGGAGAATATCAAGAGGTATACATTTTCTGTCCACATATATCATTTCAGGTAATGGTGTAGAAGGACAACAAGAATTATAGAGGGTGACTTTAAGTAATGGTTTGCATCTGCATCTATACTCTGCAAACCACCGTGAGGTTCATCACAGTGGGTACATCCCACTGTACCAGTTACTAGGATTTCTTCCTGTCCCATTCACATACGGAGTGTGAGAAGAATGATTGTTTGAATGCCTCTGTGCATGCAGTAATTATTCTAACCCTATCCTCACAATCGCTCTGTGAGTGATATGTAGGGGGTTGTAGTATATCCCTAAAGCAATCATTTAAAGCTAGTTCTTGAAACTTCGTTAATAGACCCAGTGTAGTTTACATCTATCTTTAAGATTCTTCCAGTTCAGTTCATTCAGTATCTGTGTGACACTCTCCCACAGCTTAAATAAACCTGTGACCACTTGTCCTACCCTTCTCGATGTACGTTCAACATCTGCTGTTAGTCCTATCTGGTATGGGTCACACGCACTTGAGCAATATTCTAGAACCAGTCACACGAGTGATTCATAAGCAATCTCCTTTGTAGACTGACTGCAGTTCCCCAGTATTCTACCAATAAACTGAAGTCTACCATCTGCTTTATCCACAACTGAACCTATGTGATCATTCCATTTCATATCCCTACACAGTGCTACAGCCAGGTATTTGTATGAGCTGGCCAATTCCATCAGTGACTCATTGATATTATAGTCATAGGATACTATGTTTTTCATTTTGTGAAGTGCAAAATTTTACATTTCTGAACATTCAGAGCATGTTGCCAATCCCTGCACCATGTTGAAATCTTATCAAGATCTGATTGTATATTTATTTTCTTTCAGATAGTACTTCGTTATAGATAACTGCATCACCTGCAAAATGCCTGATTTTACTCTTAATTTTGTCTGCAAGGTCATTAAAATACAACATACTGACACTAATACTTATTTCATCCATCTTTTCAGTGATACAAGAATTAAACTGGGCAATTCTCCTGGGTTTTCCTTTGTAAAGAAATATTTGAAAATGGAGTTATGCATTTCAGCTTTTGCTTTGCTAACCTCAATTTCAGTTCCTGCCTCATTCTTTCATTCATTCATTCAGTCAATCATTCTTTCATTTAGCTTCAGTATCCATTTAACAATATAGTATACAAGTATACAGAGTTACAACCTAGGTGTCTTGCAGCCAGAAGGAAAAAAAATAATCTAGATTTCTTTTTAAATTTTGGGAGGTTTCACATTAATAATGTGACATCTTTTCAGTACTCTACATGAAATATTTTTTAGTAATATTTCACTGGCATTTTGGGGAAAATGTCAGGAGGTAGATACTTCCTGTCATGTCAGCATATATCATTTCAGTTAATGGTGTAGTAGCACAACAAGAATAATAGACAGCGAATTTAACTAAGAGGGGTAAACTTACGGTATCATATCTAACAAGAGAACCCAAACAGCTCAAGGCAATTCACATCTGCAAATTTTCAGTGAACCTGTAATGCAGTGCTCCCCCCCCTCCTTCCCCTTCCCACAAGTAAAAGGAATATCAGAGAGGTCTAAGTACAACCAGGTAAAATATGCAGGAGGAAGTTCTTGTGCTCCAAACTGTACATCAAGAAGAATGACAATGAGTTTTTGTGGAATAGTAATATACATGTAGATGAGAAAATAATCATTTGTGACAACCAGTCAAACTACCTGAAGCACAAGAAGTAAAATGGTCAATCGGAATCACAGGTACATCTGTCCACAGAGGTGTAGAATGTGCAAAAACACGATAAGTTCCAGGCCCTTTAGGTTAACCAATATTGTGTTGACCAGCTCTTTGAATGCTTTGCCACAACAGTCAATTGGCAAACACACTGTCATAATGACAGCAGAAAGTATGTTAAGCTTCATAAAACAGTTAGGACCAGTTTTAATAAGGTTATGCAAGCTTAAATGGAGAATCATTGCTTGTGGAGACTTCAGTGAAGCACTTCTATCAGACAGAGCTGGTCAAAGAACCTAGAGTTGTCAATGTTCAGCTGCAGTAAAATCTCCTATGAAGATTCAAGTACATAGCACAACAAACACTGAAAATTTGTTTTCAGACCCAATAACCTGCAGCAATTTTGTTGTAAAACCAATATTCAACAGCTTATCTGACTATAAAGGTCAAATGTTAACTGCAAAATATAGTATAGATTGTAAAAGAGAAGTAGTGTGTTGTAGACTCAAGCAATGAATGCACTGTGGTATTCAGAAAGAAACTGTAGAAGATTGTTGGGGGACACATTTATATAGATGAAGTTAGAAAATTTTGCTCTTTCTTAAACATATTCCTGTAGCACTTTGAGTCTTGTTTTCCCCTACAACAAATGTCTACATCCACACGTTTACTCTGTATTTCCCAATTAAGCACCTGGCAATGGTTTATCGAACCACTTTCAAGCTATTTCTCTACCGTTCCACTCTGAAACAGCATGAAGGGAAAAATGACCACTTAAATCTTTCCATGCAAGCTCTAATTTTTCTTAGTTTCTTATGATGATCATTATTCTGTGTGTAGATGGCTGCGAACAAAATATTTTTGCATTCGGAGAAAGCTGATGATCAAAGTTTCATGAGAATATCCTGCCACAACAAAGAATGCCTTTGTTTTAATTATTGCCTTCCCAATTTTTGTACAGCATCCATGGCACTCTCTCTCTCATTTTGCAATAATACAAAATGAACAGCCCTCCGTTGAACTTTTTCGATTTCTGCAGTCAATCCTATCTGATGCAGATCTCACACCATGCAACAGTACTCCAGAAGAGGATGGACAAGCATAGTGTACACTCTCTTTAGTAGGCCTGTTGCTATTCCTGCCAAAAACTCACTGTCTTTGATTTGCTTTCCCCACATTATCTATATGATAGTACCAATTTAAATTGTTCGTAATTGTAATCCCTAAGTATTTAGTTGAATTCACAGCTTTTAGATTTGCATGATTTGTCATGCAACCAGAATTTAACAGGTTTCTTCTAGTTCTCATGGGGATAACTTCATACGTTTCATCATTTAGAGTCAACTGCCATTTTTGCACCATAGAGATATCTTGTCTAAAGCATTTTGCAATAGCCTCTGATCATCTGATGATGATTATGATGATGATGATGACGACAAGGGTAAAACTAAACAGATGTAAACATAAGGGATGAATAACTCCTGGGATGCATCTTGAGTTAGGGATAGACAGCTCTACTTTACTTAAATCAGAAGATGGGCTGAAGTGAAAACATTGAAACCTAATTACCACCATTATTGTAAAATCATCCAGATTGTTATTAAAAAAGCAAAACACATCCACTACACTAAAAGTGAAACACTAGAGGACTAAGGCAAAAGGAATATGGAACATTAATAAGCAAGAAATGGCAGAAATGATAACTATTTCAGTTCACTGCCCACTTCCTCACAGCTGAAGCAAATATTGCATTCACTAGTAAAAAACAAAATACGAATGCATTAAATTTACCTGTGCTGTCACTGCACGCATTACCAACTGATATTAGCTTCAAAAATATAAACACTAAGAATGTTACATAGTTCATCAGGTCACTAAAAAGTAGTAACTATGTTGGTTATGTTGATATTTCTAGGGGACTATTAAAATCTTTAGCCGACTTTACAGGATTATCCTTATGTTTCCTTTGTAATCAATCACTCAGGACATATTTCCTGGCAGACTTATATAAGCTGTAGTAACAACCATCTATAAAGGTGAAGATAAGCAAACGACCCCTCAGCACAGATAAATTTTATTCCCCTAGTCTTTCCAAAACTATTGAAGATAGAAGACTATGATAAAATACAGATTCACTTAACTGAGCAGAAACTGTAAACCGCCTCTCAGTTTTGCTTACTTGAAAGACTTGCAACCCTAGCAATGCTTTGCAACTGCTAAGTATATATGTAAAAAAGACCCAATGAAATGGATTGGCAAAATCAAAACAGATCTGAAACTAGCAGGAATTACACCAGAGGACATCCAAAACAGGGAAATCTTCAGATCCAAAATTCACAAGTAACAAGTTGACCAAGAGGAGAAACCAAAGAAGAAGACTGGAACAACGTGGTCTCAAGAAAGAAAAGAAGCCTACAGTAAAGAAAGAAAGAAGTATGGGCACAAAGAAAGGCAAATGCAAGCGACTAAGTACTTTGTGTAGTCCTAATGAGCTCATTCGTGTGTCCCCTAACTCCTTCTCCACCCTCTCTCTGTCCATCTCCTCCTCTCCCCATCCCCCCCCTCTTTGTCCATGGACTTCTGCCCCTCTCACTATCCATCTCCTCCTTCCCTTCAATCTGTCCATTTGCTCCCCCTTCCTGTCTCTCTCTGGCCTTTAGCCTTGTTTATTGTTAATGCAAATGAAACCTTGATTGGGAACTAAAGTCACTTAAAATGAATGGGTAAATTGATTGGGATCATCAATATGAGGGATACAGAAGAGACCTCTCCAGGTGCTAGATATGCGAGGATAATAGCTTCAATTACAGTATTTATCATAGTTTTAATCTATGAAGGTTATGAATGCGAGGTTTCATATGATTCATATTCCATAATAATACTATAATCATAAGTTGATGAGCCATAAATACAACATTCCTTTTTCCTCTTATTACTGACTGCCAATGGCCTTGCCACAGTAGTAACACCAGTTGCTGTCAGACCACCGAAGTTAAGCACTGTTGGGCTTGGCTAGCACTTGGATGGGTCACCGTCTCGGTCTGTTGAGTGCTGTTGGCAAGCAGGATGCACTCAGCCCTTGTGAGGCCAATTGACAACCTGCTTGATTGAAAAGTAGCAGCGCTGGTCATGAAAACTGACAACGGCCAACAGAGATGTGCGTTGACCACACGCCCCTCAGTATTTGCATCGAGTGATGCCTAAGGGCTGAGAAGGACATGGTGGCCGATCGGCATCATTGGGCCTTCAAGGCATGTTCGGACGGTGTTTGTTTTGTTTGTTCTTAATACTGACTGCGACAAAGAAAACAAAGCAGCACAGTGTTGTGTATACAATTTTTGTTTAAAATTACATATAAGGAGGAAGAATATAATTATGTCAAACAAATAATTTTTCTAATGGTTTAAATGCCCTGATATCTAATTTAAAACAACTGTGAGAATGAATATGAAACCACACATTTTCGTGGTCAAGAACTATTTGAGATTTTTAGTAACAATGTTGAACAACAACTCTTTTTATATAGTAGTATAGATACAGATTATATATACCATATATATTTAAAAAATGTGTAGTCTATCTCCAACCAAATGTCTGTTAAAGTATTATGAAAAAATCTGAAGTAAATTGGTCATGAACTTTTGGAGAGTTTTGCTAACATTTCTCTTTTTTACAGTGCAAAAAGTAGCATGTGTCCATCTGTATGTTTATTAAATTATTACTTAAAAATTGAAGTAATTTCATTAAAAACTTTTCAAGATTTTTGCTACAACATTTCCCAGTTATAAAGTGCGCGTAAATTTATACACCACTTATACTTAAAAAATGTGTAGCCTTTGTCCGTCTGAATTTTTATATGAATATTGTGCAAAGATTTGAAATAAACTGGACGAGAATCATTAAACATCATTAAACGACAACTTGTCTTTATATAGCAGTATAAATTGTCCACAAATAAAGCAATTCCGGACCTCGCAAACAAATCCTAGCAAAGCCAAAAGAGAAAAATTATTCTGCTGGTATATTTTGTGGTCTTGCAATAGCCTTTGATTGCATACATCACAAATTTCTACTTGGTAAACTGAAATGTTATGGCATTAACGGTATTATTGTCCATATAGGGAGTCTCACCTGTATAACAGAGACACGAGGGTCTCATTGACAGACTGTGTCAAAGGCATGAAGTTTGCTTCAGGATGGGGGAACGTAAAATGTGGGTCCCACAAGGGTTAGTACTGGGTACCTTCTTGTTCTAAAACTTTGAGAACGTGATGTATTCTAGAACAGTATCTCACCTTAGCAATAACAATATTCTCAGCAAATCGCAGTTTGGGTTTCAGAAGAGTTAGTGCACTGAGAATGCCATTCATATGTCCACTCACCAAATTTTACAAGCATTAAATAATAAAATAGCACGGGCTGCCGTTTTCTGCTACCTACCTAAGTCATTTGACTGTGTGAATCACTGTATTCTCATAGATAATGTGAAGTTTTACATGATTGATGGTATAGCTAACCAATGTCATACCTAACCAAAAGATTGCGGAAAATTGTAATTTGTAATTCAGCCAATATAGTCCAAGGACGTAATTCTGGCTGGGGATAAATCATGTATGGTGTTCCTCAAGGTCCAATTTTAAGTCCACTATTGTTCCTCATATGTGTAACCATCTTCCGTCTAATACATAAAAAGCAGAATTAGTGCTTTTTGGAAATCGCACTAGTATTGTAATAAGTCCAAGCATACATACAGGAAGAGAAGAATGGTAAACAATTTTCTTAAAAGTATCATTTGGTGGAAAGGTCCTGCCGCAATGAAAAACACCTATGTTTTAATGATTGCCGCTCCCCCCCATTTCGCATAGCATACCTGTGGCAATATCTCCCCTATTTCGCAATAATACAAAACAAGCTGTCCTTCTTTGAAGTTTTTTCTATGTCCTGTGTCAACCCTGTCTGATGTGGATCTCACACTGCACAGCGATACTCCAGAAGAGGACGGACAAGAATAATGTAGGCGATATCTTTAGTAAACCTAATCTAGGCGATCTCTTTCGTAAACCTAATGTAGGTGATCTCTTTAGTAAACCTATGTTCCAATATAACTGCTACTAAAGTGGCCTTTGGTTCACTTTCCCCGCAACATTTTCTATGTGAGTGTACCAATTTAAGTTACTTGTAACTGTAATTGCTAAGTATTTAGCTGAATTCACAGTTTTTAGAGTTACGTGATTTGTTGTGTAACTGAAATTTAGGGATTTCTTCTAATACTAGTGTAGATGACTTCAGCCTGTCATTATTTAGAGTGATTTACCACTTTTTTATGTAATTTTACTCCCTAGGTAGGTGAAGGATTCAATGGTCTACAGTCGCTCATTGTATAGTGAGCATTGGGCAATTGTATTTTGTTCACTCACCACTAAGATTTTTGTTATAGCTTTATTAACAAAGGGGAAGCTGTCATTTTCCAACGTTATGGCGCTCCTCCACACTATACCGACATGTCTGTCGCTTTTTGGATGAGGAATTCCCACAGCCAGCGTAGGTAGGTGTGGATGGGTTGCATAACTGCCTTACCTTAGGATCAATCCATTTCAAATCAACACACTCAAAATTTTTTCTTTGAGCTATCAAGCAATGCATGTATAAAGTTTGTATCTATGATTCTTGACATCTAAATAAAAGACTGAAAGTAGCTATTCATTCTGTTGCATTATACACTTTTTTGTCGTTTATAAAGAGACTGCATATTAGTTCGGTGTGTAGAGCAACAAATGCACCACGGTACATGATATGGAACATATGAATAGACTTAATAGTTCAGTTAAAATTTTGCAATGTATCTGAATAATCTCCTTCTGAAGGCTGTATAACACTTTTGAAACTACAGCATAACCTTATGGGAACACTGGACACTGAAGAATAACCCATCTGTTGCAGCATTTTGTTGTACCAGACAGTGTGAGCGTGGATAACCAAACAGCATGTGATACATATGCCTCCACGGACGGTCTATGGTGCTCACCTCGCAACCTGGACACGTGGCACAGCAAGCACTGTACCGTGTGCACAATAGCCCAGTATAAGCCCGGCATGCCAAGCCCTCGGCCTCACATTTACTTGCTTATTGTATGCCTCACCTGTGAACCTGTATATTGATTTGTTCAACCGTTATGAGATTTTGCACTGTTCTATACTTTATTCAATGTTATTGTGAATCTATTCTTGTGCAGTGCTCCTTCTGAGATTGTGTCTTTACACCTTTGCAACACACTTGTATGTAAGGTGATGTTGGTAGTGTTGGCACTGATACCTGGTATAGATTAAAACACTAACTCCATTAAACACTCATAACATACATCAGTGAGTAGCGGTATATGTACAATAGTGTGATCAACATGGGAGTCCACACAATCAGTTAATCCAACATGTCAAGTGTCATATAGACACTGTATGTTTCTTGCAACACAGTATTTCAGGTTCACCATTCATTATGCTGAGTGGTGACATTCATTGACAAGAGTGCGCCCGTTACACATGCTTGACAGGTAAGAGATCTTGATACCTACAGGTCTAACATAAATGGCCTCTACCATACACAGCCCTAGTAAAATTGGTGAAAAACAATAACACAGCCATTTATTGAACATATGAGCAGTTTTAATACTAGTAGTAGGCCATCTTCAGATAACGTACCATCCAGCTGACGATGATGATGCTCAGAACGGCTATGCTGACCCCATTGCAAAACTGATCTTTCGTATATTACCTTTGTGGTACATACACATGTTATCCAACCAAAAGATCAGGTTACATAGAAAAATCAATCAGATACAGTCACAGGCAGGTGTGGATACAAGAGAGACAGTGGTAGGGGGGGGGGCGGGGGGTGGGTGATCGTACATGCATCAACTTCCAGATTTCACAACTAACTTTCTGAAAATAAACTGGCATGAAAATGGTAAGTAATTCTAGATGATACATGCTATGTTTAATGCAGGTTACGTTTCAATTGCTAGCCCATGTGATTGGGCTAGTGGCCTGACCAGCTGCACATAATGCTCCAGGCAGCAAACGGCAGCCATTCACAGGCTGACCATAGCTGCTGCCGTTAACAAACCTGACAGTTTGTGAGCTCACAGGTAGAACCAGCAAGTCACAGGAAATTGATTAGGAAAAACAAGGCAAGGAAAGATGGGACAAAGCTTCCACAAAGAAAAAAATAACAGAAAATCTGACTTCTGAAACATAGGGGGAAATGAATGAACGAAACAGCACTCTCTCATTTACATGTCTCATAGCCACAGTCTATAGATATTTTCACAATAGTAGTGCTATGTCAAATAATGATAACTGTGACTGCACATTTCAGTTTTATACTGTGTAAATTAGTATGTACCCAGAGTTGTGGGAGTTTTTTGGCATTATAGTTCTTAAATCAATTGTATGACACATTCACGTCTCAAAATTCTGGACTAACGCTTTTTAAATGTTGTATTTCTCTGAGTTGCAATTTTTTGGAAGTTATGCTCAAGATTATACATTGAGGAGACAAAAGTCATGGAATAATGATGTGCACATACGCAAATGACGGCAGTATCATGTACACAAGGTACAAAAGGGCAGTGTATTGATGGGGCTGTCATTTGTATTCAGGTGGTTCGTGTGAAAAGCCTTCAAATGTGATTACAGCCGCACAACGGGAATTAACGGACTTTGAACATGGATTGCTAATTGGAACTAGACATATGGGACATTCAATTTTCTAATTAAATAGGTAATTCAATACTCTTGAGATACACAGTGTCAAGTGAGTGCTGAGAATACCAAATTTCAGGCATTACCTCTCACCACAGACAACGCAGTGGCCGATGGCCTTCAATAAACGACCGACAACAGCAATGTCTGCGTAATGTCGTCAGTGCTAAAAGATAAGCAACACTGTAGAAATAATGGCAGAAATCAAAGTGGGGCATACGACACATGTATCTGTCTGGGCAGTGCAGCAAAATTTGTGTTAATGGGCCATGACAGCAGATGACTGATGCCAGTGCCTTTGATAACACCATGATATTACCTGCAGCACCTCTCCTGGCTCGTGACCATGTTTGTCGAATCCAAGATCACAAGAAAACCACAGCCCGGTCAGATGAGTCCTGACTTCAGTTGATAAGAACTAATCGTAGGGTTGGAGTATAGTGCTGACCCCAAAAAGTCGTAGACCAAGTTTTGCAAGGTGTTGGTGGCTCCATAATGACGTGGGCTGTGTTACATGGAATGGACTGGATCCTCTTGATGTTCAACTACTTGGAGACCATTTGCAGCCATTCCTGGATGTCGAGCTCACAAACATCAATTGAATTTTTATGAGTGACTACATGCCATGTGAAGTGAAGGGAGACGAAAATTTAATAGTCATGAGTGACTGAAAGTCGAGAGTAAGAAAAGGGAGAGAAGGAAACATAGTAGGTGAATATGGATTGGTGGTAAGAAATGAAAGAGGAAGCCGTCTGGTAGAATTTTGCAAAGAGCGTAACTTAATCATAGCTAATACTTGGTTTAAGAATCATAAAAGAAGGTTGTATACATGGAAGAATCCTGGAGATACTAGAAGGTATCAGACAGATTATATAATGGTAAGACAGAGATTTAGGAACCACGTTTTAAATTGTAAGACATTTCCAGGGGCAGATGTGGACTCTGACAACGATCTATTGGTTATGAACTGTAGATTAAAACTGAAGAAATTGCAAAAAGGGGGGAATTTGAGATGGGACCTGGATAAACTGACTAAACCAGAGGCTGTACAGAGTTTTAGGGAGAGCATAAAGGAACAATTGTCACGAATGAGGGAAAGAAATACAGAAGAAGAAGAATGGGTAGCTCTGAGGGATGAAGTAGTGAAGGCAGCAGAGGATCAAGTAGGTAAAAAGACGAGGTCTAGTAGAAATCCTTGGGTAACAGAAGAAATATTGAATTTAATTGAGGGCAAGATAGACACTGCCTACAGGAAAATTAAAGAGAACTTTGGAGAAAGGAGAGCACTTGTATGAATATCAAGAGCGCAGATGGAAACTCAGAAGAAATGGAAGAGGATGTAGATGAAGATGAAATGGGAGATACAATACTGCGTGAGGAGTTTGACAGAGCACTGAAAGACCTGAGTTGAAACAAGGCCCCAGGAGTAGACAACATTCCATTGGAACTACTGACGGCCTTGGGAGAGCCAGTCATGATAAAACTCTACCATCTGGTGAGCAAGATGTATGAGACAAGCGAAATACCCTCAGACTTCATGAACAATATAATAATTCCAATCCCAAAGAAAGCAGGTGTTGATAGATGTGAAAATTACCAAACTATCAGTTTAATAAGCCACAAATTCTTTACAAATGAATGGAAAAACTGGTAGAAGCCGGCCTCGGGGAAGATCAATTTGGATTCCGTAGAAATGTTGGAACACGTGAGGCAATACTGACCCTACGACTTATCTTAGAAAATAGATTAAGGAAAGGCAAACTTACGTTTCTAGCATTTGTAGACTTAGAGAAAGCTTTTGTCAATGTTGACTGGAATACTCTCTTTCAAATTCTAAAGGAGGCAGAGGTAAAATACAGGGAGCGAAAGACTATTTACAGTTTGTACAGAAACCAGATGGCAGTCGTAAGAGTCGAGGGACATGAAAGGGAAGCAGTGGTCGGGAAGGGAGTGAGACAGGGTTATAGCCTCTCCCCAATGTTATTCAATCTGTATATTGAGCAAGCAGTAAAGGAAACAAAAGAAAAATTTGGTATAGGAAATGAAACCCATGGGGAAGAAATAAAAACTTTGAGGTTCGTCGATGACATTGTAATACTGTCAGAGACACCAAAGGACTTGGAAGAGCAGTTGAACAGAATGGACAGTGTCTTGAAAGGAGGATATAAGATGAACATCAACAAAAGCAAAACGAGGATAATGAAATGTAGTCGAATTAAGTCGGGTGATGCTGAGGGAATTAGATTAGGAAATGAGACACTTAAAGTAGTAAAGGAATTTTGCTATTTGGGGAGCAAAATAACTGATAATGGTCGAAGTAGAGAGGATATAAAATGTAGACTGGCAAACTGGGCCCAAACTCTTTGCCTTTACAAATGTCTGCTTGTGTCTGTGTACGTGCGGATGGATATGTGTGTGTGTGCGAGTGTATACCTGTCCTTTTTTCCCCCTAAGGTAAGTCTTTCCGCTCCCGGGATTGGAATGACTCCTTACCCTCTCCCTTAAAACCCACATCCTTTCGTCTTTCCCTCTCCTTCCCTCTTTCCTGACGAAGCAACCGTTGGTTGCAAAAGCTTGAATTTTGTGTGTGTGTTTGTTTGTGTGTCTATCGACCTGCCAGCACTTTCATTTGGTAAGTCACATCATCTTTGTTTTTAGATATAATTAAATGATTTATTATTATTACAGTAAAAGTTTTATGTATTATACTCCCACCGAGAATAAAATTCTGGATCCATGCCTGGTCAGGGTAGAAACATCAAGAATTTACAAACCACTCATCACTATGGATTCTGTTTATGAAATCTGCATACTCATATAGCTATCCTCGGAAATTTAGTAATTCACATGCAGCAGATATCAGAATGCTGAAATCCCAACTTCGAACACACTCCAGAGGCCACCAATAACGCATCTCACAAGCACAGTGTCAACTGGGACTCTAAGACTGCACAGGCCAGAAGGTATGAAAACCACCAGTTAAGAAACCAACCGAAAACAGTGAAGCACAATTTTCAGTTCACTTGCTGGTCAGTTTGTTGGGTGGTATTGTTACCATCTCATGAACCGCGAAAGATCAGGGGTCTTGACTAGCACTGTGCTTACAAGTTTGATTATTGATCGCCTCAACAAAGTGGCAAGATTAGGATTCCAGTATCTTAAAATTGAGCACATTTGAGTTAGTACAGTTCCACAGAATACAGGTGGGTGGGCAAATGAACTGAATAAGCATAAGTCAAATCATGCTACGAAACCTGCAACACTTATTATTGTTATAACTTCAAGTTGAACAAATGTATTTCAAGGAAGACGCAATACATGAAAGTCGCAGATCAAGTAAACAGAGTAAGCCATGTGTACATTTTAACAGTCAAACCATAACCGAGTTCAAGTCTAGCGGCTGCTGGCTGGCTGGTCGCTTAGGTGGCGCTGCTGCTGCCTGGCTGGCAGACAGCGCCGCATGTAGAGGACTCACATAACTGCACGGCAGCACTTTCAAAGATCGGCAAGCCACAACAATTATCACCTTCTGAAAGAATACCACAGACAACAACTGCGTGTACCAAATACTCCAGCTCCATAATTTCCAGTACAAACAAGGTTTGAGTTTGCAGTGGGGTTGGTCATTCACCTGTATGTTCTTAGCCATCCACAATTCTGTCTCTATTTCCGACACAGAAATGACTTCCAGCATTGAATACCATCGACATCCAGTTACTTCTTTTATACATCCTGTCTCTGAACCACTCTCAAACGTAAACGTAGAAGAGGAACCGGAGTTCAAGAGCCCCTTTTTCAAGGCATTTGTTTGTTGTTTGTGTAGACATGTAGGAACCGCACAGACTCAAGCTTCTTTGGTGTGCGCACCCTTCTTCATCAGAGTACCTATAATCATTCTTTTGTCAACATACCCACCAACAAGTCAAGTCGGTATCAGTGGAGAAAACCCATTGTGATTATGCAAAACGACTATTTAGCTTCTGAGTGTCACATTTACACATGTTCAAAGTCATCTTGGACTTCCAATTTTTAAAATTCTTTTTTATTTTTCTGCTTTCCAAACCCCACAAAGTTCACCTGTATACCTTGCTGGGCCAGTACCCCAGAGAGATTTATGTGTATTTCCAGAATAAGTTTTTATACAGGCACTTCCAGAATAACTCTATAGCTCTGAAACGTCATGTGCTTTGCTGCCTAACTTCTTGGTAAATTGAAAGAGTGACCAGATCAGGAGTCCTGCTGCATTCAATGTGTTCTTCTTCACAACTGTCCAACCAGTTGTGTACTCCATCAAGATATGGAGAAGAGCACCTATGGAGTTTTGAAAGCAGGAGATAGATAATAGCACATGAAATGTTACAATCCATAAAAAAAGCAGTGTATCTCACTTCTTTTGCTGTTGTGTGTAGCCATGCAATATTTTGTTCTTATCCTAGAGCTGTGTGATAATGTCTCAAATTTTTAGAGGGTGGAAATAAAGTACCTGCTTATTCACCATGCAAAGTGAAAATTATTTAATCTGACAAACTCTGGGAGGTTGCATGGGACACCAAAACAATTTTTTTTTCTACTGTCACAATTTCCTGTGAGCATTATTTAATGCAGAAAATGGCATATTCATTCCTTAGTTGTAACGACTGATGTGTTTTTGTGACAGATCCTGTTGTACCTGTAGAGGGCATGATTTGCTCTCAGTTGTAATTCACATTTAGTTGTACATCTTTACTAATGGAGCAGAACACCTGGAATGAGTACACTGCTACGGTCGATGCTTACTATACAGAAAACCACAATGGACAAGCAGTACACTGAATTAATCAACAATATCCCCATCACCATACCCAGCATCAGTGTTCTGCTGTGCGTCAATGTCTGTGCGAGACTGGGTCATTTGACAGATTACCTGGAGAGGGACATAGTTGCACAATACAAACTCTGTAATTTGAGGAAGCTGTCCTGCAGCAAATGGACAAAGATTCTTCCATCAGAACTCATGTATATGTGTGTAATATGGGGATGAATGAGCAACTATTACTTCCATTTCCCTTATAGCGTGTGCACCATCTAGAGCCAGTTTATTATCTACTCAGAGCATAGTTTTTGCAGTGGTACCTGAGACAGTATCAAATGCATCTGCATTCCAAACCTCTGTGCTGTTTACAGATTATGCAACTTCAAGTCGTGATGGAGTCTTCACCATCCACAATTCATATGTTTGGAATGAGCTTAATCCACATGCCACATTTACTCACACTCATCAAGCGTAGTTCGATGTGAATGAGCGATGATGTGTTGGTGACTGTTTAATTGGGTCACATCTCCTCCCTAGGCCACTGAATGGCAGTCTTTTTTAAGCAACCTTCACACTAAAAACCAACTCCAACATACTCGGTTGACAGGTGTTTCCAACTCGAAGTTTGACTTAGTTTTCAACTGCTGTTTGAAGTCACGAGTCTGAACAACAAGTTGAGGTAAGTTTTGTCTCGAGTTTGTAATTTATGGTCAGCGAGCAAAAACACGGCAGAGTTTTGTGACTTGTGCATGTGCACTTGCTGTGTCATCTGCTGTGTTTCTTTCAACAATGGCAACTCAATTGTCATCAACAGATCCAACAACACAGTTTTTGTTAGAAATTGAAATGAGGAAACCTCTGTAGGATCCTTCTGATTCTGCAAACAGAGACAGATATAAAAGGAAAGATTTGTTGAAAGAAGTTTCGGATAAAACTGGTTAATGCTTGTGGAGTGTGAAAGGAAATGGACAAATATGAAAATACAGTACAATCATGAGCATTCTAAAATGGTCAAAACTAAAAGTGGGTCTGGGACAACTGTGATTCTACATACCGAAATGGATATTTTACGAGCATATGAAGTATTTGGAAGGCGTCAAAAAGTCAGGGAGACGAATATTTACAATTGTATGTAAAATGTCATCCACTAGTGTAACTGAAGATATAAGACTTTTGGTCAAAAATTTTGTAATTGCAACTGTATTTTGTCATATCATTTTGTCAACATCTGATACAAAGTAGTTTGAAAACTAATGGCTTACATTGTTAGTAAGGATTTGGTTTGGAGGTTTTTAATTGCATTTGTCTTTTCACTCAATATTCATTTATTAATATTTCTCTTGCCATACAAAGTAGATTGCAAATTCATCCCTTATATTCTTTGCAGTTCTTAGTACATTGCCTCCCTTTCTCTGAAGACATTTATTTTGCAGAGACATCCTCCAACTGCCACCCAAAACCCTGCCTGTTTCTGGATCTTTGACATCAAAACTGCCAGATGGTGAGTAAACTGTGGCACTTTTTTAGTTCTAAGAAAACTGTGCAAAGACACAGTTGCAGAAGTCACAAATGTTTTTTTTTTTTTTCAGGACTTAAGTGCATAGTTGTTCTAAGACATCGAAAAACTGCTTACAATAATCCAAAACATTTCTCCACAAATCTTATAGCATGAAATATTTGGTAATTAAACATTCTTCCCTGGCTATCTTTCTCTTGCCATTCTGTGTTTGGTTTCATCGTGTACTGTGAAAGAGCAAAAGCATCTCAAATGGGAAATCTTCACAGTCAAAATCTATTTCCACTGCTTATCTGAAACAAAAAACAAAAACACCGAACATGTATTTACAAAGAGTTTGAAACTGTTGTCAACATTTTTCAACAGTTATATGTTTTTGATTCTTGGAGTTAGTTTTCGGTGTGAAGGTACCTTTGCAATTTCCTCATCAGAGCACCGCCGGAGTTGCTGGATGAAGTGCCGCTCGCTACAAGACAGTGCATTAAGTTCCAGCATGACAGAGCGCCGGCACATTTCAGTCATCATATGCGTCGGTTTTTGAACTGATAGTTTCCAGAAAAATGGATTGGCAGAAGTGGTCCTGTACCATGGCATACTTGATCCCACTGGACTTTTTTGTGTGGGGAAAGATGCACAACTTTGTTTACAAAACCCCGGTTGAATCAGAAGAGAATCTTCTTGCCTTGATAGTAGCAGCAGCAGGAAAAGCTAAGGACACTCCTGCAGTCTTTGACAGTGTTAGACAGAACATGACATGCCAGTGTACCCTTTATTTAAAAGTCAGAGGAGGCATTTTTGAACATCTACTGTAGTTTCAGTAATTGTGTTGTGTTAATACTGTTGTCTCTTGGCAATAAAGAATTAAAAATTCTGTGAGTTACTTCTTGCCTACTGTAAGAAAGATTTGATGTTCTCATAAACTGGTGCCTCATAGGAAAATATATTATAATGTTCACAGTGTCCCATGCAACCTTCCCGAGTTATTCCACTTGATTCACCCGCTGTTGTTGTTGTTGTTGTGGTCTTCAGTCCTGAGACTGGTTTGATGCAGCTTTCCATACTACTCTATCCTGTGCAAGCTTCTTCATTTCCCAGTACCTACTGCAGCCTACATCTTTCTGAATCTGCTTAGTGTATTCATCTCTTGGTCTCCCTCTACGATTTTTACCCTCCGCGCTGCCCTCCAATACTAAATTGGTGATCCATCGATGTCTCAGAACATGTCCTACCAACCGATCCCTTCTTCTAGTCAAGTTGTGCCACAATCTCCTCTTCTCCCCAATTCTATTCAATACCTCCTCATTAGTTATGTGATCTACCCATCTAATCTTCAGCATTCTTCTGTAGCACCACATTTCGGAAGCTTCTATTCTCTTCTTGTCCAAACTATTTATTGTCCACGTTTCACTTCCATACATGGCTACACTCCATACAAATACTTTCAGAAACGACTTCCTGACATTCAAATCTATACTCGATGTTAACAAATTTTTCTTCTTCAGAAACGCTTTCCTTGCCATTGCCAGTCTACATTTTATATCCTCTCTACTTCGACCATCATCAGTTATTTTGCTCCCCAAATAGCAAAACTCCTTTACTACTTTAAGTGTCTCATTTCCTAATCTAATTCCCTCAGCATCACCCGACTTAATTTGACTACATTCCATTATCCTTGTTTTGCTTTTGTTGATGTTCATCTTATATCCTCCTTTCAAGACACTGTCCATTCTGTTCAACTGCTCTTCAAAGTCCTTTGCTGTCTCTGACAGAATTACAATGTCATCGGCGAACCTCAAAGTTTTTATTTCTTCTCCATGGATTTTAATACCTACTCCGAACTTTTCTTTTGTTTCATTTATTGCTTGCTCAATATACAGATTGAATAACATCGGGGATAGGCTACAACCCTGTCTCACTCCCTTCCCAACCACTGCTTCCCTTTCATACCCCTAGACTCTTATAACTGCCATCTGCTTTCTGTACAAATTGTAAATAGCCTTTTGCTCCCTGTTTTTTACCCCTGCCACCTTCAGAATTTGAAAGAGAGTATTCCAATCAACATTGTCAAAAGCTTTCTCCAAGTCTACAAATGCTAGAAATGTAGGTTTGCCTTTCCTTAATCTTTCTTCTAAGATAAGTCGTAAGGTCAGTATTGCCTCACGTGTACCAACATTTCTATGGAATCCAAACTGATCTTCCCCGAGGTCGGTTTCTATCAGTTTTTCCATTCGTCTGTAAAGAATTCGTGTTAGTATTTTGCAGCTGCGGCTTATTAAACTGATAGTTCGGTAATTTTCACATCTGTCAACACCTGCTTTCTTTGGGATTGGAATTATTATATTCTTCTTGAAGTCTGAGAGTATTTCGCCTGTCTCATACATCTTGCTCACCAGATGGTAGAGTTTTGCCAGGACTGGCTTTCCCAAGGCTGTCAGTAGTTCTGATGGAATGTTGTCTACTCCGGGGGTCTTGTTTAGACTCAGGTCTTTCAGTGTTCTGTCAAACTCTTCACGCAGTATCATATCTCCCATTTCATCTTCATCTACCTCGTCTTCCATTTCCATAATATTGTCCTCAAGTAAGTCGCCCTTGTATAGACCCTCTATATACTCCTTCCACCTTTCTGCTTTCCCTTCTTTGCTTAGAATTGGGTTTCCATCAAAGCTCTTGATATTCATGCAAGTGGTTCTCCTTTCTCCAAAGGTCTTTCTAATTTTCCTGGAAACAGTATCTATCTTACCCCTAGTGAGATAAGCCTCTACATCCTTACATTTGTCCTCTAACCATCCTTGCTTAGCCATTTTGCACTTCCTGTCGATCTCATTTTTGAGACTTTTGTATTCCTTTTTGCCTGCTTCATTTACTGCATTTTTATATTTTCTCCTTTCATCAATTAAATTCAATATTTCTTCTGTTACCCAAGGGTTTCTACTAGCCCTCGTCTTTTTACCTACTTGATCCTCTGCTGCCTTCACTATTTCATCCCTCAAAGCTACCCATTCTTCTTCTACTGTATTTCTTTCCCCCAGTCCTGTCAATTGTTCCCTTATGCTCTTCCTGAAACTCTGTACAACCTCTGGTTCTTTCAGTTTATCCAGGTCCCATCTCCTTAAATTCCCACCTTTTTGCAGTTTCTTCAATTTTAATCTACAGCTCATAGCCAATAGATTGTGGTCAGAGTCCACATCTGCCCCTGGATATGTCTTACAATTTAAAACCTGGTTCCTAAATCTCTGTCTTACCATTATATAATCTATCTGATACCTTTTAGTATCTCCTTCTTTCATGATTCTTGAACCAAGTGTTGGCTATGATTAAGTTATGCTCTGCACAAAATTCTACCAAGCGGCTTCCTCTTTCATTTCTTAGCCCCAATCCATATTCACCTACTATGTTTCCTTCTCTCCCTTTTCCTACTGAGGAATTCCACTCACCCATGACTATTAAATTTTCATCTCCCTTCACTACCTGAATAATTTCTTTTATCTCATCATACATTTCATCAATTTCTTCATCATCTGCAGAGCTAGTTGGCATATAAACTTGTACTACTGTAGTAGGCGTGGGCTTCGTGTCTATCTTGGCCACAATAATGCGTTCACTATGCTGTTTGTAGTAGCTTATCCGTACTCCTATTTTTTTATTCATTATTAAACCTACACCTGCTTCACCCCTATTTGATTTTGTGTTTATAACCCTTTATTCACCTGACCAAAAGTCTTGTTCCTCCTGCCACCGAACTTCACTAATTCCCACTATATCTAACTTTAACCTATCGATTTCCCTTTTTAAATTTTCTAACCTACCTGCCCGATTAAGGGATCTGACATTCCATGCTCCGATCCGTAGAATGACAGTTTTCTTTCTCCTGATAAATACGTCCTCTTGAGTAGTCCCTGCCCGGAGATCCGAATGGGGGACTATTTTTCCTCTGGAATATTTTACCCAAGAGGACGCCATCATCATTTAATCATACAGGAAAGCTGCATGCCCTCAGGAAAAATTAGGGCTGTAGTTTCCCTTTGCTTTCAGCCGTTCGCAGTACCGGAACAGCAAGGCCATTTTGGTTAGTGTTACAGGGTCAGATCAGTCAATCATCCAGACTGTTGCCCCTGCAACTACTGAAAAGGCTGCTGCCCCTCTTCAGGAACCACACGTTTGTCTGGCCTCTTAACAGATACCCCTCCGTTGTGGTTGCACCTACGGTACGGCTACCTGTATCGTTGAGGCACTCAAGCCTTCCCACCAACGGCAAGGTCCATGGTTCACCCACATCCACATGAAACTCTCTCTACCAGTTTAAAAATCTTTGCAGGAAAATATGACAATAGAGAAAAAAATTGTTTTGGTATCCCATAGTCTCCGAGAATTTGGTAGTATAAATAATTTTCACCCAGTATAAACTAGAAATATTGGAATTCTGACTATGTCATATTTAACTACAAAACAAGATTCACTGGTTCTTACCTGGTAAGTACAAATTTCTTCCATATTTAATTGATTTTGACCGCTTAAAAGAAAATAAAAATAAACGTCTACATTCAGGCTGTGTTACTGCAATTATTTTCAAAACTGATGCTAACTTGGTTATTTAAAGGTAGCTACAATTACTGGCAAAAACATGATATGCTCACCAAATCATGTTTCTCACAAACCTGATTGTTCATAAATCTCTGGCTGGGGCATTGCTACTTTCACTCTACTCTATGTGGCTGCACTCCCGAATTAGCAATTTTTATATTAGTAGCTTGCAAATTTCCTCACTCCTCATCCACTTTTCTTACATAGTTACTCAGCTCCCTGCAGCTTTTAATTAACATTACGAAACAAACACCTCACACTTGTCACACCTTTGCAAAATGTGTGAATCACTAAATTATTTCTTAAACTTAAACCTCACCTTCCAATCAGTGAACCCCATTTAAGTGATACCACTGATCTGTTATTCTGGCCACAGACACTGGTCATGTGTGCTTAACCGAGTGTGTGTTTCCTTTCTAAATGAGGCTCCGGCCAAAAGCTCAGGCTGTAAGTCTTTCCATTGTATTTGGCTGCAACTTAGCAAGCCATCTTTAGGGTATTATTATTATTATTATTATTGTATGCATCAATATCTTTAGGGTGAGTATCAATCTATTCCTTTGAGAATAACGTTGATTTGTTATCTTCTCTTTTCCTCTTATCACACCAAGCTATGCAAATGCTGGATTGATTATGCTCCATTCCTAATGACCTTGATATCAAATGGACTTTAAAGCTGTAACATCCTTTCCATTATTTTCCTCACATTAAGTAAACTTTTCATCAGCATGAAGGTTGATTTGAGCACCACAGTCCTTTACTGGGCATGTTCTTGTTAGAGATCGTATGCCATTGCCTTCCTTCGAGCAATGAACTACTTCCCCAGTTAGTTATAGGGGGACCTACAGTCTAATGTTGATTCCAAATTATGTTGCAACATAGCATTTTCCACATAAATAAACATTGCCAGAGGTGAAATAAGTGACAGATTAAAATCCTAAGAGTAATTGGTGATTGAACCCGTGACTTCTGGATTTGCAGTCCGGCACTTTAGGACTAAGCCATCAAAACGCACACATTTATAACTCCAAATATCTGCTTACTGAATTTTCCTGTCACATATAATAACCCCAATTGTAAAATAAAATCTTTTTTATCAGTTCTATTCTCAGATCTCCTTTGCCATATTACACAAGACAATGTGTTCCACCTCTTACATCTACATACATACTCCAAAAGCCACAATATGGTGCACGGTGAAGGGTGCTCTGTACTTGTACTACTACTACTACTACTACTACTACTATTACTAGTAGTAGTAGTAGTAGTAGTAGTAATTTTCTTTCCTTTTCACTCAGAAACAGAACAAAGCAAAAATGCCAAATCTATATGCCTCCAGGTGAGCCTTCATTTCTCTAATCTTATCTTCTTGGTCCTTACGCGAAATATATGTTAGCGGCAGTAGATGTGTCTGCAGTCAGCCTGAAATGCCAGTTCTCTAAATTTTCTCACTAATGCTCTAAGAAAAGAACCTCACTTTCCAACCAATCAATCCCGTTTAAGTTTCCAAAGCATCTCCATTATATTTATTATTTATTGGTCCAAGAATCAGTTTCGTACATTGTTTCTACATGTGATATAGGACAATGGTAATCTAGTTAGTTTACAATACAGGAGTCATTTTTGTCTACATTGTTGACGTAATAAAAATGCATAATAATGTAGGATGGTGAACTACATTGCTTCTACATGTGATAACAGCAGTTATTAAGTGAGATGACATGATAAGCACAATGTAAACTGTACTATGAATTGACAGCTAGTGAAATTTAGTAAATGAGGTTTACTTATTACGATGTTCCATAAACTCAGACAAAGAATAGAAGCAATGGTCAAGCAACAACTGTTTTACCTTTATTTTATATGCATTTAATGCTGGTATGCATTTTAGGTAAGAAGGAATATGGTTATATAACATAGCTCCAGAATGATACACTCCTCTTTTGCATAAGTTTGTATTTACTGTGTTCCTGTGTAGGTTCATCTTCTGTCTAGTATCATGTGTGTGTATAGCATAATTGTGTTTGAAGAGATTTTTCCTTTTTTTAAGATGCTCCCTTTTGTGAAAATTTGTGTTTCGTATACATACAAGCAAGGCAGTGGCAATATTTTCAGAGTTTTACAAAGAGGTCTACAAGAATCCTTACATGTAGCTTTTTTTATCACATTTATAATCTTTTTCTGTATTTTAAATGTTTTTGTAGCATTTGTGGAATTCCCCCCAAAAAAATATTCCGTACATAAGTAGTGACTGTATACTGCAATTATACATTGTCAGCACTGATGAGCAGCTTGTATTTTGAGTGAGGATCCTAATAGCATATGCTAGTGAATTCAGTCACTTATTTAAATTGTTTAGGTGTACCTCCCACTTCAGATCTGCCTGAACGTGTACACATAGAAATTTTGTATGACTGACCTTCAACACATCTTTTCCTTCGATTGTGAAAACAGGTTTTGCAGGATGGAGGTTTTGCGTGGCATGAAAGTTAACCGCCACAGTTTTTTCAGAATTTATGATGAGCCTATTGGTCTTGAGCCAGCGTGTTAAGGTACGCATAACTGATACTGCAGCCTCCTGCAGACCTTAGTTGCGTGTCATCCAGATCTACTGGTAAAAAATCTAGTAGACCACCTCTGAAATGCTTTGATGTCTTCCTTTAATCCAACCTGGTGCAGATCCCAAACACTCAAACAGTACTCAACAATAGATCACACTAGTGTCCTATGCACAGTTTCCTTTGCAGTTGAACCTCACTTTCCTACACTTCCCCAATAAATAAATTTCTACCCTTCACCTTCCTTACTACAATCCTTAAATGCAGAAGCCATTTTATATTGCCCTGCAGTATTATGTACTACAATCCTTACACTCTCATCCCATCTCATATTGCTATGCAGCATTATGCCTAGATATTTAATCGAATGACTGTGTCAAGCAGAATATTACTATTGTGTACTTGAACATTTGGAGTCAGTTTTTCCTAGTCACCTGCACCAATTTACATTTTTCTACGTTTACAGCTAGCTGTCATTCACCACATCAACTGGAAATTTTGTATAAGTCATCTTGTATCCTCCTACAGTCACTCGATGACACATTCCCATATGCCACACCATCATCCGCAAACACCAGCAGACTGCTACTTACCCTTACAGCCAGATCATTTATATATCTCACAGAAACTTTGGTACAAAAATTTGTCCTAAGTCTTAAGCTGTAATAATAATAATAATAATAATAATAATAATAATAATAATAATAATAATCATCATCATCATTTAAGACTGATTATGCCTTTCAGCGTTCAGTCTGGAGCATAGCCCCCTTATAAAATTCCTCCATGATCCCCTATTCAGTGCTAACATTGGTGCCTCTTCTGATGTTAAACCTATTACTTCAAAATCGTTCTTAACCGAATCCAGGTACCTTCTCCTTGGTCTGCCCCGACTCCTCCTACCCTCTACTGCTGAACCCATGAGTCTCTTGGGTAACCTTGCTTCTCCCATGCGTGTAACATGACCCCACCATCTAAGCCTGTTCGCCCTGACTGCTACATCTATAGAGTCCATTCCCAGTTTTTCTTTGATTTCCTCATTGTGGACACCCTCCTGCCATTGTTCCCATCTACTAGTACCTGCAATCATCCTAGCTACTTTCATATCCGTAACCTCAACCTTGTTGATAAGGTAACCTGAATCCACCCACCTTTCGCTCCCATACAACAAAGTTGGTCGAAAGATTGAACGGTGCACAGATAACTTAGTCTTGGTACTGACTTCCTTCTTGCAGAAGAGAGTAGATCGTAGCTGAGCGCTCACTGCATTAGCTTTGCTACACCCCGCTTCCAGTTCTTTCACTATGTTGCCATCCTGCGAGAATATGCATCCTAAGTACTTGAAACCGTCCACCTGTTCTAACTTTGTTCCTCCTATTTGGCGCTCAATCCGTTCATATTTCTTTCCCACTGACATTACTTTCGTTTTGGAGATGCTTATCTTCATACCATAGTTCTTACATTTATGATCTAGCTCTGAAATATTACTTTGCAAACTTTCAATCGAATCTGCCATCACAACTAAGTCATCCGCATATGCAAGACTGGTTATTTTGTGTTCACATATCTTGATCTCACCCAGCCAGTCTACTGTTTTCAACATATGATCCATAAATAATATGAACAACAGTGGAGACAGGTTGCAGCCTTGTCTTACCCCTGAAACATCTCTGAACCATGAACTCAATTTACCGTCAACTCTAACTGCTGACTGACTATCCATGTAAAGACCTTTAATTGCTTGCAAAAGTTTGCCTCCTGTTCCATAATCTCATAGAACAGACAATAACTTCCTCCTAGGAACCCGGTCATATGCCTTTTCTAGATCTATAAAGCATAGATACAATTCCCTGTTCCACTCATAACACTTCTCCATTATTTGCCGTAAACTAAAGATCTGGTCCTGACAACCTCTAAGAGGCCTAAACCCACACTGATTTTCATCCAATTGGTCCTCAACTAATACTCGCACTTTCCTTTCAACAATACCTGAGAAGATTTTACCCACAACGCTGATTAAAGAGATACCTCTGTAGTTGTTACAATCTTTTCTGTTTCCATGTTTAAAGATTGGTGTGATTACTGCTTTTGTCCAGTCTGATGGAACCTGTCCCGACTCCCAGGCCATTTCAATTATCCTGTGTAGCCATTTAAGACCTGACATTCCACTGTATTTGATGAGTTCCGACTTAATTTCATCCACCCCAGCCGCTTTATTGCACTGCAATCGACTGACCATATTTTCCACTTCCTCAAATGTGATCCTATTTCCATCATCATTCCTATCCCATTCTACCTCGAAATCTGAAACATTGCTGATTGTATTTTCACCTACATTGAGCAACTCTTCAAAATATTCCCTCCATCTGCCCAAGGCATCCACAGGATTCACCAGCAGTTTTCCTGACCTGTCCAAAATACTTGTCATTTCCTTCTTACCTCCCTTTCGAAGACCGCTAATTACCCTCCAGAATGGTTTTCCAGCAGCTTGACCCATAGTCTCCAACCTGTTTCCAAAGTCTTCCCAAGATTTCTTCTTGGATGCTGCAATTATCTGTTTGGCTTTGTTTCTTTCTTCAACATAACTTTCTCTGTCTACCTGAGTTCTAGTATGTAGCCATTTTTGATACGCCTTCTTTTTCCTTTTACAGGCTGCCTTGACTGTGTCATTCCACCAAGCTGTTTGGTTCATCCTACTTTTACACACTTCTAGTACTGTGTCCCTGTACCTTGCCCATTCGTTTTCCAATGACTGTAATTGACTACATTCAACTAACTGGTACCTTTCTGAGATCGCTGTTATGTACTTGTACCTGATTTCCTTATCCTGAAGTTTCTCCACTCTTATCCTCCTACATATGGACCTGACCTCCTGCACTTTCAGCCTCACAATCCCAATTTCACCGCAGATTAAGCTGTAAGTAAACAATAAATTTTTAATTGTTGACTCTCACTTTGAACTGACTGTATGCCAGTTGTATGGTGCACACCCAAGTAAGGATTTGTGTTAAAGCTTCCACTCACTTAATAAGAGTGGAAATGGGCATGGTGGAGTGATGAGGCCACATGTAAACACCATTACATGGTTTGTTCTACATCTGCACCTACACGGGCACTCTGCAAATCACACTTAAAGTGCCTGGCAGAGGGTTCATTGAACCATCTACATAATAATTCTCTGTATTCCAATATTGAACAGTGAGCAGAAAAAATGGACACGTATATCTTTCTGTACAAGCTCTGATTTCCCTTATTTTTTTATGACGATCGTTTCTCCCTTTGTAGGCTGGCGTCAACAAAATATTTTTGCATTTGGAGAAAGTTGGTGTTTGAAATTTCATGACAAGCTTCTGTCACAACGGAAAAACCTTTAAAATAATTGAAAAGCCACAATCGCATCAATCGTTTATTAGATGACCTGGTGGTTGTGACAATGATTTTATCAGATGGTCTGCCTCATATGCCATGATGTCCATATGGTTTTATAAATGTTAATCCACGTTTCAGATCTGATGATGGCACCTTCAGAGTGCTGAAACTGGTCATCTAATAAACGATTGAAGCGATCGTGGTGTTTCAATTATTTTAAAAACAGAGTGATCGCCCCACGACACACCATGTGTTCACTGCGCAAAAGTCTTTGTTTTAATGATGTCCATCCCAAACCCTGTATCATGTCAATGACACTCTTTCCCCTATTTCTCGAAAATACGAAACATGTTGTTCTTCTTTGAACTTTCTCGAGGTACTCCGTTAATCCAATTTGGTAAGGATCCCATAATACACACCAGCACTCCAAAACAGAGCAGACAAGCGTAGTGTAGGCAGTCTTTACTAAATCTGTTGCACCTTTTAAATGTTCTGCCAATAAAATGCAAAAACACCTAATCTACTGCATAATTACAGCAACAGAACATTGATTAGGGCATTTACAGAAAACAACTTGGTGAGGAACCACTAAGGAATGATTTCATTATCTAAATAGAAGCATATCACCAGTCTTAAGAAGATTATCAATATCAATTAAAACGAAGAAATCGTGATGCTGTGGACACTAACTGCTGTTGCACGATAATTTATTAGCACAAGTTTCTATTATATGATCTGTCATCAATGGGTGCACTAATTCTCCACTAAAAGGCCCTTCCTGAAGGAAATAATGTACAAATAACTAACACATGTATGATCTCTCGCAGATCCATGCAGAATGAAAGTTAATTATGCTAACCATATTCCACAGAAAAACAGAATATGTCACGGGATACTGATTATGACTAGTCACAAGTTGAAAATAATAGTGCATCATGAATTGGATATCCTGTTGTTTATTGTATGTAGCAACTAGGTTGCTATGATTGACTGCTGTAATTTATTTGAAAAATTAAACATAAATTCGACACAATTTCTACAAAGGCAAGTGTACTATCAAATTATTGCGTAGAAATCTGTGTACCAAAACTACGCAAAGTAAACTTATTAAGGTTTTTTTACGTGGCTGCTCATGGGCAGTAGAATTAAACATCAGACGCCACTAATTTTATTGGTAAACAACCCTAAAATTATTACTACTAATGTTTTATCGACGAATACCGCATACAGGACAATCAGTAGGCAAATATTTCATGTTTATTACGCCTTCGTTTAAGATTTTACACCTTTACACCCTAGACCTTACAAGGTGGTTTTTGTAACAGAAAGAAATGTATATTTGTGAATTAGTTTCAAAGACTTGGTATTATCAAACCATACGGCATACAAGGCCAAATTTTCAACCCTTCTTCGGCTGAAAATTATACAGAAAAGAAGCAATTACATTGCCGAATTAATTACTTTTACGTAAATCATCATCATACAACAAAACTGAAGCAAGTACTCCAAACAGTACACTGAAACTACGTTTCGCTTTTGTAAACAACTCTGCGTGACAATCTCTATTAAGTATACATTATGATTCATCCGTGAAGGTTCCCAAAGTTAATTTTCAATCATATATATTTCATCCCGCTGCACAAGAAACAAATTCGCCATCATTTTAGCAAAGAACAACTGAAGTTCGAATGACATTAGGTGACAGGGTTGGGTTGAGCAGGTGCAGCACACGTGGTGTATAGTGTGTTAAGCTGTTAACCTATACCCAATGACGTTACATTCGCATAGCATGCTTAAAAACATCAGGTCCCAAAATTATTAGGCAAGAATAAGAACAATAATATGCGTTATAGATCCAACAAAGACTGCAATAACAGACACACGTAATACAAATAAAAAAAAAATCAATTCTCGGGTATTTATAAAACAGGATGTTTTCCCTAACGCCATATTGGCGGCACACTTCCTGTTCCTGTTTGAAAACGGAAGTCTTCGGCGTACTCAGTAATTATTTTTCGAATCTGAACTCGTTATATGGATTGACATACATTATTTTTGTACTTACAAGAATCACGGTGATTTTATATCATTTTTGACACTGTAAATCCACGAAGTTGGCATTCCCATCGCAGCACAACAAGCGTAACTTGAAATTCACGCCTTCTATATCGACTACGCAATGGTTCCGAAAATAGCACGTAGAGAGACGAAAAATATGTATGAGTATGGGTGAATTAATTAAAAGAGTTATCACTCTACTTTCCAAAATATTTCCTGAATTTAGCATTTCGACATCTGGATTTAAATGAAACATAAAAACAAAATTTATTCAACTTTGATATTACGGGAGGTGAATATTCGTCGGTAAAATATAATCTTCCTTAAATGGATGTGGTCGCTGTAAACGAATGTATTCTTAACAAACCTACAAAAAATTTGATGTCTTTCGAAATCTCACAAGCGATTCAGTTAATATGGAAATGATCGAAAATTACATTTTAAGTAAGTCGGATTGTCTGAGAAATGAGATCACACCTGTGCACATTTTCTGCTTCTATGCACCCATATACAAATGAAATATTCCTTCCATTTGTCTATAGTGCGTTGCGTTTATATGTATGAAGTAGTGAAGGAAGCTGAAAATCAGCAGTTACAACGCGTTATTTATTGCGAAAAAAGATACGTATATATTTCAAAATGCTCACATTTCGCCTCGCTTCGAGTTTCGGTTGGAAATAAACGTACGATGTGTGCAGTCACCAAAATATCTTGTTTAGTTACAAGTCGAGCAACCTTATGAACTTGCATAGACAACAGATATCTTTTTACAAGTGTAAACCTGTTATCAAGTTAGCAACTCGTTACTATCAACATTTGATCCAATCTTGTTAGTATGAAGCATTTTTTCTATTGTGTGATATGAAACGTTGCATACCTAGGCTCTCAACACCAGTCTAACACCCCAAAAGTATTGTGATAAAATGAATTACGGCCTTCTTGTGACCTTTAAATGGACGAAACCTAGCCACTTGCAGGATGGAAAGGAGGTAGTAATATACCCATGTTTCCTTCTTTCTGTCCTGGATTACATCATGGTAATGGGGCACAATTATTCTGAAGGAATCAAAAGTGATGACTAGCCATTTACCTTACTCATTTAGAATCATTTGATTTTGTCCCTTCACACAGCTGTCAAACTAATTTTAGTTTCAAACTAAATCGTTATTCTTAGGAAGAAAATCTTAGTAGAATGCTGAAAACACTGTAGCAGACTATGACTTTGCCACTTTAATTTTGTTTTGCAACGCATTTTAATGTCCAGGAGCCTTTAAAACAAGAGGCAACTGATTTTCTACATCAATAAAAATAATACAATGACTGCTGTTTTAAGTTTATGTGATTAAGAAAAATGAATACTTATTTCCATTTAATGAATAATATGCTCCACAGCATGTTTGGATCTCTGTTTCAGAGAGGAAATATGTAGCTATAATCAAGCAGGCAATGTAGGTCTGTGGTGCTAAACCCATAAACAGGCTTCTGTAGAGTGCAGCCTTTCATTCACACAGCACGAGGACACAGAGGATGGCGAGCATCTCATGCTGACAGCAGGTTAGACCTGGGAAAGAGCCCCAGATCTCAATCTGATGAAAGGATGAGTAGTTCTGGAGGGACTATTAACTAGGAAAATTTCCTCCTCCCATCTGAGATTGAACCCACGACCTCCAGGGCTGGAGTCTTGTGCTCTACCCATTACCTTACAAAAGCCACATGTTCAGAGCTGTAAAATATTAATTATCTCAATAAAGTGGAGATTGGTGGATAGGCTAATTTACTAGTGCTATAACGTGGCATGGTGACCCAGCTTACATATTCGTTTAAAAAAGAAAATAGGCTCGAACAGTAACTTAGCTGGTGATAATGAAATACCAGATTCATAATACAACTACTAAGTGACCAAAGAACAACACCACTGAAACTTCCTGGCAGATTAAAACTGTGTGCCAGACTGAGACTCGAACTCAGGACCTTTGCCTTTTGCGGGCAAGTGCTCTACCATCTGAGCTACCCAAGCACGACTCACGCCCTGTCCTCACAGCTTTACTTCTGCCAGTACCTCGTCTCCTGCCTTCCAAACTTTACAGAAGCTCTCCTGCGAACCTTGCATAACTAGCAAGTTTGGAAGGCAGGAGACGAGGTACTGGCAGAAGTAAAGCTGTGAGGACGAGGCATGAGTCGTGCTTGGGTTGCTCAGATGGTAGAGCACTTGCCTGCAAAAGGCAAAGGCCCCAAGTTCGAGTCTTGGTGCGGCGCGCAGTTTTAATCTGCCAGGAAGTTTCATATCAGCGGACACTCCGCTGCAGGGTGAAAATCTCATTCTAACACCACTGTAGGACACACAGTAAAACTGTAGATAACCGTGGTGGTGTCAGTGAACTAGAAGGGGGACAAAAATGACTGAAAAACTCCAGACCAGTTTCACTTCTATGCTTCTAGCGTCTACATAATCCCAGAAATATTTATGTATAATATATTATTTGTTTATCAGGACTGGAACAACATTAACACACTACCACAGCACGATTTCAGAGAGAGTAAACGTGCAGAATCAGCATTCATCAATGTAAAATTTTGCATTGTCCTCATGAAGGAGAGCCTTCACAAATGCAGAATAAGGCAAGTTTATGGGGACATCAACGTTAGCAACACTGCTGATGAGAGTGTTTCTGCGGCAGATTGGAGTATATTGGAGTATCTGTGAATGGCACGAGCAGGGCAGTTCGATTTTGAATCTGATGTAATGCGGCTATGTTGTACGGTGCTCTGTGCTAATAAAGAAATATTATTCCATGTCACCACACTTTCATTTACGACATGTTTCCTTATACCATTTAGGGAAATCTACCACAGTGGTGAGCCCATGTGTTATGAACATGCAACCATGTGATCAACAACAGAATCTCCAGGTAGGAGTATCAGCAATGTAGAAAAGACAGATTGCTACTTTCCACCAAGAAGACCTAGAATCAGCAACTTCACCACCCTTCTGATCAGCTCCACAAATTCACCTGGGTGTCTGACCAGCAGTCCAGCTCGTAGAAGGCTGCAAATACCTACTGTCAATAACTGATTGAGTCTCACACGGGGTAGGAGCCGTGCCTGTGAAAGACATCACGGCAGAATCCACTTGAGTTTTTATCAGTGTGTGGTTATACTGCTTTGATTGTCCTGAAGCAGTTACCACAAACCAAGGGAGACAATTCAAATACTCTCTGTTTGAGGCACTCTGCGGCCTTACCCACACTCGTACAGCCATGTAACACCCACAGAGTAACAGACTTGTGGAGCATTGGCATTGCACTCTGAAACTCACATTATGTGCCATGGTGGACGGACGCCTCACCATGCACATTGTTTGGTGTTCATACAGTGTTTAAGGAGGACGTATGGGCTTCCCTGTTGGAGGTCCTGTATGGTGAATCCCATATGCACCCAGCAGAGTTTATCCAACAAACACCAACTGCTCCCCTGGCAGACCTGCCAGCATTAGTGCAAATGGTGAAGCGCCACATTCAAAAATTGTGGGTACCACCACCTCTGCCATACACCACTTTGAGTACCTTCATATACAAAGTGCCATCAGACTGCAATTGAGTCATGGTGCATAATGAGACAATATGACCAGCTCCACAGCCACTGTACTCTGGGCTGTTTCCGGTTGTCAAGTGTGGCCCACATGCCTTCAACGTCTTGCTCAACAGGAATATGACGATGGTCTCCCTGCCTGTACTGTCTGAGGAGACACCAACGCTAGCCGACCAGAGAGTGTGTGCAGCAAAGTGGAGTATATATGAGCAGTGTGAGCAAGACAGTTTGGTTGAGAACTTGATTTAATGTGGTTAAGTTGTATGCTGCTCTGTGCTAATAAAGAAGTGTTACTCTGTATCACCTCACTTATATTTATAGTATGCCTCCTTATACCAATTAGGCAATCTACCACAGGCTACACATTAACAGCTAGAAGCAGCCACTGCTGTAAAGTATACTAACAACAAATTATGAGTGCTGATTCAAATAATAAAATAGTGCAGCAGTTAATTTTTTTCATGCATAGCACAACACATTTCAGGAATTTATTCCCATTTGCAAGTGCTGTGAGAATTTAGATTGTTTTATGCACTTAGGTGACAAAAGTCATGGGAAGGCAATATGCACATATACAGATGGCAGTAGTATCATGTACACGAGGTATAAAAGGGCAATGCATTGGCTTGTGTTTTCTGTGGTTGTAGACTTAATTTTAGTATTGACCTTAATGATACGTTTTCACACGGGAATGGTTGGCTCACAGTAGCTGTTGTACGTGGTGGTAGTGGTGTACCCAGAGTTGGTGGACTTGAAAGTTTTGATGATAGAGACATAATTGCTTATCGTACTTATCATGTTGCAGAACTTGCAAATAAGGACTTTGGTAAATCAGCATATATGTCAACATCTGCACTGTCTTTGTATACCCGTAGCAAGAGAAAAATATCTGTAAATGAATCTGTCTTCATTTGGGTTAAAGGTAAAGGTGTATGTGAATATGTGAAGTTTGTTGGTGACTGTCATTTGTACTCGGATGATCCATTTGGAAAGGCTTCTGAAGTGATTACAGCTGCACAATCGGAATCAACAGACTTTGAATGCAGAATGATAACTGGAGCTAGAGACATAGGACATTCCATTTAAGAAATTGCAAGGGAATTCAATATTCCAAAATACTCAGATGATCCATTTGGAAAGGCTTCTGAAGTGATTACAGCTGCACAATCGGAATTAACAGACTTTGAATGCAGAATGGTAACTGGAGCTAGAGACATAGGACATTCCATTTAAGAAATTGCAAGGGAATTCAATATTCCAAAATACTCAGATGATCCATTTGGAAAGGCTTCTGAAGTGATTACAGCTGCACAATTGGAATTAACAGACTTTGAATGCAGAATGGTAACTGGAGCTAGAGACATAGGACATTCCATTTAAGAAATTGCAGGGGAATTCAATATTCCAAAATACTCAGATGATCCATTTGGAAAGGCTTCTGAAGTGATTACAGCTGCACAATTGGAATTAACAGACTTTGAATGCAGAATGGTAACTGGAGCTAGAGACATAGGACATTCCATTTAAGAAATTGCAAGGGAATTCAATATTCCAAAATACTCAGATGATCCATTTGGAAAGGCTTCTGAAGTGATTACAGCTGCACAATCGGAATTAACAGACTTTGAATGCAGAATGGTAACTGGAGCTAGAGACCTAGGACATTCCAATTAAGAAATTGCAAGGGAATTCAATATTCCAAAATACTCAGATGATCCATTTGGAAAGGCTTCTGAAGTGATTACAGCTGCACAGTCGGAATTAACAGACTTTGAATGCAGAATGGTAACTGGAGTTAGAGACATAGGACATTCCATTTAAGAAATTGCAAGGGAATTCAATATTCCAAAATACACAGTGTCAAGAGGATGCCGAGAATACCATGTTTCAGGCATTGCCTCTTACTGTGGATAACACAGAAGCCAACGGCCGTCACTTAAAGACCGAGAGTAAATGGTGCTAGCATAGAGTAATTGGTACTAACACACAAGCAACACTGAGTGAAATAGCTACAGAAATCCATGTGCGATGTATAACAAATGCATCCATTAGGACTTTGTGGTGAAATTTGGCTTCAATGGGCTTTGGCATCTGACGACAAATGCAAGTGCCTTTGCTAACAGCACGAAATTGCACGCAGCGCCTCTCCTGGGCTCGTAACCACAGCAGCTGGACCCTAGATGACTGAAAAACCGTGGCCCGGTCAGATGAGTCCCGATTTCAGTTTGTAAAAGCTAATGGTAGGGTTCGAGTTTGCCACAGGCCCCGCAAAGCGTGGACCTAAGTTGTCACCCACTGTGCCAGAGGGTGATGGCTCCATAATGGTGTGGACTGTGCTTACATGGAATGGAATGAGTCCTCTGATCCAACTGTACTGATCACTGACTGGAAATGGTTATGTTTGACTACTTGGAGACCATTTGCAGCCATGTACTTTATGTTCTGAAGCAATGATGGACTTTCTATGGTTGCCAATGTGCAATGTCATCGGACCACAGTTGTTTGCAATTGGTTTGAAGAATATTCTGAACAATTTGAATGAATGATTTGGCCACTCGGATTGCTCAACAAGAATACCACTGAACATCTATGGGACATACTTGAGAGTTTAGCTCATGCACCTTGCACTGGCAACACTTCCTCAATCGTGGACAGCTATAGAGGCAGCATTTCTCAATATTTTTGCAGGGGACTTCTAACGACTTGTTGAGTCCATGCCATGTTGAGATGCTGCACTACATTTGGCAAAAAGAGGTCCAACACGATATTAGAAGGTATTCCATGACTTTTATCACCTCAGTGTATCAAATATTTTAAATTCACAAGGCTGGATATAAATGGAAAGTTTTCTTGTAAGTTTCTCATCTGACAGTGCTGTCGTCCTTATCATCAGGATAACCTCCATTACCACTGATAGTGAATCATTACAGGTTATTTACTTAGATCATTTCAACTGTACTATGTCCTACAGTATTGTATTACGGAGTAAATCTGTGCTTGCGTGAAATATACTCTTAGCCAAGAAAAGCACTTTTAGGAAGGTTTGTAATGTCAGTTCATGAATTTTATGTAGGTTGCCATTCAAGAATTTAGGAGTTCTCACATTGCCTTTATTGTTCACATATTCTGCAGTAGACGTTTTTTTTTTTACTTTATTTATTTTATTTTACTGATATGCTCATTCAAAAGGAAATGCAAAATTACTGCAAGATTTGTCCAGTAAACAATATAAATTTGGCATTTCCAGACAGATTAAAATCCTGTGCCTGATCAGGACTTGAATATGGGACCTTTTCGTGCAAAAAAGAAATGTCCCAGGTTAGAATCCCAGTCTGGCACACAGTTTTAATTTGTCAGGATATTTCAAATTAACACACACACCACTGCAGAGTGAAAATTCATTCTAGAGAGAAAAATGATTTGCTCCTGGATAACATTTTCTTGAAAGTGTGTAGGTAAGTGTACACTATTGTGTGTGTTCAGTTTCAACTGACTCCGAACACAAAGAAAATAGTTGAGAGTGAGAAACTTGGGGATGCTGAATGTATACAGAGAAATGCAGCACAAATGGTCACAGTTATGTTTGATCCATGGGAATGCGTCACAGAGATGCTGAAGAAACTTCGCTGGCAGACTCTTGAAGACAGACATAAACTATACTGAAAAAGCCTACTTACTAAGTTTCAAGAATTGACCTCAAATGATGATTCCCGTAGGGATCATGTGTTTAACACTAGATTAATTACAGCATGCACAGAAGCATTGAAACAATCATTCTTCCCACACACGATACATGAATGGAACAGGATAAAAGCCACAATAACCGGCGCAATAGGATATAATTCCTGGCATGCACTTCACAGTAGATGTAGGACCTCATATTTGCAAATGTACATTCAAAGTATTCCTCGTTTTGTACTCTTTTTATTCCATAGTGGTATTCACTGCAGTTGTTTAGAACCTTCCACTCTAACATGTGTTATCAGCTTTCCGTTGCCAAAGAGCTTTGCTTCAGATGGTCATGCGCATGGAATGTAAGAGAGAAAGAAAAAAAAACACAAGATGGCCAAAATAAAGAATGACATTACAACAAGAATCAGTCAGAGAGTAATGCCTCTTATTTTTAAATTTTTATTTCACAAGAAAACTAGATGCCATAACATAAGATAACATCTACAGAGCCACTATGAAACATTACTTTTCAGTATAATCACCAAATTTGCTGGCAGTCTGTATACCTGTAAGGTAAAAATCACAGTTGTGTTCCCTCACACATTGGTGCACAGAATTTTTCAGTATCTCTGCATCTTCAAAGGGATGCAGCTGATGAACTTCTCTGTATGTGTTGAATGAGTGGACATCTTGGACATCTGACAGTTTAAGGTCAAGTCTGTACAGTGAGTGGGGCAAGATTTCTCAGCCGGTTTTTGCAGTTTCACCAATGGTGAAGTGACTGATGCATGGTCTTGCATTGTCGTACAAAAGAAGAAGATATACTGCAACTTCTGATGGGTGAACTTGAAGGGAAAAGGTTATTTTCACCACTTTCAAGTCTGTGATTTGTAATGTTTCCATAAGGTGAGGATCAACAGCCATAAAGTATTTTATAAAATGCATTTTAACCATCAGCTGTTTATTTGTCCCCTTGGTCATCTACTGGTTTCACTTATTAACCATCATGCAGGGTGTAGGATACAACAGATTAATTACAAGCATTCCATATTCCTTTGATTTTGATATTGTTCAGCTTCAAAGGAATATCGTATGCTTTTAATTAATCTGTTGTATCATATATCCTGGATGATGGTTAATAACTGAAACTGGTAGATGACTAATGGGACAAATAAAAAGCTGATGGGTAACAAAAAAAGAAAAGAAAAAAAAACTTTCACGGGTGTCATGCAGAGAGCTGGCTTTTACTGCCGTGCTCACGCAGTCAGTTCATTGTGTACGCTCGGGTGACAGTAATTGGTTAAACACGTGATTATATAATAATGCATTTATTGGCAAAGGTTGGTATACTAACAAACTTGCAAAGTATTGTCTGAATGTTCACATAACCAATCACGTGACTGTGGTAAATTTCTCGATTACTGATCCCAAAGGATGCGCAATCCTCAGTAATAGAGTGCATAGTATGATATCGTGGGCGCAGAGAGACAAAGGACGTGGGTCCATTTGAACAAGCAAATTATCTCTCATCTCACAGGGTGCCATTTAATTCGCGAACATGACGGCACGGAGTGAAGAATCAGCTCCTGTTCAGATTTGCGAGCATGTTGGTGGAGAGCGCGTGTTGTGCTAGAACCACACAGTCCGTGGCTGATGGAATCTGTGATTGGTGTAAATGTCCACATGGCACAGAGGTTTATCTTGCACTGGTTGGCCTAACGGTAAAATTTGTGCTACTGGGTGAACACTGGCATGCTGTCATTCAATTCTGTGGTTCACCCGGTACACAGATCTCGCCTTGGAGATTGGAGCTCAGTAGCAACAAGAAGTGAAAGTGAACCATCTGCGGCCAGCATATTTCTGGGCCTTGCACACTTCATGCTGACATCAGCACAAATGCAATGGCGGCGGGCCAGTCAGCAGTGATAGGGCGGAATTGCATGACGTGAAGTTGGTGCACACAGCGGGTGTGTCCTCACATGGCCCACTAGTGACAGTGACAAGCAATGCTGTCCAGAAGCTGACTGTTGTGATGTTTGGCTGGAAATGTGCAAAGAAGAAATATTACCTTGGAGAACACTGCCACAAGTACAAAGGGCGTTCAAAACGTTTTTGACAGTCATCTCTAATTTTTTTTATTTTTTGCAGGAGGAGAATGAAATTTTTTGTGAACATACTTGGAACATTTAGCTATACATTGAGCCTACTTAATGTAGCCTGCATCAGCTGTGACACATCTGGCCCAATGTTCTTTCCATGATGCAAGTGCACCTTGGTAAAATTCCGGGGACTGACTTTTACACCATTGCTTGACACAGGAAATAAGGTCTTTCTCAGCCGGCCAGTGTGGCCGAGCGGTTCTAGGTGCTTCAGTCTGGAAACGCACGACCACTACGGTCGCAGGTTCGAATCCTGCCTTGGGCATGGATGTGTGTGATGTCCTTAGGTTAGTTAGGTTTAATTAGTCCTAAGTTCTAGGCAACTGATGACCTCAGAAGTTAAGTCGCATAGTGCTCAGAGCCATTTTAAGGTCTTTCTCACTATCAAATGTTTTACAACACAGGTGGGCCTTCAGACAACTAAAGAGGTAAAAGACGGAGCTAAGTCCGGACTGTAGGGAGGATGAGGAACAATTTTCCGACCCATTTTCCTGATTTTTTTCCTGTGTCACAAGGGCTGTAAGGGGTTTGGCATTGTTATGGTGTAGTCTGATGAGCTGCCCATGAAGCTGTGGTCTGTGGGTGTTGATGGCACATCGCAGCTTGTCCAATGACAAACAATAATGGTCCTGGTTAATTGTGGAGCTAGGTTCCAAAAAGTCAATGAAAATGACACCATACTGATCCCAAAAGAAGGAGGCCATCACCTTTTGACCTGCTGTTCATGAAAGTCTTGGTTTCTTCTTCCAATGGGAACCCGGATGATGCCACTCCACGGATTGGGTTTCGCTCTCAGATTCGGACAAAAACAACCATGTTTCATCCTGTGTAATGACGCCATCAAAACACTGTTCCACTCTTCAGTAAAGGTCTTCATGAGACCCTCGCACACATTCTTCCTCATCGTTTTCATTTCTCTTGTCAAGCCAGTGCACCCCACATGCACAGATTTTTCTGTACCCTAGTGACTGTACCAGTGATACTACACTATCCAGTGACAAACAAGACATTTCAGCAAGCTGTCATGTCATTACACAGCTGTCATTTTGGATTATTTGATCAATGGTCTCCTTATTCACATCACTCACTGCTGTTGATGGTCTGCCACATTGTGGATTGTCCAGTAGAGAGAAATCACCTTCTTTAAACCACTGCTGGATACTGCTGTGATCCACTGTGTCCTCCCCATTAACAGGGAGCAACTTCCTGTGAATCGATGTTGCGGAGTCATCGTCGGTCTTGAAGAGGAACTCTATCACCGACATTGTTGCAATCTAACATCTACTTCACAGTCCATTATGGATCACATGTAAATAAAAGAAAATACTTTTATATACCAACTTATAGCTAAATGTTCCAAGTATGATTAATTAAAACTTCCGGGCTGAATTGTCGTGGTCCATATATAAAACTGCTTCTCCTTCCTGACGTTTCGTTGCCCACAGTAGGCAACAAAACATCAGGAAGGAGAAGCAGTTTTATATATGGACCATGGCAATCCAGGCCAGAAGTTTTAATTAATGAAGACACCGGCCGTGAAAGCTTATACGTTATGATTGTTCCAAGTATGTTCACAAAAAATTTCATTCTCCTCCTGCAAAAAATAAAACAATTAGAGACGACTGTGTAAAAGTTTTTGAACGCCCTTTGTACAAAGGCTGTTTAAATGTGAATGAAATACATTAAACATGGATCCACACAAGTATGCATGTATCCTTGGGGACCGTGTCCACCCATATATGCAGTTTGTTTTTCCTCACCACAATGGTATCTACCAGCAGGACAATGCAACATGTCACGTAGGTCACAATGCAAATGCATATTTAAGAGAGCACCAAGATGTTAACTGTGATCTCCCTGCCACCAAACTCCCCAGATTTAAACCCAATTGTTAATCTGTGGCCCCACTTCGATCGGTTGTTCGCACCACGGATCCTCAAATGAGACACATAGTGTAGATGGCCACAGTACTAGAGTTGCCATGGCTCCACATTCCTGTCACTACCATCCAGAACCTCATCAATTCTCTTCCTGTAGGATGCACAATGATCCGCCCTGAAAAGGGTGGTTATTCAGGCTTCTGACATGTGATTGCATTAATGTGACTGCCAGTAATACATTATGCCGACGAGACCTCAGTCTTATTCTGTGGTGTAGAGTGTATAGAATTACAATCTTTTGCTGCTAGTGGTGTGACAGAATTAACAAAATACTTCATTATGGTGAATGTGGCCAAATCTCCATTACTGGCATTTAAAACAAGTGGTCCTCACCACACAAATGTAAATAGTGTATGTACCATCTTGGCAACAGAAACTGGTAACTGTAAATTTTTGGGTGTGAATGTTATTGAAAAGCTGTGGTGGATAAATCACATTAATTTTGTATGCAAAAAAGGCAATAGTGGCTTCTGTCTCCTTATCCAGCTTGCAAGCTTCTAGCTAAACCTTAAAAATAGTGTGCAATGGAACAGTTTATGGCTTTCTTAACTATGGGATTGAATAATGGGGCTGTACAGCTGATGTACCCTTAAATAGAATACTGCTGATACAGAAGAAAGAAATGACACTTGTACATGGAATATGCCATAGAGAAACACACTGTGAAGTGTCTGTGCAGCGTCAGTACTTAACATTATATTCTTTATACACATTAAATTACTTGCATTTTTATGAGTCAGCCAGCTGAAGAAATCAGGTGCACTGACGTACAAGATCACAACAACAAGATAAAATAAACAAGGTGTGGTGTCACCGCCAGACACCACACTTGTTAGGTGGTAGCTTAAATCGGCCGCGGTCCTGTAGTACATGTCGGACCCGTGTGTCGCCACTGTCAGTACTAGCAGACCTAGCGCCACCACATGGCAGGTCTAGAAAGACGGACTAGCACTCGCCCCAGTTGTACGGACGACATTGCTAGCGACTAGACGTACGAAGCCTTCCTCTCATTTGCCGAGAGACAGTTAGAATAGCCTTCAGCTAAGCACATGACTACGACCTAGCAAGGCGCCATTAGCCTTACCTACTTTGAGAGTTATAGTATAAATGTCTCAAGAAGAACGCTGTATTCATCAGAGAATAAAAGTTAAGTATAAAGCAACTACGTACTTTTCTTGCTACCATTCAATAGTTATCCTGTTTCAGAATTCACGCCCGTCTGCATTACATCGCGTGCCTTTCGGCTACCTCAGAGTGGCGTGGCTCTTGCTACGCCACAACAGTTTGGCGACGTCGGATTAACGGATTGTTCTCTTTTTCTTTGCTTTGCTCTGACTTATTTGTGTCATGGCATCGCCACAATCTCCAGATGTACTGTCCGAATTTTATCGCTTGCAGAATCAGCAGACGCAGGCGTTATTGGATGCCCTGGGACAGCTCGTCCAGGGTCAACGTGCGCTGCAAAATGATGCGGCCGCCGCCGCGTCACAGCTACCGCAGCCACAACACGCAGTTGCACCCTCTTTTCGTCAATTTCGTCCCGACGACGAAACATGGACGGAGTGGTCACGCCAGTTTGGATTCCATCTCGCCGCCTACAGAATTCAAGGTAACGAGCGGCAGCCTCACTTATTGTCTTGTGTCGGCGTGCAAACGTACCGTGTGATAGTGAAATTGTTTCCCCGACGCGACGTAGCAACTCTGTCCTACGAAGAAATTGTGTCGGCTTTAGATGCCTATTTCAAAGAAACAGTTAATGTGGTTGCAAAACGGTATACGTTCTTTCGTACGAAACGTACGGCCGGTCAAACTAATAGGGAGTGGGTTGCAACTTTGCAAGGCCTTACTAGGGATTGTGAATTTCAGTGTGACTGTGGCCTTCCTTATTCAGATACAATGGTGCGTGATGCAATAGCACAGAACGTTTCTGATGTTCGCATACGAGAACAGATTTTGAAACTAGTTAATCCCTCCCTTCAACAAGTGATAGACATATTGGATAGGCAAGACACACTTGACTGTGCTCAGGAATCTTTTGAAGCTTCGCCAGCAGTGTGTAACATTAACCGGCCCGCTGGACGCGCTGCGCGGCCCGGTAACCGGCCCTCGCGCACTTCGACGCAGCTGACGCCGCGCTCTAAACCAGGTGTGCCTCGCCAGCCCGCAAATGCAGTGAAATCATGCCCGCGGTGTGCCACTAGACATTCGCGTGAAAATTGCCCGTCACGCCAAGCTATTTGCTTTTACTGTCACAAGAAAGGACATGTTCAAAGTGTTTGCCAGAAAAAGCTCAGATCAGACAATCACAACCGTTCCAGGCCCTTTGCTTCGCGCCGGAATCGAACCACGGACACTCAGGCTCGGGAACCTTCGCCCATGGACATTCACGTAGTTAATGCCACTCCGCCCAGTGTTACTCTTTCTAACAGTGACTGTGTTCGTCCCACAAAACGTGTGCGTCGACGTCGACGGCAATCCCGTCACGTCGCAAGTGATTCTGTACCAGTGTCTGTTCAAGTTGCACAAAACAGTCGCTCTTGTCGTCAGCAGGACAATAAACTTTTTGTAGATTTGGACTTTGCCGGACAAGTGATACCATTCCAGCTCGATACCGGAGCTGCAGTTTCATTGCTCAATCACGCCACGTACAAACAACTGGGCGCACCGCCGTTGCGTGCCGCAAAAGTTCAGCTCACTAGTTATTCAGGACAGCATATCCCTGTGTTAGGACAGTGCAGCCTTCTTGCAACATACAAGGGACACACAAAACTTGTGTCGTTTTACGTTCTTCGTTCTTCTGCTGCAGTGAACTTGTTTGGTTTAGATTTATTTCAATTGTTTAACTTGTCTATTGTGAATCAGGTTCTCTCTGTGAACCAGACTGTGCCTTCAGCCAGTGTTTCTAGTCTATGTGAGGAATTTGCAGACATTTTTGCACCGGGCCTTGGTTGCGCTAAGAACTATGAAGCACATTTGGAACTCAAAGTCAACGCGCAACCGACATTTTTCAGAGCGCGCAATGTTCCCCACGCATTGCGTGACGAGGTCGCAAGAACATTAAACGATCTAGAATCACAAGGTGTCATTGAACGTGTGCAGGCTTCTCTCTGGGCCTCACCCTTAGTAATTTTGCAAAAACCTTCCGGCAAATTGAGACTTTGCGTGGACTTCAAAGCAACAGTGAATCCACAACTAGTGACTGCTACATTTCCTTTGCCCCGCCCGGAAGATCTTTTTGACAAACTGTGCCCGGGAAAATATTTTTCAAAGTTGGACCTAGCAGATGCGTACTTGCAAATACCGGTGGACGAAGAATCCCAGCGCGTATTGGTGGTTAACACGCATCTTGGACTGTACAGATTCAAAAGACTGCCATTCGGGTGTGCATCCGCCCCTGCATTGTTTCAGCAATATTTACAAACTATTTGTGCGTCAGTCCCTACGGCAGCTAACTATCTGGACGATATAGTGATCTCAGGAAAGACAGAAGCAGAACATTTACAAAATCTCAGAACACTATTTCAGGTCTTGCGACAGAATGGTCTTCGCTTGCGGAAGGACAAATGTGTGTTTTTTGCTCGTGACTTGCCATATCTGGGACATGTAATCAATGCTCAAGGCATACATCCGAGTCCAGAGCACCTCCGTGCCATACAGGACTTGCCTTCGCCGCAAAATGTGAAGCAGCTACAGAGTGTGTTGGGAAAAATAAATTACTACCATAAATTTCTTCCTCATGCCTCTTCCATTTCAGCTCCGCTTCATCGCTTACGCCGTAAAGGTGTTCCGTTTGTCTGGTCGCCGGAATGCGAACGCGCCTTTCGCCAATTGAAATCGGCGTTGCTTTCACCTACTTGCCTTACGCCATTCGATCCCCAGAAACCCCTTTTGTTGATGGTAGATGCCTCGGAATTCGGGATCGGTGCTGTGCTTGCTCACAAAGATGGTTCGCATGATCGCCCTATTGCCTTTGCGTCCAAATTGCTCTCGTCAGCGCAAAGAAATTATTCTCAGATAGAGAAAGAAGCTTTGGCTCTCGTGTTTGGTGTTACGAAGTTTCACGATTTCTTGTATGGTCGTCGCTTTACCATCATTACAGACCACAAACCTTTGACATCGCTTTTTCATCCGAACAAGCCTGTACCTCCACGTACAGCGCAGAAATTCATTCGCTGGTCTATATTCCTCTCGCAGTACCGCTACGATATCTTGTATCGGTCCACTGCTAAGCACGGAAACGCAGATGCGTTGTCCCGTTTGCCTGTTGCTGAGGATAAAGCATTCGATTCTTCCGAACTTGCTTGCATGTTCATTGATGCGGAAACCGATGACGTGGTCGAATCGTTTCCGATTGATTTTCGTCGTGTAGCTACAGCCACAGCTGCTGACCCTGTCCTTGCTACCGTTTTGCGTTTTGTTGCTACGCAATGGCCCTTGTCGAAGTCGCGGATCGAGGATCCGATGGTTCGCCGATTTTTTGCTCACAAGGAGAGACTTTTTGTACGACGTGGTGTTTTGTTGTTGCGTTCTGATAATGATCAGTCTAGGGTCGTGGTCCCACGTTCGTTACAGTCATCTGTCTTAAAGCTTCTCCACCAAGGACATTGGGGTATAGTGCGTACGAAACAACTTGCTCGTCAGCACTGTACTTGGTTCGGCATCGATGCTGCGATTACGAATCTGTGTTCTTCTTGCATGGCGTGTGCCGAACAACAATCCGCACCGCCGCGGAAATTCTTTGCATGGCCGAAAGCCACTTCCCTTGGCAACGCTTACACATAGATTTTGCTGGTCCATTCTGGAATGCTCGATGGTTGGTTGTTGTCGATTCCTTCAGTAATTTTCCTTTTGTTGTCCGGATGTCTTCCACGACGTCATCTGCCACCATCCAAGCGTTGTCTGCTATCTTTTGCATTGAAGGTCTCCCACAGACTATTGTTTCCGACAATGGTCCACAATTCATGTCCGCAGAATTTCAGTCATTCTGCCAGGCCAATGGTATTCAACATCTGACATCCGCGCCGTTTTCGCCTCAGTCAAACGGTGCTGCTGAACGTTTGGTCCGGACTTTTAAGTCACAGATGTTGAAATTGAAAGAGTCGCATTCTCGGGAGGACGCGTTGTTGCTCTTTTTGTCGTCGTATCGCTCTCAGCCCCGCGATGGTCGCTCGCCGGCTGAGTTGCTTCACGGTCGTCCTCATCGAACCTTGATGTCTTTGCTGCATCCGCCGCATCAGGTTCCTGTGCAGCGGCAGACTCCAGCTTCTGCTCCTGGCGACGTCGTATTCTATCGTAACTATCGCGGTTCACGGCGTTGGCTCGCAGGGCGCATTCTTCGCTGCCTCGGCCGCGCGATGTATTTGGTTATGGGGGCCTCTGGTGAGGTGCGTCGGCATCTCAATCAGCTGCGCCTCTGTCGTCGCCTGGGTTCTGCCGCTCCCCGTCTGCTTTCAGCGACGGAGCCGTCCGGTCAGCGCCCTGGGGACCCATCTACTGGCTCGCCTCATCCCCAGGTGTTACCGACGATGCCTTCCATTCTGCCCCATGGCGTCGCGCCGCCGCAGCCGCTGCTGCAGCCGCCGCCGGCGCCGCCCGCCGAGGACGCTTCGCTGCAGCCGCCATCCGTCTCCCTGGGTCACGCGCCGCCGTTCGCTTCCCGTGACCAGCTGTCCTCCGCCATGGACCTCTTGCCCGCTCCGGACCACATGGCGTCATCGCGCGTCGGCTACCCCGACGCAATGGAGGTCGACCCTGTCTCATTACGGGCGCATACGCCGCATGTTGACGTGCACCCTGGAATAGGTTTCCAGGCGTTTCCTAGCTCCCCTCGGACCGAATGGCCGGGTGCGGGTGGCACAGCCTCGCCTGTTAGGCTCCCCACCTCATCGCATACGTCAACATGGGGCCCTCCCCACGGCGGGCGGAAGCCTTATAACACGACCGTTCGCCGATTTGCGGGGGAGGAATGTGGTGTCACCGCCAGACACCACACTTGTTAGGTGGTAGCTTAAATCGGCCGCGGTCCTGTAGTACATGTCGGACCCGTGTGTCGCCACTGTCAGTACTAGCAGACCTAGCGCCACCACATGGCAGGTCTAGAAAGACGGACTAGCACTCGCCCCAGTTGTACGGACGACATTGCTAGCGACTAGACGTACGAAGCCTTCCTCTCATTTGCCGAGAGACAGTTAGAATAGCCTTCAGCTAAGCACATGACTACGACCTAGCAAGGCGCCATTAGCCTTACCTACTTTGAGAGTTATAGTATAAATGTCTCAAGAAGAACGCTGTATTCATCAGAGAATAAAAGTTAAGTATAAAGCAACTACGTACTTTTCTTGCTACCATTCAATAGTTATCCTGTTTCAGAATTCACGCCCGTCTGCATTACATCGCGTGCCTTTCGGCTACCTCAGAGTGGCGTGGCTCTTGCTACGCCACAACACAAGGGTACTTCAAAAAGTAAGTTATATGTGTCACACCATACAAAGACCATTGCACAACAAGAGTGTTGCACTGTCAAAAGAGAGTATATGTTCACAGTTTCCTGCAGACACATTTCTGTTGCAGTATGGATAACAGGCACACTGAACAGTGCCTGTGAGTGAAATGGTGCAGCTACTGAGAACGTACTCCAAAGCTGGAATGTGCAGGACCGTATGATTCTTGTGGGCAAAATGTCTAAATTGCATGAAGATTCACTTTGAAATTCTGGTGGTATACAGACGATACACTATGTCACATTCAGTTGAAGTGAAATGGTGCCAGCAATTAGACCAAGGTTGCACAGACGTGAATGATGCTGTTTGGGAAGGAAGACCACTGACATCAACCACAGACGACAATGTTCTGGCAGTACAGTTTCTGCCAATGTGGATGTTCACACAGAGGTTCTCAAATGGTTCCATGATTGAGGAGAAGGTTTCTGTTGCTGAGGAATTGAACGATTGGTAGAACTTCCTGACCATTGTTCACAGAGACTTGGTGATGAAATATAATGTCATGCATCTGAGTCATTTCAAAGTGTAGTGCAGCATTCAATAAAAGTTATATAGTCTGCCATAATAAGGTGTAACTTAACTCTTCCATCATTATCAAAAATATTTGAAAAGGTAGTCACCATACAAATTCAAAATTTCATAAAAAATTTCAAATAATCTAAAAAAATCAGAATGGGTTTCAAAAATGCAAAACCACAGTGTCTGCTATAAACCATTTTGTAGATAAAATTAGCTCCTCTCTAGACAACTCACTGCATGCCACAGGAATTTTTTTGTGACTTATCAAAGGCCTTTGATAGTGTGAAACACTCCTTGCTACTCAGTAAAGTGGGAAAGTATGGGATTAGAGGCACTGAATTAGAATGGTTTAAGTCCTCCTTAATCAACTGAAGACAAAGAGTGGTTATATCATCAGAGGGAGGAACTTATGTTTCAGAATGGGAAACCATTTCACAAAGAGTACTCCAAAGTTCTGTCCCATTCTGTTTATGTTTTACATAAATGATCTATCACTTAATATTGGGTGTCACTCAGTTTTATTTGCAGATTACACATATGCAATTACTGAAAGTAACAGTGCTGTTCAAATTCCCCAAACTGTATGAAATACTTTTAAAAAAATTAGACACCTGGTTTGATTTAAACAGGTTAAAATTAAACATGGAAAAGACTCAGTTAATAAAGTTTAAAGTAAAATAAAATAATGCTCACCCAAGAAGAATATTATTGATGCTCAAATCAGTCCTAAGAATGCAACTACATAAAAATATATCATGAGACTCACTTCTACAGTACCTTGCAAATAAATTAAATAGCCTAGTATTTGCAATTACGATATTGTACAATGCTACCAGGATGGAAATAAGAAAAGTAGTATATCACAGCTGCTTTGAGTCAGAAAAAAGGTATGGAGTTGTATTTTGTGGTAACTCACACCATATGTGTAAAATATTAAAACTTCAGAAAACCATATTAGAAATATACACAATGTAGGGCAAAGAAAATCATGTCAACCACTCCTAAAAAACATGATTATATTAAGTGTTCCCTCAGTGTATGTCTATGAGCTGATTATCTTTGTACATTGTAACCATGATTTACTTGTAGCAAATCATTTTCAACATGATTACAACATGAGATATCAAAATAATTTTGTGCTACCGACCCATTGTTTAAAATTTTATGCTCAAACTCTACAGTATATGGATATTGAAATACACAACAAAGTGAAAGGAAGAGAATTGCTCAGTATAAATTTAGAAACATCAAAAGAAACCTTATATGAAAAATTAGTGTGGAAATGTTACTAATCAGTAGATAATTCATGAATGACAACCTGAAAATTTGAGCAGGAGAGAGCAAATACTTAGGACTGTTAATTTTTAAAAGTTTGTTACTTTCTAAGAAAAATAATTAGCTGTTTAATTAATTAATTGCTTAATTAATTTAATTATTGAGTACAGTATATTATATTAATGATATTATAAGAAAAATTGTAAACCAGTTTTTGTGTTTTGACAAGTCTCCTGTACATTAATTCAATGACTTGAAATTGTATGTTACAAGACAATAAACTTCTACTTCTACTTTTCAAAGTACCCTCATAACGAATCCCAGCAACAGACAAAGTTAAAAATGGCAGACTTAAGCCCATAACAAACTCTGAAACTCACTAAGATCAATGTAGGATATGTTAACACAAAGTGAATATATTTTCTGATAGAAAATGCTTGTGTTCATTCAATGAGTTTTAAGATATTGCATGTGATATGAATCAATCAGTGGCAGCTGCTGTGTCAGAGCACAAGAGCATGTGAACATCCTAACTTTTTATGCTTTACAGATTTATTGGTTATTTTTCTGTGAATGTTGTTAAATGAAACTTACATGAGGCAATCTTAAATATACAGCTTTTAAATCTACCGTGCTAGTGCTCCTGCAGACTCTGTGAAACTTGACACCACGACTGTGAGCACATCTTCAGTTGTAAATGTTTTAAGGAGCTTCTGCACATGTGCACCTGACATGATGTAATTGCCATCTGCATCAAATACATAAGGATTTGATTAACAATGTGCACAGCTATGCCTTACCACTCAACTAAAAGTTTATATTTGTGCCACTTGATGGTAGCACACTACTGCAGACATTGATCTTCATTTGTCTGACAGTTGGCAAAAAGTCTGTTAGATGGTAGCACACGCCAGAGATATGTAAAGTCACTCACTATACAGTAAAATTAGATCAGATGTTATTGTTACATTAGCACATTAGATGTAAGAGGGTTGCCCAGAAAGTAATCCACTGCATTTTTTGTCTGAGCTGAAAACAATGCTACGATTGCAAAACATTATGTATGTATGAGGGTTGGAATTTTAATAGTGGCAATTATTTATTACCAGCTTGTACAAAATAGATACATGTTTCAAAGTTTTATTGACCTTCAAAGTAGTCACCAACATTGTGTATAACCCATTGGCACCGATGTGGAAGTCGTAGGATACTCTTTGCAGTGCCAGATGTGTTGACAGTTCGAGCGACGCGGTTTATTGCCCAACAAATTTGTAGCAATTCTGAAGTGAAGTTATTATCCTGTTCAATTGTGTCCACTCACTTCTCTGCACACCAAATCCTGGTAGACTGGCAGGTGGATCTTGAATACCTTGATGTTTTATTGTTGCAGCATTCTATCTCATGCACCACCCTTCTTTAAGGTCAAACTTCTTGTTGTTTTTTCCATTACGCCACAGTGGAGTGTATGATATCAAGCAATCTGGAGGAGAGCCATTTAGGACTGTGTGAACTGGAAGGTCTTGGGGGTAGTCGGGGTGTTGTAGCTTTCTCCATTCTCGATCAGTTACTTCTTGGCATCGTAATTCGGGTGGAGGAATGTTACTGGTAGTGTGCAGGCAAGGAATTGGCATTGATTTTAGTCTACCCATAATAATTCTCATTGAGTCATTCAGATGAGAGTCTAATTTCCTTGTAGGAGCACTGTGTTGCCATACTGGGGCACAGTACTCAGCTACCGGGTCTACTGGTGTCAGAGCTATAGTCCATAGCGTGGAAGCTTCAGCACACCAGGTTGCCAGCCAGTTTCTTTATGATGTTATCTTGAGTCTTTGGCTTTCAGCTAGTGTTTCCAGGTGTTTTTTATACTCTGACACCAAGGTTTTAGGACATAAATTGTTTCTAATCATCTGTTGACAGAAATTCACGTTGAACTGTTGGTTTACGATTCTGGTGTTTAAGTGGAATGCACAGCCTTCTGTCTTGGCTGCATTTGGTTGGAGTCTCCATGCTTGTGATATGTTTTGAGATTTTATAAGTCTGCAAACGATATATTTTCTCCTTGCTCAAGTGTGCTGGTTTGTATGGCTATATAATGGTCATCGATGCAGCAAAACTTTTTGCTAGTAGTGTTTGGCATGTCACTGGTATAAAGGTTGAAGAGCAAAGGTACTAGGATGGATCCTTGGGGGTGTCCATTTTTTATGGTAAATGACTAACTCTGTTTTTGTACAACTTGAAGTTAATGGTTGGTTAACACATTTCCGATGAGTGTTGCCAGTTTCTTACTTAGACATGCTTTTTTAGATTCAGCAGTAACCCATTTAGCCACACAGTATCATATGATGATGACAAATCAACAAAGGCCACCGATGTCTTAAGTTTCTTCCAGAATCCAGCTTCAATGTAGGATGTCAAAGCTTGGACCTGTTCACAGTAGCTGTGCAGCTTCTGAACTCAGCCTGATATGTTGGAGTTATGTTATTTATTACTCCTTCAATTCTGTCAAGAGTAAGCTGTTCCAGTAGTCTGAAGCACAAGCTGAGCAGTGCAGTTGGTTGGTAACTTGAGAACTGATGTGTTCAACAAGACAACACCACTGGCAGGAGATTGATGGATGGGTAGTTAAATTGGCAGCAAAACAGGAAGCAATATTGTAGGACCAGACAGAGATTAAAATAAAATAAGTTATTGAGTATTCAGAATGAATCTCTCCCTCTGCATTGCTTCTATTTTTGTTTTTACGTTCCCGATATACTAGAACTACGTGCCAAACTGGCAATCAGACCCAGAACTTCGTCTTTCGTGAGCAGTGCTCTGAGCAGGTGAGCTGTCCACATGTTACACACACAAACAAACACACACACACAATTTTAATCTGACAGGAAGTTTTATTATGGAGTGCACTGGATGCAGTAGTTAAGCAAAGATGAAAAGATTAGGACAAATGGAAAGACATAAAAGATGGCATCAGGTCATTCCAAACACAGATGACTGGAAAAAAATTAATGTGGTTATGAATAACTACCACAATCAAAGATTTATTGTTAGTACTATTTCTTCTTTCTTCAATAATAACCATCTATGGACCACATGAAGTGACTTCATCATATGTTTGTTTTCTTTTTCTGTTTTTACAGTATTTTTTCAATGTTTCTCAATTTTTCAATCTGCCTAAAAAATGGTGCAGTTTATGATGTTTTTTTCTGAAAATTTCCAAACTTTCTAACCTTGTTTTGAAAAGATGGCCTGTCTAGAATTTCTGCTTATATAACATTTATTTCTGCTGAGCCCTCATGTTTACTCCTCAAGCCACCATAAGGTATGTGGTGGAGCAAATCTTGTACCACTACCAGTCATGTCCTTCCCTGTTCCACTCGCAGATAGAGTGAGGGATCTATATGCCTCCACACGAGCCATAATATTTCTTATCTTTGTGGTCCTTATACAAAATGTGTAATGGCTGCAGTAGAATCATTCTGCAATCAGAAATAATACGTTAGAAAAGCTACTACACTGCCCTCAGTTTCATATATAATAGAACCCTGAACAACTGATTTGCATTTTTGAGATTTATGTCAAAGTTGTCAAATATTTTTTTGGTCGTCTGTATAAGTTCATTCAAAGAGAGTGACCTAAAATAAAATTCTTCTTTTCGTAGGAGCATCAGATAGTTTTCAGTTTGGGGGTAGATTTCTTCATTACTTCTTCTCGTCCACACACTCCCAACTTTTCTTGGATGGAATATTTTCTATCATACCTTCTCCAATTCTTCAATTTTCCCTTTTTGTTGAGGACTAAACATTCCACTGCATAAAGGCACTTTGGTTCTATGACATTGTTGTACTGTTAGATTTTTTTTTCACAGAGACTCATTTTTTTAATGTCCTTCATTAACTATTTTCTGGATTCTATTTTTGTTTACTTCTTTATCTAGGCCACCTGCCTACATTATTCCCCGTGAGTATTTAAATTTATTCACTCTGTTAATTCTACCATATGTTGTGCTTAGGAATATTGGAGCATTTTAATGTTTATTATGAATTATCCTCTTGAAAGAAATTTGTTATCCAGGCTTTTTCACCATTACTTTCAACAGGATGACGCAGTTATTTGCTATATCAATGTTTTCAGAAAATATTACTATATTATCTGTAGAGGCTACATAGTTTGAGTTTTATTATTATTATTATTATTATTATTATACACTGATGTGCCAAAGAAACTGGTATAGGCGTGCATATTCAAACACAGAGATATGTAAACAGGCAGAATATGGCACTGCAGTCGGCAATGCCTATATAAGACAACAAGTGTCTTGCACAGTTGTTAGGCCACTTACTGCTGCTACAATGGCAGGTTATCAAGATTTAAGTGAGTTTGAATGTGGTGTTATAGTCGGCACATGAACGAAGGGACACAGCATCTTCGAGGTAGCGATGAAGTGCGGATTTTCCCATAGGACCATTTCACGAGTGTACCATGAATATCAGGAATCTGATAAAAGATCAAATCTCCAACACCGCTGTGGTCAGAAAAAGATCCTGCAAGAATGGGACCAATGATAACTGAAGAGAATCATTCAGTGTTACAGAAGTGCCATCCATCTGCACATTGCTGCAGATTTCAATGCTGGTCCATCAACAAGTGTCAGGTGCGAACTATTCAATGAAACATCATCGATATAGGCTTACTGAGCCAAAGACCCTCTCATGTACCTATGATGACCACACAATACAAAGCTTTACACCTTGCCTGGGCCTGTCAACACTGACATTGGACTGTTGATGACTGGAAACACATCGTCTGGTCAGATGAGTTTCATTTCAAGTTGTATCAAGTGGATATATGTGAACAGGTATGGCAACAACCTCATGAATCCATGGACCCTGCATGTCAGCAGGGCACTGTTGAAGCTCGTGGAGGCTCTGGAATGGTGAGGGGCGAGTGCAGTTGGAGTGATATGGGACCCCTGATATGTCTAGGTATGACTCTGTAAGGTGACACGTATGTAAGCATCCTGCCTGGTCACCTGCATCCATTCATGTTCATTGTGCATTCTGACAGACCTGGGCAGTTCCAGCATGACAATGCAACACCCCACATGTCCAGAATTGCTACAGAGTGGCTCCAGGAACACTCTTCTGAGTTTAAACATTTTCACTGGCCACCAAACTCCCCAGACATGAACATTATTGGGCATATCTCGGATGCCTTGCAACGTGCTGTTCAGAAGAGATAGAAGAGATATCCACCCCCTTGTACTTTTATGGATTTATGGACAGCCCTGCAGGATTCACAGTGTCAATTTCCTCTAAAACTACTTCAGACATTAGTCAAATCCATGCCATGTTGTGTTGTGGCACTTCTGCGTGCTTGCGGGGGCCCTGCAAGATATTGGGTAGGTATACCAGTTTCTTTGGCTCTTCAGTGTATATGAAACTGAGGTATTATTATTATTATTATTATTATTATTATTATTATTATTATTATATAAGAAACTGAGGACAGTGTAATAGCCTTTTTAATGCCTTTCTGAGTGCCTTATTTCTGCCGTTTACAAGTGTTGCTATCATCTTTGCTTCTTTAGGATACAAGAGCGCAAAGAAAATACAATCAGTATGGAGGGGTTACTCCACCCGAAAGCACTTTCCTCACATAAGATGTGAACTAGAGCGAGAGAAGGCTGCCATCAAAATCCAGCGAGCAGTTCGCGAGTGGCTGTACTACCGCACAGTCACTTCAGCAGGGGAGCCCGACCGACACATGTGGCGCATCACCAAGGAGGATCTGGAGAGGCTCGAGGAGGAGGTTGCACAGTATGTGTCAAACAGATACATGCTAAGCTTTTGAGAAGCACCATCTTCATACTTCCCAATGAAAGGAGTGCACTTATTGTGCCATAGAGGCAAAGGATATTTTTTACTTTTTAAAACGATCTTTTTTTAAGCATCCAGCATTATCTCGATACCTACAATGTTTGTTTGAAAGTATCTGGACATCAATTTATGGACATTAACGTGGAGTGTTTCTACACTTCACTGTTATGACAATGAAACCTACTTGGGACATGTTCAGTGAGTTGTCTGAATGTCTGTGGAGGGATGGCAGCCCATTCTTGCTCAAAAGTTGAAACTGGAGAAGGTGGTGATGTTGGACATGGGGTCTGGAGCGAAGTTTACATTCTAACTCAGAGGTTCCCAACAAAATTTTCTCGAGGACCCCCTCATCGAGCATGATTGGTACCTTGTCATATCACAGTATCGAGTACCTAAAAGAGCCAAATTAAGAGTCTTTATATAAGTTTTCTATTTTTGGTGCTTAGAAAAAACATTGACATATTCATTATCGAAAAAATATTGAGCTTAAAACTTTTCCAATTTAGCCATCATTGTTTTTGTTAAATTTCTGATTATTGCTCAGAATCTTTGTCTTCAAATCTGGGTGTTTAGTATAACAAACGCCTTACAAAAATAAAAATTGAGTATGAACTGAAAATGACAGGAAAAAATTAAAACTGAGTGTATTGGTCTTTCAAGTGTACTACACTTGAGATTGTATTGAGTAGACATGTGTGAAAAATAAGAAAACACTAATTTCATACAAAGTATTATTTATTAGAAAAAATACAGTTACAACAGAGTACTCCATCAGTATACAGTTAGTTTTTATTTTCAGTTCTTAACGAGATGAGTTCAATCTGACCTTTGAGTCCATTATTTCTGAAATATTAGGTTCCAAACTTGAAACTTTCACTCTGAAATCCGACCGTATGTCGAGCCGATTCCTATATTTGTTTTTCATTAAACACATGGAAGAAAATGCTTGCTCACACTGATATGTGGTTGCAAATGGAAGGATATTTTTCATTGCCTTATCTCCAAGATTCTTGTAATCCTTGCGTGCCGATGCCCAGAAATCTGTAATTTTACCACCGATGAAAATGTTTATCATCGTACCACATCTGGACAGATCCACAAGTTGATCTTGCTCATCTTCAGTGAGGCCTTTGATTTTGTGTATTTCTTCACAGCTGAAGGGATTTTGAATCCATCTGTCGTCAGGGTCAGGTTCAGGGAAATAATCTCTAAATACTCTCTAGGCTGCGTATATGCTCGGCTACATTGATCTTGATCTGGTCAGGCAAACTCTTCTCTGATGACTTCAAGAATTGTTTTAAAGTAGAAAAGTTAATTAGCGACTAGTTTTCTATCCTTGATGCCCAGATCTGACACTTTTTGAACATAGTACTAATCTTATCCTCAACTTTGAATATGTCTACACTTTTTCCTTGTAAACTCAAGTTTAACACATTCAAGTGTTCAAACACATCAGCTAAGTACACAACTGAGCAAAGCCAAGAGACGTTAGTGAGAAAATTCGTGTACTTTGTGTCAAGAAGGAAGACACGAACCTCGTCTCTAAATTCAAAAAATCTTGACAAGATCCTACCTCGAGAAAGCCATCTTACTTCCATATGAATAAGAAGTTGCTCGTGCTCACTGCCAATCTCTTTACACTCTAGGAAGAAGCTAGACGCAGAAGTTAGCATTCGCTAAAGCTATGCTCATGCAGGAAGCAGCCAAAACGAAAAATCTGTTATCATACGAAACATATTTAATATATTTTTTATTCTTAAAGCATCTTGTGGACCCCTCTGGCATAGCTCACGGACCCCTTGGGGTCTGCAGACCACCTGTTGGGAACCACCGTTCTAACTCATCCCAAAGACATTCAGCATGGGGCTCTGCGCATGTCAGTCCATTTCAGGAATGTCGTCGTCCACAAACCACTGCCTCACGTATGCTGCTGTATGACACGGTGCATCATCATGCTGATGCAATCACCATCTCTGAATTGTTCCTCTATTGCACACAGTACACAATCCTGTAAAATGTATTCATATTATTCCACATTTAGTTTTTCTTAAGTGCTATAAGGGAACTGCACCCTAACTGTGAGAAACATCCACATATCACAACACTGACTGCTCTGTACTTCACTATTTGCCCTACAATGATGGTTGGTAACATTCTCCAGGTGCTCAAAAATCATAAATCCTTTCAGTGGATTGCCACAGGGTACAGATTCAGCACTCAAAGTCACCCGTTTCCAGTGCACTCGAAATACCTGTTTCCAGTCGCTACTGGCCACTAGTATCACTCTTTACACCATCTCAAATGTCACCACTGAGTACAGAAATGTGTGACTTAATGGATTTGCTCAATCACTGTCCCCTGTTGAAACTTCCTGGCAGATTAAAACTGTGTGCCCGACCGAGACTCGAACTCGGGACCTTTGCCTTTCGCGGGCAAGTGCTCTACCATCTGAGCTACCGAAGCTCTCCTGCGTACCTTGCAGAACCAGCACTCCTGAAAGAAAGGATACTGCGGAGACATGGCTTAGCCACAGCCTGGGGGATGTTTCCAGAATGAGATATTCACTCTGCAGCGGAGTGTGCGCTGATATGAAACTTCCTGGCAGATTAAAACTGTGTGCCCGACCAAGACTCGAACTCGGGACCTTTGCCTTTCGCGGGCAAGTGCTCTACCATCTGAGCTACCGAAGCACGACTCACGCCCGGTACTCACAGCTTTACTTCTGCCAGTATCCGTCTCCTACCTTCCAAACTTTACAGAAGCTCTCCTGCGTACCTTGCAGAACTAGCAGTCCTGAAAGAAAGGATACTGCGGAGACATGGCTTATCCACAGCCTGGGGGATGTTTCCAGACTGAGATATTCACTCTGCAGTGGAGTGTGCACTGATATGAAACTTCCTGACAGATTAAAACTGTGTGCCCGACCGAGACTCGAACTCGGGACCTTTGCCATTCGCGGGCATGTGCTCTACCATGCTTCTGTAAAGTTTGGAAGGTAGGAGACGGATACTGGCAGAAGTAAAGCTGTGAGTACCGGGCGTGAGTCGTGCTTCGGTAGATCAGATGGTAGAGCACTTGCCCGCGAAAGGCAAAGGTCCCGAGTTGGAGTCTCGGTCGGGCACACAGTTTTAATCTGCCAGGAAGTTTCATATCAGCGCACACTCCACTGCAGAGTGAATATCTCATTCTGGAAACATCCCCCAGGCTGTGGCTAAGCCATGTCTCCGCAGTATCCTTTCTTTCAGGAGTGCTGGTTCTGCAAGGTACGCAGGAGAGCTTCTGTAAAGTTTAGAAGGGAGGAGACGGATACTGGCAGAAGTAAAGCTGTGAGTACCGAGTGTGAGTCGTGCTTCGGTAGGTCAGATGGTAGAGCACTTGCCCGCGAAAGGCAAAGGTCCCGAGTTGGAGTCTCGGTCGGGCACACAGTTTTAATCTGCCAGGAAGTTTCATATCAGCGCACACTCCACTGCAGAGTGAATATCTCATTCTGGAAACATCCCCCAGGCTGTGGCTAAGCCATGTCTCCGCAGTATCCTTTCTTTCAGGAGTGCTAGTTCTGCAAGGTATGCAGGAGAGCTTCTGTAAAGTTTGGAAGGTAGGAGACAGATACTGGCAGAAGTAAAGCTGTGAGTACCGGGCGTGAGTCGTGCTTCGGTAGCTCAGATGGTAGAGCATTTGCCCGCGAAAGGCAAAGGTCCCGAGTTCGACTCTCGGTCGGGCACACAGTTTTAATCTGCCAGGAAGTTTCATATCAGCGCACACTCCACTGCAGAGTGAATGTCTCATTCTGGAAACATCCCCCAGGCTGTGGCTAAGCCATGTCTCCGCAGTATCCTTTCTTTCAGGAGTGCTAGTTCTGCAAGGTACGCAGGAGAGCTTCTGTAAAGTTTAGAAGGTAGGAGACGGATACTGGCAGAAGTAAAGCTGTGAGTACCGGGCGTGAGTCGTGCTTCGGTAGCTCAGATGGTGGAGCACTTGCCCGCGAAAGGGAAAGGTCCCGAGTTCGAGTCTCGGTCGGGCACACAGTTTGAATCTGCCAGGAAGTTTCATATCAGTGCACACTCCGCTGCAGAGTGAATATTTCATTCATTGTCCCCTGTTCTTTTTAACTCCCTACACAAAGTCTTTGTGCCAGCTGTATCGTTGCCAGAACTTCGGAACTCACGAGTGATTCACTGATTTCGTGCGGTGTTTTTACAGCCACCATTCACAATGCTCTACAGTTCCTGCCCATCAGGACATGATGTGTGCCTGGTCTCAGTTTGGTCATTCCTTTGTGTTTCCACTTCAGCATCACATCACTAACAGTCAACTTGGGCTGCATTAGAATGATTGAAATGTCCCTGATGAATTGTCGATCAGATAAATGGAAATGAGTGTTTGCCATCATTGGCCAGGAGGCCCCTTGCACAATGACTAGCCCACATTTATTTATTTAATTTTTTTTGCATAGAGTCAACAAAAATGCTGACTATTGCAAATTTCATTGTTGTTTACATAATTATGAAGATGTTCTTAAAATACAAACAAAACAAATAATTGATATAAATTAGCAAGACTATAATACAAGCACACAAAGGGACTGTAGTGTCACAGAAGTAGGCATAAAATTAAAATATTTCTAATTTCATGTTTTCACATGTTTTCAACTTAGAATTCAGAGAGTACAAACATTTATTTGCCAGGAATAATTTGAGTTTCGTTTTAAAGATATATCCATCATAGGCACATAAGTCTTTTGGCAATTTGTTAAACCAAATTTGGCCACTGATGTATGGGCTGTGATCTGTTATTTTTAACTTTGTTCTCTGCCTAAAGTAACTACACTCATGGAAATTGAAATAAGAACACCGTGAATTCATTGTCCCAGGAAGGGGAAACTTTATTGACACATTCCTGGGGTCAGATACATCACATGATCACACCGACAGAACCACAGGCACATAGACACAGGCAACAGAGCATGCACAATGTCGGCACTAGTACAGTGTATATCCACCTTTTGCAGCAATGCAGGCTGCTATTCTCCCATGGAGACGATCGTAGAGATGCTGGATGTAGTCCTGTGGAACGGCTTGCCATGCCATTTCCACCTGGTGCCTCAGTTGGACCAGCGTTCGTGCTGGACGTGCAGACCGCGTGAGATGACGCTTCATCCAGTCCCAAACATGCTCAGTGGGGGACAGATCCGGAGATCTTGCTGGCCACGGTAGTTGACTTACACCTTCTAGAGAACGTTGGGTGGCACGGGATACATGCGGACGTGCATTGTCCTGTTGGAACAGCAAGTTCCCTTGCCGGTCTAGGAATGGTAGAACGATGGGTTCGATGACGGTTTGGATGTACCGTGCACTATTCAGTGTCCCCTCGACGATCACCAGTGGTGTACGGCCAGTGTAGGAGATCGCTCCCCACACCATGATGCCGGGTGTTGGCCCTGTGTGCCTCGGTCGTATGCAGTCCTGATTGTGGCGCTCACCTGCACGGCGCCAAACACGCATATGACCATCATTGGCACCAAGGCAGAAGCGACTCTCATCACTGAAGACGACACGTCTCCATTCGTCCCTCCATTCACGCCTGTCGCGACACCACTGGAGGCGGGCTGCACGATGTTGGGGCGTGAGCGGAAGACGGCCTAACGGTGTGCGGGACCGTAGCCCAGCTTCATGGAGACGGTTGCGAATGGTCCTCGCCAATACCCCAGGAGCAACAGTGTCCCTAATTTGCTGGGAAGTGGCGGTGCGGTCCCCTACGGCACTGCGTAGGATCCTACGGTCTTGGCGTGCATCCGTGCGTCGCTGCGGTCCGGTCCCAGGTCGACGGGCACGTGCACCTTCCGCCGACCACTGGCGACAACATCGATGTACTGTGGAGACCTCACGCCCCACGTGTTGAGCAATTCGGCGGTACGTCCACCCGGCCTCCCGCATGCCCACTATATGCCCTCGCTCAAAGTCCGTCAACTGCACATACGGTTCACGTCCACGCTGTCGCGGCATGCTACCAGTGTTAAAGACTGCGATGGAGCTCCGTATGCCACGGCAAACTGGCTGACACTGACGGCGGCGGTGCACAAATGCTGCGCAGCTAGCGCCATTCGATGGCCAACACCGCGGTTCCTGGTGTGTCCGCTGTGCCGTGCGTGTGATCATTGCTTGTACAGCCCTCTCGCAGTGTCCGGAGCAAGTATGGTGGGTCTGACACACCGGTGTCAATGTGTTTTTTTTCATTTCCAGGAGTGTATTTTTATTTCTAGTGTTGTGGTCGTGTATGTCATTGCATATTCTTGAATATTTTTGATGATTAACAAAAAATAAAATTACGTTACATAAAAACAGGGAATACACTGTAAGGTACTCATGTTGCACAAAAATATCTCTAACAGAATCATTATGACCCAGATCATACATTATTCTGATTGCCTTCTTCTGCAACAACATTAATCTATTGAGCTGTGTATCAGCAGCACAGCCCCAAAGTTCAATACCATAATTTAGTAAAGGATATATTGTTCCACAGTAAACAGTTTGAATAGTAGGGTTTGTAACTATTTTTGCAAGATGACTGAGTAGATATAATCCACTACTAATCTTTCTACACAAAAGGTTAATATGCTTTTACCACCACAAGTTTTCATCTAAGTACAGGCCTAAGAATTTGCAGATATTAGTGTCTGCTGCCTCAGTTCCATATATATCATTTATAGAGGTATGATGACAGTTAACAGTCTTGAATGATAATAATTGTGATTTATTAACACTGACCTTTAGCTCTTGTCCTTGAAAATACTTAATTATAGTTATTATTCCATCTGTTGCAGAAGATGTAAGTTCACAGGTATTTTTGCCATAAAACAGCAGAGATGTGTCATCTGCGTAGCTCACTATTATGGAGTTTTGTGGCTGGGTGACATCATTCACATAGACTAAAAAGAGAAAGGGGCCAAGAATAGATCCCTGGGGGACTTCTTGTTTGACAGTTCAAAGTTTCTGAGCTCTCCTGACTGCTGTTACTGCCTCTCTACCAACATTTATACTGGTTGGTCCATCTCTTGTGATACCTAGTACTTATTTTTGTATTACATATGAATGTTCTGATATTTTGATCAGCTAGTGTATTTATCCCAATCCTACATTAGATAGAAAAAGGACTGAAACATGTTTGTAGTGTAAAAATCATTTCTTTTATTCACATGTTTTTAAAAGTGTAGTTGCAGTATACAAATTATAAAGTAGTTGAGAAAACTACCAAATTGTGGTTGACAAACATATACCACCAGACTTTGAAATTCTTAGTACTGCCTACGGCTTAACATAACAGTTCAAGAGAGCAACTTAGCTTTTGGAAATATTTGTACCTTTCTCAGGGAAGGGAGGGGATGGGTTGCGAAAGATTAAATAGGAAGTACAGGTCATGTAGATGCCAGGATGAGAAGAACTCACGAGGTGAGATGAAGGGCAAGGCATCAGGAGAATAGAAGCTCTACATCTACATATACACACATACTTCACAAACTACTGTACGATGTGTGGCAGAGGTTACCTTGTACCAATACTTCTCGTTTCCTTTCCTGTTCCACTTACAAAGAGAACAAGGGAAAAGTGACTGTCTGTATACCCACATAGGAGACGCGATTTCTTACATCTTCACAGTCCTTATGTGAAATGTATGTTGGCAGCAGTAGAATAGTTATGCAGTCAGCTTTGAATGCCTGTACTCTAAATTTTCTCAGTAATAGTCCTCAAAAAGAATGCTACCTCCTCCCACTCTATCTTGGTTGTCTCTCTTCCTAAGAACAGGTGTGTATCTCTCATCCTGAAGTCTGAGAAATCTGGCTTTTCTTTCTAACCTTCCACAGCCTATTACTGTTTTGTCCCAGAGGAAAGAACAAATATTTCTTGAAGTCGGAATAATTTCTCCCTATTTAATGTCTGTCTACTGACAGTACTGAGAATTTCGCCTGTTGATGGTAAATATTTCACAGCCATTCTATTATATAAATTTTAAAGTAAAATCTTTTAAAAATTTATTTTGATATTAATTCAACACAACACTTGATTATACAGTGTATTCCAGGATGAATGGTCAATATTCAGGGATATGACAGTAATGATCATCTGAACCAAAAGAGTCTAGTAAGTGTGGAATCTAAAGTTTATATGTTAAGAACTGTGAGCACTTCCTGATCTTCATTACAGTGAAACAAACCTTTTGTGCTGCAAGCTCTTTGTTTCACACATTTTGAGGGGAGATAGTATGGACCAAAACAAGAAAAAATTGTCTAGTAAGTATGGCTCCAAATTGCATACCTTAAGAGCTATGACACTTGTTCACCTCCACTAATGTGCTACACATTTCTTCTACTGAACAGCTTCTCACAGTTCTCAAGGTATACATTTTAGAGCCACGTTTACTAGAGTTTTTTGCTTTGAATGTTCATTCCTGTCACGTCCCTGAATATCTACGATTTCTCCTGAGGCACCCTCTATATAAGTCACACATGTGCAATATACATGGTGTAAAAGAATTATATTTTAAAAATTCTTGAATGCCCTGGCCAGGTTCAAAAAATGCCAGTAGATTGCATTTTGTTGTTTATAACCAACAGAACTGAGTTCATGGGAGCACACATTGCTTCTTCTGTTGTGGATCCTTTACAGCAGCCAAAATGAAGAGCTCCTATAAGGTTATTGTCAGAAAATAAGTTTGCTATTTTGTTTAATCATATTCCACCCTTTGCTTTTATGACAGTTTAAACACTGCTGAGGACACTTTCAGTAAGGTGTCTAAAAGCCTGTGAAGGGATAGGAGCCCATTCTTCTTCAGGAACTGAAACCAGAGAAGGTGTTGATGTTGAGCACAGGGGTCTGGAGCAAAGTCGACATTCTAATTCATCCTACAAAGGTGTTCTGTTGAGATCAGGTCAGGACTCTGGCAGGGCCAGTCCATTTCAGGAATGTTATTGTCCACAAACCGTTGCCTCACAGAAGCTGCTTCATGACAGGGTGCATGGTCATGCTGGTAGAAACAATCATCATCTCCAAATTATTCCTATACAGTACACAGTGCTGAATTTAGTGTTTTCTTAAGGAACCACACCCTAACAAAGAAAAACACATCCATAATTCACACTACCTCCTCCATATTCCACTGTTGGTGCTACTCTCCAGACATTTAATAAACCCAAACTCTTTCATCAGATTATTGTAGGGTGTAACATGATCTCATTTCCAGTCATTTACCATCCAATGTTATTGCTCTTTACATTATCATAAGTATCGCTTAGTACTGACTATGAGAATGTGAGGAGTTGCTCAACCATTGTGCCTCATTTTAACTTCCGATGCACAAAATTTTTCTAGCCAGACTGTTGGTAGAACTTTGGAATGTACGAGGGTCAGCCAGTAATGAAAGAGACAAATTGGTCTGCAGAAAAAACTGTTTGTAGGGCAAGTTTGATGCTTTTATGTCTTTAAGTTGGCATCACTGGGATGAGCCCTGATCAGCTGATTCATCAACATTGTTATGTTTATAACCTCTAAAATACATTACAAGATGGTGAGTCCAGTTGAAACGTCCACATTAGTTGAACAATGTTCTGTTATTCATGTTTTTACTTGCTGAAGGCGAGAAACCAGTCAATATATACTGTAGAATGTCTAAGGTTTATAGCGAAGGTTCTATGAATTGTGCAAATTCTTACAAGTGGGTAGAGCAGTTCAAAAAAGGTCGCAACTCAGTGACTGATGAACAACATTCTGGCCGACCTGTTGCAGTTAAACCCCCTCACTTGAAAGTCGAATTGATGACATTATTCGTGCCGACTGCCACGTCACTGCGGAAATGATAGTTGATAAGGTTCAAGTTAGTACTGGTACATTTCATAACATTATCTGTAACAAGCCGAAGTACCACAAAACACATGCAAGATGGGTCCCAAAGGAGTTGATTCAGCTACACAAGGAAACGAGGTTTAGAGTGTGCACAGAGCTAAAGGAACGTTATGAAAGACAAGGTGAGCTCTTCTTCAACAAAATTTTAACTTGCAATGAAACTGGGTTCACTATTATGAGCCAGAATCAAAAAGACAAAGCATGGAATGGAAGCACACCAACTCACCTGTCAAGAAAAAGTTCCAAACCCAAGCATCAGCAGGAAAAGTCATGTTCATGGTGTTTTGGAATGCTGAAGGTCCAGTTTTTTGTGATTATCTCGAAGATCAGTGTAAAATGAACAGCCAGTACTACTCGGATTTGCTTTTAAACAAGGTGAAGCCAGCCATAAGTGAGAGACGTTGTGTATCTCAGAGGCGATGCGTGATTCTCCAACAAGACACCATACATCCTCATATTGCTCAACTAACCCATGAAACCACTGACAAAATGGGAAGTACTATCTCATCCACCTTACAGTTCTGATTTAGCACCTAGTGATTTCCATTTGTTTGGTGCACTGAAGGAGGCATCACGTGAGAAGAGGTTCTACGACAACGAGGATGTGAAAAAGTTTGTGGGAAATTGGTTCAGACATCAAGATAAAGAGTTCTTTGCAGCTGGAATAAGAAAACTTGTACCCTGTTGGAAAAAGTGCATAAATGTTCAAGGGGATTATATTGAAAAGTAGAAAAAGTATTGTTTTGTAAAAATAAATGCCTTTTTCTCCAGACCAATTTGTCTCTTTAATTACTGAATGACTACCATAATTCCTTCAACTCTTGTCTTGTGATTTTTGATAACCACACTCTGCAATGCTTGACAATCCATGTCCGCCAATCATGAGGTTTGCCTGGTCTCTGTTTGTCTGTGCTCATTCCTCCACATTTAAAATTCACAATCACATCACTGACAGTCAATTTGGCAGCTTTAGAAGGGTTGAAATGTCTCTGGTAGATTTGTTACACAGATGACCTGAAGTGACTGGTCCAAGTTCGAAGTCACTGAGCTCTCCTCACTGATCCATTCTGCTGTTACTTGTTATGCATTTATTTATTTACACATCAAGTTCCGTAGGACCAAATTGAGGAGCAAATCTCCAAGGTCATGGAACATGTCAGTACATGAAATTAAAACATAAAAAGTAATAACAGATAAAAATAAATGTTCATGAACCTAAAAAATTTCAGCCAATAAGTTTAAGTAAATGCTATCAACAATACAATAAGAATCAGCTTAATTTTTCAAGGAACTCCTCAACAGAACAGAAGGAGTGACTCATGAGGAAACTCTTCAGTTTTGATTTGAAAGCGCATGGATTACTGCTAAGATTTTTGAACTTGAATGGCAGCTTATTGAAAATGGATGCAGCAGTATACTGCACACCTTTTTGCACAAGAGTTAAGGAAGTCCGATCCAAATGTAGGTTTGATTTCTGCCGAGTATTAACCGAGTGAAAGCTGCTTATTCTTGGGAATAAACTAATATTGGTAACAAGAAATGACAATAAGGAATATACATATTGAGAGGCCAATGTCAAAATACCCAGACTCCTGAACAGAGGTTGACAAGAGGTTCGTGAACTTACACCACTTATTGGCCCAACCACCCTTTCTGAGCCAAAAATATCCTTTTAGAATGGGATGAGTTACTCCAGAATTTAATACATTATGACATAAGCGAATGGAAATAAGCAAAGTAGACTAATTTTCGTGTCAAATGATCATTCACTTCAGATACTGTTCGAATAGTAAAAATGACAGCATTAAGTCTTTGAACAAGACCCTGTTCAGTTTCACTAATCATATGCCCATTATGTGAAATTAAAATGTCAGGTTCTGTTGAAATGTGTGTTAGAATCTGTAAAAACTGAGCCTTATTGTGATTTAGCGTTAGTTTATTTTCTACAAGCCATGAACTTAGGTCACGTACTGCACTATTTGTAACCAAGCCATTGTTGCACACAATATCCTTTACTATCAAGCTAGTGTCATCAGCAAACGGAAATATTTTAGAGTTACCTGTAATAAGGAACAGGAACAGGAGTGGCCCCAACACTGATCCCTGGGGGCCCCCCCACTTGGCAGTACCCCACTCAGACCCCACCCCACATCACAGCTGTTATCAGCATTGTGAATAATGACCTTTTGCTGTCTGTTGCTAAAGTAACAGGTGAACCAATTGCGAGTTACTCCCCGTATTCCGTAATTGTCCAACTTCTGGTGTGATATTTTGTGATCAAAACAATCAAATGCCTTAGTCAAATCAAAAAAATATGCCAAGTGTTCGAAACCTTTTGTTTAGCCCATCCAGTGCCTGACAGAGAAAAGAGAATATAGCATTTTCAGTTGTTAAACGACTTCTAAAGCCGAACTGTATATTTGATAGCAAATCGTGTGATATAAAATGATCAATTATCCTTACATACACAAGCTTTTCAATAACTTTTGCAAACATTGATGGCATAGAAACAGGTCTAAAATAATCTACATTATCCCTTTCTCCCTTTTTATAAAGCGGCTTTACTACTGACTACTTTAATTGGTCAGGAAACTGACCATTCTTAAAGGAAAAATTACAAATATGGCTAAATACAGAGCTAACGTGCACTGCAGTACTTTAATATTCTGCTAGGCACTCCATCGTAACCATGAGAGTCCTTAGTAATCAGTGATTTAATTATTGACTCAATCTCCCTCTTGTCTGTACCACAGAGGACTATTTCAGACATCAATCTCGGAAAGGTATTTGCCAAGAAAGTTATATAATTTCCTGTACAAACTAAATTTTTATTTAATTCACCAGCAATGCTCAGAAAACACAATTCTCCCCACTTCCATTTCTGCTGATGGGTCTGCCTCTCATGACATCTAGTGGTCAGTTCCACATTCCAAGTGGTGCCCAGATACTTCTGATCAGAAGACAGATGCCCACAGTAGAGGCTTCCAATTGTGAGTATGCCATGCTTATGCACTTCACTTCACATTGGTGCATGCTCCATATGACTTGCTCACTTTCTGTATGGTTGACTTATTAGTCACATGTGTTTAGTAAAAAATAAAATAAGCATTGAGTTGCAACACTTGGATAATAATTGTTCTTATCTACATGATAAGTATAACTGTAATAGCCACTGAGGAAAATGGATGAAGGTATTACGAATATTGACTTTTTTTTATAAATTACCTTCTGAAAACTTTTTGAGAGTATCGGGAGGAGGAAAATTTGTCTATATCTAGGTTTCATGTTGCTCATCACGTGATAGGTACTTTTCTTGTTTTTTTTTGTGTGACATCAAATGAATTAACATTTACTGTACAAACTACCGAAATGGTTGGCGGAGCGAATTAAAGTGGCCACTTCCAGAACAAATAGAAGTGCACTGGCCCTGGATCAAAACCACTTCATAGTTTAACTGTGGTGGCAGGTGTTCTGGCCAGCTTGTATGGGGCTTTTAGGCAGTTTTTCACATCTGCACAGGAAAACACTGGGCTCAATCTCATGTCCTGCCTCAGATACATGGTAAACAAATGCTTTATAGCATAATGTAACATTTCAGCATGTAATTACACTAGGCACAGTCAGGAAGGGGACATGGATTCCTCCCTGTGGAAGAGAGGGGGTGGGGAGGGGGGGGGGGGAGTTAGATGACAGTAGCTTTAAAATGCATTTGGAAGTAACCAACTACCATACTATAGTATAGAAACAAAAACAATCAATTATTGACAAAATTATTCAATGGGATGCATAACAAAATCTACATACCAAGTGGTGGCAGTACACACACATAAAAGAAGGTTGTAATTGTCAAGTTTTCAAACCAGTGGCTCCTTCTTCTGGCAGAAGGGTTGATGGGGAGGAAAGAGGGTTGAAGGAAAATTACTGGAGAGGTCTAGGGAAAGGGGTACATTTTGGGAAAATCACCCAGAACTGCGGGTCAAGGGAGACTTACTGTACAGAATGAGATCCTGTATGGTAAGTCTCCCCTGACCCACAGTTCTGGGTGACTTTCCCAAAATCTACCCGTTTTGCTAGACCTCTCCAGTCCTTTTCTTTGCCCCTCTTCCTTCCCCTTCAACCCTTCTGCATGAAGAAGGAGCCACTGGCTTTAAAAAAAAAGAACGTGTGTTTTATGTGTTTGTTCTGGCACCACTTGGTGAGTAAATTTTTTATCCATCCAGTTAAATAATTTTTTCACTACTATAACATAGCCTATATATGGGTATTGTTAGTTCTCTGTGAAATAGGAGAAGTACAACACAGTCCTGACCTAGAATTGGCTGGATAAAATGCATCATGAGACATGAAAGAAGGGTTTGGTTAAGTTGTCTTTACTATGTACTGTGGCTTTTCCATTGCATGATGATGTCGGAGCTGTTGGTGCAATGAATGACGGGAAGTGAACACAACAAATCATGAGTCAGTTGTCAGCAGCCAATCAGAAGGCTCATGTGTAATTTCCTATGCTTCATAAATAAAGTCAGCTCATATTTTGTTTCGACAGATTAGAACATAACCACATCGACAGAATTTTTGGCAAAACTGAGAAGAAGACATAAAGTAGGTTATTGCAATGATGAATGTATATCTCAGGCTATGTGACATCAATCTATGACAGCAATCATAAGTTCATGTTGATATTTGTTGGTTTCACCAACTCACATCCAAATTGTCACATTCCAACTAAACCTAGGCCTCAGGCTATGCTCCAAGCCAGTCTGTCAGCACATCTAGTTATCTTCCCAGTCTCCATATTGAGAACAATCAGGAGAGAAGCTGGAGTAATGAACTGAAATTTGTCCCAAGACCAGAAGTTGAACCTGTGTCTCCTGCTTACTAGTCACTTGTGCTATGCACTACACTATACAGCTGCATGGATGACCCTAGTCCAGTGCCCTCCCTAACACAAGCCTTGATTCGTACTTCAACTCATCTTGTTTTTTCACCTCTTAATTGAGGTTTATGTTAAGGAGGGCATTAGACTAGGGTAATCCACGCAGCTGTGTTAGCCACAATGTCAGCGTGTTGCAATGGATAGCACATCTGCCCTAGTAAGCACGACATCTGGGTTCAAGTTCCAGCCTTGGCACAAATTTTAATTAATTACTTCAGCTTCTGTCCTTATCAAAGATAAATTGAAGACTCAAATGTCTCCAGGAAAATGTATTTCCATTTTAAAAAATCAATTTGCATATGTCGCTAAAAGAAGTCATTAGATTCAGCAATTCTCATCGGCTACCATATACTATCACCCGATTCGCTACGACCAATGGAAACAAACTGCCGACAGCTGCACCCAGCGGTAGATCCTGTTACACTGTAACTGCACTTCAGCCAAGGATTTATTACACAAACTATGTTAGTAACCCTTAACTTTTTCACCAGGTGGCAGGAAGAATGTGACAGCTCTCAGCTCCCCAGCCCTGATGAGCTGCAGCAGGTTTGTCAGCAGGTGCGGCTGAAGCTCGCTCACTTCCAGTCGAGCTTCCTGAAGAACAGAAGCCTCCTTCACTCACTTCAGCACAGGGTGCGCCTCTTGCAGGAGGTGCAGTCTGTCCTAATTGGTGAGTACACAGCTCATTCAACTAAATGATCGAAAGTATTCAGATGGTCACCTGAAACTGCAGTAGCAGCCTATCTGCAGGACCATTTCATGAATTGGCTTCTAGCACAGAGGTTGATCAAAAGATTGTGGGAGTCTTAAAAAACTGTTGTATGACTCCAATGACACAAGTAAACTCATAATGGACTCATACACATTGACATCACACACAGCCAGGAGAATAATGGAACAGGCTTACAATTGGTTCAAAGCAAACAGCTTAATCCTTAATCTTACAAAGATCCATCTTCAGGTAAATCTACCATTACAAGGTGTAACAAACTTTAATCTTATGCTAACAAATACAATTTCAGTCACAGTTTCCGTGCCTCTCTATCTGCTACTGTTCTCTGCCAGTTGAAGCCTGCAACTTTCTTCAATTCTTTATCACATAGTCTGCCTTGTGATCTCTTTTCTTCTCTGGGACTCCATTCTTGTACTGTCTTTGTCTGTCTTTTGACTCAACAATATAAGGAAAAAGTAGATTGCTGCTCACCATAAAGACAACGTGTTGAGTTGCAGCTAGGTGCAACAAAAAGATACTTACACATCAACAATTGGCCAAGGTCTTCAGAAAAAGAAACAAACACACACTCATTCAACAAGCAAGCACACCTCAGACACACATGACTGCTATCTCTGGCAGTTTGGACTGGAATATAACTCTCATGTGGTACAGAAGCAGCAATCAGGAGGAGGTGGGGAAAGGGAAGGGATAGCAGAGTATCGATGGGGGAGAGAAAATCTCTGTCTGGCAGAGTGTGCAGGACTAGACAGCCAACAGGTGTAGAGTTGGGAGGCTATAGGACATGGAGGTTAGGATGGGGGTAAACCAGGAGCAAAAAAGGAAAGGAGTGGGGGAGAGGAAATATGAACAGGTGCGTTGGCAGAGGGTGACACACGAAGAGGATGAGGGGGCAAGAATAGGGAGGAAGTAATATGACAGAGGCGGGTGGAAACTGTTGGTGGAGGGTGTGGGGACAGTAGGTTACCATAGGTTGAGGGCAGTATAATTTCAGGAGCTGTGAATGTGTTGTAAGGGTAACTCCCATGTTTGCAGTTCAGGAAAGGTGGTGGTGGAGGGGAAGATTAAAACAGCTCAGGTAATGACATTGCTGCTTTCACAGGTGGCCCAGACCCTGATGGGACAGGATAAGCCTGTGACAGGACTGGAATAGGAAGTGCTGGGTGGGAGGATTGGGCACATCTTGCACCTGGCTCTTCCACAGAGTATGATACCTGTGGCAAGGGATTGGTACTGAGAGTGGCACAGAGGTGGTCGATGTTGTGGGGGTTGGGTGGGCAACAGAACACCAATTTAGAGGGGTGAGAAGGACCTTGGGTAGGATGCTGATGTAGTAGCAAGTTCCGCCAGAGTTTGGGCAACATGTGGCCATTACCTTTGACCATGACTCGCTGTCATCAATAGCGGATGTCTATTCACCATCACTCTATAGCCCAACAATACGACACAATAATGTTTATATGAAAAACTTGTACTAGCAGTGAGACATTGGAAAGTAATTTAATAAAAGATGTACTGTGTTTGGATCTATTGGTTGAAATCCCAAAGAATAATAATATTGTTCAAAACAGATTCATTTCAACTTCGATATAAATCCTTTTCATTTTTCAGAAACGCACATGTGAATGGTGGCTGCACACAAATAACTCACTGAATAACCATTCAGTATCTATCAACAGTGCACAGTTTGGAAATACTTTGTGCAGACACAGCATTTACACCAATCAACATGCTCTAAATAATAATATATAAGTCCCACAACATGAAAATAACATTTGTGGCATGCATATCACCCAAAACTCTGCTGACTCCAGGTGAAACTAAGACAAAAAAGTACCTCAACAAAATTCCAGATGAAATGCCGTGAGCTCTGCCCTGAATACTCTTTGATTCAGCGCAGATACTTTAATCCTGATCACCATTCATAATTTTTGCAACAAATTCATATAAATTCCCTTGATAAAACACAAACATTTTTGCAGTCATTTTGCAGCCTCTTAAAACTCATTTATACATTACTTCAACATTTTTAAACAAATCCCAAAGACATAAGTCACCACATCTGGCACTCAAGTCAAAACACTAACTTTACCTACTTTATAAAGCACAACTACAATTACACACATATTGAAAGTTATTGGAATGTTAAAGAAGGAAACTCGTGCTGATAAGACCATGTCTCTCTGTGGAGGATTCCATAGTTATGGTACTATTTACATAAATAAACTAAATTGTTTATAAAATGTTTTAATTTGTTTATTTAGAAAAACAATCTGTTCATTATATTGCATACATTACCCTCTTTCATCTGGTGAATCACTTATGTGACTCCCATGATGAGTTCAGTTGTTAGAGTTTATTATAAACAATAATGGTAACAATGTTAATAACTTTTTTTAACTATTTAATCTTCAGATAAAAAGGTCCCTCCATCTTAGCTCACTCTGCAACCATGCCGCCAGAACACGTCCTTCATTCTGTCTGGGAAAACCCCGAGGGTCACTCGCTTGCCGTATTCACATGCACTCAGCTCAGCTGTTCCAGTGCATCTTAAACTTGGCTGCCCCAACAAACATTCATGCTGGGCCACAGCTGACCTGTCAGATTCAGTCTGTACTTCAACAGTCGAACCAGCTGCTTGTAATGTTACAACAGGATGTAAATGGAAGGCACTCCTTAGTATGGAATGAGTGGCAGCTGTTTTAATGGAGAGATTGTTGGTGGGTGATAATTCTGATGTGGATAGAGGTACTGCTGGAGTGATCCATGAGGTGGAGGTAAACATCAAGAAAGACAGTGCCATGATACAGCCAAGCTAGGAGCTGCATGCAATGGACATTTGGAGTCAGGTATATCACAAAAGGCCTTGGCCATAGTGGTGCATGAGGCTGCATACATCTTCAGTGTTCCAAACAACACAGACTGTAGGCAGTAGCTGACTGGAGGAGTGGTGTGGTCTGACAAGACACGATTTGGCCACTTTTCTCATGGCATGAGGCACTGAATCTGGTGATGGCCCAGTGGGATGTTTAATCTGCAGCATGTGGAGGGTGCAGTTCGGACCAAAGATGGTCTTGTGATATTTTGGGTGTATTTTTTGTATCACTACTTGGGCTCATTCATTCAATTTCCTCTGAACTTGAACCAAAATGTTTGTTTCAAAATTTTTAATGACCAGGTATTCCCATCTTTTCTACATCTTCATGATGAAAATGTGTGGACACTCCCATCTTCCAATATGACAACAGCTGTGTGTGCATGTTCCTGGTTTGACAAAGAATAAGATACCTTCATGCATCTCTACTGACCCAATCTTAGCCCCACAGAAAATGACAGGGAGTATTTGGAACACTGGATGGAAGTTAGCAGTCAACATCCTTGAAATCTAATAACTCTACAGTATGTAATCACCAATGAGTGGCCTCAGCTGGGTGTGGCATACCTGTAGGAAGTTCTGGACTCCTCACTGAATCAAAATCATTATCAAGGCTGGAAGCCCTGTTATGAGGTGTGCTGAAAAGTAATACCTCAGAATATTTTATGAGAATACTTTTAAGGACAATAAATGTTATTAACATTCTACATCTTTATTCTTCATGGCTACATATCTGCAGACCTCTGCCACTGGAGGGCTCTAAATTGTAGCATGTGATAGGCAGTGTGTAACGTAACTGAGTGCGTGAAAAACAGTGCGCTATAATTGAGTTTAGAATTTGAAGAGTTTATCCACACAGTGAGCATGCTCTCTTTCAGCATGACAAGAGACTGAATTATTATGTTCAAGAAGAAAACTTTTCTCTCTCATTTTGTGTGGTGCTCTTTAGTGGTAATTGAAAAACAAATTTTGATAACAGGAAATTAACTGGAGTGCCATTAATTAAAAGAAGCAGCCAAGTAAAAATACATAAAAAAGATTAGTTTAAATTATCACATGGCACAGATAAATTTACCACTAAGAGAGGGGAAATTAATAATTCAAGATATTGTGTAATCTACTTTAATACCGCTGGAGTGGACTAAAAGTGCACATTGTTTGTTGGCTGTAAGTCGATCATTAATATTATGCATTATTCACAGAAGAGCTGCCCAGAAACTGCATTTACAGATTGGTTTAATAGGCCTCATGGATGCACAAGTGGCTGCTACAAGTTCAAACATCAGTGATGTTTGGCAGCGGCCGGCAAACGATATGTTGGCAGTCTTGCAGTTCTCCTAGCTAAAACATAGAACAGCTGGCAGGCAAGGTTAGCATTATTGAAACATTGAAGGACAATAACAATTATTCATATATCGATGACCACTTACATAGATGAATAATTTACACATCTTGAAAATATCTTTCAAGTACGAAAGCAGAGACATCAATAGAGAGCTGGCCTCAGGAGAGGGCAAGCCAGACGGTGCTCGTGTTTATGTACGAGCAACTGGCTTAGGACGGTCCTCTTCACGGTGGCATCATGAAGTATGAGATGGTTTATGTGTTCAGTACCAGTATGAAAATGTTAGTGTTGAAAAGGACACTGGCACAATGACAGATGGTCTAAAAACAATGTACTCCTGAAACTCTTAAACATATATAATAGAAATTAATTTACAGATTACTGTGTTTCATCAGAAGGGGAAGTAAAATGGTGGTACAAATGTCTTTAAATTATATCAGATTTTTTAATGTTGCATAACTATAAACACTCACATTAGTAATAAAAGTGATAAATGGTGTCTACAAAAATTGAAGAGAAATTAAAATGCCACTCATTGTGGTATAGCTTGTCCCATTTGTGTATCCTATTTACAAATTTTACATTGTACAAAAGATAGGAGCGGTTCAAAAGCAGCATATGTCATTCTCAGAAAGTTTTTAATCTGAAAAAGGTCCACTGATTTTATTTCATTCAAAAGTGTTTCTTGATGACGTTAAATATATATACCTATCTCTCCATTTCAGTACCCAAATATTTTTTAAAAATTTATTTTAGTAACATTTTTTCTTCAATAATAACAATAATTGTAAAATTAATATTAATAATAATAATTCAACAGCAGAGAAACTGTCCTTTTTTTAACTATAGCACTGCAAACTTCCACATCCTATCTAATGGTGGAATTCTAGAGGAAACACTTCTGCAAGTACTGCAGCAATTTCCTGAAATTAACTTGCTGAAGTGGCTTGCAAGAGTAAATTTCTGCAAGTTTTGCTCTACTGTAAATGCCTCATCAAATGGTTAGTTGCTAGTTGTCACATGTCTTTAAGATAGCAAAAATAAAATACAGGGAACAAAATGTTATGTACAACTTGTACAGAAATGAGGCTGCAGTTATAAGACTCAAAGGACAGGAAGTAGCTGAGAAGGAAGTGAGACAGTCTTTGCAAAATATCCACCATGTCACTCAGTCACATTGTGCAAGTGGCAACAGAAAACACCAGAGAGAAATTTAGAAAGGAAACTCTGAGAGAATAAATACAAATCTTGAGCTTTGCTAAAGACATTGTAATTCTGTCAGAGATTATTTCTTTTTTTTTTTTATTATTATTATTTTTATTTACATGTCAAGTTCCATAGGACCAAATTGAGGAGCAAATCTCCAAGGTCATGGAATGTGTCAGTACATGAAATTACAACATAAAAGTAATAACAGATAAAAATAGATGTTCATGTACGTGAAAAATGTGTCATAAGTTTAAGTAAATGCTATCAGCAATACAATAAGAATCACCTTAATTTTTCAAGGAACTCCTCGACAGAATAGAAGGAGTGACTCATGAGGAAACTCTTTAGTTTCGATTTGAAAGCGTATGGATTACTGCTAAGATTTTTGAATTTGAGTGGCAGCTTATTGAAAATGGATGCAGCAGTATACTGCACACCTTTTTGCACAAGAGTTAAGGAAGTCTGATCCAAATGTAGGTTTGATTTCTGCCGAGTATTAACCGAGTGAAAGCTGTTTATTCTCAGGAATAAGCTAATATTGGTAACAAGAAATAACAATAAGGAATATACATATTGAGAGGCCAATGCCAAAATACCCAGACTCGTGAACAGAGGTCGACAAGAGGTTCGTAAACTTTCAGCACTTACTGCCTGAACTGCCCATTTCTGAGCCAATTATCCTTTTAGAATGGAAAGAGTTACCCCAAAATATAATACCATATGACATATGAGAATGAAAATAAGCAAAGTAGACTAATTTTTGTGTCAAACGATGACTCACTTCTGATACCGTGCGAATAGTAAAAATGGCAGTATTAAGTCTTTGAACAAGATCCTAAATGTGGGCTTTCCACGACAGCTTACTATCTATATGAACACCTAGAAATCAGAACTGTTCAGTTTCACTAATCATATGTCCGTTCTGTGAAATTAAAATGTCAGGTTTTGTTAAATGGTGTGTTAGAAACTGTAAAAGCTGAGTCTTACTGTGATTTAGTGTTAGTTTATTTTCTACAAGCCATGAACTTAGGCAAACCTACATTTCTAGCATTTGTAGACTTAGAGAAAGCTTTTAACAATGTTGACTGGAATACTCTCTTTCAAATTCTAAAGGTGGCAGGGCTAAAATACAGGAAGCGAAAGGCTATTTACAATTTGTACAGAAACCGGATGGCAGTTATAAGAGTCGAGGGACATGAAAGGGAAGCAGTGGTTGGGAAGGGAGTAAGACAGGGTTGTAGCCTCTCCCCGATGTTATTCAATCTGTATATTGAGCAAGCAGTAAAGGAAACAAAAGAAAAATTCGGAGTAGGTATTAAAATCCATGGAGAAGAAATAAAAACCTTGAGGTTTGCTGATGACATTGTAATTCTGTCAGAGACAGCAAAGGACCTGGAAGAGCAGTTGAACGGAATGGACAGTGTCTTGAAAGGAGGATATAAGATGAACATCAACAAAAGCAAAACGAGGATAATGGAATGTAGTCGAATTAAGTCGGGTGATGCTGAGGGAATTAGATTAGGAAATGAGACACTTAAAGTAGTAAAGGAGTTTTGCTATTTGGGGAGCAAAGTAACTGATGATGGTCAAAGTAGAGAGGATATAAAATGTAGACTGGCAATGGCAAGGAAAGCGTTTCAGAAGAAGAGAAATTTGTTAACATCGAGTATAGATTTAAGTGTCAGGAAGTCATTTCTGAAAGTATTTGTATGGAGTGTAGCCATGTATGGAAGTGAAACGTGGACGGTAAATAGTTTGGACAAGAAGAGAATAGAAGCTTTTGAAATGTGGTGCTACAGAAGAATGCTGAAGATTAGATGGGTAGATCACATAACTAATGAGGAAGTATTGAATAGGATTGGGGAGAAGACAAGTTTGTGGCACAACTTGACCAGAAGAAGGGATCGGGTGATAGGGCATGTTCTGAGGCATCAAGCGATCACCAATTTAGTATTGGAGGGCAGCGTGGAGGGTAAAAATTGTAGGGGGAGACCAAGAGATGAATACACTAAGCAGATTCAGAAGGATGTAGATTGCAGTAGGTACTGGGAGATGAAGAAGCTTGCACAGGATAGAGTAGCATGGAGAGCTGCATCAAACCAGTCTCAGGACTGAAGACCACAACAACAATGAACTTAGGTCATGTACTGCACTATTTGAAACTGAGCCAATGTTGTACACAACATCCTTTACTGCCAAGCTAGTGTCATCAGCAAACGGAAACATTTTAGAGTTACCTGTAATAAGGGACAGGAACAGGAGTGGCCCCAGCACTGATCCCTGCCCCCCCCCCCCCCCCCCGCCCCCCTTGACAATAGCCCACTCAGACCCCACATCACAGCCATTATCAACATTGTGAAAAATGACCTTTTTCCGCCTGTTGGTAAAATAAGAGGTGAACCAATTGTGAGCTACTCCCCGTATTCCGTAATGGTTCAACTTCTGGAGCAATATTTTGTGATCAACACAATCAAATGCCTTACTTAAATCAAAAAATATGCAAAGTGTTTGAAATCTCTTGTTTAGCACATACAGTACCACACAGAGAAAAGAGAATATAGCATTTTCACTTGTTAAACGACTTCTAAAGCTGAACTGTACAATCAATAGCAAATCGGGGTGATATAAAATGATCAATTATCCTTACATACACAGCCTTTTCAATAACTTTTGCAAACACTGATGGCATAGAAATAGGTATAAAATTATCTACATTATCCCTTTCTCCCTTTTTATGAAGCGGCTTTACTATTGAGTACTTTAATCGCTCAGAAAACTGACCATTCCTAAAGGAAAAATTACAAATATGGTTAAATACAGGCCTAACATGTGCAGCACAGTACTTTAATATTCTGCTAGGCACTCCATCATAACCATGAGAATCCTTAGTCTTCAGTGATTTAATTATTGACTCAATCTCCCTCTTGTCTGTATCACAGAGGACTATTTCAGACATCAATCTCGAAAAGGCATTTGCCAAGAAAGTTATATGATTTTATGTAGAAACTAAATTTTTATTTAATTCACCAGCAATGCTCAGAAAATGATTGTTAAATACTGTACATACACCTGATTTATCAGTAACAGAAATATTTTTACTGTGAACTGACTTTATATCGCCAACCTTGTGCTGCTGACCAGACACTTTGTTCACAACTGACCATATGGTTTTAATTTTATCCTGTGAATTAGCTATTCTATTTGCACATCACATACTCTTTGCTTCCCTAATAACATTTTTAAGCACCTTACAATACTGTTTGTAATGTGCTACTGTAGCTTGATTGTGACTACTTCTAACATTTTGATGTAATTCCCACTTTGTTCTACATGATATTCTTATCCCACTAGTCAGTCACCCAGGGTGCCCATTACTGCTGGTACCCTGTTTATAATGTTCTAATGGAAAGCAACTCTCAAAGAGCATGAGAAATGTGTTAAGGAAAGCATTATATTTATCATCTATATTATCGGCACTATAAACATCCTGCCACTCTTGTTCCTTGACAAGGTTTAAAAACTCTCTATCGCTCCTGGATTAACTTTCCTATATAGTTTGTAATTACATATGACATTGGTTTGAGTACAAATGCCTTTCAGTGTTAAAATTTGTGCATCATGGTCTGAAAGGCCATTCACACTTTTGCTAACAGAATGCGCATCTAGTAATGAAGAATGAATAAAAATGTTGTCTATGGCCGCGCTACTGTTCCCTTGCACCCTAGTTGGAAAGAACACAGTCAGATCATATGACTTTAGGAGATCTACTAACATCCTTTTTCTTGCACCATCATATACAAAATTTAAATTATAGTCACCAGATATAACTAGTTTCTGGTACTTCCACCAAGTGAATCAAGAGCCCTCTCTAGCTTGAGCAGAAATGCTCTGAAGTTGGAGTTAAGGGACCTATAAACAGCAACAATCAGAATTTTAGTTTCACTAAATTCAACTGCCGCTGCACAACATTCAAATATCTGATCAGTGCAGTGTCATGATATGTCTATGGACTCAAATGGAATACTGTTTCTTACGTACATATCCACTCCCCCACCCCGCAAGTAACTCCTTGAGAAACAGCCAGCTAATCTGTATCCTGGTAAAGGAAGCCTCTGAATTGTCAAATTATTTAAGTGGTGCTCTGATATACCTATAAAATCTATAAGCAGTTCACTAACTTTATCTCTAATACCTCTCATATTTTGATGAAATATGTTAATTCTTTCTCTACTTGGAAACAGTACATCCTCAGAAGGTTTGCGCTTAGAGGGACTTCCTTTAAGCAGGTATACCTATCAGCTGACTTCAATCTAAAAATGGTGCAGCTCTAACACCAACTACTACAGGAATTTTTCCCACCACCACCCACTACGCTGTCACCTATAAGCTTAGCCAGCCTCCCCTTCCCATGCCTATTGAGGTGTAGGCCATGCCTAGTGAAACCCGATTTACTGATAAACCCAACTGACACCACTGAGATGTGACCCATGCCCTCTGCCATCAGCGTCCTCCCCAGCCCCCCGTTAATGCACCTAACAGTCACATCAAGGTGAGGCCAATCATGACGCTGAAATAGTTGAACGAAATCTGCATTAGTGCCACCAGTTTGAGTAGCTATCTTTACCAGGTCACCACCTACATCATATTCCCTGTCCCATAGCAAAAGAATTGGAACATCAGCTATAAGATGAAAAAAAAAAAAAAAAGTAAAACAAGGGTAACCGAGTGTCATCAAAGTAACTCATCTATGCCAATGGATTAGGTTAGGAAATAAGACTTTCATAGCGATAAATGAGTTTTAATATTTGGACAGGAAAATAAATGATGATAGCCTATATAGAGAGGATATAAAATGTACACTGGCAGTAGCAAGAACAGCATTTATGTGAAAGAAAAAATTGTTAAGATATAAGATTAAGTGATGTGAAGGCTTTTCTGAGAGTACTTGTAGCATAGCATGCAGGAACTAGATAGAGGCAAGACAAGGCTGCCAGGTGCAGCATTGGGAGGCTGTGGAGGACAGGGGTTGGGGGGGGGGGGGGCGGAAAAGGAAAGGAGCAGAGAAGGGGAAAAGACTGGTGGGTGCACTGACAGCGAGCATTGCACAGTGAGGGTGAGATGATGTGAACTGGAAGGAGGCATTAGGACAGGGGAGTCTAGGGTGTGGGAACAGTAGGTTGCCGCAGACTGGAGCGGAGAGTGTGTGGTGAGGATATATGTGCAGTTCTGAACAGTGCACATGGGAATTATCCTCACCATATCTTCTTTACTCCTGAAATCAAACTGTGCTGATGGGAATTATCATTACAACACATCCTTTGCACCCGAAATCATTCCACCCTCAACCTACGGTAACCTACTGTCCCTTCACTTTCCAGCCAACAGTTTCCATCCCCTGTCTCCTCACTCTCATTGTGTGCTACTCTCTGCCCACACACCCACCAGCCTTTTCCCTTCTCTTCTGCTCCTCTCCTTTTCTGCTCCCTGTTACCCCTCCCCCCTCCACCATCTCCTGACACTGAGCCTTGCAGCCGCATCTTGCCACCACCAGCTAGTCCCAGCATGATTTGCCAGGCAGCGTTCACCTCTCTGGCCCCTCCAGTGCCCTACTATCTCTCCCCACTCCGCTCCAGGTAGCTACTTCTGTTTGACACAGTTGCATTCTGCCTGGAGCCACCAGAGATAGTGGTCATGTGTGCATGAGGTGCAGTTGCTTGTGTCTGTGGGCAGTTTGCTCAAGTAGTCACATTTGTTTTTTGTCAGCCCTTTTACTTTGATCTGTAAAATACTAATACTTTGTCCAAAATTCTTCATACTCTTTGTCTGGCTCTGGGAAGGATCTTTGTTGTAGTTTGTTTTCTTGTGTTGTTGTCTTGAGTAGTCACGAGAGACTGATCTACTATGGCTGCCAGCAGTGTTGACTTTTTGCCGTCTTGCCTTAGCAGTCCATTGCCCGGGTACACCGCCTTAGGGGTTGTCTACATGTCACACCCTCCAGTTAAAAAAAGGCAGATACATTTAATCATAGTTCAGTATCTAATGATTGAACTATGATTAAATGTATCCGCCTTTTTTAAACTTGCAATTATATCAGTAGAAGTAGTCAGTAATATTAAGTTAGTAATTTTCACAATTTAAAAATGTGTATAAAATTTATGCCAAAAAGTAAAACTAAAGTATATGTAAATACTTAACTAGATATACATGTAAAATTAAACTTTATGTATATGTCATTGTTTGCTGTTGTTGCCATACGATAAATAAATAACTTGCTTGTGTGATTGTGTGTATGTTTTTCCTTTCTGAAGATGGCTTTGGCTGAAAGCTCAAATGTGTAACAGTCTCTTCTTCTGCAGAAAAGCATTTGTACTGATAGTACTCAAAGGGTTTTGTACACACCTTGGGTGGTTTGGATTATTATTATTACTCTGAGTCTTACCCTGAATGTATCGAGTCCTTATTTACTTCTTTATTTATTTTTTGTTGGTCAGCGCTGCCTAACCTGGAAGACAGCAGTGACCTGGATCTGTCATTCTTCCGGAGAGTACCCCGACAAGCTGCTGTATATGCAAGGCTTCGGCACCGGTTCTCATTTCTAATGCTGGACCAACCAGATGATGAAGAACTTCCCAGCACACCTGTAGACACTGGTGATGCAGCGGATGGTACTGCTACATCACAGCAGTAATCACTGTACTGCCACAGTACTGTTAGCAGTTCTGTGCCATTCGTACATTTTCATTTGGTTTATGCTCACCCAGAGGACACAATAATGTTTGCTGCATGTGGTAAACACCTTTTCTCAAGATGGGGTCAGAAGGAAGAGAGAGAGAGAGAGAGAGAGAGAGAGAGAGAGAGAAAGAGAGAAAGAGAGAGAGAGAGAGAGAGAGAGAGAGAGAGAGAATTTTCGACATGTATATCACTAAAATGATCCTACATTCATCCCTGCTCCATGTATATACCTTCCTTAGCCCACCACATGCCCACAATGCTACCAGGGAGCGGAAAATATGTAAATTGACATATTTTGTATATGTGATGTGGCATAATGTTCTGGGGTAAATCATCTTTAAGAAAGAAAATCTCCACTGCTCAGAAACATGCTGTAAGAATATTATGTGGTCCTCAACTATGCTCATCTTGTAGATAATTGTTTAAGGAGTAGAGCATTGTGGCTACTGCTTCACAGTATATTTATTCTCTAATGAAGTTTGTTGTAAATAATCCACAATGCTGCAACAAGAATTTTTGATCACTTACCCTGTGATATAAAATGTCTGACAGTCATCAAAGTAAAATTTGAAAACAAACTGAAAACTTTTCTGCTTGACAACTCTTTTTATTCCATAGAAAAATTTATGTTATTGCAATGTATAAACAGTGAGGGGTAGGAACTACTAACTCACATCTGTATACTAAAAATAAAAAAAATAAAATAAACTTGTAAATGTTTAGCATGTAGCCACATTTACAAATGAATTAGTGATGTGAGTGTAAAATGACTTGTTTCATATCATTATGGTTTATTGTGCAAAATGATCCATGGAATATGAAAATAACTAACCAGGTGGCATTCAATCTCATGATGGGCAGTAGTCTAATGCCTTGCCACATCAGTGCACATGAAGATGGTGGACTCTGTCCCTAACAGGATGTAAAGTAATATCTAAGGAATATGGGTGACACTAAGACACTGCACACCATGTATCCACCAGTTGACAACCAGTAGCATGCCCAGTTACTGCTACTGTCCATCCATTCAGCATGTTTGTTGTTGTTGGTGCAGCTCTCTTCATCTCTGACTAACTACTGCAACCTACATCCTTCTGAATCTGCTTACTGTATTCATCTCCTGGTTTCCCTCTATGAGTTTTAACCCCCCCCCCCCCCCCCCCCACCGACACACTTCCCTCCAGTACTAAATTGATGATACCCTGATGTCTCAGAATGTGTCCTACCAAACAGACCCTTCTTCTAGTCAGGTTGTACCATAAATTTCTTTCCTCCCCAAATCTATTCAGTAGCTCTTCATTAGTTATATGATATACCCATCTAATCTCCAGCACTCTTCTGTATCATCACATTTCAAAAGCTTCTATTCTCTTTTTGTCTAAACTGTTGTATCACCCAAGGGTAACAACAAAAGAATCATCAGAGCTGAACATCTTTTAACCCTGCAGATATATGTTGTACTGGTTTTCCCCATAACATATACCGAGCAAGGTGGTGCAGTGGTTAGTACACTGGACTCCACATTCGGGAGGACGATGGTTCAATCCCACGTCTGGCCATCCTGATTTACGTTTTCCGTGATTTCCCTAGATCACTTCAGGCAAATGCCGGGATAGTTCCTTTGAAAGGGCACGGCTGATTTCCTTCCCCATACTTTCCTAATCTGAGCTTGTGCTCTGTCTCTTATGACCTCTTTGTCGACGGGACGTTAAACACTGATCTCCTCCTCCTCCTTCCCCATAACATACTGAAAGATCTACCTGGTGGCAGCCTGAGCTCAGTTTGCAAAATTGTTATTTATTTATTGTTCAAGCATTTAATGTACTTCAATTGAGGGAATGAAAACAACAAGGACCTAAAGCACGTCATTGGGCTGAAATAAAAGCAAATGTACGAGAAATCAGCTAGACAGCTTTTTATTAACGTTCATATATGCAATGTGGGCCTGCAGCACAGATAAACCTGAATCACCATAAGATGAACAGATGTCATGAGCATGCATACATGATACAATATCAAAAGCAACAGTGATGTGCTTAGGTCCTTATCGTTCTCAGTGCCTCAACTGATACATGTTGTATCATTACATATCAGCTGGACATTTTGATTGTACAGTGGCATTAATGTAGTGTATTCTTGGATTTAGTGTATGTATACTGTAGAACAGATTAAAACGTAATAAACAGACGACATTCAATAGTGTACTAAGTTCTTTTTCACTTATGACCAAATCTCCTGCATTTAAATTTACATAATTTATATTGTTTATTAAAGCTGAAGGTAGATACTTCTTTTTGCTTGCTTTTTGTGCATCATATTTTTGGATTTACCTCTTAATAACCAGAAAATTCATTTAAGGAATAAAACAGATTTTTCTCCAGTATTTCTCTGATTGTGCGCTTCCACTTTTAGTTACCTGTTCATATTAAGTAAGATTTTATCAGACTGAATGCAATGCCTCTCACCCCCCCCCCCCCCCCCCCCCCCTCCACCCGCAATGAGTTTAGCTTTTGCAGAAGACTCTTGTGATTAACTAAATCAAAAGCTTTTAATAGGTAGCAGAATACTGCAATTGTTGAGTTTTCCCTGTCAAGTGTTTATAGTACATAGTCAGCAAGTTCTCGTTTTATTGAAGTCATGGATCTACTTTTTTTTGGAATCCATTTTGGCTTCTGGATAGGCTATTCTGTGATTCTGTTGTACAGAATATGTTTGAAGATTTTTTTTAATATCACAGCTACATTACTAACAAGTCTTAATTTTCAACTTATGCAGAGTTACCTTTTTTTTGTACAATCCTGGCAGTTTTTCAACCTTCAGTAAATAATTCTTGTGTGATGGCTTCATTAATAATCAGGAGTTTAACAATAAATTTGGATGATAGGTTGATAACGCTATTTGAGATACCATAAATATCATGGGTTTTGGTGTCTTTCGACTTATCTACACTTCTTTGTTACTCCTTCCTCAATTCTCAGAAAGAAATTTATGAAGCTACATAGAGGACTTATTTTCTCTAGTAAAAAATTTATTGCATTAGATGCTGGAGTGTTGTTTCTGCATTCATTTATGTAGTAGTCCTGTTGAATAGCTATTTTCTTTGCAGCGCATGTACCACCCCCCCCCCCCCACCCCTCCTGCCCCCATCCCACTTTTCAAACTTGAACTCTGCTTTTTGGTACGTGGTCTCCTTTAGTATTTACATTCAACCCAAACTTTCCTACTATACTTACAGTTTCATATTTATTAATTCTGTGCAATACTTTAAGTCTTTTGCTTGAAACAATGATTCTCTTTGTAATACATTTGTTCTGTCTTTTTTTATTTGTTACAAAGCAAGTGTTCTGTGTGTTGGAGTTCGAGAACAGTCCATCATTAGTCTTCACAGAATCAATGTTTGGAAAACAGTGCCATAGAAAACTACTAGAGCAATTGGTGATGTATTGATAAACAGAAAATCTGTAGAGACATAACCACAACCACTAGATGAACATGTGTCTTAATCAAAACACTGTACTAAGTTAGTGTGTCTTTAGCACAAAGCCCAAAAATTTTAACCCATCATGAAGAAGCAGTTTTTGGACTTTCTTGTTTAAAATTTCTTGTGTTTTGTATGATGTACAAATTCAGCTAATGAACTGAAGCAGTAATCTAATGTGACTGCCCTTACACTTCTACAAAGCTATAAGAAAGCAGAAATAATTCATATTATGTGGGAGGACATGGTACATTTGTATGGTACAATTTGTAGTAGAAATTTTGAAAGGTAGGCTAATGTTCTTACTGACTGGACATGGAACTTTCCTTTTTGCCTTGTGTTATGTTTATGAATATTTAAATTTTGGCCAAAATATTTTAAAACAGTTTCAGACACAATTACAAAAGTTTAGAGTACATAATGGAGAGATATGTGTTGAGAGGCCAGACGAACGTGTGGTTGCTGAAAAGGAACAGCAGCCTTTTCAGTAGTTGCAGGGGCAACAGTCTGGATGATTGACTGATCTGTCCCTGTAACATCAACCAAAACAGCCTAGCTCTGCTGGTATTGCAAACGGCTGAAAGCAAGGGGACACTGCAACCATAAATTTTTCGTGAGACATGCAGCTCTGCTATATGGTTAAATGATGGTATCCTCTTAGCTAAAATCTTCTAGAGGTAAAACAGTCCTCTGTTTGGATCATTGGGCAGGGACTGCTCAGGAGGATGTCACAATCAGGAAAACAAAACTGGTATTCTACAGACCAGAATATGGAATGTTAGATCCCTTAATCGGGCAAGTATATTAGAAAATTTAAAAAGAGAAATAGATGGTTTGGAGGGGGGAGGGAGAGAGAGAGAGAGAGAGAGAGAGAGAGAGAGAGAGAGAGAGAGAGTGTGTGTGTGTGTGTGTGTGTGTGTGTGTGTGTGTGTGTGTGTGTGTGTGTGTGTGTTTTTGGGGCTTACGGGTAGTGTCGAGTCATCAGCACTCTGACACACATTAAGAGATACAAATGTGGACAAATTAAGTAAAATGGAAGCATACACACAAAGAAAGTGGAAAAAGATGAAAAATGCAATATAAGAAAATAAAACATAAGGAAAACGAGAAAGGAGTGTCAAGGATGTCACAGGAAATTGTCACTGACTGGCCACTTACGTAAAATATGGGCGAGGCAGTCACTCTGTGAACAAATTAAGACCATCTCCCTAAAATCTTGATACAAACATTGGACAAGTCACAGAACTTTAAAACTTTAACCACATTCATTTGAGTATTTCCTAAAAGAGATGGCAAGTCCACCGGCAAGTCAGCCACGGCCCGCTGGTCAGAAAATTAAATGCAATCCAATAAAATGTGGCACACAGTGACCTGGACGCCACAAGTACCACACATCGCAGGGTCTTCTCACTGGAGGAGCAAGCCGTGCATCATAGGACTGTGGCCTATCCGAAGCCGAGTGAGCAGAACTTAATCCCGTCAAAGTGGCTGGAAGGAAGTACACCACACACGCCTTGTGGGCTTGACTAAACGGAGCTTATTACAAGTCATTTCCAGCCATTCATCCTTCCACCGATGCATGACTCGTGAGCTCAACAGCGAGGTGAGTGCGTGCAGGGGGATGGCACACTGAAAGACTTGCGGATCGAGGCACACCTCTTTGGCTGCGAGATCAGCTCTTTCGTTCCCAGCAATGCCGACGTGCCCTGGAACCCAGCAGAAAGCCACTTCATTCCCCAGTCATTGCAGTTGGAGGAGGGCATGCTGGATGGTCTGGACTATTTTATCTGCTGGATACAAATGTTGCAATGAGTGAAGGGCACTTAAGTGAATCGGAACAGACAAGAAATTTGGGACAGGAATAGCGTCTCATCTGCTCCAGTGCCCACATGATCGCAGACAATTCTGCATCAAAGACAGTAAACGTTTGAGGCAGTCGGACCTTGAGAACACGATCCGGAAAAGCAATAGAGCAACCAATGGAATCCCCGTTTTGACCCATCCATAAAAACAGCTACATAGACGTGGTGCTCAGATAAAATGGCAGAAAATGTTGCTTTAAAAACAAAGGCAGGAGAGCAATCTCTCTTGCAACGCACCAATTCTAAAATCACTCTGGGCCTCTCCTGTAACCAGGGTGGCACGTGGTTAAAACCCTAGATTCGGAGCCGTATGGGCTCCACACCGAGGGACTCCAGCACATGGATCCGAAATGGCATCATGGCTCGGGGATGGTGGGAAAATAGATGGTCCAGAGGTGAATGAGCAACAATATAGTGAGTGGGTGAGGATGGAGCTGTAAGAAACTGACACACCTGGTGCACCAGGAGGAGCTGCCGCCAGATGGTAAGTGGCAGTTCCCTGGCCTCAGCCCAGAGGCTGGGCATGGGACTAGTCTGATAAGCACCCGTGGCCAGTCGAATCCCCGCATGGTGGACAGTGTCAAGGATACGCAAATGAGAGGGCCTCGCTGACCCATACACTGTGCACTCATGCTCACCTGACCACACAAAATCCGTGAGTACTGCGGGTGGCCCATTCTGCTCTCTCACAATGTCTGACTACTGAGGTCGCTGATACGTCTGTGAAGGGCCAACACATAGCCATATAATAATTTCAACTGTGGGTGCCCTTTTTTATGTGTGTTATATATTTTATATGAATGTGTGGTGTCTGTTCCTTCAGGGCAGTGATTCGTATAATCTAAATTGAAGGGAAGGGGAAGGGAATTGATGTTGGTCGGGGAGGCCTGGCATGAAGTCGTCATTTCAAAACATCCCAAAGGTGTTCTATAGGATTCAGGTCAGGACTCTGTGCAGGCCAGTTCATTACGGGGATGTTTTTGTCGTGTAACCACTCCACCACAGGCCGCACATTATGAACAGGTGCTTGATCATGTTGAGAGATGCAATTGCCATCCCCGAATTGCTCTTCAACAGTGGGAAATAAGAAGGTGCTTAAAACATCAATGTAGGCGTGTACTGTGATAGTGGCATGGATAACAATGAGGGGTTCAAGCTCCCTCCATGAAAAACATGAACACACCATAACACCACCACCTCCAAATTTTACTGTTGGTACTCCACATGCTGGCAGATTACGTTCACTGGGCATTTGTCATACCCACACCCTGCCATCTGATTGCCACATTGTGTACCGTGATTCATCACTCCACACAATGTTTTTCCACCGTTCAATTGTCCAATGTTAACACTCCTTACACCAAGCAATGTGTTGTTTGGCAATTACCAGTGCGATGTGTGGCTTATGAGCAGCCAGTCGACCATGTAATCTATGTTTTCTCACCTTCCGCCTAACTGTCATAGTACTTGCAGTGGATCCTGATGCAGTTTGGAATTCCTATTTGATGGTGTGGCTAGATGTCTGCCTATTACACATTACGATGCTCTTCAACTGTCGGCAGTTTCTGTCAGTCAACACACGAAGTTGGCCTGTACGCTTTTGTGCTAAACGTGTCCCTTCACATTTCCACTTCACTATCACACCAGAAACAGTAAAACCTAGGGATGTTTAGGAGTGTGAAAATTTCGTGTGCAGATGTATGACACAAGTGACACCCAATCACCTGACCACACAAAGTCTGTGAGTTCTGCAGGTGCCCCAATCTGCTCTCTCACAATGTCTGACTACTGAGGTCGCTGATATGGAGCACCTGGCAGTAGGTGGCAGCACAATGCACCTAATATGAAAAACGTATGTTTTGGGGGTGTCCGGATACTTTTGATCACATAGTAATGTGATTGGTAGCAGAACAAAACAGATAACAGTCATGGTATCGAGACTTAGCCACTTTCAGTAAAACATGTACTTGAAACATTGCATCACACAGGCATTTACTGTCTTCTCAAGAAATTTAGTCAGCGAAATATTTACTTTCCATTCACAATCGCAAAATATTCAATGTATCAGTTAACAGGTTGCTAGTTTCACATACAGTAACATACACTACATTGTTGGCTACTACTATTCTGATCTGTAATATATTTCCCCCACCCGTAATAGCTGAGTGAAGTATTTTAACACGATACCAATGATACACTTTACCTTGTTCGCTTACAACATGAACTCTTTCTACTCATACTAGTGCAACTGAAACTACTTTATTCTTATTGTTTTTAAGCATTTAATTAACAATGTGTCATCAAAAAGTTTTACTGTAATGCACTAAAACTTCTGTCCGAACTTTACCCCTGCACATAAGAAAGCCTGCACAGCATGTGGTACAAGGAGCCACAAGTCGTCCTAAATAAATGTAGCATCTTGTGCAAGAGGACTTCCAGTTTATAATGTCTGTGGTATTAAAAGCTTTGGTTTGCCTTATTTTAACACACTGACTGCCACATGCTTAGTGATGGATGTTTCACTGCCAGGCCAGTCACGCAGGATGTGGCTAAGCTGTGACCGGCAGCAGCCACATTGCAGTCAATGTCTTAACTTCATTTTTATACTGAAATATGATGGTAACTGCTGGCCTTGATATCAATTTGCTCACTATTTTAGTTGACAACAAAATGAGCTTGGGAAAAATTAAAAGTTTTAACATGTTGCACATTATTCACACATCTGCACAAATTCTTCTATAGGATAATTCAGCATTCGCACCAATGGCTTGTTCACCTCTCTTTAGCCAGCGATCAACTAGTCATACCTACCTGAATCTTTGTATTGCTATGTTTGATTAGTTTACTATGTCACTTTTACCTCAAGTTTCACCAACAATGCAGGTCATTATTTACATCCTCTCAGTATCTACTTAATTGCCATTTTTGATCTGAAGAGTGCTTTGTTACCATATCATTTTTATGGAATGCTCCTGGGATAAAAGGTTTAGCTGAGACACACCACTGCCCGCAAGATGCCTGTACATACTGTATCAAGCTAGGACACATTCTTCTGGGAAGCTCCTTTCAAGTCCCTAACATGGTTAATTGAAAATAGCTTTGAAAATCACAGAATAATTGTTCTCTCTGTCATCTATAATACAATTGATCCCACTCTCTAGAGCAAAAAATTTACACACTGACCACGGCTATCAGAGACCATCTGTAACATCAAATGTTAATTACAGAATTCCAAAATGGAAGGAAGACATACATCCCGAGGGCTTCAGGTCCTGTCCGGTAGAGGTCTAACCACACCTGGCAGATGTTGCACTCTACAATTTGTGTGGACACCTCATTGGATAGATGAAACCTATTCCCACAGATAAGATCCAGCACCTGGCTGTAATCGTTACATTGAAAATTTAGTTGGAAGTAACTGCCCACAAATAGTCCTCTGCACCCACTACACGCCAGCTACCCAAAGGCTGAAATCAAGAAACAGCTTGCTCTGAGCTAAGAACAAACTTGTGCCAGTCTAAAGTGGAGATATGATCAATTTTGGAAGAAACCAACAGAACAACTAGCCACAGCTAAAGCCTCCCTCCCGGCCATCACAAAAATTGCAACTGTGCTGAGATTTGTTGGCTTCAACTCTCCACCAAACTGCATCATTCCAACCTAACTTAAGCCTTGAGCTTGGCAACAGGTCAGTCTTTCAGAATATTCTAGTTTTCTTTCATTTCACCAACGAAAAAGTCAAATTAATATGTTCTATTTTGTAACACATTTACTTTTCTATTTTTCTGTTTGCTGTGAAGTGGCAAATGTGTATAACAGTTATATTCCCATAATTTGTATCTTTAAATAATATTTTAATGCTTTATATATATGAATTTTTGCTCGACAGATTTGCTTTTTCATCAAAGCTACTTTTACTTCTTTTTCACTGTACTCATTCCACACTGGAAACAGAATGGGAATTGGTTACCAAGTTAATGTAAACTTTGGTAAAAGTGTAGTTACAGTGTGCCTGGGTCACACGTGGCATGCTGTAGTTGGTAACTTGAAGGAATGAATGATGGAAAGTAAGCACAACAAATCACGAGTAGGCTGTTGGTAACCCATTGGAACGCTCATTTGTAATTCCCATGTTTTGTAAATTAAGACAGTTGATATTTTGTTATATTAGGTTACAAAAGAAACAAATTGTTGGAATTTGTGACAAAATCAGAAGCAAAGCATACAAGTAGATCAATGCAATACAAATGTCTCTCTCCAGCTACACTACACATCAATATTATGGCAATCATATTTTCATGTTGAGATTCATTGGTGTCACCAACTCCCAACCAAACTGTCACATTCCAGCCTACCCCAGCCCCTATCGATCAGTCTGTCAGCAGATCAAGTTTTCTTCCTGTTTTCCACATAATAAAACCCACCACATTAAATTCAGTAGTTCTCATTGGTTAGCATATACTATCATCCAAATGGCAACGACCAATGGAATAAAAAAAAGAAAATGGCAATGACCGATGGGAAAAAAAAAGAGTTGCCAAATGCAGCACACAGTGTAAGTGCTATTTAAAAACCACCTTGCCTTGTAATTTTATGCGCAGTCTGAGAGGAATCTGTTACTATAGGTGACTGAATGTAAAGGGAAGGAAGTAACAGCAAACTGTTATGCACACAGTGTTGCAGCACAATAAAAAGGCTGAAACAGTCCTCAACCTCCTCCATATCGGACAGGGCCCTCCGATGGTCTCCTATCCCCTGTTGTCACAATCACATGTAAATATGTTTCGTTAGCTCATGCATCCACAGCCGATCATGTTGTAAGGGCCAGGTCCACTAATTTGGATTGATGTATTTACCATACAAGGGGAAACAAGACATTTTTCTCGAGGGTATGCTGCTTTACAGTACCGTTAAATAATGACATCCGCTTTGATAAAATATTCCTGAGGTAAAATAGCCCCCGTTCAGATCTTTGAGCAGGGACTACTCAGATGAACATTTTCATAATGGAAAAAGACAACTGGCATTCTACAGACTGGAGTGTGGAATGTTAGGACTCTTAATTGAGTACGTAGACTAGAGCATTTAAAAAGGGAAATGGATATGCTGACATTTGATATAGTGGAAATGCGTGAAGTCATGGCAGGAAGACCAGGACTTCTGATCAGGTGAATACAGTGTTAACAAAATCAAATTGGGGTAATGCAGGAGTAGGTTTAATAATGGTTAAAAAACAAATGCAGGTAAGCTATGAACAGCATAGTCAATGCATTCTTGTAGCCAAGACAGTTACCACGCTACAGCCCACCACAGTAGAACAAGTTATATTCTAACTACCTCCACAAGTTATTAAGAGATTGAAAGAATGCAGGATGAGAAAGGAAAAGGAGAACATGGACCAGGGAAAGGAATGAAAGAGCCTGGTAGAATTTTGCACAAAGCATAATTTAGATACCATGAGACAAGGTTGCATACTTACAAGAGACCTGGAGACACAGGAAGGTTTCAGATAGGTAGCATGATAGTAAGACAGAAATTAGTAAACCACATTATTTGCAAAACATTTCCATATGCAGATGTGGACTCTGGCCACTATAAGTGAGAAATCTCAGAAGGCTAAGGAATTAAGGAGGTTAGACTTGCACAGGGTGGGGAGGGGGGCAGATTGTGTAGAGTTTCATCAATACCATTAGGCAATGGTGGACAAACAGTGGTAAGGAAGAGAACAAACGAAAAGTGTATTCCAGAGATGGAATACTTATGGCAGCACAGGATCATGTAGGCAAAAAGTCAAAGCCCAGGAGAGAGAGAGAGAGAGAGAGAGAGAGAGAGAGAGAGAGAGAGAGAGAGAGAGAGAGAGAGAGAGAGAGAGGGGGGGTGAGGGGGGGGGGGGCAGCTGGTGTAGGGACGTACCACAAATTGAATTACAATGATAATAATTCAGAGTGCATATAATTGAAAACAGCCATACAAAACCAGTGTGCCATACACTACAAAAAGTCTGCTGTACACAAGTTTTCAACAATGGTCCAGGGGAACAATCAGTTTGCTTAACATAATTTCAGCATCATAGATATAAATTCCACTTTGACATCAATACAAAGAGGATTTATCACTTAATGTACAAAATACAATGTATTAGAGTGTACACTTGTGTAATGTGAACCATAGAAATTTTTTTTAGCATCTCAGATGTTACCTGCAATATAACTTACAACAAAACTACACATCTGATGAACAAAATAAAATTATACAGAAACAACAAATGGTGTGCATAGTACCACATACATACATCTTCCACTAGCATACATTTTCTTTGGAATTTTAATTCACAAACCAAAAACATTTTAACCAATGTTTTGCTTCATAGTACAAATATTCTGAGAACAGTATGGGTAATGTCAATTTGCAGGTATCTGCTGGCAATTAAGGTTGTAGTCTTTATTTCTGAGCTCGCCCAACTACAATCTAATGTGTGTGTTCTGCTGCTATTTGGTGAGTAGACTATCCAGTTACCTTATTTTGTCAAAAATTGTATTCGTATTTACATTTTTAAAAAAAATTATCACCCTGACACTAAATAAACAATTTTTCAGTGCATATGAGTGTTCACACACACACACACACACACACACACACACACACACACACACACACACACACAAACTTTTTGATCTTCCAACAAGACAAGGCACTGCTTCACTATTTCGTATCCTGTCACTTTCACAGTAGCCTACCTATACAAAAAACTGAAATTTTTATGTAATTTGAAATCACATGTAAAATGTGTAGAACAGCTTGATTTCAGTGAAAAATGTATAGTATAATTTGCCTTTCAGTCTTCTGAGATTACCAGTAACTGTGGAATGACTATTTTAAATGCAGTCTACCTCAAAATATCAGGTACTGTAACTCTTCCCCAAGTACACCATTCAGTCATTACTGTCATCACTTTTCAGAAATTCCATGACAATTTTCTGCAGTTGCTTGCTGAATGATAAGAATGAAAACTTTTCCATAACCCAATCCCTGCCCTGCAAACCCATTCTCTTGACAAGAGGCTTATTAGATACGAATTTGCTCATTGCTTCGGCGAATTTATCTGGTTCAGGTTCACAAAGAAAGCCAGTAATTCCATCAACTACTGTTTCTGTGGGGCCTCCACTGTTAACGGCTATTACAGGCTTCTTGGCATGCATGGCTTCCAGTGGCACAATCCCAAAATGCTCATTGGCTGGAGTGTAGACCAAACAGTGACTATGATACAACAAAGTTAGCTTAACTGAATCCGAAGGTGACTTAAAAAATTTTACTTTTTCCGACACTCCAAGCCTAACTGCAAGACACACTAGTTCTGTGAAGTGTTCTACATTCTCTTTCACTCTACTGTCATAGCCTCCCGCCATAATCAGGAAGACATTAGACCACTTATCTTCATCAAGAATCGTCCTCAAATCTGCAAATGCTCTTAGTACTAGAGACAGGTTCTTCTTACGTTCGTAACGATTGATAGACAAAAATAAAAAAGCATCATCGACAAGAAATGCGGGATCTTCTATGACTTCATTAAGCGGACGCGTTGCTGAACCTTCGAATAAGTCTGTGTTCACAGAAGGGTACAAGACGTCGGGTGTGACTTTTGCCAGTCTTTTGAAAGTTGCTTTGAAGACACTTGCAGTAAACTTACTGTTGACAAGTACTTTGTCGGCCATTCCCGTAGTCACCTCTTCCAACCAGTCCAAAGGCGCTCTGTACATCTGCTTCAGGCGGCTGTCTCTGTAACTGAGTAGCTGATCTGGAAAGTGACAGTAAAACACAACTTTCAGACCCCGGTATCGCAGGATCGGAATACAGGCTGACACCTGGTCACAAAACACAAGATCTGGCTTGATTCCACTGAAGAAGACAAGATATATCGCTGCGTACATCATACGTAGATAGGCGAATACAGCGTGAAAGCGGCCATAAATACTTCGGGGCAACCAGTCGCCTACTACTGTAACTTGAAAGCTTCCATCCTTCGTTTCAACAAAGCAATGATTCGAATCATGGTGTGCAGTCACGAATTGAACGTCGTGACCTTCCTTCTGCAATGCCAAGGCAACATCAACGACCAATCTTTCAGCTCCTCCGATGCCCAAATCAGGGTGCAATAAAACAATTTTACCCATACTTCAAACACACACCTTCACCGCATTAACCACCTTATCTCTACGTCACGGTGCCACTGCCACATGTGTTTATATTTTTGAAGACCCGAAAGATTACTGTGAAAGATATGACAACGAAGGTCAAAGGTGATAAAACACAGACATGAATTCATTGATCTCTGCATGTGTGTTTCTTCCATGGAGGTGGAATTATTTTTACCTCCATGGTTTCTTCTGTGACGAGAACTAAGGCACAGTCTGTGGCAAAATGTGTACGATTACAACTGGCGTTCGGCAGAAATCGGTTACATGACGTCCCTCGCTCTCCCTGTGGTGCGATCTTCACCTCGAGTGCCAAATTTACGAAAGCGTTGTGAAGGATTTGTGTTTATATTTTACTCGTCTCATAACATCCATTTAACAGATCATCTGATAGTGTTGTACAGTATACATGTCAATTTTTGCCGTATGTTATCCATAGTTACATAATTCTCTAACACTATTTTCACCAGCACAGAGGAAACGAATACAGCATACAATAAAATTACAATCACAGTCCACATGCTTAATTACTTAGCCACATATACCGACAAGAACTGAAGGTAATGAAAATAAATAAGAACACAAAATGAAAAGTATACACACCAGAAATAAATTATCATCGTAATTTATGCGAGTAAGGGAAGCACAGGGAAACTTTAAATCTATTACAGTGTAGTGCATGATAAAGTCATAATATTATGAAATAGCATTAATTTTTAATAATAATAATAAAATCTAACGAGATTAGTACACAAGTAACAAAAATTTACAGAAAGTACGGTCTAATAAATAGAGGAATCAGTAACGAGAATTGAGATATATAGGTCAATTCTAGTTACCGATTCCAACCATTCCGTGCTACATAATTTAGGGGTGTGCACTCAAAAGTAGTAAGATTTCTGGATTTGTAACTGCTCTCTGAATGATTAATATTGGAATCGATAACCAGAAAAGACGCATATAGGTGAATTCTAGTAACCGATTTCAACCATTCCACAGTTCGTTATTTAGACCATTTTAACATCAAGTGTGTGTACTTAAGTGTTACAGGATTTCTACATTTCAGATTACTCTTTCCGCTACTATTAAAAAGAGAAAAAATTGGAAGATGTACCTACAATATTTATTGCTTTTTCTTAGTAGTTTTGAGAGCGATGAGAAATCTAGAAATTCTACAAAAACATAGACCACAGATTTACTGCAAAAATGTCCAAAATGATGAACCATCAAGTAGCTGAACTAGAATTGAACTCCTATGTAGGTCAGGTCTAGCTCCGAATTCCAACCTTTCGATGGTTCATTAATTAGATCGTTTTTCCAGCAAGTGTGCACACTAAAATGTAGGCTAGTAAGATTTCTACACTTGTAATTGCTCTCTGAATTACTGCAAAAAAGTTACTAATATTGCAATTGGGAACTACAATTGGACGTACATAGAAGGTCAGTTCTAGTTACCGATTACAGTTATTGTTATTTCAGCATAGTAGTTTTAAGAGCAATTACAAATGTAGAAATACTACTACATTTCAGTGTATACAACATTTCCAAAAATAATTATATAGGAGTCGTAAAACAGTTAGAATCGGTAACTGTATTTACCTATATAGTTTATTTATAGTTATCGATTCCAATATTTGTTATATTTGTGGATTTTCGTTAACTGTGTACTTTTTTTTTTTTAGCGTGTCGTTTTGTCCGCATTTTGTGCTATTGTTTCTTATTTGTTGTCATTCATTTCATTTCCCCGTTTTTCTATTTCATTTTAATATATCCCCACCCAAACCCCAACGAATGCCATTAAATTCAATAATAAAATGAACTCTATTTTACGATAGTATGACTTCACTATGCAATCTACTGTAGTGCAATTTAAAGGCTCTCTGTGCTTTTCTACTAGCATAAATTGCGAGAATAATTCTTTTCAGACATGAAAATTTGTTTTCAATTTTTGTTCTTAATAGTTTTCGTTATCTTCAATTCAATTGTAGTATCTCTTAAAGGTTTTATCACTAATGCATTAACATCTGAATTCAACAACAAGGGTGACACGTTTCTGATAAATTTTATAAACGCCATTGCTTTGAAACAGCATATAACAAGTTATAAAACAAAAGCAAACAATTTAAATTTCATACAGTGGCTATAGACCACTAAACGTCCGCCATTTTAAGGCTAATTGAACTGTAATGCCTCGCCAGAGCAAATAGTATCAGCTAGTATGCCACACTGACAGATCCTGATGCAAACTGACATTCAATAGTCAGTCGCTATTTAATTCACGAAACTGTTTTCAAAAGGCAAACATGTATAATTTTCTAGGAGTTGTGGGATACTGTATGATACATTTTACCCCAGAAAAAATGACAGTTTATAGCAAATACATAAAACCAGCCACGTTTTTGAAAGTTATTTATTCATTCCTTGAACCGATTTTCGAACCTTTTTAGGCTCAGCTACCGATGGTGTACAAGAAGCTACATAGCTATTCCAAGTGTTGTGCTGGCTGCTTGCTCTGTGACAAGAAGATGGAACATGCTTTAATGCATCGCCCTGAGTGCTGTTTATCTGACGATTTGGATTCAAAATTCAGCTTTATACTTACCGCGATAGTAAAAGTGTGGCTGCAGTTTTACATATTTATATGGAAGAAACAGTCAGAGGCTCCTAAACATCCGTAATGGTAAGCTTAATTTAATGGCAGTTCAATTTGCCTCAAATATGTTGGGTGTATTGCCACTCTACGAAATTTAATCTCTTTGTACAAAACACATAAGTATACCAAAATGAATATGGCACCTGCAGTGAACTCAATAAGAGCTCACTGGGCATCTGCCACATCGATCAAAAGTTATATACATATGGTATAATCAGTGATCTCAGCATTGGTCTCACTATGTGTAACAGCTATGGCTCTAAACAAAGAGTAGTAATATCTCTGGCGTGAGCATTGTATTCTACACATGTTATCAACATTAAATGGTGAGTGTCATGTGATCTCGGGATGATGCTGTTTGGAGTTTGAAACATCTAATATTACACATATTTGATGCGTTTCCACCATTTGTTTATTTGTAACAGCAATGGAGAATTATTTTACTTGCGACATGTACAAAGAGGAATACACAAAAGGAGAAAAGTTCATGCTGTATCAATATTTTGACGTACTGATACCATACTGTGCTGCTTTGGTTCCATTTTGAATAAATTTTATGTATTTGTTATTATGTGTGCAAAATGTGTAAGGATTGTTGAGAAAAGTCTTTGGTCATATGCAGCAGTCATTTCTTGGTATTCATATCCAAAAATGGCAAGAAACCCCAACTCAAAAAATGGCGTTTTCTTTTTAGTCGGCGCACGACAAGCAACGGGACATAGCATCTCCAAGGTAGCGATGAAGTGGGGATTTTCCTGTATGACCATTTCACAAGTCTACCATGAATATCAGGAAACATCAAATCTCCGACATCGCAGCAGCCGGAAAAAGATCCTGCAAAAATGAGAACAACGACGACTGAAGAGAATCGTTCAACATGACAGAGGTGCCACCCTTCCACAAATTGCTGCAGATTTCAATGATGAGCAATCAGTAAATGTCAGCATGTGAACCATTCATCGAAACATCATCGATATTGGCTTTCGGAGATGAAGGCCCACGTATGTACTAGTGTGTGTGTGTGTGTGTGTGTGTGTGTGTGTGTGAGAGAGAGTGTGTGTGTGTGTGTGTGTGTGTGTGTGTGAGAGAGAGAGAGAGAGAGAGAGAGAGAGAGAGAGAGAGAGAGAGAGAGACAGAGAGAGAGAGAACCGAAAGTAAACAAGAAGTTAAATACAGGGTGTTACAAAAAGATACAGCCAAACTTTCAGGAAACATTCCTCACACACAAAGAAAGAAAATATGTTATGTGGACATGTGTCCGGAAACGCTTACTTTCCATCTTAGAGCTCATTTTATTACTTCTCTTCAAATCACATTTATCATGGAATGTGCGACCGAACCGCTGAATCTTTCCATCAGTAAATGGGGTATGTTCTCCACTGACTCGGTTGTTTTAACCCCCTCCACTGACGGAATGACCCACTTCCCAATTCCGTATGTATAAAACCAATACGGACTTGTAGCTGTCACGCCTTTGCGCTTATTGCTACGTATTTTAACTGTAAATAGCTCAGTCCCAATGGTAAGAGGCAGTAGTGAATTCACGTAGTTAATATTTGAATCCAGCACAGCTGCCACAAGCTCAGCTTACTTTTACTCCACTCCTACCCTCGCCATTGCACCACATTAACTAGGTGCTACGTGGACCTTGCTAAATTCACTTGCGTGTACATTTTTGACCGTTACTCGCCAGTATTTACCTAATGAATAGTACACTCCTAACCGGACTATTTCCCTAAGAGCTGTGATGATTGAACGGGTTCGATCCACGGCCTACAGTGCCCTACAGTTCACACGGTAACACTGCCTACCTGACCCACTTAACTTGGTAGTGAGCTTATGTATCCAATCACCACTGCTAGCAGCAGTGGATAATCCTATCAGCACGACGAGAGCAGCAGACTTACCGTCGAATCCTCCTGAAAATACTTATAACTACGGTCGCCAGCTCTGAAGGAGCAAAAGAATAAATCAATTTTTGGGGCTCGTTTCAAAGTGAAATGGCTTGAGTTGAATTTAAACTTAATTCTGAATATTACTATTTCTGATCATTCTAGATGATTCTACAAAGCAAATACTCTCTCAATTTCTGTGAGGTGGCTTGGTAATTACTACCAAGACAGTTTATGCAACTTCGGTTAACAAAATTCTATCCTTCAACTTATTTAATGATTTTGGATATTACTCTTTGGACCATTGATACAGAATTAGTTAGGTGGCTTTACTTGAAAGGTTGCTCAGAAAAATTTAAGTAACTGTAAATAGGCGACTCATTCTGGTGTGACCATTGCTCTTTTCAACATTCTTATACGCTAAAGTATTCTACAACCAAAAGAATTGTAAATGAAAGAGGCGATGGTGGCCTCAGTCTGATTTCACTATACTATGTTTGAGGTTACTACACTTTACAATGAACAACATGCGTCGTAATTTTACTCATTACTATATTCTGTCCTCTGCACTTGCATAAAAGAAAACTGGTATTCTCCTTTAACATGTATACAATGTTCGACTTAACAATTGCAAGCAGTCTTGCCTTGGGTAGACGTGTCGGTGCTGGTGGTGAGATGCATGTGACTAACGCAGCTCTTCACGCCTCATGCCCTTAATGGCGGCTGGAACTATGAGCTGTAGCACTCGTATAAGCTACTGCACGTCCGCCATAAAATCTGGGCACAGGAACTCTTACAATCAGCCCCAGTGGCATAGAGGCGGCTTCAACAACCATTCGTCGCGTTTTACTCCAAAAAGGCGACGATATTCGCCTCTTCGCTGTTGCACAATCACTTTTGCGTGAGCACAGTTACGCACGTCCGATCACGTCAACACTCCCCAGGCCATTCCATTGTTCAGTCCCTGTGTCTCCAGCTACCTCTAGCTACGTTCGTATCACCAAGAGTGGGGGCATTCCCCTACCACCTTTTTACCGAAATCATTTAGTATTTAAGAATATTTATATTTACTACCCTGGAGTCCATACCAGTCATAATAATTTACTACTAGCGCTTTACAACATTAAATTATACAGTAATAACTTATAATTACCAAGAAAGAGAATACATTTGACTCTGAGAGCTTAGTGCAGTGTCTGACAGGCAGCGCTATTCCCAGTTTCGCCAATAGATGGCATCAGGGTGCACTCCCTGGCAGTCTCACACAAGCGCGCCCGTTTCCAACGCGCGGGCTCCAAATTACTGTCAGCCCACCATCATTTCAGTTCCGTTACAAATGGAAACACACAGCAACAGAACGTACCAGCGTGACTTCAAACACTTAATCATGGAATGGAATGGAAACACACAGCAACAGAACGTACCAGCGTGACTTCAAACACTTTGTTACAGGAAATGTTCAAAATGTCCTCCGTTAGCGAGGATAAATGCATCCACCCTCCGTCACATGGAATCCCTGATGCGCTGATGCAGCCCTGGAGAATGGCATATTGTATCACAGCCATCCACAATACGAGCATGAAGAGTCTCTACATTTGGTACCAGAGTTGCATAGACAAGATCTTTCAAATGCCCCCATAAATGAAAGTCAAGAAGGCTGAGGTGAAGAGAGCGTGGAGGCTATGGAATTGGTCTGCCTCTACCAATCCATCGGTCACCGAATCTGTTGTTGAGAAGTGTACGAAGACTTCGACTGAAATGTGCAGGTACTCCATCGTACATGAACCACATGTTGTGTCGTACTTGTAAAGGCACATGTTCTAGCAGCACAGGTAGAGTATCCCGTATGAAATCATGATAACGTGCTCCATTGAGCGTAGGTGGAAGAACAAACTAAAATGAGCTCTAACATGGAAATTAAGCGTTTCCGGACACACGTCCACATAACATCTTTTCTTTATTTGTGTGTGAGGAATGTTTCCTGAAAGTTTGGCCGTACCATTTTGTAACACCCTGTATATACTAATAGCAATGTGAAATCAAGATCTATGATATATATGAAAGCCAGAAAATGTGACATGCTGTACAGAGTGAAATGCTATGATCTCTATAAAATACGTTTTCTGCACAGATCTGGTACAGAACACTTCCTTCATTTATTATTATCATCATAACACTGACATCCTCACACCTCAGTTGTATAAGTCACTAACAAATCAATGGAGTGAATGTGAAAGATAATACAGTAATGGGAAACACAATCACACACACACACACACACTTTAATCAAAGTAAAAATTCAGATGACATTGTGGAATTGCCCTCAAGTTATTATCTTTAGCATTGGATTAACAGGCATAAAATATCAGTACCTAAGATGCCATCAAACTCCTTTCTGTATGTCATTGTCCATTTCCCTTCACACTGCTACGTGGTCTATGTGACAAATGGTTCAAATGGCTCTAAGCACTATGGGACTTAACAACTGAGGTCATCAGTCTCCTAGACTTAGAACTACTTAAATCTAACTAACCTAAGGACATCACACACATGAATGTCCAAGGCAGGATTCGAACCTGCGACTGTAGCAGCAGCGCGGTTCCAGACTGAAGGGACTAGAACCGCTCGTCCACAGCGGCCGGCGGTCTACATAACAGCAGGTGACACTCAGGAGCTACAAAAATCTTATGGAATGCAACTGTATTGTAAGTTCACGCAGTTTTCATTGTGTTATCGATGGGGGGTGAGAGCAGGGGGAATTGTCTCATACATATTTGTAATATTTGGCATACATTTGAATTTGCAGTACATTTAACCAGAAATTGGACTTTTTTTTCAGTTATATTTAGTTTGTAACATAGTGGGAGTATGTACATTACATGCACTAAATAAATATGTCAAGTGTTACCACTAAGCAAAATTGTTCTCCAACCTGAAGTAAAGAGGAAAATAAATATATGAAAACTGGACAAAAAAGGTGGTGTAATCGATAATGTGCGGCAAATTCGGTACTTTTTGGGCTACTTTCACAGACACTGGCTTGCTATTAAACCGCTTTAAATGCTATCACAGCAAAAGTTTACCACAACAGACTCAGCAATACGATAAAGTTACATATAGAACCCAAAGGTAGTGGTAGCTGACCCACATATCAAGAAGTGAGTACATCTGGACTGTGACACTTGTTGCAAATAAGCAATCATAAAGAGTCCGGTTTATTCCTGGAATCAAATGCAAATTGTTGTGATGTCTACGAAATGCATGCCACCTATGACGAGAATCTTTTTGCACTAGCCATGGAATGACATTCTAAACGTACAAGGCGCTTTACAGACAAATCTACAACGTCCTGAGATCAGTGACACGAATTTGGTGGTTCCCTGGTCAGATAGTAAAATTACTTTCAAGAAGGTGGTTCACTTTCACATATTAATGGATTTCTGGAAACTGTTTTAATCAGTCAAGTAGGCCTCTGATACGAGTTTTCCCTGATTTCTGAATGAAGCTTCAGCGGTGCTGAAAAAAAATCTGATTTTTTCTATTTTTTCTTTCAAATTCTTCTGAAACTAGGTGTTTATAATCGAAGAAGCCAAAAAAGCATTAAATTCCACAGCGATTCAGTGCCAAAACGTTGGTATTTGATGAAATTTTTCCTGTAGAAAAGCTGTATCAGAACACAGCAATAGTTCACATTCCTCAAAAAACCCTCATTTCATCGGTATAAAACAAGCAATATTTCACAACTAGCCAGTTTGACGCAAAATTTTACAGGGGAAAAGTTGTACAGCATCAAATCGTATTTTCAAAAACTCTACTACAAAAAAACTACCAGCTAAGTAAATATCGCCATTATTCAGTTATATGTTCAGTGAAGAACCAAAGAAACTGGTACATCTGCCCAGTATTGTGCAGTGCCCTCACAACCAGAAGTGGCGCAACACAACGTGGCATGGACTCGACTAATTGTGCTGGAGGGAAAAGTAACAACATGAATCCTACAGGGCTGTATATAAATCCATAAGCATACGAGGGGGGAGGGGGGGTGGAGAGCTCTTCTGAACAACACGTTGCAAGGCATCCCAAATATGCTCAACAATGTGCATGCCTGGGGAGTTTAGTGGCCAACGGAAGTGTTTAAACTCAGAATAGTGTTCCTGGACGTTTGTGGTGTCGCACTGTCCTGCTGGAATAGCCCAAATCTGTCGGAATTCACGATGGACATTAATGGATGCAGGTGATCAGACAAGTTGCTTATGTATGTGTCACCTGTCAGAGTCGTATCTAAACATACCAGGGGTCACATATCACTCCAACTGCACTTGTGTCACACCATTACAGAGCCTCCAGCAGTTTGAACAGTCCCCTGCTGACATGCAGGGTCCATGGTTCTTGAGGCTGTCTCCATACCCGAACACATCCATTGGCTCGATACAATTTGAAACAAGGCTACATTTTTCCAGTCATCAACAGTCGAATGTCAGCATTGATGAGCCTAGGCGAGGGTTAAGGCTTCATGCTGCACAGTCATCAAGGGTACATGAGAGGGCCTTCGTCTCTGAAAGCCCATATGGATAATGTTTCATTGAATGGTTAGCATGCTGATGCTTGTTGATCGCCCAGCATTGAAATCTGCAGCAATTTACGGAATGGTGGCACTTCTGTCACGTTGAACGATTCTCTTGAGCTGACTAGGTCCCATTCTTGCAGGATATTTTTCTGGCCACAGCGATGTCGGAGATTTGTTGTTTTTCTGGAGCCTTGAAATTCATGATATATTTCTGAAATGATTGTACTAGAAAATCCTCTTTTCATTGCTAACTTGAAGGTACTGTGTCCCATCGCTCATGCGCCAATTATAACACCACGTTCAAACTCACTTAAATCTTGATAACCTGGCATTGTAGCAGCAGTAACCAATCTAACTACTACGCCAGACACTTGTTGTCTTATATAGGCGTTGCCAACCACAGCGCCGCATTCTGCCTGTTCACATATCTCCATATACCAGTTTCATTGACGCTTCGGTGTAAATAATATGGTTAATGACCACTGTAAACACTCTTACACCAAGTCTGCAACCCCCTGGACCACTCCAAGCTACCGCTGAAGTCGTGTGATCTTCAGTGCATTCAGGTATAATCGTTTTGACATTGATTATTCTTGACTGTACTCTGTTGTTGATTGTCATCACTGTTATTGTCATTTCGATATATGTTTTTTATTGAGTACCAGTAACTAGCTTTTCATTCAATTTCCCATCCATATTTGTAAATAGACATTTAGTAAATAGTGAGCTTTGTGTCTAGATCAATGTGCTGAAACGCTGAGTGGCATGAGAATGACAAAAATCATATGACTGGGTAAAAGTGATTCTCGAGATAAATTCAGGGATGAACTATATTAATTAAGAAATTTAAAAATAATAAAGAATTTTTACGATGACGACCATGTTTACGAGTGTGGCTGTAGTGCACTGTTGTGGTTTGGTCTAGCTGTCACAGTGTCCGCATGTAGCGCTTGCTGCTATTGTTATTCTGCATTCGTCTCCACACGCAGACCAACTGTAGTACACCGTGTTACCAGACGTCTGTGATAGTGTAGTGTTGTAGGAACTGTGACCATGGTGTATTCGAACTCTGAAAAGATGGAGATGATACTCATCTATGGCGAGTGTGGACGAAATGCAGCTGAAGCCTGCAGGGTGTATGCAGAACGGTACCCAGACAGAGAGCATCCAACGTGCCGCACACTGCAAAACATCTACCGCCGACTGTATGCAACAGGTATGGTCGTAGCACGCATACGGGTCCGTAACAGGCCCATCACAGGAGAAGCCGGTGCAGTTGGTGTTTTATCTGCTGTTGCCATGAACCCACACATGAGTACACGGGACATTGCGAGAGCCGGTGGACTGAGTCAAAGTAGTGTCATGCGCATACTGCATCGTCACCGCTTTCACCCGTTTCATGTGTCGCTACATCAGCAATTACATGGTGATGACTTTAATCATCGAGTGCAACTCTGTCAATGGGCATTAACAGAGAATGCGTTGCACTTCTACCTGTTTACCGATGAAGCGGGTTTCACAAACCACGGGGCAGTGAATCTACGGAACATGCATTACTGGTCTGTGGACAATCCTCGCTGGCTCAGACAGGTAGAGCGACAGCTACCGTGGACTGTAAATGTATGGTGTGGAATCATTGGTGACCACCTCATTGGTCCTCACTTTATTGAAGGGGCCCAAACAGCTGCAACATACATCGTGTTTCTACAGAGTGATCTGCCAACGTTGCTCGAAAATGTCCCACTGGAAACGCGTCGACGTATGTGGTATCAGCATGATGGTGCACCTGCACATTCCGCAATTAACACTAGGCTGACCCTTGACACGATGTTCGACGGGCGTTTCATAGGACGTGGAGGACGCATAAATTGGCCAGACCGTTCTCCTGATCTTACACCTCTGGACTTCTTTCTGTGGGGTACGTTAAAGGAGAATGTGTACCGTGATGTGTCTACAACCCCAGAAGATATGAAACAACGTATTGTGCCAGCCTGCCGCGACATTACACCAGATGTACTGCGGCGTGTACGACATTCATTACGCCAGAGATTGCAATTGTGTGCAGCAAATGATGGCCACCACATTGAACATCTATTGGCCTGACATGTCGGGACACACTCTATTCCACTCCGTAATTGAAAATGGAAATCACGTGTGTACGTGTGTACATGTGCGTCAGTGAAAAAGACCAATAAAAAGGTGTTAGCATGTGGACGTAATGTGCTGTTCCAGTCTCTTCTGTACCTAAGGTCCATCACGATTCCCTTTGGAGCCTTACGTAATTTGGTGCTCTCCGATACACACAATCGAACAGCGGAGGAGTGGTACTCAAGCGTCAACTTTAGGTTACAATATCTCCGGATGTAATTAGCATTTTACAATGCAACAAATGGCACTGATTACGTATTTGTTTATATGTTCAGATGTGCTAACAAAACTAACGGGGTTCCATTTAAAAAAACGTAGGTTTGTGTTAAAAAACATACTTCTGTGCATTTTTATATGGTTTGTATTAACCAATTACACTAGCCCCTCTCCTCACGTTCGGTCTGTGGAATCGATTCGTCAGTATTTGATGTGGTTTACGAAATATACCCAGCGGTAATGTTAGGTGACTCACCCTGTATATGTGCATGGTAGATTCAGTGTCTTTAGAATAGGATAAAGAGAGCGACATGAACCTTGCAGTTTTATGTTGCAGATGATTCTGATAGCTCGTTTCAGGGTTTTGAAAACAGATTGACTACAGGGTGCATTCCCCCAAAATATTATTCCATATCGGATTGCTGACTGGAAATGTGTGTAATATGCCTGTATTACTATTTCTCTATTACAGCTTGTGCTTAGTATCCATAGCATGTAACAGATCGATGATAGCTTGGTTGGAAAAAGCTTCAATGTATGTATTCCATTTGAGATCACTCTGCAGATATATTCCTAGGAATTTAACATCATAAACTAATTTTACAATTTTGTTGTTTATTTCCAATGCGTGTTCATTTTTTTTTGTTTATAGTGGGATATATGAAAGTTCATGGCCATCGTTTTCGCAGTGTTAATTATAAGTTAATTTTTTTCAAACCGGTGTGTTAGCTCCAGCAGTGGTGCATCTGTAGTTAATTGAAGCTGTTTTCGGTCTGACCCTGTAATCAAAATAATCATCTGCAAATAAAGTTTTCTGTTTAGCAAGGACACTGTCATTCAGGTCAACAATATACAAAAGAAAGAGGATAGGACCTAATGTTGATCCTTGTGGTACACCATATTTGATGGTAGTTTTTTCTGATTTGAATGTTGTTCTTCTTGAAATTTTTTCAGTTATTGTGTCTTCTTTGAGAACAACTTTTTGTTGCCAGCTAGTAAGATATGATCTAATCCATTCATTTGGAATACCTCTAATTCCCTTTCTTTCCAACCTGTTTAGAAGGATACCATGATCTAAAATGCCAAATGCTTTGGATAGGTCCAAGAATATTCCAGTAGTCATTTACTTTTCATCTACAGGTTTTAGAATGGAGTGCAAATATTCATAGGCTGCTGTGGATGTGGATCTGGATTGCCTGAAGCCATGTTGATGATTTGACAGTAAATTTGTTATATAAAATTTGTATCAGTTGGTATTTGTAATGTATATCGCTCTGTGGTGTTTATCCCATGGATACTTCCATGATTTATCTTCTCAAATAAAAATCTTGATAATAACTATAAATCTTATCTTTGATGGAAAATTTATAGCTAATTTAACGTGGTTGGCATCGCTGGAAACGAAACAGCTGTTGGCGGCAATGTTGTGTAATTCGAATACAAGGCGTATACAATGATTGATAGGTAATTCGTGTCTTATTTATCAGTCCAGTAGGAAACATACGTGCAGGTAGGCCACACACAGTTGTGTTTAACTACTCTATATTTTTTATTCTGTCCGTTCGTTTAAGTAATACTATCCCGCTAGAAACGAAGGCATTTCTCAAAACTTCCAATTCAAAACTCCATACACAGTGTGGCCCTGGAATCAGTTACAGAAGTTTTAATGTCTCAACTCAGGCTTTTGTGTTCATAGATCATTTTACTCTAATGGGTAGGTGAAAAACACAAAATTAAAACAATAGATACAGGTGCGGAGCCAGAATTCGTTTCTTGAAGGGGAAGGCGCAGGAGTAGTAGACTTAATTTGTTGTTGCCTCAGCCAAACATCTGAATTTGGCTGGGCGTCGTCGCAGTGTGCCACAGAAGATTAAGATTTTGATGATGATGATATATAAAATGCTTTAATATAGTAATAAACTGTTTGATTACAGTAAAGTATGTAAAGTATTTTGAAATGAAAATCATTGGTACTAGTATATTGCTTAAATATAACGTTCAAGAATTTACGAAACATTCACATGGAAAGTGAAGGAGTCCACATGCCTTGCAGTTAATTCAAGAGCCATAATAGCAACAACCTTTTGCTGACGTAATAGCACTGTCAACATATTTCGCTTAGTGCTTAGATTATGATCACAGATCTGCAAACTATTCGTATGTGAGTATGTAAATGACACGAATGTTTACATTGTCATTACTGTCTCCATTTAGGAACTCAGTCTTTCTGTTATTGTTCAGTTTTTCTATAGTGGTGGGTCTTTCCCTTTGTTTCCCCTTAACCATAACCCTGTGCTTTACCAGCTCCACCTGAGACTCACAAACTGTCTGATTTGTTGAGCAGTTACAGCCAGCCTATGAAGGTGTGGATTTGCCTGGCTGAATGTAGCCTACGAGGCCCGTCCTTGGGACAGGGCTTCTCAGAAGCAAGTGAAAAGTGTTGAATTTAGTTTTTTAATTTTAAGAACTCCATGCCATTTCTGGGAATTTTATTTGTATGCTGCTGTGTTATCAAAGTATTGCCTATGGAAATTTGGAAAGTAATGTATGTAAATTGTAAATGCTTGTACTAACACTTTTCTTTGTACAAGGGAGGGGGATGGGGGGGGTGGTGGTATTGTGATGCCTCCCCACCAGATCTGCACATGAAAAAAATGTGTACCAACATACACAGTTAAATGTAATGCTATAAGCAGTATTTGTGGTGTGTCATAGTCAGACAATTCTCTATTTATATATTTCTACACAATTACCGTGAGGAGATACTATGTCAGTACAGGCAGTGATGGTGTTCTGATGATGCCTTAGCAACCTTTGAATGTAAATTACCTGCTATGCCACAGATCAGTGCGGAGTATGCTACTTCTGATTAAATCAGTTCTTAGTATATATTAAATGATGTCTCTTAGTTACTGTAGTAAAAACCTTCATTGTTAAGTGTGGTTGAAATTATTTTTCCAACGAACATTTTCTTGTATAAAGTATCTGCCAACCATTGGTGCCATAAAATTGTAATCTTTTTCTTCATGCGGAAAAGTTTCCATGTGTGAGATTGAAGTCAACTTTTGGATTTATCTTCTGGGATTCATCTGCAGCGTAGCTTTTTGATGCTGAGACTGAAATTTTTCAAATTATTTCACAATGGACACAGCTATGAAAGAGGTACCATCAGCATACATAACATCAACTTCTGTTATTGGCACAGATAGCTCATTCATGTGAAGAATTAAGAGAAGTGGAGACGAACAATACTTCACTTGTTAAGTAAACATTCACACAGGTATCTTTATTTCATGAATAGTCGAACAATGTCGACTGCTGTTCCTCTCGCACTAAGACGCAATTTCTGTAGCAATGTGTCATCACATTTGTAGTTGACTGTTTTGGTTGAGGCGTCTAGGTATATCCCACAAACTTTCTGTTCATTTACTGACTTTATGCATGTTGCAAATGTTTGAAATGCTATCTTGGTTGACACCTTTTCTCAAATTATGCTGTGCATCAAGCAGGAATTATTTATTCATCCATAGACCATGCAGTACAAGGGTATCAGACATGTCACACGCATTACAGATAATACATACATGTATAAAACTTTCACAAAATAGGATAGTGCAGAAAGATGATGATCTTGCCTCTGAAGTAGTATTAAAAGTTTTTTTTCCAAACAGAAACCACTAGAGAAATATATTAAACAATAGTTTCGTATTTCAAGTGAAATTTTTCTAATTTTTCTGTTCCAGGTAAAAAAATGGCAGGAAAAGGTAATCCAAATTTAGAAAAAGTTCTTGAGGCTCAGGATCTGATCAAGAAGATGCATGAAGTTTCACAGCTGATGGGTGTGGATATCGATCCGAAAACTCTGGTGCTCAGCATGCGGCTGATGGAACACGGAGCTAATCCAGCAGCTCTTGCAAAATTAATCAAAGATATCAAAAGGATTGTAAGTATTCTGGAAGAGACAGACAAGCAAGACAAAAGAAGGGAGAACAAATGAAGCATTTAAGTGAGAATGTCATAAAGATTGTTCTTAGATTGCCAAATATGTGCAAGCTGTGAAATAGTGTGGAGTGTAATTATTGAAGAGTGGATTATTTTGAACAGTAGCTCAAATTTATTTATAGAAAGTAGTTGGGGGTTTGTGCTACTGAAGCAAACAGATACCTTTTTGTGAAAAGGTATTTACTGATGTTCAGAAGATTAACATGTTACAAGGAACTGCAACATGTGTAGTTCAATGAAGTGCATCATCAATGATATAAATGTTTTGGATTATTGTACTTTATTATCGAATTCAAAAGCAACTGAGTATTAAAGAAATGCCTCTGTGTGTAATTGTCTAATGACCTAGTTTTACTACAATGGTATTCAGTTGTCCATTCATTGTCTTATTGTTCTAGTTTTATTTCTGGTTTCATTTACACCTAGGAGCTACTTAAAACTTAAACAGTTGGATAAAAATACTCACCTTCATTTATACAATAAGTGGAGCAGGATATAAAAGAATGTTTGATATGAATTGTCGGCTTTGACCTGTGACATAAGAAACATGCAACAAACACTGTAAATAATACATGATAAAGAATTACATACAAACCTGGTAAGTGGAAGGTGGAAAGAAAATAACTGTTAAATTTGTGAAAAATACTTGCAAATTGACACTATTTTCTTTTCCACCATCCAGTTATCTTGTTTATACGTAATTCTTTCATGTTTTTGTGCATTTGTTCTATGGCACATTCCTCTGATCAGCTTTGAAACTTCCTGGGAGATTAAAACTGTGTGCCGGACTGAGACTCGAACTTGGGACCTTTGCCTTTCGCGGGCAAGTGCTCTACCTACTGAGCTACCCAAGCACGAGTCGCGGCCTTTCCTCACAGCTTTACTTCTGCCAGTACCTCGTCTCCTACCTTCCAAACTTTACATAAGCTCTCATGCGAATCATGCAGGACTAGCACTCCTGAAAGAAAGGGTAGCTCAGTTGGTAGAGCACTTGCCCACGAAAGGCAAAGGTTCCTAGTTAGTCTCAACCCGGCACACAGTTTTAATCTGCTAGGAAATTTCTTATCAGTGTTCACTCCGCTGCAGAGTGAAAATCTCATTCTGATCAACTTTAATTGGCGTCTCTTACGTCACTGTAATTGCCAAGCTAAGTTGTGTAAATTTTCCCCTATGATTTTCGCTTTCTGTTTACCCAGTTTCTAAAATTTTGTCTGTTTTCATGACTTTCCTGATCAATCTTTTCCTTTTAGTCATTATCTCGTATTAACGATTTATGTACAGCGTTTTCCAACTTTTTTGTTGCTTTTCTCCCATTTTTCTATCTTTTCCACCCTCTGCTTATTTTTTTGCCACGCTTACGATTTTTAACTCTCCAAGCTGTCCTCTCTTGCCATGATGAATCTCATCTCATATTACATCTTCAAAAACATGCCTTTGCATTATCAGAAGTAAGGTCCTACATTCTGTTTTTTGAAACCTGCTTATCCCTTGGAATTACTTCAAAAAGCCTAACGTTGATGCAATCCAACCCTACACCATGCTCTTTTAAAATGTCAGATACAGCAAACTCTTGCTCTTACCTGGCTAATCTGTGACCTACATGCCTCATCAGCCAGTTTCCACTCTACCAGACTTCTCTCCTTCTACAAAATCCTGCCCCTCATGTCTGCTTGAATGGTATCATCTACCAAGCCAATTTATGACTGCAACAACATGCCAGACTTCACCTCAGAAAGCTATCCCACCTTCTTCTAAACTACCTGAGCAGTGGTATTTCCCTTCCTGTCCCTCTGCTGCTCCCTATATAGCCACACCATCTGCCACCAATCCTCTCGTACAAACTGAGCTTGGCCAACCTCCTTAACATCCCACAGCCTTCACCACTGCCTCCCAGACCAAGAATAACCCATAATCCCAAGAACCAGTCACAACAGTACAGTGTCCCTATCCTCTCATCTCAAGCACTCTCCTCTCCTCTCTGTATTAACTAAGGGCCCCATTTTCAGCCCTAAACCTGCATTTGATCATGCAGGTCTGGTGAAGGACCTTCCTTCTTTCACATGTAATATCTGTTGGAAATATCACTTTGCAACCCAACCCCAAAACTTTTCCAACAGCAAACCTGACATTGAACCGTGCCTTACACACTGTAAACAATATGACGACTGTAATATGATGTTATGTATTTTGAAAACAGGCTGAGCTACTTATCAGCCTGTTGCCACAACCAAGTTTTGTCAGATTCATTGGCTTCACAAACTCACAGCCAAAGCCAATGACTTGTATTGAACAATCCCCTTGACCTGTGGAGAACAAGTCGTATACTTGCTATTGGAGGCAGGATAAATGAAATAAACCAATAAAAATTTTGATAAAACGTTAGTGTATAAATTTGATTAAACATATTCCCATTGTTTTTATAATTATAATAATTAAAAAATGTTACCTTTATAGTTGTTACCTGTATTGTTGGAACTTTGCGTGCATTTTACATTGTTTTTCATGAAGTCATTGAATTTTTTATTCATCATTGAAGCTGATCAGATTTTAAGATGGAGACATGTGCTTGCTTATATTTGGTACTAGTATACTATGTTTTTGCCATAAGTAGTCCACACCCGTGCTACCATTCCCATAAGTAACTGTGTAAATGTAATGATCACCTTCCAAGTAGTCAGTGAAAACTTAAGTATCCTTGACCACCACATATCAAGGGAGAGGCCAAGTATTTAGTTTCCAGATGAATTAACATGTCAACGAAGAGTTGCAAATAAAATTATTATTGATTATATTGCTCAGTGGCAGTGAATTCATGTACATTATCTTGATGTATTGACACCTATTCACTTGATATGTATATTTTGACTGCATCAATTTGATTTGAAATATTAATCCATGAAATATAAGTCTTGACTACTATATCCTTGTGAAATTTAAGAATGCAATTGGTACTGATTTGTGGTTCCAACCAATTTGGTATTGTTAATACAGGGTGTAAAATCAGGACTTCTGTACTTATTTTGTATGTGACATACCATTGGAGACTTTATAATAGTAATTAATAGTGCATACACTATAAAGTATGACTTCCTTTGCATAAAATATGGAGTAGTAAAATTTATGATGGCTTAGTAACAGTGTAATATTTTCCTTCTTTAGCGTTCTAACGTTAAGAAACCTGAGTTCTCCAAAGATGTGTAATCTCTCTCTTAGTTTTTCAGCTAAAGTGAGCAACAAGAAAATTATTCAAAGCAGATAACCACAATCCTACGAGGCACTTTTTTTAAGTAAGTACAGTTTTGCCACGCTGCGGCTGCAGCGCTGCGGTCAGCGTTCTGTGCATGCGCAGTGGTACCTACATCTGTTGTCTACGCACTGACACCATTAAAGTCTGATTCTTCCCTGTTTACATTGTGTACTGAGTGTTTAAGATGCATCTGATAATCATGAGTCCCACCGACTGAAGTACGGGCTGTTATAAGATTTCTTAGTGCTAAAGGCCTAAAAGCGATCGATATTCATCATGAGATCTGTGCAGTTTACAGAGAAAACATTATAAGTGATGGAATGGTAAGAAAGTGGTTGAGAGCATTTAAAGATGGCTGCACAAATGTGCTTGGTGAACAAGAGTGGGCGTCCTTCGGTCGTTAATGAAAGTTTGGTGCAGGAAGTGGACAATAAGGTGAGAGAAAACAGATGCTTTACGATTTCCTCCTTACAGGATGACATTCCTAATGTTTCTCGTAGTGTTTTGTATGCCATTGTGACCGAGCACTTGAATTACCGAAAATTGTGCGCACATTGGGTACCGAAAATGTTGATTGATGTGCACAAACCAAACGTTTAGACAGTGCATTGACTTTCCTTGAGTGGTACCACGACGACGGTGATGATTTCTTAAGCCAAATTGTTATGGGCGATGGAACATGGGTGGCCTACGTCACACCAGAATCAAAGCAACAGTCTATGGAAGTTGAGCAAGTGCATCGTTTTGCTGCAAGACGGTGCCCGTCCGCATGTGGCGAATCAGACCAAAGATCTCATCACATCTTTCTGATGGGAAGCTCTAGATTATCCTCCAAAGAGCCCCGATCTCGCGCCCAGTGACTACCATCTGTTCCTGCACTTGAAGAAACACCTGGGCGGTCAGTGTCTTCAAGACAATGTCGAAGTCGATGCAATGGTTAACAAGTCAGGCAGCAGACTTCTATGAGGAGGGTATTCAAAAACTGGTACAACGTTATGACAAGTGCCTCAGTATTGACTGAAATTATGTAGAAAAGTAGATTAAGGTACAGGCTTCCATGTAAAAATAAAATTGAGATACCTTACCACATTTTTTTTTTATTTTAAATTTCCATATGGTACTTACTTAAAAAACACGCCTCATACATCACGTTTTCAAAAACCGTAACATTGTTAATTCTATAATACATGTGTCTTGGTTGTATTGTGGTTATTAATTAATTAAATTGCTGGTTGGCTGTTTTGACACCTTAAAACAATATATTCAAAATGTCAAAAATGTTATCCTTCCTTCCTTCCTTCTCTTAGTGTGGTTCTGTATTCTGAGCAACAATCTTTAGTAGGGTTTGCATTAAATTAGAAATCACTCCAAATTCAAGAGTGTCTTATACAGCATTTATATAAAAAAAAAGTTTAAATTTGATATAAACATTATTGCAACCAGAAAATTATTTTAATTTTGTTAATATCCAGAATTGTCTTCAACACCCATTACATAATGGATGAAAGTAATTTATTTGCATTTGGGAATGTAAAAAGCCCCCTTTTATCAGCTTAACCAGGAAAACTGATTACAAATTAACAAGCAGTCTTAAACTGTGCAGGTATCCTGCTAGTTATTTCCATTTCACAATACACACTGATGAAACAAAACACTATGACTACTGTCCAACATGAGACTTACCTGGTGGCATAGTGGACATGTGGTGCTATAAGAGGTAGTATGTAAACAGAGTGGCGACAAATAAGGATTCATTCTAGTCGTGACACGGGCTGAAAATGGGGGTGAGGAGGAATAATAATGCACCGACATAAGTGTCTTTTGACAAAGGGCAAGTTAAGGCGCATTGCCTGGGGAAAGTTGCCTCAGAAACAGTGAAACTGGTTGGCTGTTAGCATGCTATCTGTGGAAAGTGGTTGAAGGACAGTGACAGCATGAGCGGCAAGGTGTTGGACATCCACACCGTATCACAAAATGTGGTCAGAGGCTTGACCTCTCTGTAAAACAGGATAGGCAGTGATCTGTTTCATTGCTTTAACTCAACTGATCTAGTTATTAGCCTTTGGTTGTCACATTTGTTCCTGAAAGTAGCTCCTGTTTCTGAATGGTTGGAGTGTACATTTGAATACCTCAACATTTGTTGAAACACAATTTTATGATCAGCTTAACAGTTGGAACTCTCAATTCACCAGATCGATAAGAATGCATCACATTATTCATGTGAGAGTGATTTATTATTATTATTTTTATTTGTTTATATTCAGCCTACAACCCCCCCCTCTTGAGTAAGATTTTATCAGATGTGGTTTGACCCCCGCTCCTCCTCCTGCTCCTCGTGAGGTTTACCCTGTAATTTTTAAATAATTAAATTTGACAGTATTATGATGCTGAGTAGCAGATACATACAACAAAAGGACTGCCTGTTAAACAACACTTTTGGTCAAACAGGCCTATCAGAATTGGACAAAACTAACCCCCCCCCCCCCCCCCCCCCCCCCCCCTCCAACGTTCCATGCTCTATGTGTCAGTCTTATTTTCAGATTGCTGTCCATGCAACCCTATAAAAGTTTTGTCCTCTTATTAATGTAGCACCTAGATTTAGAAAGTGTATTAAACAGTGATTTTTAACATACGATCAAAAACAGTTTAATCATGCCACAGCAAATAACAGCCCTTTTTCTCAACATGTACTAATCATACAGGAATGAATGAGATATTATTAGGAGAGGAAGATTTTTAACTGGCTTCTGACATTTCTTATTTAGTTTGTGCTAAAACGTAATATTCAGGGAAACTTTTTAGCATAAAAGACACTTTAGACTATCATAAGCAAAACGGCATCGTCATTGCCAGCTTCATACCTATATTTTACGAAGCTAACTTATTAATGACAAATAAGACTCTCCCTTTTCATATTATCTTATTACAAATACCATTTCATTTGTTTTAAAGTACTTAATAACTGAATAATTTGTATATGTAAGTAGGCAAGGATTAGACTCCTACATCAAATATTGCTTGCACTTAGGTATTGCAATGCTCTGTAAAGAATTTTGTTCAAAATTATGTGCATGAAATGTATATACAAGGATGTATCATAAATTCATGATTATTATTTCACGTCATTCTGTTCATTTTTAAAGATGTTTTCTCTTTGTTCCCACCAATGACTACACTTACTCCACATATTGTCATTATTTAAAACTGTAGAAGTGCGAAGGTTTTGCAGGTGTCCTCTGGTACATTACTTACTGTCTGATGTGTCCACAAACCACCACGTGGCATTTGAACTTACGGTGGACAGTGACCGTAATGTTTCGGCTCAGCAGTGTATAACACCATTTGTTCCGCATTTTGAATTTTGTCCTTCTCGATGGCATCTACAGAAAACAATAAATGAATGAACTCGTGTAACTACAGCTACACGTACACTGGCTGGTAGCTACATTTAGAGCTAGCTAGCCCACCAGATTTCAATCACAAGTGTAAAATTCATTACAGTATACGTTCCAGACCGAATGTAATCAAGACATCCACTTGCAACATGCAGTTGTTCAGAAAAATGGAATTACAAACGCAGCTACACAGTTAAAAATGTACATTTCAATCAGTCATCTCCCAAAAATGGGAATCAAAGTTTCCGTGCATGCGTTGGTTTATACATTAAGATGACAAAAGCCACAGGATTCCACCTAATATCGTATCATATGTCCTTTTGCCTGGCGTAGTGCAGCAACTCGACGTGTCGTGGACTCAGTTAGTCTTTGGAAGTCCCCCTGCTGAAATATAGAGCCACGCTGCCTCTATAACTGTCCATGATTGCGAAAGTGTTGTGAGTGCAGGATTTTGTGCACGAACTGACCTCTCGATTATGTCCCACAAATGTTAAATGGAACTCATGTTGTGTGATCTGGGTGGCAAATCATCCACTCAAATTATCCAGAATGTTCTTCAAACCAGTCGCAAACAGTTGTGGCCCAGTGACGTAGTGCACTACTATCCATAAAAATTCCATTGTTGTTTTGGTACGTGAAGTCCATGAATGGCTGCAAATTGTCTTCAAGTAGCTGAACATCCAGAGGACCCAGCCCATTCCGTGTCAACACAGCCCACACCATTATGGAGCCACCAGCAGCTTGCACAGTGCCTTGTTGACAACTTGAGCTCATGGCTTTGTGGGCTCTGCCTGCACTCAAACCCTACTATCAGCTCTTACCAACTGAAATCGGGACCTATCTGACCAGGCCACAGTTTTCCATTTGTCTAGGGTCCATCCAATAAGGTCATGGGCCCAGGAGAGTCATTGCAGGTGACGTGCTGTTAGCAAAGGCACTCGTGTCGGGTCGTCAACTGCCATAGCCCTTTAATGCCAAATTTTGCCACACTGTCCTAATGGATACATTTTTTGTATATCCCACTTTGATTTCTTCACTTATTACATGCAGTGTTGCTTGTCTTTGTCACTGACAACTCCACACAAACGGCACTGCTCTTGGTCGTAACGTGAAGGCTATTGGCCATTGCATTGTCCATGGTGAGAGGTAATGCCTGAAATCGGATGTTCTCATCGCACTCTTGAAACTGTGGATCACATGAAGCCCAACTCACACTTTTCTCACGTGACATACTGAAAGCTCTCGGTCAAGTCTGTCAGGTAGATGCAGTATTTCTTGATTTCAGAAAAGCATTTAACTTAGTAATACACCTACACTAATATTGAAAAGTTTGTTCATATGGGGTATCAACTGAAATTTGTGACTGAACTAGGATTTTTTGGTTGGGACAATTCAGCATGTTATCTTGGATAGAAAGTCATCATCAGATGTAGAAGTAACTTCAGGTATGTCCCAGGGAAACGTGTTGGGACCCTTCTTGTTCATACAGTATATTGACTTTGCAGGCGATATTAGTAATAACCTCAGACTTCTTGCAGATGATGCCGTTATCTCTGATGAAGTACTGTCTAAAAGAAGATTCATAAATATTGAATATCTCGCTAAGATTTCAAAGTGGGGCAAAGACTTGCAAGTTGCTTTAAATGTTCAGAAATGTAAAAGTGTGAGCTTCACAAAACAAAAAGTCATAGTATCTTATTACTATAATATCAATGAGTCACTGTTGGAATTGGCCAAGTTACACAAATATCTGGGTGTAACACTTCATCCCATTTCATATCCTTATGATCATCCTCATTCAAAGCGTGGAGAAATGTCAGAGTGCAAGGCTTCCATTTCTGCATTCGCAAATTCCTGTGAACACTGATTTTGCTGATCCCAGTCTCATAAGAGCATTAACTAACAGGCTGTTTTGGGGACTGTGTGTACACCTGTATCACTGCATCAAAACATTCATTGCGGGTCAAACAGATCTCTCTGCTGGTATGCCCCTTCTATATATCAGGCACCATTCGAACTTCAAACTTTGTCGCTAATTCTTGTAATTGATAACCATGAAGGTTGTGGTGTTCGAAATTCAGTTCTCCAATGTTGTCACTCTGAAAAACCTAAAAAGACTATGAAATGGGAACCTTTGTAATTATAAAATGCTGATCCAAATGTAATAAATTTTTGAAATATGAAAAAAGGTCCTCCTTAGGTTTATTGGAAGTTTTCATGTCCTTTAGGAAACTGATGAAGGAATGTGTGATAATGGAATGTATCTAAGCCTGCTTTATTTTGCTCATGACATGTAGTGTTTGTCAGGGAAACTTAAAGAGCAAATGAAAGCACTTACTAGAGCAAGATAACTAAAATACTGTGCACTGAACATACAGGAAAGAAGGTGTAAAGAAGAAAATAGCAGTGAACGCTTAGAAACCACTTGAGTTTTTGTATTGTAGACACCTGAAGACAACTGGGTGGTCAAGAAAGAAATATTGGTGGTCGTGGACCCCCAGGGGTCTGCGAGCTATGCCAGAGGGGTCCGCAAGATGCTATTAGAATAAAAAATATATTAAATATATTTCGTATGATACCAGATTTTTTGTTTTGGCCGCTTCCTGCGTGAGCAGAGCTTTAGCGAACGCTAACTTCTGCGTCTATCGTCTTCCTAGAGCCAACTGGCACTAGCACACTAGCGCAAAACTAGAATTAGATAGAGGCAAATAGTTCTGCTGTATGCCGTTAGACTGCGCGATTTAAAGACAAAGATTTTGAGCAATAATAAAAAATTTAACAGTAACAATGATGGCTAAATTGAAAAAGTTTTAAGCTCAATATTTTTTCAATAATTAATCTGTCAATGTTTTTTCTAAGTACCAAAAATAGAAAACGTATAAAAAGACTCTTAATTTGACTTTTTTAGGTACTTGATATTGTGATATGACAAGGTACCAATCGTGCTCGATGAGGGGGTCCTCGAGAAAATTTTGTTGGGAACCCCTGGTCTACACCTATGTATATGATTAATGTATGACTCACATTTAAGTACTCATCAGAAACACTATTTCTTGATTGTTCCACTGTTGAATACCACATGGGAAAAATATACATCTGAATATTTCCATGTGAGTTCGCTTATTGTTAGTGTAGAGTGTAGCATGATGTGAACTGGTTTAAGGACAGATATGTGTAACCAAATATTCTTGGTGATGATCCAAAGCCATTTACACTACTGACCAAGAAGAAATGCAGATGATAAATGGGTATTCACTGTACAAATATATTATACTAGAACTGACATGTGATTACATTTTCACACAATTTGGGTGCATAGATCCTGAGAAATCAGTACCCAGAACAACCACCTCTGGCTGTAATAAAGGCCTTGATACACCTGGGCATTGAGTCAGACAGAGCTTGGATGGCGTGTACAGGTACAGCTGCCCATGAAGCTTCAACACGATACCACAGTTCATCAAGAGTAGTGACTGGCGTATTGTGACAAGCCAGTTGCTCGGCCACCATTGACCAGATGTTTTCAATTGGTGAGAGATCTGGAGAATGTGCTGGCCAGTGCAGCAGTCAAAAATTTTTTGTATCCAGAAAGGCCCGTACAGGACCTGCAACATGCGGTCGTGCATTATCCTGCTGAAATGTAGGGTTTCGCAGAGATCGAATGAAGGGTAGAGCCACGGGTCGTAACACATCTGAAATGTAACATCCACTATACAAAGTGCCGTCAATGCGAACAAGAGGTGACCGAGACCTGTAACCAACGGCACCCCATACCATCATGCCAGTATGGCGATGACGAATACACGCTTCCAATGTGCATTCACCGCGATCTCGCCAAACACAGATGCGACCATCATGATGCTGTAAACAGAACCTGGATTCATCCGAAAAAATGACATTTTGCCATTCGTGCACCAAGGTTCGTCATTGAGTACTCCATCGCAGGTGCTCCTGTCTGTGATGCAGCATCAGGGGTAACCGCAACCATGGACTCCGAGCTGATAGTCCATGTTGCTGCAAACGTCGTCGAACTGTTTGTGCAGATGGTTGTTGTCTTGAAAATGTACCCATCTGTTGACTCAGGGATCGAGACGTGGCTGCACGATCTGTTACAGCCATGTGGATAAGAGGCCTTTCATCTTGACTGTTAGTGATACGAGGCTGTTAGGATCCAGCACTGTATTCCGTATTACCCTCCTGAACCCACTGATTCCATATTCTGCTAACAGTCATTGGATCTCAAACAACGCAAGCAGCAATGTTGCGATACGATAAACCGCAATAGCGATAGGTTACAATCCGACCTTTATCAAAGTCGGAAACATGATGGTACGCATTTCTTCTCCTTACACGAGGCATCACAACGTTTCACCAGGCAATGCCGGCCAACTGCTGTTTGTGTATGAGAAATCAGTTGGAAACTTCCCTCATCTCACCACATTGTAGGTGTCGCCACCGGTGCCAACCTTGTGTGAATGCTCCGAAAAGCTAATCATTTGCATATCACAGCATCTTCTTCCTGTTCATTAAATTTTGCATCTGTAGCACGTCATCTTCGTGGTGTAGCAATTTTAATGGCCAGTAGAATAGTAAGTATCATGCTATCATGTGTATGGCTAATATTTCCTTACTTGAATATAGGAGAGACTACTACTTTTTTCCACCAGTTTTGCATCTGTTTCTTCTTTTTCTTATGGCTTTGCCCACATCTGTGCAGGGCCAGAATGTTTATTAATGGACTTGGCATGATTAATTTAAGTTGTGGCCAGATGCCCTTCCTGTCACCCACTGGGATGGAATGCTTGTACCCCTACTGTCTGCATATAGTGTTATTCGTGTGAAAGTATTCACATGTTTTCTAAATATTTGTGACTCGTGTAACTGAGGCGGAACTTGGATACCAGCCTGGTGCTCATCTTATTGGATGTGAGAAACCGCCTAAAAACCACTACCAGACTGGCTAGCACACCAACCTTGTCATTAATCTGCTGTGTGAATTTGATTGGGAGCCAGTGCACTTCCCTGTCACAGAAGTGACTAACACGCAACGCTGTTTGGGTGGATCACTGTTTTTTTATCTCTATTTACTGATGATGTTTTTTCAATGAAGCAAGTCATTGAGAATGAATATACAGCAACTACTTTGTATTTATCGATTACATTAATGACTTTGACAGAATTCTGCTAAGACAAGGACAGAAGACAAGCACAAACATCTTATAAAGGTGCCAAAAAGTTGTGTTTTTGGAAACTCAGCACTGTTCTTTCTTTTTTCATCCAGACATATTTCACAACTTCTTTGGTTTAATCACTAGCTTTTTATTGTGTATTTTCAAATGTTAAGATTAGTTACAAGTATTTCGCTCTTCCCAGAATGAGATTTTCACTCTGCAATGGTGTGTGCTCTGTTATGAAACTTCCTGGCAGATTTAAACTGTGTGCCAGACTCAGATTAGAACTTGGAACCTATGCCTTCCACGGGCAATTGCCCTACCGACTGATTACCCAAAAGTGGTTCACGATCCATCCTCACAGTTTTACTTCTGCCAGTACCTCATCTTCTACCTTCCAAATTTCACAGAAGGTCTTCTGTGAAGCTTGCAAGACTAGCACTCATGGGAGAAAGTATGTTGTGGAGACATGGCTTAGCCACAGCCTGGGAGATGTTTGCAGAATGAAATTTTCACTTTGCACTGGAGTGTGCACTGGTATGAAACTTCTTGGCAAAGCAAAACTGTGTGCTGGATCAAGCCCTAGTACTGAATCTACATGATCATTCCATTTCATGTCCTACACTAACTGTTACATCCAGGTATTTCTTGGAGTTAACAGATTCCAACTCTAACACATTTGTATTCCAGTTATTGGACCCTGTTTTGCTATTTGTGAAGTGCGCCTTTTTTATATTTACAAAAATTTAAAGCAAGTTGCCACTCCTTGGACCTGTTTGAAATCTTATCCATATCTTATTGCCTATGCCTTATGGTTGGTGGAATGTTTTTCTGAATAGTAAGCATAAAACTTCAAATTAAACTCACTGGTTCACTTTTGGTTTTAGGGTCTGTTGTGCTACAAAGATTCCGTTTAAGAACTGTAGCTATTAATCCCAAAGAGAGTGATTTTGTGTTTTAACAAAAGCAAAATGTGCAATAACACTTGCTGATTCACTGAAGTGACTTGGAATTTTGTGTCTTGAATAACAACAAATCTGCACCTCACCTATGAATTGCTTTGCTACATTTCTGTAATCTCACAGTGTTCGCAAGTAACACACCCTTACTTTGTAGATGAGGCACATTATACATGGAGTCTCTCTAGATCGTAGTTTTCCATGCTCTTCCTTCAATGGTCTGTTGTCTGACTTAAAACAAATAACTTAGGCTATTATACGCACTTAAGTTTGCCTGCAAAGCAAATCATTTTCTTTTCTTGTCGTAGCATTAATTAACCACTAACGTATTTGAACTGTACTTGTTCTGTAGCTGTAAATCACTTGTGGTTCATAGCAGATCCCCATATTGTGCTAGAGTGTGCTAATTTCATCCTTCAATTTGATGTCTAGTCTGGAAATATGATTAATTGTTTGTACAGAGATAAAGTATTTCAGCGTTGGTTGCATTTACATATAGAGGGTTTATAAATGGATCTCCAGAAATATAGGGTATGTGCTACTGACCTCAAAACACCACAAAAAATCCTTCATTAGGGCATGGATTTATAGCTAATGTTGCAGCAACATACATCTACAAAAATTTGTCAAAGTCACCTCCTCCTGTTTCAGAGCATGCCCGGAGCCTGTGTCCCAGTTTTTGCACTGCTCTGTTGAAAATTCCTGGAGTGTGTCATATTTGGTCAAATCTATTTTCGAAATAGTTCCTCAGAATACTGACAGTAGGCATGGCAGTTGAATGTACTAAACATTTTAAATGTCCCAAAAGATAAAAATCCATTGGCTTTAAGTTAGGTGATCACTGATCAGGTAGCCCGTGCAATGGATCTGTTGGAGCAGTCCATTGGTTTGGAAACTGGTTATCAAGGTGCTGGCAATCTTAGCTGGAGCACCATCATGGATAAAAATCATCCATTGGATGATGTCTAGGGATACATTATCCAGTAAATAAAGCACCTCATTTCTGAGAAAACATAAGTATGTTCATCCGATACGACATTGTGGCAAGACATAGGGAACAATAATCAAACAATGAAAACTCCAAGAAGGAATATCAACAGTAGGAAAAGAGAGATTGCTACTTGCCGTACATCAACTTGCAGACAGGCAGAATCTTTTAATTTTACCTGTCTGCAACGTGAGGTGTATTCTGTAGGGAACAATAAGATGATCATGAATGATTCCACACTGCATGTTGAAACTGAGCAAAAGACAATTTGACAAACTAAAAACAAATGCCAAGACTATATATAAAGAAGACAGTAAATAAAAATGTATGTCTGATAAAATTCTTTGCATTATCAGGGGTCATTAAAGAGAATTAATTTCATAATGCACTAAAGTATTTTCAGTTGGATTTCTTGTAATGTTGTGGTGTCGGGGCATATCCCTACATTTGTAGACGGTAATTTATAAACACCCTGTATCTTTACTGTGACATTTCTCCTTTTACAAGGCCCGTTCAGTAAAATTCCAGAACACAGTCCACAAAATTTTTCTGTTCTTACCTTTCACTTATTGTGTATGGTCTCCTTTCAAAATACTCTCCTCTACAACTGATACACTGCTCCCAGTGCCATTTCCACTTCCGGAAGCAGTGATATATGATATGTGATTTATTCATCTCATTACGTACAATTTTCAGATCATTTGATTTGATGTACGGAGACATGTCAAGGTTTACAAAAGAAACTTTTTTCACTTTTTCAAGAGAAATACAAAATTTTACATTTCTAAGTTACAGCTACACATGTACATAAAATAATACATGTAATACAATCCCTATGTTCAGACTGTGAAGCTGTCCTCAATGAATCCATCGACAGAATAACAACATTTTTCCACCAGAAGAGTAAAGACCAATCTTTTCAGTGAACCAATCTCCATTTTAAATATTTTATTGAAAATTTTTAACCCCATATAATCTGGCATTTGGGCATAAAGTTTTAAATGATGTGTTGGAAGTTTGAAGTTATCTCTGTGGCGAGCGCTGTAGTTGTGGTCAAAACAGAAAGTGTCTAATGTATGTTGATTTTTATATAGGAACACCACCATCTCATATATGTAAAGTGAGGGTATAGATAATATTTTTAAATTTTTTAACAGTGGTCGACAAGATTCCTGTTTTTTTGCGACACACATGTTTCTAATTACTTTCTTTTGTAATACTAGGAGCCTAGTAACATTTGCTGAATTTCCCCAGAAGATTATGCCATAACGAATAACTGACTCAGAGTAGCAGTGATAAACTATCTTTCTGGTATCCATGTTTGTGGCACCTGACAAAATACACATTGTAAATGCTAAGTTGTTCAGTTTATTTGCTAAGTAATCTATGTGTACAGTCCCTTCCAATTTAAATTTTTGTCAAGATTTAGGCCTAAAAACTTCATGTGGTTTGCTTCTGTGATATCTTGATCATTGCAAGTTATCTTTATTTCACTCCTTTTTAATGATTTAGCTTCAAATTGCATCATTTTGGTTTTAGTTACATTTAATTTTAATCCATTTTGATTGAACCAAGATTCAAGTTTTTCTAAAGTTTTTTTGGCTTTTTCGGCTTTTTCTGGAATATTTTCAGATACCCCATTTTCAATTAGGACTGATGTATCATCAGCAAATAAGACTGAATGAACATCAATAGCAAGTGGTAGGTCATTTACGTAACAAAAGAAACAGATAGGGACCCAATATCGAACCTTGTGGGACTCCTTGGGGAACTGTTTTCCAGTCTGATGAATAATTGGTTCCATTTGATGTTAAAATTACTCTTTGTTTCCTACCTGACAGGGAAGAGCTAAACCATTTTAAAGCAGTGTTCCTGATTCCATACATCTGTAATTTGTGGAGGAGTAATGCATGATTCACTGAATCAAAAGCTTTAGTTAGATCACAGAATATTCCTATGACCTTTCTACCTTTATCTAACGTGGAGCATATTTTTTGGATAAACTCATTTATAGCATTCACAGTGCTTTTACCCTGTTGGAATCCGAACTGATTTTTAAAAATTATATCATTTACTGTAAGAAAGTTATTAATTTGTTTTACTGCAATCTTTTCAAACACTTTAGAGAAGATCGGCAAGAGAGAGATAGGGCGGTAATTCCCCATATCTTCTTTCGATCCTTTCTTGAATAGAGGTTTGATATCAGCATATTTCAATACATCTGGAAAGCATCTCTGTTCAAAAGATTGATTTATAATAGTTGGCAGTGGTTGAGAAATAATATCGTACACATACTTGATTACATATGTTGTTATTTCATCCCACCCATGTGAGGTTTTGTTTTTTAGAGACAATATTTCCTTTTCCACATCCCTTTGGGTGATATTTTCAAATTGTTTAAAAGATGTGTTCTGTCTGTTTTCCAAATTTGTGATGCTCTGATAGAATGTCATATCCACGTCTGATCTTACTACATTTAGGAAGAATTCATTGAAACAACTTGACATCTGAACAGGGTTTACTATAATTTCATTTTCATGTCTAATTTTCAAAATCTCATGAATTTTTACTTTGGCTCATAATTCAGACTGAACAACTGACCACACTGCTTTTGTCTTATTTCTGTGTTCTCGTATGAATTTATTATTTGCCATTTTTTTAGCTGTACTACAACTTTCCTAAATACAGCTTTATACTGTTTGACATAAGTAACAAACTCTGGATTTCTGTTTGATTTTAACTCAGTGTGGAGCTCTCTCTTTCTGGCACCAGAAATTTTTATTCCTGTTGTAATCCATTTCAGTTTACCACTTACTTTCTAGTCTTGGTACACCTCTTGCTGACTCGCAAGAAGCACTGTCTGCAAATTTTCTTTTGTCTCTTCTACCATTGCAAATCTTCGTCTTTGCAATGAGAATTTCAACTTCGGAAATAAAAAAAGAAAAAAACTTCCCAGGTCTGGAGAGTACGGTGGATTGGGCAGTACAGTGATTTCATTTTTTGTGCAATAGTCATGCATGGTGTGGGGCAAACTTGGCGGCAACACGATGCATTCCAAGATGCTGTGTTAGGATTTCATGACATGATCCAACTGTGATGTTGCATTCTTCTGCAATCTCTCAGACAGTCAGTCTTCGATTGGCATGTACAATTTCATTTATGTTCCTGATATGAGCATCGTTCAAGGGCATCCTGAACAAGAGTCATCATTAACTTCCATCCGGCCATTTTTAAACCATGTGAACCATTCGTAACACTGAGTACAGCTTCAGGGCTTCAACACTCATCATCGTAGGCTTCCTGCATCATTTGGTGTGCCTCTGTAAAGATTTTCTTAAGTTTAACACAAAATTTAATGCAGACTTGTTGCTCCTCTGAGTCTGCCATCTCGAAATTCGCAAACTGTGCAACACAATGCTTTACTCGACACAGTACTGAAAATAACTAACAGACACACAACTATGAAATTTCTAGCAATTACACATTAAATGCAGACATGTGCAGGGATGCCAGCTGCATTTCGCTCCAACACAGCATTGGTGTGAAATTATGAATGTTCTGGAATTTTCTGAACACATTTTGTATTTCACAGATTTTTTAAGCACTTCATAGGTGAAAAGATGTAATTTGTATATTTTGGGAGGTGCTAAGTGCCATAATTTGTGTTGTAAATAAAATCACTTCTAAAAATAATTTTCACATACTGTATAGATGTTTCTATTGGAATTACTATTTTTATTTTCAGACTTCCTACATTGGAAAGGAGAGATGCAAGATGAAGAAAATGTTTTCTTCACGAAGGCATCAGGTGAAAAGAATTGTTATGTATGCCACTACTCAGGAGTTTTTGACAGAAAAGGCAAAACAGGCCAAATGGTAAGAGACCTGTTAATCAAAATGGCTCTACCTGTCTTGTATCTTTAAAAGCTACTATTGTGTCATCAGGCAAGGTTAATGTGAATTTCTGTAGAACACATGCAGATCGGACATAGGTAGCATGTGCCTGATTGAGCAATGCCCACTGATCCAATGCAGCGAGGTCTTCCACATACTGCAGTCTTAAAGAAAGTGAGAGAGTGTGTTCATGATGATGGATACACATTTTGGACAGTTTGGATATAAATAACATAGCATAAGCTGGAGAAGTCATACGAATATGTAGATGATGCTAACAGTGCAAGACTGTGGCAGTATTTGCAAGATAGCCTTATCACCGATTCTTCGGTTCCATATTACAAAGTGCAGGGTAGAGAGGATGGCAGAGAGAGTAACAAATTATCATAAAACACCTTCATGCCAATAATAACCCCACACCCCTACAAATGGAAATGACAAAAAATTCTGTGGTAAAAAGGTTTTGAGTAATACCTTGTATGGTAGAAATCCCCCCCCCCCCCCCCCCCCCATGAACCGTGGACCTTGCCGTTGGTGGGGAGGCTTGCGTGCCTCAGCGATACAGATAGCCGTCCCGTAGGTACAACCACAACGGAGGGGTATCTGTTGAGAGGCCAGACAAATGTGTGGTTCCTGAAGAGGGGCAGCAGCCTTTTCAGTAGTTGCAAGGGCAACAGTCTGGATGATTGACTGATCTGGCCTTGTAACAATAACCAAAACGGCCTTGCTGTGCTGGTACTGCGAACGGCTGAAAGCAAGGGGAAACTACGGCCGTAATTTTTCCCAAGGGCATGCAGCTTTACTGTATGATTAAATGATGATGGCGTCCTCATGGGTAAAATATTCCGGAGGTAAAATAGTCCCACATTTGGATTGCCGGGTGGGGACTACTCAAGAGGATGTCGTTATCAGGAGAAAGAAAACTGGCGTTCTACGAATCGGAGCGTGGAATGTCAGATCCCTCAATCGGACAGGTAGGTTAGAAAATTTAAAAAGGGAAATGGACAGGTTAAAGTTAGATATAGTGGGAATTAGTGAAGTTCGGTGGCAGGAGGAACAAGACTTCTGGTCAGGCGAATACAGGGTTATAAATACAAAGTCAAATAGGGGTAATGCAGGAGTAGGTTTAATAATGAATAGGAAAATAGGAATGCGGGTAAGCTACTACAAACAGCATAGTGAACGCATTATTGTGGCCAAGATAGATATGAAGCCCACACCTACTACAGTAGTACAAGTTTATATGCCAACTAGCTCTGCAGATGACGAAGAAATTGAAGAAGTGTATGATGAAATAAAAGAAATTATTCAGATAGTGAAGGGAGACGAAAATTTAATAGCCATGGGTGACTGGAATTCGAGTGTAGGAAAAGGGAGAGAAGGAAACGTAGTAGGTGAATATGGATTGGGGCTAAGAAATGAAAGAGGAAGCCGCCTGGTAGAATTTTGCACAGAGCACAACTTAATCATAGCTAACACTTGGTTTAAGAATCATGATAGAAGGTTGTGTACATGGAAGAACCCTGGAGATACTAAAAGGTATCAGATAGATTATATAATGGTAAGACAGAGATTTAGGAACCAGGTTTTAAATTGTAAGACATTTCCAGGGGCAGATGTGGACTCTGACCACAATCTATTGGTTATGAGCTGTAGATTAAAACTGAAGAAACTGCAAAAAGGTGGGAATTTAAGGAGATGGGACCTGGATAAACTGAAAGAACCAGGGGTTGTACAGAGTTTCAGGGAGAGCATAAGGGAACAATTGACAGGAATGGGGGAAAGAAATACAGTAGAAGAAGAATGGGTAGCTTTGAGGGGTGAAGTAGTGAAGGCAGCAGAGGATCAAGTAGGTAAAAAGACGAGGGCTAGCAGAAATCCTTGGGTAACAGAAGAGATATTGAATTTAATTGATGAAAGGAGAAGATACAAAAATGCAGTAAATGAAGCAGGCAAAAAGGAATACAAACGTCTCAAAAATGAGATCAACAGGAACTGCAAAATGGCTAAGCAGGGATGGCTAGAGGACAAATGTAAGGATGTAGAGGCTTATCTCACTAGGGGTAAGATAGACACTGCCTACAGGAAAATTAAAGAGACCTTTGGCGATAAGAGAACCACTTATATGAACATCGAGAGCTCAGATGAAAACCCAATTCTAAGCAAAGAAGGGAAAGCAGAAAGGTGGAAGGAGTATATAGAGGGTCTATACAAGGGCGATGTACTTGAGGACAATATTATGGAAATGGAAGAGGATGTAGATCAAGATGAAATGGGAAATACGATGTTGCGTGAAGAGTTTGACAGAGCACTGAAAGACCTGAGTCGAAACAAGGCCCCCGGAGTAGACAACATTCCATTGGAACTACTGACGGCCTTGGGAGAGCCAGTCCTGACAAAACTCTACCATCTGGTGTGCAAGATGTACGAGACAGGCGAAATACCCTCAGACTTCAAGAAGAATATAATAATTCCAATCCCAAAGAAAGCAGGTGCTGACAGATGTGAAAATTATCGAACAATCAGTTTAATAAGCCACAGCTGCAAAATACTAACACGAATTCTTTACAGACCAATGGAAAAACTAGTAGAAGCCGACCTCGGGGAAGATTAGTTTGGATTCCGTAGAAATACTGGAACACGTGAGGCAATACTGACCTTACGACTTATCTTAGAAGAAAGATTAAGGAAAGGCAAACCTACGTTTCTAGCATTTGTAGACTTAGAGAAAGCTTTTGACAATGTTGACTGGAATACTCTCTTTCAAATTCTGAAGGTGGCAGGGGTAAAATACAGGGAGCGAAAGGCTATTTACAATTTGTACAGAAACCAGGTGGAAGTTATAAGAGTCGAGGGACATGAAAGGGAAGCAGTGGTTGGGAAGGAAGTAAGACAGGGTTGTAGCCTATCCCCAATGTTGTATATTGAACAAGCAGTAAAGGAAACAAAAGAAAGATTCGGAGTAGGTATTAAGGTCCATGGAGAAGAAATAAAAACTTTGAGGTTCGCCGATGACATTGTAATTCTGTCAGAGACAGCAAAGGACTTGGAAGAGCAGTTGAATGGAATGGATGGTGTCTTGAAGGGAGGATATAAGATGAACATCAACAAAAGCAAAACGAGGATAATGGAATGTAGTCAAATGAAGTCGGTGATGCTGAGCGAATTAGATTAGGAAATGACACACTTAAAGTAGTAAAGGAGTTTTGCTATTTAGGGAGCAAAATAACTGATGATGATCGAAGTAGAGAGGATATAAAATGTACACTGGCAATGGCAAGGAAAGCGTTTCTGAAGAAGAGGAATTTGTTAACGTCTAGTATAGATTTAAGTGTCAGGAAGTCGTTTCTGAAAGTATTTGTATGGAGTGTAGCCATGTATGGAAGTGAAACATGGACGGTAAATAGTTTGGACAAGAAGAGAATAGAAGCTTTCGAAATGTGGTGCTACAGAAGAATGCTGAAGATTAGATGGGTAGATCACATAACTAATGAGGAAGTATTGAATAGGGTTGGGGAGAAGAGAAGTTTGTGGCACAACTTGACCAGAAGAAGGGATCGGTTGGTAGGACATGTTCTGAGGCATCAAGGGATCACCAATTTAGTATTGGAGGGCAGCGTGGAGGGTAAAAATCGTAGAGGGAGACCAAGAGATGAATACGCTAAGCAGATTCAGAAGGATGTAGGTTGCAGTAGGTACTGGGAGATGAAGAAGCTTGCACAGGATAGAGTAGCGTGGAGAGCTGCATCAAACCAGTCTCAGGACTGAAGACCACAACAACAACATGGTAGAAATAAATATTGGTTTGACCTAGCAATATGGTTAACAGTTGATGGATTTTGGATCAGTTGCACAATGGTTTTCTGCATGAATATCGACACTTTCAATGAAAGTTAATCTACATCCTTTGACACCTGTGGGCTGAGGATGACACGGCGGCCAGTTGGTACTGTTGGGTCTTCATGGCCTGTTCGGGCAGAGTTTGGTTTAGTTTTATTTGAGCAGGTTAAAAATACACAAGGAAAATCAGAACTGATGTAAGATACATCTTTTGATAGTTCTGCCTGTTGACATTAACTGTATCACGTGCATACATTTAATTGTTCATTTTGCTGTCAATGTCCATTTAGTATTGTAATGCATGGAATGAATTGGTGGGCGAGGGTAAACATAGTATATTGTTTAACTGGCATGTGGATTGGGCATGGTGACAGAACATAAATGCAAAAGGAAATGAGGATTTATTCCTGTGAAGTGATGTGTAAGAAGCTGTTGAAATCAGTAGTGACATTAGAATTTTCTAAGTTAAAACTGTAATCTGTTCACCTTTACTAAGAGAATTCAGCATTCATGATAGTTTTTATGTTTTTGTTTAGTACAAAAATGCATTGCACTCAGCATGTCGTACCAAAGAAGTAATAAAACATCTTAGTGATTTATCATAGTGGCATTCAGCAATTATCATGGCAGAGGATACATCCCATTGTACCTATTATTAAGGTTTCATCCTGTTCCATTCGTGTATGGAGTGCGGGAATAATGACTGTTTGAATGGCTCTGTATGAGCAGTAATTATTCTAATCTTATCCTCAGAATCCCTATGTGAGTGATACATAGGGGATTATAGTATATTCCTAGAATAATAATTAAAGCCGGTTCTTGAAACTTTGTTAACAGACTATCTCAGGCTAGTTTATGTCTATCCTGTGGAGTCTACCCATTCAGTTCGTTCAGTACTCTGTGGCACTCTCCTGTGCATTAAACAAACCTGTGACCATTCGTCTTGCCTTCTCTGTATGGTTCAATATCCCCTGTTAGTCCTTCTGGTATGAGACCAATGTTCTAGAACCAGTTGCACAAGTGATTTAAAGTAATCTTCTTTCTAGACTGATTGCACTACCCCTGATTGCACTTCCCCAGTATTTTACTGTTGAACCAAAGTCTACCACATGCTTTACCCATTACTGAATCTATATGATATATCCATTTCATATCCCTACAAAGTGTTACAGCCAGCTATTTGTATGAGTTGGCCAACTCCATCAATGACTCATTGATATTGTAGTCATAAGATACTTTGTTTTGTCATTTTCTAAAGTGCAAAAATTTTACATTTCTTAACATTTAGGGCAAGTTGCCAATCTCTGCACCACTTTAAAATCTTATCAAGCTCTGACTGAATATTTATGCAGTTTCTTTCAGAATGTACTTCATTATAAATAACTGCATCATCTGCAAAAAGCCTCATTTTTAATATTAATGTTGTCTGCAAGATCATTAATACATAACATGAACAGCAAGAGTTCCGACACACTTCCCTGGTGCACATCTGAAGTTACTTCTATCGTACTTTTGACCATAAGTGTAGGAGCAGTCTATCTATCTATATCCGAATCCCGCTCCAGCTACTGCCAGGTCTGGGTGCTGACGAGTCCTCTCCATTTGGCTCGGTCCTCCCACCACTTTTCTTCCTCCACTTGCTGCCAGGTCACACCTCTCCTTTCAACAGATATTCTCACTCCCATTTTCCACCGTGTTCTTGGGCGCCCTCTAGGTCGTTTCCCATCCATCTTTAGTTCTTCCATAATTTTGGGGAGTCTCTGCCCATGCATCCTCTTAACATGCCCATACCATCTTAATCTCTTTCTTTCAATTTCTTCTCTCATACTTTCTTGTTTGAGGTCCTTTCTAGTCTCTACATTCCTTACTCTGTCCATTCTTGTTTTTCCCTTAACTGCTCTGAGAAATTTCATTTCCCCTGCTTGCAGTCTGCTCCAGTCCCTTTCTTTCATTGTCCATGTTTCTTCACCATAGGTGACAGTAGGGAAGTAATAATTCTTATACATCAGGAGTTTTGCTCTTTCTGAAACTTCATTATTCCAAATCAGATGTTTTATTGTTTGGTAGAAATTGCCTCCCTTCTGTAACCTCCTATTAATTTCGTTAGTTATTCTTCCATCCCTAGATACTTCACTCCCTAAATAAGTGAAACTTTCTACCACTTTGAGGGGTTCTCCATTCAAGGTAATATTTCCATTGATTCCTTTCTCTCTTCCAAATACCATTACTTCACTCTTCATTATTTCCTTCCACGCATCAAGCTGTAACTGTACATCTACCTCTTTATCACCCCATATTACCATATCATCTGCAAAAATCATCTTTTTGTCTTTTTCTTTTACTATATCTTTAACTGCCCTATCCATTCCCTCCATCACAACATTAAAAAGCGCAGGAGATAGAATACTTCCTTGCTTAAGTCCTTGTCTTATTTCGAAGTATTCAGAGTTCCCCAATGGTGTTCTAATTCTACAATTGTGGCCTCTGTACATTGTCTTTATAACATTAATGTATCCATCTTCTATATCTATCTTCTTCAGTTCTTCCCAGAGTCTTTCCCTGTCAACTGAGTCATATGCCTTTTCTATGTCTATAAAAACCATTATCACCCTTTTGTTATACTCCCAACTTTTTTCCATCAGTTGACGGATAGAAAATATCAGGTCGATTGTGCTCCTTCCTTTCCTAAACCCATGCTGTTCTTCACTCGGCTCCTTTTCTATCTTTTCACTTATTCGATTTAGTAAAATTCTTTCAAAAATCTTGGCTGTATGACTCATGAGGGTTATTCCTCTGTAGTTTTTACAAAGTCTTTTATTGCCTTTCTTGAAGATGGGAACAATGTCTCCTGTTCTCCAGTCGCCAGGTAGGAGCAGTACTGAGTCAAATGCTTTTTGGAAATCAAGAAATACTGCATCTACGTCAGTGCCTTGATCCAAAGCTTTCAGTATGTCATGTGCAAAAGTGCAAAATTGTTTTCACATGATCGATGTTTTTGAAATCCATGCTGGTTGTCATTGAGGAGGGCATGTAAATATGTAAATCAACTGCCTTAGATAATTTTCTGAAAACTTACTGCAGCTGTAAGTATTTATTTGTGATTATGAATTGCTCCCTATGCCAGCAGCTGCCTCTCTTTGCTCTTATAGTGATGTCACTGTGGCAGCCAATCACAGCCTGCTTCTCTTCTGGTAAAACCTTCCTTTTAATAACATTGGCACTGAGTGTCAGAGTGGTATATATTACGACTGTCACAAATGACCAAACAATACGTTTAACTTCATGTGTCTGTCAGATTACTTGCTAGTGTGCTTCATTGCAGCCTATTGTTGATAAAACTCTTGTATAAGATGTTATGCACTAGATGATTTACACTCCTGGAAATTGAAATAAGAACACCATGAATTCATTGTCCCAGGAAGGGGAAACTTTATTGACACATTCCTGGGGTCAGATACATCACATGATCACACTGACAGAACCACAGGCACATAGACACAGGCAACAGAGCATGCACAATGTCGGCACTAGTACAGTGTATATCCACCTTTCGCAGCAATGCAGGCTGCTATTCTCCCACGGAGACGATCGTAGAGATGCTGGATGTAGTCCTGTGGAACGGCTTGCCATGCCATTTCCACCTGGCGCCTCAGTTGGACCAGCGTTCGTGCTGGACGTGCAGACCGCGTGAGACGACGCTTCATCCAGTCCCAAACATGCTCAATGGGGGACAGATCCGGAGATCTTGCTGGCCAGGGTAGTTGACTTACACCTTCTAGAGCACGTTGGGTGGCATGGGATACATGCGGACGTGCATTGTCCTGTTGGAACAGCAAGTTCCCTTGCCGGTCTAGGAATGGTAGAACGATGGGTTCTATGACGGTTTGGATGTACCGTGCACTATTCAGTGTCCCCTCGACGATCACCAGTGGTGTACGGCCAGTGTAGGAGATTGCTCCCCACACCATGATGCCGGGTGTTGGCCCTGTGTGCCTCAGTCGTATGCAGTCCTGATTGTGGCGCTCACCTGCACGGCGCCAAACACGCATACGACCATCATTGGCACCAAGGCAGAAGCGACTCTCATCGCTGAAGACGACACGTCTCCATTCGTCCCTCCATTCACGCCTGTCGCGACACCACTGGAGGCGGGCTGCACGATGTTGGGGCGTGAGCGGAAGACGGCCTAAAGGTGTGCGGGACCGTAGCCCAGCTTCACGGAGACAGTTGCGAATGGTCCTCGCCGATACCCCAGGAGCAACAGTGTCCCTAATTTGCTGGGAAGTGGCGGTGCGGTCCCCTACGGCACTGCGTAGGATCCTACGGTCTCGGCGTGCATCCGTGCGTCGCTGCGGTCCGGTCCCAGGTCGACGGGCACGTGCACCTTCCGCCGACCACTGGCGACAACATCGATGTACTGTGGAGACCTCACGCTCCACGTGTTGAGCAATTCGGCGGTACGTCCACCCGGCCTCCCGCATGCCCACTATACGCCCTCGCTCAAAGTCCGTCAACTGCGCATACGGTTCACGTCCACGCTGTCGCGGCATGCTACCAGTGTTAAAGACTGCGATGGAGCTCCGTATGCCACGGCAAACTGGCTGACACTGACGGCGGCGGTGCGCAAATGCTGCGCAGCTAGCGCCATTCGACGGCCAACACCGCGGTTCCTGGTGTGTCCGCTGTGCCGTGCGTGTGATCATTGCTTGTACAGCCCTCTCGCAGTGTCCGGAGCAAGTATGGTGGGTCTGACACACCGGTGTCAATGTGTTCTTTTTTCCATTTCCAGGAGCGTATATACATGGAAATCCTTAATAGCTGTATAACATGTTCTCGGGTTACTCCTGAGATTGTTTTTACATCTTTTTGTTTTTGTACTATTAGCAATGACATGTTGAATTCAGTCTGCAAGAAAATCCCGAATCCCTGCCCAAATCTTTTCTGATGCTTGGTAAGCTTATATTTTGTTCATGAAATGGCATTGCTGGACTATACTAAATGCCTTCCTGAAGTCAAGAAACGTGGCATCAACATGGATACCATTGTCTGTGGCTCTCTGGTGCTCATAGACACAGTGAGCTGTATTTTACAAGACCTCTTTTTGCAGAATACAAATTGCTTTTTAAAGAGGATAGCATTGTTCCTCAAAAATGATATAGTATGTGGGCATAAAGCTTGTTTCATAAATCTAGATCAGATTGTCATCAGAGATACACTCCTGGAAATGGAAAAAAGAACACATTGACACCAGTGTGTCAGACCCACCATACTTGCTCCGGACACTGCGAGAGGGCTGTACAAGCAATGATCACACGCACGGCACAGCGGACACACCAGGAACCGCGGTGTTGGCCGTCGAATGGCGCTAGCTGCGCAGCATTTGTGCACCGCCGCCGTCAGTGTCAGCCAGTTTGCCGTGGCATATGGAGCTCCATCGCAGTCTTTAACACTGGTAACATGCCGCGACAGCGTGGACGTGAACCGTATGTGCAGTTGACGGACTTTGAGCGAGGGCGTATAGTGGGCATGCGGGAGGCCGTGTGGACGTACCGCCGAATTGCTCAACACGTGGGGCGTGAGGTCTCCACAGTACATCGATGTTGTCGCCAGTGGTCGGCGGAAGGTGCACGTGCCCGTCGACCTGGGACCGGACCGCAGTGACGCACGGATGCACGCCAAGACCGTAGGATCCTACGCAGTGCCGTAGGGGACCGCACCGCCACTTCCCAGCAAATTAGGGACACTGTTGCTCCTGGGGTATCGGCGAGGACCATTCGCAACTGTCTCCGTGAATGGAGGCGTGAATGGAGGGACGAATGGAGACGTGTCGTCTTCAGCGATGAGAGTCGCTTCTGCCTTGGTGCCAATGATGGTCGTATGCGTGTTTGGCGCCGTGCAGGAGAGCGCCACAATCAGGACTGCATACGACTGAGGCACACAGGGCCAACACCCGGCATCATGGTGTGGGGAGCGATCTCCTACACTGGCCGTACACCACTGGTGATCGTCGAGGGGACACTGAATAGTGCACGGTACATCCAAACCGTCATCGAACCCATCGTTCTACCATTCCTAGACCGGCAAGGGAACTTGCTGTTCCAACAGGACAATGCACGTTCGCATGTATCCCGTGCCACCCAACGTGCTCTAGAAGGTGTAAGTCAACTACCCTGGCCAGCAAGATCTCCGGATCTGTCCCCCATTGAGCATGTTTGGGACTGGATGAAGCGTCGTCTCACGCGGTCTGCACGTCCAGCACGAACGCTGGTCCAACTGAGGCGCCAGGTGGAAATGGCATGGCAAGCCGTTCCACAGGACTACATCCAGCATCTCTACGATCGTCTCCATGGCAGAATAGCAGCCTGCATTGCTGCGAAAGGTGGATATACACTGTACTAGTGCCGACATTGTGCATGCTCTGTTGCCTGTGTCTATGTGCCTGTGGTTCTGTCAGTGTGATCATGTGATGTATCTGACCCCAGGAATGTGTCAATAAAGTTTCCCCTTCCTGGGACAATGAATTCACGGTGTTCTTATTTCAATTTCCAGGAGTGTATAAGCCTATATGTCCTATGACCCTTATTGAAAATAGTAAATACTTGTTCTTTTTTTCAACTGATGGCATTCCCCTCTCCTACAACGACCTATGATGAAACTGACACTAGAAATGGAGAAAGTTCTATTGCATAATCTTTGTAGAATCTCAAAGATTTCTATTTCAGATACTTTTCCACTATAAGGTGATTTTAGTTTATGTATTCTGCGATCGCTTATTGCAGTGCCTGCCTTTTTGGTGTTAGTGTGATTGTTCAAAGGAGGGGCCTTTTACATTCATCCACTATAAAAGTTTTGGGAGATGAAATTCAACATTTTTTCACTTCTCTCTGTTATTTATTTATTTTTGTTGCAGTATTATCACTGAGCATCTGAATGATTTCAGTCCATTTACTGGCTTCATGTGAGACCAAAATGCAACACTAAACAATTTTCTCCGGTGAAGTTTTAAGATTTTCATCACATGAGAAATAGGACTAACTGTTGTTGTTACATCTTATCTGAAGATGCACTGGCCTACATATTTATGTACTTATGATTAGAGATCAGATGGTACCAGAATTTCTTAGGTGCCCATACCCAACATTGAGACAATAAAGCTGTAGCAGTTTGGTTGTAGATATTTACATGAGTTTGCATTATTGCGTTTTGGTAAAGAGGGCCTGAGGGTGGTGCTAATGTGCTGCCAAAACAAATTGTGTGGTAGAGTAAAGACATTTCAAGATACAGCTGTGATGGTACTTTTTCTCATATAGAACTAATTGATTCAAAGGGAAGGTCACATACAGGGCTGACATCGTCTCTACATGACATCTCCAAATTAAGAGATATGTAGAAGAGGATATGTCAAGATGTTGTCATTTGTAATTTATCATTTGAACAATATAATAAGTGATTAAGCAATTAACATAAACTTGTTTACACTCTAAGACAAAAAATATGCACCACGAAGGAATTATCAGACTGGGATGGAAATTGGTAGATGTGATGTACATATACATATGAAAAAATGGTTACAGTTTCAGAAAAACTGGATCTTTTTTTTTCCAAGAGAAAGAGCTTCACAAATTGAGCAAGTCAGTAACATATTGGTCCACATCTGGTCCTTATCCAAGTAGTTACTCGGCTTGGCATTAATTAATGGAGTTACTGGATGCCTTCCTGAGAATATTGTGACAGATTATGCCAAACTGGCATGTTAGATTGTCAAAATCCTGAGTTTATGGGAGAGCCCTGCCCATAATCCTTTGCACATTCTCAGTTGGGGAGAGATCCGGAAACCTTGCTGCCCAAGGTAGGGATTAGCAAGCGTGAAGACAAGTAGTAGAAACCCTAGCTTTGTGCGGGCGGGTGTTATCGTACTGAAATGTGAGCCCAAGATTGTTTGACACGAAGGAACGGTGCATAGAATATCATCGATTTACCACTGTCCTGCTAGGATGTCGCGACTGACGACCAAAGGAGTCTTGCTATGAAAAGAAATGGTACCACAGACCATCACCCCTGAGATTGCCAGGCACTATGACAGTCAGGTTGGTATCACACCTCTGTCCAGGGCATCTCCAAATACGTCTTTGGCCTGGAATCTCATTGACTGGAGTAGAATTGTCTTCAGTGATGAGTCCCACTTTGAACTGAACCCCTATGACCAGCAAAGACATGCCTGTAGACACCTCGGACAGCAGTGGGATACCAACATGTCATACGGCCCAATAACCAGGTGCAACGGTTTAGTGTGCCATTTTTTTCATAGCAGGTTCCCTTTGGTTGTCATCAGTGACACTCTTACAGCACAGTGATACATTGACGACATTCTACGTCCTGTTTTATTGCTCTTCATGGCGAGCCATCCTGGGCTTACATTTCGGCTAGACAGTGCTCACCCACACATGTGACAGTTTCTACTGGTGTTTGCCAAACCTTACCTTTTCCAATGAGGTCGCTGGATTCTTCCACAATTTTAGAACATCTGGAGCATTATGGGCAAGACCCTACAACAAGCTCAGGATTTTGACAATATACCCGTGGTCTAGGGTTAGCGTCTTTGATTCATAATCAAAACGTCTTCGGTCCCAGGTTCGATCCCCACCACTGCCTAAATTTTGATAAATAATCAGCATTGGCGGCCGAAGACTTCCGGCATAAGAAGTCAGCCTCATTCTGCCAACGACCTTGTCAAAGAGGGCGGAGGAGCGGATAGAGGTTCAGGGCACTCTCTTGTCCTAGGGGTGGGAAATTGCCCCTAAAGGCGGAAGAATCAGCAGTGATCAACGACATGAGGATGCAGAAGGCAATGGAAACCACTGCATTAAAGACACGTAACGTGTATCCACAGGACATGTGGCCTGTAATTGATGAAGTGTCATGATGATCTCTCCCTTGGCAAAAGATTCCAGAATAGTCCCCCATTTGGATCTCTGGGAGGGGACTGCCAAGGGGGAGGTTACCATGAGAAAAAGATTGAATAATCAACGAAAGGATAACGTTCTACGAGTCAGGGCGTGGAATGTCAGAAGCTTGAACGTGGTAGGGAAACTAGAAAATCTGAAAAGGGAAATGCAAAGGCTCAATCTAGATATAGTAGGGGTCAGTGAAGTGAAGTGGAAGGAAGACAAGGATTTCTGGTCAGATGAGTATCGGGTAATATCAACAGCAGCAGAAAATGGTATAACAGGTGTAGGATTCGTTATGAATAGGAAGGTAGGGCAGAGGGTGTGTTACTGTGAACAGTTCAGTGACCGGGTTGTTCTAATTAGAATCAACAGCAGACCAACACTGACAACGATAGTTCAGGTATACATGCTGACATCGCAAGCTGAATGAACAGATAGAGAAAGTGTATGAGGATATTGAAAGGGTAATGCAGTATGTAAAGGGGGACAAAAATCTAATAATCATGGGCGACTGAAATGCAGTTGTAGGGGAAGGAGTAGAAGAAAAGGTTACAGGAGAATATGGGCTTGGGACAAGGAATGAAAGAGGAGAAAGACTAATTGAGTTCTGTAACAAGTTTCAGCTAGTAATAGCGAATACCCTGTTCAAGAATCACAAGAGGAGGAGGTATACTTGGAAAAGGCCGGGAGATATGGAAAGATTTCAATTAGATTACATCATGGTCAGACAGAGATTCCAAAATCAGATACTGGATTGTAAGGTGTACCCAGGAGCAGATATAGACTCAGATCACAATATAGTAGTGATGAAGAATAGGCTGAAGTTCAAGACATTAGTCAGGAAGAATCAATACGCAAAGAAGTGGGATATGGAAGTACTAAGGAATGACGAGATACGTTTGAAGTTCTCTAATGCTATAGATACAGCAATAAGGAATAGCGCAGTAGGCAGTACAGTTGAAGAGGAATGGACATCTCTAAAAAGGGCCATCACAGAAGTTGGGAAGGAAAACATAGGTACTCGCTGAGGAATGAAATAAATAGGAAGTGCAGGGAAGCTAAGATGAAATGGCTGCAGGAAAAATGTGAAGACATCGAAAAAGATATGATGTCGGAAGGACAGACTCAGCATACATGAAAGTCAAAACAACCTTTGGTGACATTAAAAGCAACGGTGGTAACATTAAGAGTGCAACGGGAATTCCACTGTTAAATGCAGGGGAGAGAGCAGATAGGTGGAAAGAATATATTGAAAGCCTCTATGAGGGTGAAGATTTGTCTGATGTGATAGAAGAAGAAACAGGAGTCAATTTAGAAGAGATAGGGGATCCAGTATTAGAATCGGAATTTAAAAGAGCTTTGGAGGACTTACGGTCAAATAAGGCAGAAGGGATAGATAACATTCCATCAGAATTTCTAAAATCATTGGGGGAAGTGGCAACAAAACAACTATTCACGTTGGTGTGTAGAATATATGAGTCTGGCGATATACCATCTGACTTTCGGAAAAGCATCACCCACACAATTCCGAAGACGGCAAGAGCTGGCAAGTGCGAGAATTATCGCACAATCAGCTTAACAGCTCATGCATTGAAGCTGCTTACAAGAATAATATACAGAAGAATGGAAAAGAAAATTGAGAATGCGCTAGGTGACGATCAGTTTGGCTTTAGGAAAAGTAAAGGGACGAGAAAGGCAATTCTGACGTTACGGCTAATAATGGAAGCAAGGCTAAAGAAAAATCAAGACACTTTCATAGGATTTGTCGACCTGGAAAAAGCATTCGACAATATAAAATGGTGCAAGCTGTTCGAGATTCTGAAAAAAGTAGGGGTAAGCTATAGGGAGAGATGGGTCATATACAATATGTACAACAACCAAGAGGGAATAATAAGAGTGGATGATTAAGAACGAAGTGCTTGTATTAAGAAGGGTGTAAGACAAGGCTGTAGCCTTTCGCCCCTACTCTTCAATCTGTACATCGAGGAAGCAATGATGGAAATAAAAGAAATGTTCAGGAGTGGAATTAAAATACAAGGTGAAAGGATATCAATGATACGATTCGCTGATGACATTGCTATCCTGAGTGAAAGTGAAGAAGAAGTAAATGATCTGCTGAACGGAATGAACAGTCTAATGAGTACACAGTTTGGTTTGAGAGTAAATCGGAGAAAGACGAAGGTAATGAGAAGTAGTAGAAATGAGAACAGCGAGAAACTTAACATCAGGATTGATGGTCACGAAGTCAATGAAGTTAAGGAATTCTGCTACCTAGGCAGTAAAATAACCAATGACGGACGGAGCAAGGAGGACATCAAAAGCAGACTCGCTATGGCAAAAAAGGCATTTCTGGCCAGGAGAAGTCTACTAATATCAAATACCGGGCTTAATTTGAGCAAGAAATTTCTGAGGATGTACGTCTGGAGTACAGCATTGTATGGTAGTGAAACATGGACTGTGGGAAAACCGGAATAGAAGAGAATCGAAGCATTTGAGATGTGGTGCTATAGACGAATGTTGAAAATTAGGTGGACTGATAAGGTAAGGAATGAGAAGGTTCTACGCAGAATCGGAGAGGAAAGGAATATGTGGAAAACACTGATAAGGAGAAGGGACAGGATGATAGGACATCTGCTAAGACATGAGGGAATGACTTCCATGGTACTAGAGGGAGCTGTAGAGGGCAAAAACTGTAGAGGAAGACAGAGATTGGAATACGTCAAGCAAATAATTGAGGATGTAGGTTGCAAGTGCTACTCTGAGATGAAGAGGTTAGCACAGGAAAGGAATTTGTGGGGGGCCGCATCAAACCAGTCAGTAGACTGATGACCAAAAAAAAAAAAAAAAAAACACGTGCAAGCTGGACAGAATTTGGTATCCCTCAGGAGGGTGTCCAACACTATCAATCAATGCCAAATCATATAACTGTTTACATAAAGGCTGGAGGTGGACCAATGTGTTATTGACTTGCTCAGTTTGTGAAGCTCCTTGTCATGAATTAATCATCCAATGTTTCTGAAACTGTAGTCATTTGTTTGTCTCTACATTTACATCATATCCACTGATTTCCGTCCCATTTGGATAATTATTTCATGGTGCATCATTTTTATTTATTTTTTCTCCGAATTTTTACAGTCTAATTTATATTGATATATTTATTTTAAGAAATTATTTCTTCCATTTGATAACAATAACTTACTCTAATGGCACTGTAGTTTTCCTTCTGTGCCAACAGTCACATAATATCATTTCTTTTATAAATGAGTTTTTATGTTCAAAACAGCAAGATGAAAATTGCTACTCATATATTGTAATATTCAAAGAATTTTCTTGTGAAACAACACATAATAATTTTATGACTCCACTATTTTCTTACTCTTCAATGATAGCGTATAACGGCACTACAGCAGAATATTGAAGTTTAGAATTTAGTTTGTAGAATACAGTTTGTATTTTGTACTGTAAGGTTTCCAGGTACTCAGGAATAGAGGACAAACGAGATGAGTGTGGTGTTATTTGCACTTTTCATGTCTTCGACAAGTTGTGAAAAACTGCTGTTTATCACACATGGTAGTATTCACTGTACTACATACACTCAGGTGACAAATGCCATGGCCTAGCGATATGCACATATGCAGATGGTTGTAGTACCACATACACGAAGTATAAAAGAATAGTACATTAGTGGAGCTGTCATTTGTACTCAGGTGATGCACATGAAAAGGTTTCCAGTGTGGTTCTGGGCACACAACGGGAATTAACAGACTGTGAACGTGGAATGGTAGTTGGAACTAGACACATGGGACATACAATTTCGGAAATCGTTAGGGAATCCAGTATTCCAACATCCACAGTGTCAAGAGTTTATGTGCCTAGAATATGAAATTTCGGGCATTACCTCTGACCGTGGAGAACGCAGTGGTGACAGCCTTCTTTAAACAACCGAGAGCGGTGGCATTTGGGTAGAACTGTCAGTGCTAACAGACAAGCAGTAATGCATGAAATAACCACAGAAATCAATGTGTGACAGATGATGAACGTATCCATTAGGACAGTGTGGCAAAATTTGGCTGTGGTAGCAGATGATGGGTGCGAGTGCCTTTGCTAACAGCACGACATCGGCTGCAGCGCCTCTCCTGTGCTCGTGACCATATCGGTTGGACCCTAGGTGACTCGAAAACTGTAGCCTGCTCAGATAATTCCCAATTTTAGATGGTAAAAGCTGATGGTAGTCCTCAGGTGTGGTGGTGTGGTGAAGACTGCCCAAAGCCATGGACCAAAGTTGTCAATGAGTAACTGTGCAAGCTGGCGGTGGCTCCATGATGGTGTGGTCTGTGCTTACTTGGAATGGAGTGGGTGCTCTGGTGCAACTGAGCCGGTCATTGACTGTAAAAGTTTTCTGTTCGGCTACTCGGAGGCCGTGACAATGCGCCATGCTACCAGGCCACAATTCTTTGCGATTGGTTTGAAGAACATCCTGGACAATTTGAGTGAGTGAGTTGGCCACCCAGATCACCCGCTATGCATCCCGTCAAACATTTGTGGGACATGATTGAGAGGTCCATTCATACACAACATCCTGCACCAGAAAAACTTTCGCAATTATGGACGAGTATAGAAGCCACACGGCTCAATATTCCCACAGGAGAACATGTTGAGAGCTGCACTACACCAGACAAAAAGACGGTTGACACGATATTAAGGGGCCGTCCCACGACTTTTGTCACCTAATTGTATAGCAGTGTAGATTTAACTTAAGGTATTGCAAGTATAGTAGACCTGTCTGAATAGCCAGGATGCTTCTGGGACAGGGGTGGCGAGCCAGTCCCCGGTCGAATCTGCATCACGAATTAACGATAAGTGGTGGTGAGCTGGCGAGGCTGGATGTGGCTTTTAGGCAGCTTCTTACATCCCACTAGGTGAGTACCTAGCTGATACGTCCAGCCTGAGATACACACTAAGTAAACATTTACAAAACGTAATAACACTTGCACATGAGATCTACGCTAGACACAGACAGGTGGAGCACACAAATTCCTTCCTAGAGGGAGTGGTGGCATCAGAAAGGGCATCTGGCCACCAAATGCCACTAACACTGCCGAAATTTATATATGGGGCCTGAAAAAAAGGTTAAGCACCCTCAAGAAATGAGACTTGACAGGATCAGAGGGCAGCCGAGTCAAATTTACAGAGGACTTTGGCCCTGTGAGCCCACTTATCACTACGGGATTGCACCTCCTCTGACTAGGACACATGCAATGGTTCTAATGGGGAGGGTATCGTGGAGGTGTTGTATCCTCTTCTGTGGCGAGCTGGCTCATAACTGTTGTAGCTGGTCCTCGATGCCTTGAGGACTGGCGGTGGGATGGAGTTGACGTCCTAGCTGGTCCCACACACATTCTGTTGGGGACAGATCTGGGGTTCTTGCTGGCCATGAGAGTACCTCAGCATCAAGCAGACAGCTCATGGAGACAAGTGCCATGTGTGAAGGATCATTTGTCTGCTGAAAAATGGCACCACGACGCTACCACCAAGAGGTAACACGTGAGGACCCAGAATGTCTGTGACGTGCTGTTGTGCCATCAGATTTCCCTCAGTCGCTACCAGCTTTGACCTGAAGTCACACCCGATGGCTCCCCACCCCATAACGTCAAGAGTATTGCCACTGCATCACTACGAAACATGGGAAGAATGGGATTTCTTTTCAGGCCACTGCCGTATTCGCGACAGTTGTCATTTGGGGTAGAGCAGAACTGGGCTTCACCGCTGAACACAATGTGATGCTATTCATCAGCAGTCCGTGCTTCCCACTCTTGGCCCCACTCCAAATGCACCTGTTTGTGTTGTGTTAATAGCAGCATACACATAGGGTGGTAATTCCTTAGTGCAACTGCTGCATCTCCGACCAATGGTGCACCGTGGTACAGAACTTTACAAGGAGCCCATTACTCGTTCTTGGATGACGGGAGTAGACATGAAGGGTTTATGAATTGCTTGTTGCACAACACAGCCATCTTCCCTTGTAGTGGACCAAAACCTTGATGATGAATAGGCTTGCTCTCACATTCCTAGGCAGTGCCACATAAGCCACTGCCACACTTGAATGCCCCACAAATCAGGATATTGGGAGTTTTGACCAACTGGTTAAATGGAGACACACACACACACAGAAGTGTAAGAATGGGACGTCTCCCCAGGTGACTGCCATGTTCGCCAACAATTGTCATTGAGGGTAGTGCAGAACCGTGATTTGTCGCTGTTCATCAGCAGTCCACAGTTCTCAGTGATGGCACCACTCCAAATGCAGCCACTTCGATTAAATATCTATGCATAATGTTGCAAAGTGATATGAAATGGAATGAGCACGTCAGGTTGGTAGTAGGGAAGGCGAATGTTCGACTTCATATAATTGGGAGAATTTTGGGAAAGTGTAGCTCATCCATAAAGGATATGGCATATAGAATGCTAGTGCGACCCATTTTTGAATAATGTTCGAGTTTCTGGTATCCCACCAGATCACATTAAAGGAAGACATAGAGCTGGTAGTTTGTTACTGTTGGGTTTGACCAGCATGGAGATATTAGAGAAACGATTCATAAACTTAAATAGGAATGTCAGGAGGAAAGACGATGTTCTTTCTGCGAGGCACTATTGCACAAATTTAGAGGACCAGCATTTGAGGTCAACTTCAAAATGATTCTACTGCCGTGAACATGCACTACGTGATCAAAATTATCCGGGCACTCCCAAAAACATACGTTTTTCCTGTTAGGAGCATTGTGCTGCAACCTACTGCCAGATAATCCATATCAGCGACCTCAGTAGTCATTACACATTGTGAGAGAGCAGAATAGGGCAGCCCGCATCTCGTGGTCGTGCGGTAGCGTTCTCGCTTCCCACGCCCGGGTTCCCGGGTTCGATTCCCGGCGGGGTCAGGGATTTTCTCTGCCTCGTGATGGCTGGGTGTTGTGTGCTGTCCTTAGGTTAGTTAGGTGTAAGTAGTTCTAAGTTCTAGGGGACTTATGACCACAGCAGTTGAGTCCCATAGTGCTCAGAGCCATTTAAAAAAAAAAAGAATAGGGCACTCCGCGGAACTCACGACCTTCGATCATGGTCAGGTGATTGGTTGTCACTTGTCTCATACATCTGTATGTGAGATTTCCACACTCCTAAACATTCCTAGGTCCACTGTTTCTGGTATTATAGTGAAGTGGATACGTGAAGGAACACGTACAGCACAAAAGTGTACAGGCCGACCTCGTCTGTTGACTGACAGAGACTGCCGACAGTTGAAGAGGGTCATAATGTGTAATAGGCAGACATCTATCCAGACCATCACCCACGAATTCCAAACTGCATCAGGATGCACTGCAAGGACTATGACAGTTAGGCTGGAGGTGAGAAACTTGGATTTCATGGTCTAGCATCTGCTTATAAGCTACACATCACGCCGGTAAATGCCAAACGACGCTTCGCTTGGTGTAAGGAGCGTAAACATTGGACAATTGAACAGTGGAAAAACATTGTGTGGAGTGATGAATCGCGGTACACAATGTGGCGATCCGATGGCAGGGTTCAAAAATGGTTCAAATGGCTCTGAGCACTATGGGACTTAACATCTATGGACATCAGTCCCCTAGAACTTAGAACTACTTAAACCTAACTAACCTAAGGACAGCACACAACACCCAGCCATCACGAGGCAGAGAAAATCCCTGACCCCGCCGGGAATCGAACCCGGGAACCCGGGCGTGGGAAGCGAGAACGCTACCGCACGACCACGAGATGCGGGCTAATGGATGGCAGGGTGTGGGTTGGCGGATGCCCAGTGAACGTCATCTGCCAGCTTGTGTAGTGCAACAACTGAATTCGGAGGCAGCGGTGTTACGGTGTGGTCTTGTTTTTCATGGTAGGGGCTTGCACCCCTTGTTGTTTTGTGTGGCACTATCACAGCACAGGCTTACATTGACGTTTTAAGCACCTTCTTGCTTCCCACTGTTGGAGAGCAATTCGAGGACGGCGATTGCATCTTTCAGCGCTGTGGAGCACCTGTTCATAATGCACGGCCTGTGGCGGAGTGGTTACACGACAATAACCTGCCTGTAATGGACAGGCCTGCATAGAATCCTGACCTGAATGCTATAGAACACCTTTGGGATGTTTTGAAACGCCGACTTCATGCCAGACCTCACTGACCGACATCGATACCTCTCCTAAGTGCAGCACTCCGTGAAGAATGGACTGCCATTCCCCAAGAAACATTCCAGCACCTGATTGAATGTATCCCTGCGAGAGTGGAAGCTGCCATCAAGGCTAAGGGTGAGCCAACACCATATTGAATTCCAGCATTACCGATGGATGGCGCCACGAACTTGTATGTCATTTTCCGTCACGTGTCTGGATATTTTTGATCACATAGTGTACATTTCGTGTAAGGACCACAAAGATAAGGTGCAAGAACTTAAGGCTCCTACGGAGGTTTTTAGACAGACATTTTCCCTCACTCTATGAACAAGTGGGACAGGAGAGGAAACGTCTGGTAGTGGTACAAAGTACCCTCCGCCATGCATCGTACGGTGGTCTGCGGAGTACGTATGCAGATGTAGACAGTGAGGCAACTTCCCAGCTGTGTTACACGCTAATAACACTGTCTCAGACGAGTACCCTGCATCTCGATGTCCTTCAAAGCGTTCACTCAACATCTGACGCTATTCACACCCCTTATATGCCTTACTAGGCCTGGTAACAATACTAAAACATCAACAATACTCTTGCACTATGGTGGCTGTTCTAGCTGTCACAGAGGTTTGCATTTCATTTACATACCTGCCAATGATGTGTCTACGTGTACAAAGCTACAGTGACATCCGGCCATGTACGATGGGTGCTTCACTTTTTTTTATCATGCAGTGTGTAACAGTGTACTTTACAGAGAAACGGGAAAAGGCAAAGGGAAAAAGAAGAAAGACGAAGAAGGCTGCCGCTATAGCAGACTATCTAGCTCGAGGACGCGTGACTACTCTTCGCCGTTACGTCAGAGAGAGCAGCTATGGCCGCTATAGCTCGCGTACCCCCAGCTGCGTCCGCTGCCTTGTCACGGAAAGAAGTGGCCACTTGCATCAGACTGTCGGTGTACGGTCAGCGGCCTCGCTGTCCGATCGCAGGGAAGTTTTATCTGTTACACAATAGCGCTGGCTGGGGAATCTCCGCGTGGGGTCCACTTATCTGCTGTGCTTGTCTCCGAGTGAGCAGTAGCTACAGTAGCTACGCGTCGGACAGAGCTAGCTAGTGACGTCACGAGAAGATCATCAATGTGCGCACACAATCTGACACACCATACACACGCATAGAACCCGCACGTCCCTTTCTCTGCCGTGTTAAAGTTTGAAACCAACGTCTAAAGGCACCCGTAGACGAGCAAACAATTTGTCAAACTTCGCATGTTCGTCAAATTAATGGACAGCGTGTTGTTTTGTTTGACGTGGCCGTCAAACATAGATTGTTTGAAATGTTTGAGAAATACTTTGATTGCGGCCGATTTGAAAAAAACAAGTTTGAATATTTACGCAAGCGTTTGTCAAACAGTCGCCATTTGCTTGCCTGTCTTCTGAGATGTCGGATCTTACGAATGTTGATTTTGCGCCTCGCATGTTCAGCGAAAGAACATCTTTTTATTGCAATTTATCGCTTTGTATCGACACACTCCACAATTTTCAAAACCTAGGTTGAAGGATTATACAGAGTGATTAAAACATCATGTCCCATGGAACAAATAGGGCGAACCACAACTGCACCGGGAAACTTTCAGACGTGGGAGGTATAAACCAATACAAGACAAAAATTTCTAGTAAAGAAGGGTTCTATAGTGCATACTGTAAGAGCTATGAGCTACTTGTTCAGTATTTTATGTGTATTTTACAGTAGCCACGATGAACATGTGCTCATATCTTGTATGCAGTTTAGAGACCATGTTTACTGGAATTTCTTTTCTTATTCTGGTCCATACTACCACGTCTCAAAACCTCCAAAGCAAAGAGTCTGCAGTGAGCAGTATCGAAGATGAACAAGTGCTCATAGCTTTTAGGCTTGCATTTTAGAGCTCCTGTTCACCGCATTTTTTTCTTGTTTTGGTCCATACTATCAAACCTGAAAGTTTGTCTTCGATAATTGCTTTAGTCGCCAGGTATCTCAAAGTTATAGATAGTCGTTGAGAAACTTTACGAGATTTCCGCATAACTGTCATTTTTCAGAGCGAGGGCAAAATAATTCTAACAAATTATTAAACATTTGACTGTCCTTTCGGAATGAGTTGATGTAATCATCACGTTCTGAGTGTAATACTTCCTGTAGTAGATGGTCTGAGTGTAATACTTCCTGTAGTAGTTTTTCATGGGCATATCTATAATGGGTAGTAAAATGAAAACGAGACAGATGGAAAAGAGTAACTAAAGTACTCGCCATAACTGATAATACATTTCCCCAGTGTGTGAGAAGACAGTCAGTGGCTATATGGAAAAATGTTTGCAATTCCCTAAGAAACCTTGGCTGTACCCATGCTTGCATGTCATCGTCCGAAGCAAATCGACATCCACGAATGTATTTCTTTGGTTCTTAAAGACTATGGAAATCGCATGGGGAGAGACTGTATGGAAGATGTGTAAAATTTGACAAACTTCGTTGGTACGTCTGCACGCGTTTTGACAAACCCATTGACAGTGAACAGCGAATTCGACAAACAAGTTCGATCGTTTCCAAGTGTCTTAAAGTCACGCGACTGGTGGGTGCGCGGGTGGGGATCAAAAAATCGTTTTCTGTCATCATGCACGTTGCGAAGCAGAGTCGTCGGTTATAGGAGATCAAGTATTGATTTTAACTTTTTGAACGAATTCTATTAGCATTACATGGTTATTAGTGCAATTAATCGAATTGCCTCGAAATCCTTAATATTAATAATATTAACTGTTTTTACATTTGTCCAGATGCAAGAATAACGGGCATCTTCTTTTTACAAGCGACAATATTACAATTCTTCAGTACACTCATGTATTTGTTTCACATTGTGTCATTTAGTTCGGCACTTCTACAGGAGCAGAAGACGAAATAACAGTTTCACGAAAAGCGTTAAGGCTTTTGACGATTCTTCAGCAATATGTGTTTTTTGTTACGCATCTATACGAAATGCAATCAATTTCTATCCATAATGGCCGGTTTTTAAAAAGTAAACGTTTGTTTATTATGATTAGTCCAGAGCAGATACCGGAACAATATCAAGGTAAGACGAATAACATGTTAGAAAACGTAGGTTAAAGAGAAAACTGTTTCAGTGAGTTCTGTTTCAGCATTCTAGTGTCTCAAAATATTCGTCATTCATCGAGTTTTAGATCTGAGGACTAAGTACATCCTCACTTTCAGAGATTGTGTTCGCAATTTCTTTTTGTACTCTTAAAACAGTTTTATCTGTGGAACGAAATAGTACTGCCTTTCGGACATCTTTCGACGCAAACAAACGCTGCACAGGATTTCATCATTTAATAAGCAAACCACTAGAAATACTACAATTAAGCTAAAGATCTGAACAGTATTTCATAAGCCGCCGCCAAGTGGATGCCACCACTTGTCAACTGAGCAATGTTCGTCTACAGGGAGGTCCATTGATCGTGACCGGGCCAAATATCTCAGGAAATAAGCATCAAACGAAAAAACGACAAAGAACAAAACTTGTCTAGCTTGTAGGAGGAAACCAGATGCCGCTATGATTGGCCCGCTAGATGGCGCTGCCATAGGTCAAACGGATATCAACTGCGTTTTTTAAAAAATAGGAACCCCCATTTTTTATTACATATTTGTGTAGTACGTAAAGAAATATGAATGTTTTAGCTGAACCAATTTTTTCGCTTTGTGATAGATGGCACTGTAGTAGTCACAAACATATGGCTCACAATTTTAAACGAACAGTTGGTAACAGGTAGGTTTTCAAAATTAAAATACAGAACATAGGTACATTTGAACATTTTATTTCGGTTGTTCCAATGTGATACATGTACCTTTGTAGTTCGCCTCCCGTAATGTTCGCACATGCATTGACAATGCGCTGACGCGTGCCGGTGGATTACGATAGCAAATATCCTTCAACTTTCCCCACAGAAAGGAATCCGGGGACGTCAGATCCGGTGAACGTGCGGGCCACGGTATGGTGCTTCGACGACCAATCCACCTGTCATGAAATACGCTATTCAATACCGCTTCAACCGCACGCGAGCTATGTGCCGGACATCCACCATGTTGGACGTACATCGCCATTCTGTCATGCAGTGAAACATCTTGTAGTAACATCGGCAGAACATTACGTAGTAAATCAGCATACATTGCACCATTTAGATTGCCATCGATAAAATGGGGGCCAATTATTCTTCCTCCCATAAAGCCGCACCATACATTAGCCCGCCAAGGTCGCTGATGTTCCACTTGTCGCAGCCATCGTGGATTTTCCGTTGCCCAATAGTGCATATTATGCCGGTTTACGTTACCGCTGTTGGTGAATGACGCTTCGTCGCTAAATAGAACGCGTAAAGAAAATCCGTCATCGTCCCGTAATTTCTCTTGTGCTCAGTGGCTGAACTGTACACGACGTTCAAAGCCGTCGCCATGCAATTCCTGGTGGATAGAAATATGGTACAGGTGGCAATCGATGTTAATGTAGCATTCTCAACACTTACGTTTTTGAGAGTCCCGATTCTCGCGCAATTTGTCGGCTACTGATGTGCGGATTAGCCGCGACATCAGCTAAAACACCTACTTGGGCATCATAATTTGTTGCAGGTCGTGGTTGACGTTTCACATGTGGCTGAACACTTCCTGTTTCCTTAAATAATGTAACTATCCGGCGAACGGTCCGGACACTTGGATGATGTCGTCCAGTATACCGGGCAGCATACATAGCACACGCCCGTTGGGCATTTTGATCACAATAGTCATACATCAACACGATATCGACCTTTTCCACAGTTGGTAATCGGTCAATTTTAACACGGGTAATGTATCACGAAGCATATACCGTCCGCACTGGCGGAATGTTACGTGATACCAAGTACTTATACGTTTGTGACTATATCAGCGCGATCTATCACAAAGCGAAAAAAGTGGTCCAGCTAAAACATTCATATTTAATAAAAAAAGTGGGGGTTCCTATTTTAAAAAACGCAGTTGATATCCGTTTGACCTATGGCAGCGCCATCTAGCGGGTCAACCATAGCGACATCTGGTTTCCCCCTAGATGAGTTCCGTTCTTTGTAGTTTGTTCGTTTGAGGCTTATTCCGTGAGATATTTGGCCCGGTCACTATCAATGGACCACCCTGTGTATACAGTAATCAGCCAGAACTTCATGACCGCAGACCTACTATCGATCTAAACCCGTCCAGGCAATAGCAGCGTCACCTGGCGAGGAACGACTGTTAGTCAGATATACGAGCGCTATCCACAAAGTACATTACGTTTTCGTTTGTGGTCGTTAGGGGCGGGGCTAGCGCGGCCATCTTGGTGTCATGGCATTCCGCCGCTCAGTCTGCATCCTGCCGTGCTAGTGAGAGGTTCGTTCTGTACTTCGTTGAGTTACTGTGACAGTTTGAAATGTTAGCGTTAATTGAAAACGCCGCGAAGTGTGAAGTGCGTGCTGTAATAAGGTTTCTGACTGCAAAAAACTGTACACCGATAAAAATCTATCGGCAGGTTTGTGAAGTGTATGGGGACAACATAATCACTGAAGGTGGAGTGCATCAATGCGTCATAAAATTTAAAAATGGCCGAACTAACGCTCACGACGGAAAGCGAAGTGGAAGACCCAGCATAGTGACTGCCGAACTTGTCGATTTGTCGATGCCGCGGTCCGTGAAAACCGTAACTTCACAATAACAGAACTCTCTATGAGTTTTCCACAAATTTCACGTAGTTTGTTGCACGAAATCATTACCGAAAAGCTTGGTTACCACAAGTTCTGTGCAAGATCGATACCAAAAATCTTGACAGAGATTCACAAAAATCAGCGAATGGCTGCAGCGTTAACGTTTTTGGATGCTTACGAGGAAGATGGCGACTCATTACTCGATCGCTTCGTTACTGGTGACGAAACATGGGTTAAGCTTTTGAACTGCGAGACAAAATTGCAGTCAATGCAGTGGGGGCAGACAAATTCCCCCCTAAAACCCAAGAAATGCATGCAGACAATGTCGGCAAGGAAGGTGATGGCGACTGTCTTTTGGGACAGAAAAGGTGTGATTTTTGTGGATTTCCTGGAAAGAGGCACTACAATAAACTCTCAAAGGTATTGCCAAACTCTGCACAATCTCAGAAGAGCAATACAAAACAAGCACAGGGGAAAGTTGGGCTCAAAGATCTTGCTGATTCACGACAACGCCCAGGCCCACATGGCAAATGCCACTCGTGAAGTTCTCGAATCTTTTAAGTGGGAGTTGTTTCCTCATCCACCGTACAGTCCCGACCTGGCACCGAGTGACTTCCACTTATTCCCAGCAATGAAGAAGTAGTTGGCTATGCAGCGTTTTGATGACGACGCACAGCTTCAAGAAGAGGTAAGCACGTGGTTGAAGGAATTTTACGACAAAGAAATTTCCAAGCTCGTCCATCGCTACGATAAGTGCCTTAATTTAAATGGCAACTATGTAGAAAAGTAGTATTTAAGTGTGGCTTTCATCTGTATATAATAAAAAAAATTTCCAATACTTTATTTATTTTTAATTCCAAAATGTAATGTACTTTGTGGATAGCCCTCGTATATACACGGTTCAGTGAGTGCTGTCCTTGTGTAAAATGCGGAAGGTGCCCGATCTATCTGAGTTTGACCGAGGGCAGACTGAGGGGACACAGTGCACGGAACACTCTGCCGGATGGGCCTCGGCAGTCGACGACCTGTGCATGTGCCCGTGTTAACATCCCGACATCGGCAACATCGCCGAAATGGGCATGTGACCAAACGGCACGGCTTGTCGGGTGCTCGAGGAGTGCTGTGACGAGTGTCTTCGACACCTGGCGAAACCAATGTAAAACCACGTCCAGACGTCATGGGGTTGGGCGGCCACCCCAAATTACAGGTGTCGGACGTTGTAGGCTGGGCAGACTGGTGAAACAGAACAGCCGGTGAACTAAAATCACACTAATTCTGGGCAGAGTACAAGTGTGTCTGAACGTACAGTGTACCGAACACTCCTAACGATGGGCCTCCGCAGCAGACGACCCGTGCATGTGGCAATGTTAACACCACGACATCGCCAACTATGACTGAAATGGGCATGTGGCCATCGGTACTGGAAGTTTGCGCAGTGGCAGAGTGTTGCACGGTCTGATGAATCCCGATACCTACTTCATTGTGCCGATGGGAGGGCGCGAATTCGTCGTCTTCCAGGGGAACTGCTCCTAGACACCAGTACTGCGGGGCGGAGAGAAGCTGGCAGCGGCTCTATTATGCTCTGTGGAACATTCATGTGAGAATTTGTGGGTACAGTGGAACATGTGCAAGGCACCATGAGGGCTAAGGAGTATCGTACTCTGGTTGCATACCATGTACACCCCTTCATGACGATCATATTTCCCGACGGCAGTGGCATTTTTCAGCAAGATAATGCATGAACCGTGGACCTTGCCATTGGTGGGGAGGCTTGCGTGCCTCAGCAATACAGATAGCCGTACCATAGGTGCAACCACAACGGAGGGGTATCTGTTGAGAGGCCAGACAAACGTGTGGTTCCTGAAGAGGGGCAGCAGCCTTTTCAGTAGTTGCAGGGGCAACAGTCTGGATGATTGACTGATCTGGCCTTGTAACACTAACAAAAACGGCCTTGCTGTACTCGTACTGCGAACGGCTGAAAGCAAGGGGAAACTACAGCTGTAATTTTTCCTGAGGGCATGCAGCTTTACTGTATGGTTAAATGATGATGGCGTCCTCTTGGGTAAAATATTCCAGAGGTAAAATAGTCCCCCATTATGATCTCCTGGTGGGGACTACTCAGGAGGACATTGTTATCAGGAGAAAAGAAGAGAATAGAAGCTTTCGAAATGTGCTACAGAAGACTGTTGAAGAGTAGATGGGTAGATGACATAATTAATGAGGAGGTATTGAATAGAATTGAAGAGAAATTTGTGGCACAACTTGACTAGAAGAAGGGATCGGTTGGTAGGGCATATTCGGAGGGATCAAGGCATCACCAATTTAGTATTGGAGGGGAGCAGGGAGGGTAAAAATCGCAGAGGGGGACCAAGAGATGAATACACTAAGCAGATTCAGAAGGATGTAGGTTGCAGTAGGTACTGGGAGATGAAGAAGTTTGCACAGGATAGAGTAGCATGGAGAGCTGCATCAAACCAGTCTCTGGACTGAAGACCACAACAACAAATGCACCATGCCACAAGACCAGGAGTGTTATAGAGTGGCCTGAGGAACACAATAGCGCGTTCCAGTTGATGTGCAGGCCCCCTGAATCGCCAGATATGAACCCGATCTAAAACATCTGGGATGTAACTGAACGTGGCGTCAGAGCTCATTGCCCCACTCCCCTGAATTTAAGGAAATTAGGTTACTCAGGTGTGCAGATGTGGTGCCAAATCCCTCTAGCGACCGAAATTTCATCTGGAAATTGAGTTTATTTCTAATCATTATTAATGAAATGTCAGAACATACCGGAACACGCAACCTATTACTACCAAAATAACAACGAAACAATATAGACGGCATCAGAATCGACGATATTGGATGGAAGTCAGGACTTGAAAACATAACTTGATGGTGTCTGTATAGCTGAAATAGGCCTGTAATTCAAGTAAAAAATAATATCCATAGCAGCCTAACTGGTAATGCAAAATGAAAGACAGGCCCAGATGATTACAAATTGTTGATACCAAAGTTTCATTGCTTCCATGCCACGATGCCGCCGCTGTTATCCGTCCCAAGGGTGTTAGGTAGGCTGGTAGTCATAATGTTCTGATTGATCAATGTACATACTCTGCAGGCCATTGTACGTTGCATGGCGGAGGGTACCTTTACCTCTACTGGCCATTTCCATTTCTGTCCCACTCGCAAATGGAACGAGGGAGAACCATTGTGTAAATGCCTCTGTATGACCACTAGTTTGTGCTATCTTACCGTCGTAGAAATGTACGTAGGCGACAGATGAATCGGTATCAAATTCCTGTCCTCCAAACTTTCTCAATAGTATTTCGTGAAAGAACGTTTCCTCTCTAGGGATTCCCATTTGAATTCACGAAGCATCTCCATAATACTTGCTTGCTGGTTGAACCTACCTGTACAGAATCCAGCAACCCACATCTGAATTGCTTCGCTGTCTTCCTTTAATGAGATCTTGTGGGCATCCCACACACACCAGCAGTATTCAAGAATGGCTGGCACTAATATTTTGTACACTCTCTCCTTTATACACCGAAGAACTAAAGAAACTTGTACACATGCGTAATATCGTGTATGGCCCCTGCGAGCACACATAAGTGCTACAACACGACGTGGCATGGACTCGATTAATGTCTGAAGTAGTGCTGGAGGGAACTGACACCATGAATCCTACAGGGCAGTCCATAACTCTGTAATCGTATGAGGTGCTGGAGATCTCTTCTGAACAGCACGTTGCAAGGCATCTAGATGTGATCAATAATGTTGATGTTTGGGAAGTTTGGTGGCCATCAGAAGTATTTAAACTCAGAAGAGTGTTCCTGGAGACGCTCTGTAGCAGTTCTGGGCGTATGGGGTCTTGCATTGTCCTGCTGGAATTGCCAAAGTCCGTCGGAATAGACAATGGACGTGAATGGATGCAGGCTATCAGACAGGATGCTTAAGTACTTGTCACCTGTCAAAGTCATATCTAGACTATCAGGGGTCCAATATCACTCCAACTGCACACATCCCACACAAGTACAGAGCGTCCACCAGCTTCAACAGTCCCATGTTGATATACAGGGGCCATGTATTCATGAGGTTGTCTCCATACCCGTACACGTCCGTCTGGTCGATACAATTTGAAACGAAACTAGTCCGACCGGGCAACATGTTTCCAGTCACCAACAGTCCAATGTCTTTGTTGACAGGCCGAGGCGAGGCTTAAGCCTTTGTGTTGTGCAGTCATCAAGGGTACACGAGTGGGCCTTCGGCTCCGAAAGCCCATCTGATGATGTATCGTTGAATGGTTCAGACGCTGACAATTCATGACCTAACACTGAAATCTGCAGCGATTTGCGGAAGGGTTGCACTTCTGTCACGTTGAACGATTCTCTTCAGTCGTCATTGATCCCGTTCTTGCAGGACTTTTTCCTGCCGCAGCGCCGTCGGAGATTTGATGTTTTACCGGATTCCTGATATTCACGGTACACTCGCGAAATGGTCGTACTGGAAAATCCCCACTTCATCGCTACATCGGAGATGCTGTGTCTCATCGCTCTATAACACCACGTTCAAACACCACATTCAAACAAGTCTTGATAATATGTTACTGTAGCAGCATTAACCGATCTAGCAACTGCGCCAGACACTTGTTGTCTTATATAGGCGTTGCCGATCGCAGCGCCGTACTCTGCTGTTTACATATCTCTGTATTTGAATACGCATGCCTGTACCAGTTTCTTTGGCGTTTCAGTGTAGATGAGTTGCACGTTCCTAAAATTCTTTCATCTAACTGAAGTCAACCTCTCGCCTTCCTGACTACCGTCCTTACAGACCCATTCCATTTCATATCGCCTTGCAACGTTATACCCATCTATTTAATCGACGTGACTGTGTGAAGCTGCACACTACTAATGCTATACTTGAACATTACGGTATTGTTTTTCCTACTCATCCGCATTAAGTTATATTTTTCTACATTTAGAGCAAGCTGCCACTCATCTCACCAACCAGAAATTCTATCTAAGTGATCTTGTATCCTCCTACAGTCAACGAGGACATCGTCAGCAAACTCCACCGATTGCTTCTCACCCTGGCTGTCGTATCGTTTGTGTATATATAGAATGAGAGCAGTCCTATCACACGTTCACGGGGCACTCCAGACAATACCATGAACACTCGCCGTTTAGAACTTAGAAGGTTCTACCACTTAAGACATCTTCGAGTCACTCAGATAGCTGCTAACCTATTCCGTGTGTTCGTACCTTCTTTATCAGTCTGTAGTGGGGCAACGTGTCAAAAGTTTTCCGAAAACATCGTTTGTCTTTGAAGAGTATGAAACCACCAAAAGTGAATGTGTTAAAGTAGTGAGAGTTTTTCACTCACAGCCCTGAGAAATCGGTTCGGAAGGCAAGTCGTAAATTAGCTACTCCAGTGACGTCTGTGTGGAGACTTTTCAGGAGACGCTTACAGCTACGACCTTATCGTTTGCAATTGTTACAAGCTCTAAAGCCTGCAGTCTACTGTTAAACTGCCAATTTTGAAAACGAAATGTTGCTGCATGACAAGGAAGATTTTCTGGATCGTGTCATCTTCGGTGACGCATCGACGTTTCCCCTAAGTGGGAATGCAAATACGCACAATGTGCGCGTCTGGAGTCATCGAATCCCTCAAGACGGTACTGATACCGTAAGTTTCCCCTAAAAGGAATGTTTCTTTTGTGCCATTTCCTGGCGAAAAGTTCATGGGCCTTTCCTTTTCGGTGAAGCATCTGTAAATGATGTTTCCTTATCGTAGTGCAGTAGAACTATTGCTATTTCCTCAATTGGAAGAAGCTGAACCACATAACTTCGACAGCAAGATTGTGCGCCGCCTTACGGGGACAACTCAGTACGCAGTTGGTTGAACGACATTGTACCCACAAGTGACCAGATGACAGGCCTTGTTTTGCATGATCTACACGTCCACTAGATCTGACGCCATACAATTTTTTACTTTTGGGGGCTCATAAAGGACAATGTGCCTCTCGCCAGTTGATCTACCCGACTTTAGAAATAGGACTGAAGCAGTTACTGCAACTATTGCTCCAGACACACTGATCATGTGGGAAAGAACTCTCCTATCGACTGGATGTGTGCCGTGTGACGAATTGTGCCCATATCGAAAAGCTGGTACAGGTGCTCTCCCATTTACCGTATTATTTATGATAGTAAATTGAATGTAATAAATGGTGCAAAGCCTTCCTGCACAACTTATTTTTTTAATTAGTAGCGTTTTTTTCAAACCGCTGTGTAATTCAACTTGCGGTACTATACTGGAGAGCGAAGGAAAGTGGTACACCTGTCTAAAATCGTGTAGGGCCCGCACCAGTACGCAGAAGTGGCACGGACTCGACTAATGTCTGAAGTAGTGCTGGAGGGAACTGGCACCATGAATCCTGCAGGGCTGTCCGTAAATCCGTAAGAGTACGAGGGAGTGGAGATCTCTTCTGAACAGCACGGTGCGAGGCATCCCAAATACGCTCAGTAATATTCATATCTGGCGAGTCTGGTGGCCAGCGGAAGTATTTAAACTCATAAAAGTGTTCCTGGAGCCTCTCTGTAGCAATTCTGGACTTGTGGGGTGTCGCATTGTCCTGCTGGAATTGCCCAAGTCCGTTGGAATGCACAATGGACATGAATGGATGTAGCTGATCAGACAGGATGCTTACATATGAGTCATCTATCAGAGTCGTATCGAGACGTATCAAGGGTCCAATTGTAACCTCCCCCTCACTTATCGACCTTAATGACAGTGAAAAATGAAACTGCGTGTACCTAATGGAAATTTGGGAAAAGCAATCGTCACCGAAGTTAATCTGTCGGTAAAGAGGGAGGAAAGGGTTACATCTAAATGAAAGGAAAAGTGCTAATGAAACTGGTGGAAATTAATTTTGAAAAGGGGTAAAGTTAATAAAGAAAGTAAATGTGCGGCCGTTACGTTAACAGTTAACTAGCAGTAATTAGATATTTGAGATTTGGGGGAAATTACGGTCGCCAGTCCTAAGGACAATTACTATAGTAACTGAAAAAGAAAGGTTATTACACATATAATTAGCACTAGAAGCGTGGCAACTGAAGGTTGACACGTGTTGTGTGAAAACTGAAAGTTTGTCAGAAGTAATAAATTTCGCTACACTCTGACTTAATTTGGTAAAAGAATTAACAAAACCGGAAAATCGAAACTTAATTTAGTGACTGAAGTTAATAGTGAGCTTTCTTTCTGAAGCACATCGAAATTCAGTAAAATACGGTTAGTCTCGGACTACCTCAACAATCATTTCAAAAGCTACTTGAATCTATGCAATTTAGAAATAAGAGATTTAACTTTGAACTTGAATTAAATGATTCTGAACAATTAACAATAGTAAAAGTTAGTACGTACCAAGCTGAGCTGCAGTCACAGGTAAGCTAAAATATGGTAACAAAACTCGCACTCTTAATTTGTGCTTGTGCAATCTAAATACTGTAGCCAGCTATGAATACCTTAACTGAACTTTGAAATTAAAGCAGTGAAATAAAATTATGCTGGCGTTTGAATTTCAACGACACTCGGGTTCATTCCGGAAAAGGAAGGGACCCTGCTTGGTAATGCAACTGGGACAATGAGCAACAAAGGTTCATGCTAAGTTGCTGTGATTTTGCGAGGCAAATGGAACAATTTTAAAAGCTGAGGTCTGCCATACAGTTCTAAAACTTTACGTGCTTCCAGTCTTCCTTGTTGGTTGATTGAAGGTTTGAAGCTGTCGATCGAGGAGGTGGCGACAGTCACTCATTGTCGGCCGTCGCTGTTGCAGAAGCTGGATGTTGGCGCGCCTTCTTCTCGACACGGTCACCAGGCGAAACGGGCTCTTGATGTGCGCCAGCTAATGCTTCCCGTCCGCGACACCATGTCAGAAACTATCATCGCGAGTCGAGCGCAATTACATGCTGCCAAACCCCGAAAGCGCGGCAACTCGCGGGAGCGTCACACAACACACCTGCTCTACTGCACTACCCCAGCCAGACTCTCTCTGCCCGCACTCCACGCGACAGAGTTCCCACTACCAAAGATCCTACACACTTTGATTCTTCACACGACCTATCGATGTATCCGTTCGATAGCATAGTTTTCCCTAGGCCAGACCCAGCGTATAAATACAAATAATATTCACAAAACCAACAAACATAAATGCATAAATATATATATATATACAAACAGTAAAACAATTACAATATATAAAGAGACAGAAATGTGATATCTTGAGGTAACAAAGCAAGGAAAAAAAATTATAGTACAATAGATGGAAATAGGAGGATATACATTTCCGGCGTTACACAATGTCACTCCATTTACACTCGCCCCACACCATTACAGTGCCTCCATCAGCTTGTAAAGTCCCCTGCTGACATTCAGGGTCCGTGGATCCATGAGGTTGTCTCCATACCCATACACATCCATCCGCTCGATACAATTTGAAACGAGACACGTCCGACCAGGCAGCATGTTATCAGTTATCAACAATCCAATGTCGGTGTTGACAGACCTAGGTGACGTGTAAAGCTGTGTGTCGTGGAGTCATCAAGGGTACCCTAGTGGGCCTTCGGCTTCGAAAGCCCATATCGATGATGTTTTGTTGAATCGTTCGAATTCTGACACTTGTTGATGGCCCAGCATTGAAATTGGCAGCAATTTGCGGAGGGGTTGCAGTTCTGCCACGTTGACCGATTCTCTTCAGTCGTCGTTGGTCCCGTTAGTGCAGGACATTTTTCGGGCCACAGCGATGTCGGAGATTTGATGTTTTACCGAATTCGTGATATTAACGATACACCCGTGAAATGTTCGTACGGGAAAATGCCACTTCATCGCAACCTCGGAGATGCTGTGTCCCATCGCTCGTGCGCCGACTATTGCTCCACTTTCAAACACTCTTAAATTTGATAACCTGACAATGTAGCAGCAGTAACCAATCTAACAACTGCGCCAGACACTTGTCTTATATAGGCGTTGCCGACCGCAGCGCCTGTTTACATATCTCTATACTTGAATACGCATGCCTATACCAGTTTCTTTGGCGCTTCAGTGTATAATTGTAAGTTGAGTGTAATAAATGCTACAAAGCCGTACATATTCATTTTGAATCATCCTGTACGACTTATTTTTCTAATTAGATCCTTTTTTCCAAATTGCTGTGTAATTCAACGTGCAAAACCATATTTTCAAATTAACAAAGCAAGGAATGGCATAGAGAATTCTCCATTGACCATCCTAAAGTGTTGTGTACAATAACTATCCTTACACAAGTCGATTAAAATGGTTTTATGTTAAAAGAATAAGTGAAAATTGAAGCTAAGGTATGCTATACACAAACAATGCACAGTAACGCCGTGTGCCTGGTCTGTGGGCGTCTGAATGGAGAATATTGCCAAACCATCAACATTTGCCCTCACACGTTCAGTACGTATTGGCAATACTGAGAATATTTTGAAGGCCATCAATACTGCTCGTCAATATTTCTGGTACTGATAACACGCACACTCAGACGGTCAATATATTGACGGTTTGCCAGTGTTGTCGAAAGTGTGAGGACCTCTTTAAAAGGCCCTGCACACGTTCAGTAGTTATTGACTATAGGCCTACAAGATTATCAGACTTTCAGCACGTTGAAGCGACGTCACACCATCAATAATACTGACATAAATTTTCAGTTGACAACGCGGTTTTACAAGGTTAAGATTTCTAACACCCAAAAGAAAGGGGATGCTGCAGTTATATTAACTATACCTGGCAAGCAACAGAAAACAACGAAAAAGAGGAAATGGGCTGGGGAGTGATTGAAAAAAAGGAGTGACATGTCACATGGTAATTTACCGACAAATCATGACGATGGGCCCGAATGATTTCATAAATTATTTTCCAACATGTTCTGAATTATAGGACAAGTTATTAATTTTTTTATATGAGAGATAAAATACAGAAACAATATACGCTTATGAGATAGTCAGCGGCAGTCGATTAGAGATTGGGAGAAATTTCAAGATTTCTGGCGACAAAACTGGTCATCCTAAACCCTGAAATGTAGTTCTGAAATATGAGTAAACACAATACTAAACTTCCATGGAACCTGTGAGGCAGTTATATACTGAGGTGACAAACATCGTAGGATTGATACCTCATAATATCGTGTCGCACCTTCTTTTGCCTGGCGTAGTCCAGGAACTCGACGTGGCATGGGCTCAACAAGTGATTGGAAGTCCCCCGCCCAAATATTGAGCCTCTATATCCGTCGATATTTGCGAAAGTGTTGCTAGTGAAGGATTTTGTACACCAACTGACCTCTCGATTATATACCATGAATGATCGATGGGATTCATGTTGGACGGTCTGGGTGGCCAAATTAGTCGCTCGAACTGTGCAGACTGATCTTCAAACCAATCGTGAACAATTGTGGGTCGATGACATGGCGCATTTTCATCAGTAAAAATTCCATCGTTGTTAGGGAACACGAAGTCCATGAATGGCTGCAAATGGTCTTCAGGCAGCCGACCATAACCATTTCCAGTCAATGATCGGTTCAGTTGGACCAGAGGACCCAGTCCATTCCATGAAAACACGGCCCACACTATTATGGGGCCACCATCAGCTTACAGAGTGTCTTGTTGACAGCCTGAACCCATGGCTTCGTGCAGTCTGCGCCACACTCGAGTCCTACTATCTGCTCTTGCCAAATGAAATCGGGACTCATCTGACCTGGCCACGGTTTTCCAGTCGTCTAGGCTCCAACCGATACGGTCACGCGTCAAGAAGGGCGCTGCAGGCCATGTCGTGCTGTTAGCAAAGGCACACACGTCGGTCATCTGCTGCCACAGTCAAATAATGCACTGCACTAAGGCCGATTTTACACTATCAAATTTCTTTGTCCAATATCTTTGTCAAAGCTATTTGATGGTGTAATAGGGAACTTTGTCAAATGTCGTCCAATATTTGAACAAATCTAGGGCCTCGCTGTAGATTTGATTAAAGAAGTCGCTTGTCTTCTGTTCACTGCAGTGTGACATATTACCACATGGAGCGCTAGCATCGCTGCAGCATTCTGTCGCCTGTAGTGTTTTTATAAACATTGCCGGTAAATACAATTGGTGTGTACTGAAAACTACAAAATTAATAGAGATGTATGAAGCTGATGAGGTGCTTTACAACGTGAGGCACCCTGAATACAAAAATAGATTAAGAAGATTGGAGACCTGACCTGACCTGACCTGACCTAGCCTAACCTAACCTAACCCAACCCTCTCCTGTAGCAAGGAATCAGAGTGTTACAGTGAGCCTGTCTTCTGCATATGTAGCAGTTCTTAAGTGAACATTGTGCTTTGTGATGTGAGGACACACTTCATTGAGCACATACAGAAATGTATGCTCATCCATTCTTAAGTAATTGATGTACGACTTGATGTCCTCCACTATAAGCTCACGTAACAAGTTTTGTTGAATGCTTTTGTCGTGTCATCGTAAAAACCCACGGCTTCACCCAGGTATGTTTCCTCTCCCCCCCCCCCCCTTTTCTTCTCTTCCACATGTGCACACAGTGCAATTGGGTACATGCAACTGCTGCAGTTAATAACAAGTTGTTGTCAGCCATCTTGAATTTTGACGAAAAATATGATGACAGTGTAATACCCCTTCTAGCGCTACATCAAAGATCTTTGTTAAATATATTTGATGGAATATTTGATCACATCTTTGATCAAATCTTTGACAAAGAAATTTGATAGTGTAATACCGGCCTCCGCAGTAGATTTGGTCAAAGAAGTCGCTTGTCTTCTGTTCACTGCAATGTGACATGTTAACACGTGGAGTGCTAGCATCGTTGCAGCGTTCTGTCATCTGTAGTGTTCTTATAAACATTGCTGGTAAATACAATTGGTGTGTACCGACAACTACAAAATTAATAGAGATGTATGAAGCTACTGATGCTCTTTACAGCGTGAGGCACCCTGAATACAAAAGTAGATTAAGAAGATTGGAGACCTGCCCTAACCTAACCTAACCTAACTCAACTCTCTCCAGTAGCAAGGAATCGGAGTGTTACCATGAATCCGTCTTCTGCAGATATGGCAGTTCTTAAGTGAGTATTGTGCTTTGTGATATGAGGATACACTTCACTGAGCACATACATTAAATAATTGATGTACGACTTGACGTCCTACACTATAGGCTCACGTAAGAAGTTTTGTTGAATGCTTTTATTGTGTTAGCCGAGCGGTTCTAGGCGCTACAGTCTGGAACAGCGCGACCGCTACGGTCGCAGGTTCGAATCCTTCCTCGGGCATGGATGTGTGTGATGTCCTTAGGTTAGTTAGGTTTAAGTGGTTCTAAGTTCTAGGGGACTGATGACCTTAGAAGCTAAGTCCCATATTGCTCAGAGCCATTTGAACCATTTTTTATTGTGTCGTCGTAAAACCCACAGCTTCACCCAGGTACGTTTCCTTTTTTTCCCTTGATTCTCTTCCGCATGTGCTCTCAATGCAACTGTGGTACGTGCAACTGCTGCGGTTAATAACAAGTTGTTGCATCTTGAACTTTGATGAAAAATGTGATGACAGTGTAATACCCCGTTTTAGCGCCACGTCATAGATCTTTGTCAAATATATTTGACGAATATTTGATCACATCTTTGGTCAAATCTTTGAAAAAGAAATTTGATAGTGTAATACTGGCCTAACGGATACGTTCGTCGTATGCGCACCCCCCCGCCCCTCCCCTCCTCATTGATTTCTGCTGTTATTTCACCAAGTGTTGCTTGTATTTTAGCACTGGCAATTGTAAACAAACGCTGTTGCTCTCGGTCGTTAAGTGAAGCCCGTCCGCCACTGCAATGTCTGTAGTGAGATATAATGCCTGAAATTTGGTGTTCTCGACACATTCTTGACACTGTGGATGTCGGAATACTGAATCCCCTAACGACTTCCGAAATGTAATGTCCCTTGCGTATAGCTTCAAGTACCATCTTACGTTCAAAGTCTCTTAATTTCTGTCTTGCTGCCACAATCGCGTCGGAAACTTTTTCACATGGATGACTTGAGTACCAATGACAGCTCCGACAACTCACTGCCCTCTTATAACTTGTGTCCACGATACTACCACCACCTGTATATCTGCATATCGTTATCCTGTGACTTGCCACCTAGATGTAATTCGTCAATGTATACTATATTGTCAAATTAATATTTTAAGCAGTGTCATATAGAATCCTCCACTGACCATCCTAAAGTGGTATATACAATGACTACCCTTTCATTGGACTGTTAAAATTGTTTTGTGCTAAACGACTACTTAAAAATTGAGTCAGAGGTGTGATATGCACAGTGGCGAATTGAAAACGTAAACAGTGGGTGGTTCATGAAGCTTTTTCAACATCTGAGTGTAGAATATTGCCGAAACGTCAATACTTGACCTTATACGTTCGGTACATATTGGCAACGCTGAGAATGTTCTGAATGACATGAATACTGCTAGTCAGTATTTTTAATACCGAAAATATTTCTAGTATGATAGCAACTAAGGCTGCGGTTTCACCAAAGAATGTTAAGATAGGTAGGAAGATATTTTTGATAAACAAGAGTGACGGGATATAAATTACAAAGTATCTGATAGTCAGCATTAAATATTCAGTGGTGAAGACGAAGATGTGGGGCAAAAATGGAAAAAAATCAAAAGCATCATTCAGTATGCTTTAGACAAGTTCCGAGCGTAGTCTTAAGGGATGGGAAAGATTCACCGAGGCTTAATAGCCGTTTTAGAATTCTGCTAATTAAACAGAGAGAGCTTAATCTCACATTCAAGTGAACTCAGAACATAGCTGACATACAAAAGCTGAACGAAGCGAAAACGAACGTAAGGAGAGCAATGAGAAAAGTGTTCATTGACTTCCAAAGTAAAATTTTGTCAACCGATCTGAGTAAAGACCTTAAGAAACTTTGGTCTGATGTAAAATCAGTAGACGGTTCGAAATCAACTGTTCATTCGCCTAACGATCATACTGGCACCGAAACGGAAGATAACAGAGAGAAGGTCGAAATACTGAATTAGATATTCCGAAATTGTTCCACCGCAGAAGATCGTATCTCGGCCCCTCCTTTCAATGATTGAGATAACCGATGGCGGAGCAGAAAAGCACCTAAAGTCGCTTGGTAGGCAACAGGGCCTGATGAGATACCTAGGTGTATAAGGCACTACAAAGATTATGCAAAAGAACTTGGTACCCTTCTGGCAGCACTTTATAGTAAACTAGCGACTGGAAAAAAGCGCAGATCATTCCCGTATTCAAGAAGGACTGTAGGGCAGATGCACATAATTATAGGCCTGTATCTTGATGTCAATTGTAGTAGAATTGTGGAACATGCTTTACGCTTAAGAACTATGACGTTTAGGGGGAAAGAAAAATCTCCTCTACAAAAATCAACAGAGATCACACGAAACTCAGCTCGCTCTGTCCCTCCACGAGATCCACAGCGCCGTAAGCAATAACACTCACAAGGGAACCTCCCCATCGCACCCCCCTCCGATTTGGTTATAAGTTGACACAGTGGATAGGCCTTGAAAAACTGAACACAGATCAATCGAGAAAACCGGAGAAGTTGTGTGGAACTATGAAAAAAATAAGCAAAATATACAAACTGAGTAGTCCATGCACAAGATAGGTAACATCAAGGATAATCTGAGGTCAGGAGCGCCGTGGTCCCGTGGTTAGCGTGAGCAGCTGCGGAGCAAGAGGTCCTTGGTTCAAGTCTTTCCTCGAGTGAAAAGTTTAATTTGTTTATTTTCGCAAAGTTATGATCTGTCCGTTCGTTCATTGACGTCTCTGTTCACTGTAATAAGTTTAGTGTCTGTGTTTTGCGACCGCACCGCAAAACCGCGCGGATTAGTAGACGAAAGGACGTGCCTCTCCAATGGGAACCGAAAACATATTGTCCACGAAATACATCTCACGTATTTAATGCACTCTCGTCCAAAGTAGCGAACAGTCAACTGCCAGCCAGGGAGCCTCGTTAGCAGGAATACTCTCTCTTCCGTACGCTGTAGTGGACTGACGTCGTGTGTTTCGATGTTTGTTTAGGTGTAGCGTCCCCATACTACGGCGCAGTTATCTCGCATCGGACGGACGGACGGACAGGTAATAATTGTCTGAAAATAAAAAATTAAATTTTTATACTCGAGGGAAGACTTGAACCAAGGACCTCTCGTTCCGCAGCTGCCCACGCTAACCACGGGACCAGGCGCTCCTCGGCTCCTTTTGTCCTTGTTGTTGCTTAACTTGCGCATAGACTACTCAGTTTGTATATTTTGCTTGTTTTTTTTTTCATAGTTCCACACAACTTCTTCCTGTCTTCCCGATTGATCTGTGTTCAGTTTTTCAAGGCCTATCCACTGTGCCAACTTGTAACTAAATCTGAGGGGGGTGCGATGGGGAGGTTCCCTTGTCAGATTCATGGCGTATTCCTTGTCTCCAGGAACGCATTTTACACAGTCCCACACTGCCGTCTAGCGAAAACAACATACGAGCATATCGAGTATCGGTCCTAAATTTCGACTGGATTCAAGACTTCCTTGCAGATAAGATACAACACGACGCTCTTCATGAAACAAAATCGATGAATGTAAAGGTAATTTCCGGAGTGCCCCAAGGAAGCGTGATAGGACCGTTACTGTTTGTAATGCATGTAAATGCTCCAGTAGAAAGCGTCGTATGCTCTTTAAAACTGTTCGCAGATGAGGCGGTTTCTTTAAGAAAGTAGCAACGCCAGAAGACAGTATCGACTTTCACACTGACCTGCAGAGAAGTGATGAACGGTACAGGCTCTGGCAGCTGACCCTGAACTAATATAACACTTTCGCTTTTTTTGGATTTCCGGCATACTCTTTTGCTATGGCTGTTTTCTACATCAAACTGGGCAACATATTGCGCATACATCGGAAAATTAATCTATTACCATGAAATGAATACCCATAGCTGCATACAGGCGTTGATATAAGTCAATGGGGACAGTTGAAAATGTGTGCCCCGACCGGGACTCGAACCCGGGATCTCCTGCTTCCATGGCAGACGCTCTATCCATCTGAGCCACCGAGGACACAGAGGATAGTGCGACTGCAGGGACTTATCTCTGGCACTCCTCCCGTTAAGACCCACATACCCAACTTACTGTCCCGTACTATAGTCATAGTGCCCCTGCCCATTATACTTATTACTCGCGGCTTTTCGCCGATTCCCGTAAGAGTTCGGGCACTGTTTGTGCATCCGCACAGAAGAAGATCGTCAAATGGCCGTTGAGCCTTATATGAAGATGGTATCTGTTCTTTCGGACATGTCCGAAGGACCAGATACCATCGGTCACCATGCAGCTCGTTGGAATGAAATTACATTGAAATGAATACCCCTAGCTGCATACAGGCAGTTGGCAGGGGCACTATGATTATAGTGTGGGACAATAAGTTGGGAATGTGGGTCTCACGGGAGGCTTGCCAGAGATAAGTCCCTGCAGTCACACTATCCTCTGTGTCTTCAGCGGCTCGGATGGACAGATCATCTGTCATGTAAGCAGGAGATCCCGGGTTCGAGTCACCGTGGGGGCATACATTTTCAACAGTCTCCATTGACTTATATCAACACCTGTATGCAGCTAGGGGCATTCATTTCGTTGTAATTTCATTCTATCGAGCTGCAGGGTCACCGATGGTATCTGTTCTTAATCTATTACTGTACAACTGAACTGTTGATGAGAAACTGCTGGAAACAGACATCTACCGTAAAATATTTAGAAGTAAGTATGCAGAGCGACCTTACGTGGAATGACCACATAAAACAGGTAACAGGAAAAGCAGATGCCAGACTGACATTGATAGGAAGAATCTTAAGGAAACGTAATTCACCCACAAAGAAGCTTGTTCGACCGATTCTTGAGAATTGTCCATCAGTGTGAGACCATTACCGGTGGGGCTGATGGACGAGGTAGAGAAGATCCAACGAAGAGCTGCGCGTTTCGTTACAGGGTCATTCAGTAGGCACGAGAGCGTTACAGAGTCCTGTCACCTGTGGCAGACGCTGTAAGAGAGGCATTGTGCATCATGGAGATGTTTGGTATTGAAATATCGAGGCAACACTTTCTGTGAAGAGTCGTGTAATGACCACGATGAGAAAATTCGAGGGGTTAGAGCCAATACAGAGGCTTACCGATAGTTGTTCTTCGCTCGCACCATTCGCGAGTGGAGCAGGGCGGGGGCTGGTGGTGGTGGTGGTGGGGGGGGGGGTTGGGAGTACTAGAAATACTCCGGAACACAACAATAGATGGTTTGGGAGTATGATGTAGACAGTACGCGCCATCAGGTAGTCAACACGGGATGCTTCACAATTCATATTACGCACTTTTAGATGTTGTGGACGAGACGTAGTCGATCACGTTTTACACAGGAACCCATGTCCGGAAACCTCAACCAATGACGTTATGGAGCGTAGAAGATATAGACACCGGAGCCTGTAAATATATGTATATACGAGGGGATTCCTTGATGATGTTACAAACTTTCTAGGATGGCGGAGAAGGAGAAATGTATCAGTTTGAGGTAAGGGTACCTGAACCGTACACGAACGAGTCGGAAGTTATAAGCGAAAACCGTTCTGATACCTCTGCCAGTGCAATACATGTACCGATAGTAACGTTGCTGAGATTACAGGGTAGGCAGGTTTCAGAGGTGCTAGTATGGATCCAAATAAGGAAAAAAGTCTCGTAACGTGGGGTCTAAAATGCAAACCTTAAGAGCTAAGAGCACTTATTCAATAGAGAAGATATGTCTCACAAATTGCGAAGATAAACAAATGCTCACAGTTACTGCGGTGGGCATTTTATAGATCCAAGTTTACTGGGCTTTTTTTTTCCATACTACAACCTCTGAAAGTTGCCTACCCTACAGTTTTAGCAACAACAGTACTAGTACATGTATTCCACCGCTAGAGATATCAGAACGGTTTTCGCTTATTAGTTTCGACTCGTTCGTTTCTGATACAGAGATTCCTTACCTCAAACTGATACACTTATCCGTCTCCATAGTCCAGAGAAGTTTGTAACATCATCACGACACCATCCTGTACATAAATACACTACTGGCCATTAAAATTGCTACACGACGAAGGTGACGTGCTACAGACGCGAAATTCAACCGACAGGAAGAAGATGCTGTAATATGCAAAAGTTTACCTTTTCAGAGCATTCACACAAGGTTGGTGCCTGTGGCGACGCCTACAACGTGCTGACATGAGGAAAGTTTCCAACCGATTTCTCATACACAAACAGCAGTTGACCGGCGTTGCCTGGTGAAACATTATTGTGATGCCTCGTGTAAGGAGGAGAAATGCGTACCATCACGTTTCTGACTTTGATAAAGGTCGGATTGTAGCCTATCGCGATTGCGGTTTATCGTATCGCGACATTGCTGCTCGCGTTGGTCGAAATCCAATGACTGTTAGCAGAATATGGAATCGGTGGGTTCAGGAGGGTAATACGGAACGCCGTGCTGGATCCCAACGGCCTCGGTATCACTAGCAGTGGAGATGACAGACATCTTATCCGCACGGCTGTAACGGATCGTGCAGCCACGTCTCGATCCCTGAGTCAACCGATGGGGACGTTTGCAAGACAACAACCATCTGCACGAACATTTCGACGACGTTTGCAGCAGCACGGACTATCAGATCGGACACCATGGCTGCGGTTACCCTTGACGCTGCATCACAGATAGGAGCGCCTGCGATGCTGTACTCAACGACGAACCTGGGTGCACGAATGGCAAAACGTCATTTTTTCTTATGAATCCAGGTTCTGTTTACAGCATTATGATGGTCGCATCCATGTCTGGCGACATCGCGGTGGACGCTCATTGGAAGCGTGTATTCGTCATCGCCATACTGGCGTATCACCCGGCGTGATGGTATGAGGTGCCACTGGTTACACGCCTCGGTTGTCTGTTGTTCGCATTGACGGCAGTTTGAACAGTGGACGTTACGTTTCAGATGTGTTACGATCTGTGGCTCTACCCTTCATTCGATCCCTGCGAAACCCCACATTTCAGCAGGATACTGCACGACCGCATGTTGCAGGTCCTGTACGGGCCTTTCTAGTTACAGAAAATGTTCGACTGCTGCCCTGGCCAGCACATTCTCCAGATCTCCCACCAACTGAAAACGTCTGGTCAATGGTGGCCAAGCAACTGGCTCGTCACAATACGCCAGTCACTACTCTTGATGAACTGTGGTATCGTGATGGAGCTGCATGGGCAGCTGTACCTGTACACGCTATCCAAGCTCTGTTTGACTCAATGCCCAGGCGTATGAAGGCCGTTATTACGGTTAGAGGTGGTTGTTCTGGGTACTGATTTCTCATGATTATGCACCCAAATTGCGTGAAAATGTAATCACATATCAGTTCTAGTATAATATATTTGTCCAATGAATACGCGTTTATCATCTGCATTTCTTCTTGGCGAAGCAATTTTAATTTACGCGCGCCTGCGCCTAACTTTGACGTGTTGTAGCGTCGCTGGATGACGTTTCCGGATATGGGTTGCTACAAACTTGACCTACTAAGGCCCCTCTACAATCTCTAGATGTGAGTAACATGAATTTGAAACACCCTGTACAGGGTGGCCAAAAACTCGCTGGACACCGTGCACGGTTTTAAACAAAAGAGTGAATTTATGTTTCGTTAGAAATACGAACAATACTTAACAATTATTTTTCAGTTGGTAATCATCTGGGTGATTTCAGCGGACCTTGGATCACACTTAAACATACCCGCAATTTATTTTCCTCAGTTGTGACTGTTGTTGGGCGACCTGATCTTGGTGCATCCGTAGCAAATCCATATTCTACAAGTCTTATCTCATACGTCATACACTGTTTGTCTAGATGGTGTTTTTGGTATAAAGTGTCTTCCCCGTTCATTGACAACTGCAGTAGCACCACTTTTATAAAATGTTTTTAACGGGAAAAACCGTTTCTTCTTTCGTTAAAATCATAACAATTTTGAAAACTACAGCTATAAACATGTCTCACCGACCACGCTTTCGACAATTCACTTGTTTGATTACCTTGTTTTTTTTGTTCGTCACTGCATTGTATGCCAATGTTACGATCTGTGGCTCTACCCTTTATTCGATCCCTGCGAAACCCCACATTTCAGCAGGATAATGCACGATCGCATGTTGCAGGTCCTGTACGGGCCTTTCTGGTTACAGAAAATGTTCGACTGCTGCCCTGGCCAGCACATTCTCCAGATCTCCCACCAACTGAAAACGTCTGGTCAAGGCGTAATTATCACTATTCGGTAATAACAACTTAACGGATTAAAACTTCATACTGTGCATCTACATCTATACAGGTACTCCGCAACCCACCGTACGATGCGTGGCACAGGGTACCCTGCACTATTAATAGTCATTTCCATTCCTGTTCCACTCGCAAACAGCGCGAGGGAAAAACGACTGTGTACATGCCTCCCTATGAATCCTAATTTCTCTTATCTTTGTGGTCCTTACGGGCAGTCTTTGTTGGCGGCAGTAGAATTGTTCGGCAGTCAGCACCAAATGCCGGTTCTCTAAATTTTCTCAATAGAGTTTCTCGAAAAGAAAGTCGCCTTCCTCTCAGGGATTCCCATTTGAAGCATCTTCGTAACACTTACGTGTTGTTCAAACCTACCTAGCAGTAACAAATCTAGCAGCTCGTCTCTGAATTGTTTCGATATCTTCCTTCAGTCCGACATGGTACGGATACCAAACACTCGAGCAGTACTCACGAACAGGTCGCACCGGCGTCCTATGTGCAGTCTCCTTTACAGGTGAACCACTCTTTCCTAAAATTCTCGCAGTAACGGAAGTCGACCATTCGCCATCCCTACCACAGTTCTCACGTGCTCGTTCCATCCCATTCCGCTTTGCAACATTGCGCCCAGATACACTCCTGGAAATTGAAATAAGAACACCGTGAATTCATTGTCCCAGGAAGGGGAAACTTTATTGACACATTCCTGGGGTCAGATACATCACATGATCACACTGACAGAACCACAGGCACATAGACACAGGCAACAGAGCATGCACAATGTCGGCACTAGTACAGTGTATATCCACCTTTCGCAGCAATGCAGGCTGCTATTCTCCCATGGAGACGATCGTAGAGATGCTGGATGTAGTCCTGTGGAACGGCTTGCCATGCCATTTCCACCTGGCGCCTCAGTTGGACCAGCGTTCGTGCTGGACGTGCAGACCGCGTGAGACGACGCTTCATCCAGTCCCAAACATGCTCAATGGGGTAAAGATCCGGAGATCTTCCTGGCCAGGGTAGTTGACTTACACCTTCTAGAGCACGTTGGGTGGCACGGGATACATGCGGACGTGCATTGTCCTGTTGGAACAGCAAGTTCCCTTGCCGGTCTAGGAATGGTAGAACGGTGGGTTCGATGACGGTTTGAATGTACCGTGCACTATTCAGTGTCCCCTCGACGATCACCAGCGGTGTACGGCCAGTGTAGGAGATCGCTCCCCACACCATGATGCCGGGTGTTGGCCCTGTGTGCCTCGGTCGTATGCAGTCCTGATTGTGGCGCTCACCTGCACGGCGCCAAACACGCATACGACCATCATTGGCACCGAGGCAGAAGCGACTCTCATCGCTGAAGACGACACGTCTCCATTCGTCCCTCCTTTCACGCCTGTCGCGACACCACTGGAGGCGGGCTGCACGATGTTGGGGCGTGAGCGGAAGACGGCCTAACGGTGTGCGGGACCGTAGCCCAGCTTCATGGAGACGGTTGCGAATGGTCCTCGCCGATACCCCAGGAGCAACAGTGTCCCTAATTTGCTGGGAAGTGGCGGTGCGGTCCCCTACGGCACTGCGTAGGATCCTACGGTCTTGTCGTGCATCCGTGCGTCGCTGCGGTCCGGTCCCAGGTCGACGGGCACGTGCACCTTCCGCCGACCACTGACGACAACATCGATGTACTGTGGAGACCTCACGCCCCACGTGTTGAGCAATTCGGCGGTACGTCCACCTGGCCTCCCGCATGCCCACTATACGCCCTCGCTCAAAGTCCGTCAACTGCACATAACGGTTCACGTCCACGCTGTCGCGGCATGCTACCAGTGTTAAAGACTGCGATGGAGCTCCGTATGCCACGGCAAACTGGCTGACACTGACGGCGGCGGTGCACAAATGCTGCGCAGCTAGCGCCATTCGACGGCCAACACCGCGGTTCCTGGTGTGTCCGCTGTGCCGTGCGTGTGATCATTGCTTGTACAGCCCTCTCGCAGTGTCCGGAGCAAGTATGGTGGGTCTGACACACCGGTGTCAATGTGTTCTTTTTTCCATTTCCAGGAGTGTATTTAAACGACGGCCGGCCGCGGTGGTCTCGCGGTTCTAGACGCGCAGTCCGGAACCGTGTGACTGCTACGGTCGCAGGTTCGAATCCTGCCTCGGGCATGGATGTGTGTGATGTCCTTAGGTTATTTAGGTTTAAGTAGTTCTAAGTTCTAGGGGACTGATGACCACAGCTGTTAAGCCCCTTAGTGCTCAGAGCCGTATTTAAACGACGTGACTGATAAAGCAGGACGGTACTAATACTGTATCAGAACTTTACAGGTCTGATCTTACTACTCCGCACCAACTTTCATTTTTCCACATTTAGGGCTAGCTGTCATCCATCACACCAACTGGAAATTTTGTATAAGTCGTCTTGTATCTTCCTACAGACACTCAACTTCGTCCCTTACTGTACATCACGGCATCGTCAGCGAGCAAACGTAGATTGATATCCACCCTGTCCACCAAATCATTTATGTGTATAGAGAAGAAAAGCGGTCCTATCACACTTCCTTGTACGTCTTGCTGTTACCTGTGTGTTATTTTTACCAACTATCCACTGATTTTTGCGCCACTTTGTATATTGACGGTTTGGCAATACAGGGTGTTTCAAAAAGAATATACGTATTACAAAGTATTGTTTTGTCCAAACTATCGATCGCTGCGCCTCGGCTCGGCTATCGGAGAAACGAATACATAGTCTAGGTTATATTAATAGCCGCTAGATGTCAGTTGTCTTCTGTTTTGCTAGGTAACCGTCATATGTATAAAATGGCTACTCCGCAGCAGAGATCATTTTGTTTTCTCGAGTTTGCGAACTGCAATTCCGTGATTACAGTGCAAAGATGTTTCAGGTTGAGGTACCAAATTGATCCTCCGAATGGGAGGAATATTCGCGGATGGTATGTAAAGGAAAGAGTCCTGGCCGCCCCCGTGTTCGTAAAGAAAATGTGTGCCACGAATTCAAACTGCTTTCCAACATAGTCCTTTAACATCAACTCGCTGTGCCAGTCGGGAGTTACAACTGTCTACAACAACAATTTGGCGTGTTTTGAGACGTTGGTTGGTTATGAAGCCGTACAGGTTACGGCTGTTACAAGCTCTGCGTTCTGACGACAAACGCAGGCATTTTGCGAGATTCTTGCTGCTACTGACAATGATAACACTTTCGCACAACGCATCATGTTCAGTGATGGAGCGGCTTTCCATGTTAGTGGTCAGGTAAACAAACACAGTGTTCGTATTTGTGGCCTACAGGACCCACATGTAGCCATTGAATATGTACGAGATTCGCCCAAATTCAATGTGCTTTGTGCGATATCCCAATCATCTGATTACGGCCCATTCTTCTTTGATGCAAACACAGTTAACGGTCAGCAGAATCTCGCTATGAAACAAAACTGGTTGTTTCCGAGGCTGCACGAAGCCAACTTCATTTTTCAACAAGACGGTGCACCCCCTCACTGGAGTCGCAAGGTGCTTGAATATCTGAATGAAACTCCACCGAACCGTTGGATTGGTCGTCAAGGATCTGGCGACTTAGTATGTCTCAGCTGGGCTCCACGGTCACCGGATTTGACGCCCTCTGACTTCTTCCTGTAGGGGTTTCGTTAAAGACAACGTTTATGTACCACCACTCTTAGAGATGGTGGTGGTGATTAGTGTTTAACGTCCCGTCGACAACGAGGTCATTAGAGACGGAGCGCAAGCTCGGGCTAGGGAAGGACTGGGAAGGAAATCGGCCGTGCCCTTTCAAAGGAACCATCCCGGCATTTGCCTGAAACGATTTAGGGAAATCACGGAAAACCTAAATCAGGATGGCTGGAGACGACTCTTAGACAACCTGGAAGAGTTGAAGAACCGGATCCGTACTGCCATAACATCAGTGACGAAGGCAGGGGCGGATCCAGGATCTCGGTCAAGGGCGGGGGGAGGGGGGGGGGATTTTTGGTACCTGCCTTCCAAAAAATTAATTCCAAATAAAACCATTAATACTTTATACGCGAGCGCGATATATATATTCTGTTTTTAGTTTAATTGTGTATCCCCCGTATATATTCTGTTTTTAGTTTGTGTATCGCTATGTGTTAAGTGTGTTTAATGGAATAACTTACTGCATTACCTAAAAAACATTCTCCAAATACGACACGTGCACTTGAAAAACTCTGTGATTATCTGCTAATGTAAAATAATCTATAAAAATGCTAATGTTCATTTGTTTCCATTCTTAAATCTTCGAAATTAGTTCACCAATTGCTTTCATTTGACAGAATGTTGCCATCGAGTTCGCGCATGTGTTTATACGCAGCAATGAGGATACGACTGCGAAAAGTTATAATAGGGTATTTGACTGTGTTCAGGAAATCATCGTATATTGTTAATTACGTTATTTTATGCTCATAATAAGCTGTTTTTCTTCGTGAATGTAAATATTAACAATAAGAAAAGATCGGTCACGCACCAGGGGGGGGGGGGGGGGCAATTGCCCCCTTTGCCCCCCCCCCCCTTCCCCCAGGATCCACCCCTGGACGAAGGACATGCTTGCTTGAGTATGGGAGGAATTTGAATATCGATGTGATATTGTTCGTGTCGCTGATGGAGGACATATTGAACATCTGTAATCTGAACTTGAGAGGTTCGTAAATATGTGTGTCAAGTTTCTTATTCGTATGTCTTGAAGTTTATTAAATACATGCATTCGAAATACATATATTCTTTTTGAAACACCCTGTATTACTGAAAGTGTGAGGGCCCCGAAGCAGCCCAGTAACAGCGCTGGCATCTTGTAGGTTCCCATTATGTGGCCCATCCAGCCAGTGAGCTCGGCGCTGTTTGCAGCCGTTAGGTTGGCAGCGCGTCCACTTGCTCAGTTATCAGCCGGTGGCGCGACGCTCCAGCAGCCGGCGGCCACTCATCTTCAATTGACGTCTGGCAGGCGAACGGGAGAGCAGTGTTCCCAGTGGCAGGCAGTGCGAGCGACGCAGCAACAGCAGCCGTGACATGGCGACAGCTAAGAAGGTCTTCAATTTCGGAGCCGGGCCGGCCAAACTGCCGCGAGAGGTGAGTTTGTGGCGCTCCCTGAGCGAGGCCTCGCGCCGGAGGAGAATGGGTTGCGTCCTTAGCGTGTGAGCGTAGGTCAAGTCACGCCCAAGGTCAAGGTCAGGTGTGTCGCCTGTCGCTAACGGGAGCTTGTTTACTCGTCCACCGGGCGGCAAACGGAGGCTCCTTCAATGATCCAACGCAGCAACAAATAACGAGCCGCACGTTTTTGAGTCTTATTAGTTTCCGTGTAGTTCGCGTCCATTTTTACGGTTCCGTACCTCAGTGGATAAAAACGGAACCCTTGTAGGTAGGTATCACAAGCTGCGACGTAGTCGCGAATAAACTGAGCCAGAAAGTGTACATTTTTTTTTTTAACTCCACAAAATCTCTAGGTCCTTACGGGTTTCTGCCAGCGATCACCATCTTCAGCAGAACACGGGTAAAATACAAATACAACTAGTGGATTGTTTACATCTTAAAACAATAAAGAATGCCATAATGAAAAGTGTTACTGACATGCTGTGGAAAACATACGTTTAAAATATTAAGAGGCACAGCTGTTTTAAAAACATGTTCAAGTATAGCGAAGCCGCGTCAATTCGAATTGGTGCTGCTCGAAAACCGAGAAGATTGTATTCAGACATGCAGCCGCGAAAAACTCCGAGGACACATAATGAATGAAGTCATAGTGGTATCGTCAAAAGAGAAACGCAAGATCATCGTCGCACATATTTAAAATATGGCATAAATTATGCCACAGTGTCGGCTGAATCGTCTTGTTAACAGCGTTACTGTTCATAACAAACTGCAGTACAGTAGCCACAAGAATGTGCGTGTCGTTAGCTCCGTGGATGCCGCTACTGTAGGCCTACACATATTCAGTGTACAAAATACAATAAAAAGAACAATACACTATGTAAATTCTGTAGTGGGCGTACCAGGTGTATAAGTTATTACAGTGATAAATTGCAGTAAATTAAAAAGACGACTAAAGTTAAATTTAAATTGTTAAGAAGTTTGATGTAAAGAACAGCCAAAGCAAAACAACACGCTGAAAGTCCAAGCAAAGGAACATGTTGCAGCCGGCCGCTGTGGCCGAGCGGTTCTAGGCGCTTCAGTCCGGAACCGCGCTGCTGCTACGGTCGCATGTTCGAATCCTGCCTGGGGCATGGATGCGTGTGATGTCCTCAGGTTAGTTAGGTTTAAGTAGTTCTAAGTCTAGGGGACTGATGACAGATGTTAAGTCCCATAGTGCTTGGAGCCATTTGATTTGAACATGTTGTATTAATTCACGTTCAGGATCAATTGTCAGCACCATTCATCAGTTCTCTGCAGGCGATTCTGTAAATCGATACTGTCTTCTGGCGTTGCTACTTTGTTATAGACAATCGCGAACCGCATCGTCCGCGAACGGTTTTCAAGAGCATCTGACACGTTCTGCTAGAGCATTTAGTATGTACTTCTGAAACGGGCTTGTGGCGGTTTTAGGTAAAAATATAACGACATACGCAAGAACAAGCTTACAGAGCCAACAGAATAATGTAAACACAATAAAATAAATAGGGAAAGGAGCCAAATGAATAAAATAATAAATAAGACTGTGGTAAGTAATCACGCCCTCTGTTGGCGTCGCATGGCAACTCCCAGAGGGCCTCTCGTACCGTCTGACATTCCGTTCCAAGAAAACAGTGATAAAACACAGTAACAATCAACTAAAAGGATTATCTAGTTGATGAAATGTATTATATAAACGCAGAAGGTACAAATAAACACGAGAGTAATCCGCTCAATATGATAAAGCGAAGCAAAAATGTAATGCGCTCTATACTAGGTAAAGACAAAGGCATGGCGCACATAATAAAGGCGTTCAATAATTGATGTAGGTCATGCGAAATAAAGGAAAGTAGGCATTGGGTGCAGATTCACTCTGTCTAGTATTCTTGTTGGCCCTTGCCCTTTTTCACTTTATAAATGTAAGCTCTTCTGATAACTTTATAGGATGACGCTTTTGCTTGCTGTGAATAATATGCGTGCTATTCTGAATCCTCCCTGTTATTACGACCACCATCTGATAAATTCAATTCCAAAGCAGTTTCTTACGCGGCTGTGAATGCTCTTTAAACGTTATGTAACAGAGCGGCCGGCTTGGCCGATATAATATTTGTCACATTATTACAATTAATTCTGTATACTCCAGAGGTATCACATTTGTCATGCGCACCTTTTCAATTTATGTTTTACTCGAAGCTTTAGCTTCTTATTAACTCGAAAGCCACGCCTAACATACGATTTTCTGAAACTTTTCTCTGCTGCTACATATTGCCGAGAAATTTCACTGGCACGGCTATCATACTTTTCTTTATTAGTACTGTTTTCTGGGCGAGTGTGCGTTTACTTGCTGTTTGCTTTTCAATTCTTTAGCCCAGGACATGGGCAACCTTTGGTGACCCGCGCGCCTGATTCAATACGATTTAATTAGGCAACGGCCATACAAGCATGTTTCTCACGAGCGTTTACGCCGCGATTCAAGCAACACGTGCGGCTCTGTGCTGGGCATACGGGCGCTTTTCTCAGGCAGCATCAAGCCTAGGAAAATCCTTGTCAGCAAGTGCATCGCTACAAACTACGGTGACATTCACTGTGCGCACTTATTGTCACTGTCAGCTATGAGCGGAACTTCGTTAAATAAGAATGCTGTGCTTCCGCTGTGTCATGTCCAAAGGCGTCGGTTAATCTCTAAAAACAGGTGCAGTTTTTAATTAACGGGCGATCTTTACATACAGTTTCGCTACTAACTCTGTGTAAATATCGATGACTGACTAAAATTTGCGCCCGTTTTCATACCTTACAGTAAAGAGAACAGGACAATGCAGCACCCCACACTTGGAAAACATCACGAACGAATGACATGGCACACAGAAAACGCACTTGAAAATGGGAATAATTTCCCGAAAAGCGTCGTGCAATATGGAAATAAAAAGAAAATCTGCAGACTTTCGCCAACGATTTCCGATGGATCAAGTCAAATTTTACAGGTATCTAGGGACTGGTAATTAGATGCATACTCTACATTTTGAGTTTCTTCTCAACCGATCTACGATAGGTGACATTAGTAGAGGTACATGCACGTTCATATGGCAGATGATAAAAGGGAACTATACGTAACCACCGACTACAGAAGGGCGGAAGAATATCAGCGACCAAGTAGAGAAGACAGCAAACTTCCCTCACTGATTTTGATGTTGCTGAGCAACAGTCATACAATATTTTTTAAAGGAACTCACCACCGTTTGACTGTTTTGATGTTTATTTAAGTGCGATCCAGGTTTCAGCCTTTTATGCCATTTTGAGGTATTTAATTTTATGTCTTTAATACACTCCTGGAAATTGAAATAAGAACACCGTGAATTCATTGTCCCAGGAAGGGGGTCAGATACATCACATGATCACACTGACAGAACCACAGGCACATAGACACAGGCAACAGAGCATGCACAATGTCGGCACTAGTACAGTGTATATCCACCTTTCGCAGCAATGCAGGCTGCTATTCTCCCATGGAGACGATCGTAGAGATGCTGGATGCAGTCCTGTGGAACGGCTTGCCATGCCATTTCCACCTGGCGCCTCAGTTGGACCAGCGTTCGTGCTGGACGTGCAGACCGCGTGAGACGACGCTTCATCCAGTCCCAAACATGCTCAATGGGGGACAGATCCGGAGATCTTGCTGGCCAGGGTAGTTGACTTACACCTTCTAGAGCACGTTGGGTGGCACGGGATACATGCGGATGTGCATTGTCCTGTTGGAACAGCATGTTCCCTTGCCGGTCTAGGAATGGTAGAACGATGGGTTCGATGACGGTTTGGATGTACCGTGCACTATTCAGTGTCCCCTCGACGATCACCAGTGATGTACGGCCAGTGTAGGAGATCGCTCCCCACACCATGATGCCGGGTGTTGGCCCTGTGTGCCTCGGTCGTATGCAGTCCTGATTGTGGCGCTCACCTGCACGGCGCCAAACACGCATACGACCATCATTGGCACCAAGGCAGAAGCGACTCTCATCGCTGAAGACGACATGTCTCCATTCATCCCTCCATTCACGCCTGTCGCGACACCACTGGAGGCGGGCTGCAAGATGTTGGGGCGTGAGCGGAAGACGGCCTAACGGTGTGCGGGACCGTAGCCCAGCTTCATGGAGACGGTTGCGAATGGTCCTCGCCGATACCCCAGGAGCAACAGTGTCCCTAATTTGCTGGGAAGTGGCGGTGCGGTCCCCTACGGCACTGCGTAGGATCCTACGGTCTTGGCGTGCATCCGTGCGTCGCTGCGGTCCGGTCCCAGGTCGACGGGCACGTGCACCTTCCGCCGACCAATGGCGACAACATCGATGTACTGTGGAGACCTCACGCCCCACGTGTTGAGCAATTCGGCGGTACGTCCACCCGGCCTCCCGCATGCCCACTATACGCCCTCGCTCAAAGTCCGTCAACTGCACATACGGTTCACGTCCACGCTGTCGCGGCATGCTACCAGTGTTAAAGACTGCGATGGAGCTCCGTATGCCACGGCAAACTGGCTGACACTGACGGCGGCGGTGCACAAATGCTGCGCAGCTAGCGCCATTCGACGGCCAACACCGCGGTTCCTGGTGTGTCCGCTGTGCCGTGCGTGTGATCATTGCTTGTACAGCCCTCTCGCAGTGTCCGGAGCAAGTATGGTGGGTCTGACACACCGGTGTCAATGTGTTCTTTTTTCCATTTCCAGGAGTGTATATACTGCAGGACACTTAACATGTTGTCAGGGTCAAAGTTGGTAATAAATTTAAAAAAAAATATTGGCTCCCCACGAAATGCCAGATGTGAAATCACAATCGTGTAACAGATCACTAAGTAATCCCTCATTGTGTGGGATCCATAGATGGAAACCTCGTAAGAAGCACTAAACCATGAAGATCAGGCAGCAAACATTGTAATTAGAGAGAGTAATTTTCCGTTGTACTAACGACAATAGCAGACAGAAGTTATTGTTTCAGATTTAGACGTAGGGGCGTATGGTAATCAAGGAGACTGTAATGTATTCAAAGCAACAGAATTAGGTAAAACGTTTACAATCGCACTTTGAATTTACCAGATCCAGCATCACTTTCAAACGATCCTTATGGACTGAAAATCCCTTACATGTTTGCGGCTGACGGGGCTTTTTTTGTGAGTGACAACTTAATGAGACCATTTGCGGCAAAGAACTTGATAAATAAACAAAAAGTGTTGAACTACGTGTTATCACAAGCACGGCGTTACGTAGAATGTGCATGGCGCATTTTATGTAGTAAATGGAGTATTTTCCATCGTCCAATCGATATTAATGTGGGTGTAGCGGATACTGTGATACAAGCATGTTGCACACTTCACAGTTCTGGGAGGCAATGTGACGGCTACAGTTTTGATGATACGCTGACATGCGTAATGGAAAGTATTCCTGCACATGGGGCAAGAGGAACTAAAGGTATGTCGACACGATGCCTTTTTTGTATTCAACTTTGCGCATGCGCGTAAATTTCCAACAGCGCAACATGCGTAATTTCCTGTAAATGGAGGCCGTAAGTAAAGCGCATTGTTTCCCGCCATCGGTGGGAATCTTTGCACTTTTCAGGAGATGATAGGCAGCTGGAGCCCTTATGTGATTGTGTAGTGTGTTGAAGTTATACTGTAAATCGATTTATGTGCAATGATGTCTACTGACTCCAAAGGATGCACACATAAGCTTATAGATGATTGCAGACTAAGAAGTTTGTTTGAATAAAAGTTCGAGATGTTGCCCTGAGCGTCACGTATTAGATAAAAAGTCTCCGTTCATATTTCTGTAAAGAATAAGATACTGTAAGTTTCGTAATAGGAAAGCTGAGAAGAATAAGCCAAAATTTATGAAACGTGTATATGAAAAGTGTGGACGAATATTCGTGCTATGGTTAAAAGCACAACTGAGAAGCCTGACATCAGAACAAAAGAAGTGATGGGGTATGTGTAGCTCCTGAACAGACTACTAAAAGTAGAAATGGAGCACACTGATGATGCAAAATGTACGAAAGTGAATAACAGAACTTCCGTTCTAGTGGATTCTGGCGTCTATGATTTCCAAATTTGTCGAGTCCGAGGATGTTAATCCTCATGTCGTATTTCATGATTAAATACAAATCACGCACTGAAAGTCAAATTAACATTCACACAACTACTAAGAACCTTCCTTAAGTACTTCTCAGTTTAAGGAATAATCAATTTTATTTTTGTTCCTGTATTCGTGTTCCGTTGTTAGAGTATGCAAGAGAATTGCATGAATATGTAACAAGTCATAATTATACACGAGAACAATATAGATGTTAATAGATATAAATTTTAATATTGTATGGGAACAAAATACGCTAATAATTACGGACTTAGGTATTTCCTACACTGAAACGAGGTAGAAAACAGTCAAATAACAAATTACAATTTTCCACATTACAAATTTGATAAAACTGAAATGCTCTATTTTGAAATGAGGAATAAATAATTCAAACGAGTATACAGGGTGGTCCATTGATCGTGACCGGGCCAAATATCCCACGAAATAAGGGTCAAACGAATAAACTACAAAGAACGAAACTTGACGGTTCAAAAATGGTTCAAATGGCTCTGAGCACTATGGGACTTAACATCTGAGGTCAACAGTCCCCTAGAACTTAGAACTACTTAAACCTAACTAACCTAAGGACATCACACACATCCATGCCCGAGGCAGGATCTAGCCTGAAGGGGGAAACCAGATGGCGCTATGGTTGGCCCGCTAGATGGCGCTGCCATAGGTCAAATGGATATCAAATGCATTTTTTAAATAGGAACCCCCATTTTTATTGCATATTCGTGTAGTACGTAAAGAAATATGAATGTTTTAGTTGGACCACTTTTTTCTCTTTGTGATACATGACGCTGTAATAGTCACAAACATATGGCTCACAATTTTAGACGAACAGTTGGTAACAGGTAGGTTTTTTAAATTAAAATACAGAACGTAGGTACGTTAGAACATTTTATTTCGGTTGTTCCAATGTGGTACATGTACCTTTGTGAACATATCATTTCTGAAAACGCATGCTGTTACAGCGTGATTACCTGTAAATACAACATTAATGCAATAAATGCTCAAAATGATGTCTGTCAACCTCAATGCATTTGGCAATACGTGTAACGACATTTCTCTCAACAGCGAGTAGTTCGCCTTCCGTAATGTTCGCACATGCATTGACAATGCGCTGACGCATGTTGTCAGGCCTTGTCGGTGGATCACGATAGCAAATATCCTTCAACTTTCCCCACAGAAAGAAATCCGGGGACGTCAGATCCGGTGAACGTGCGTGCCATGGTATGGTGCTTCGACGACCAATCCACCTGTCATGAAATATGCTATTCAATACCGCTTCAACCGCACGCGAGCTATGTGCCGGACATCCATCATGTTGGAAGTACATGCCATTCTGTCATGCAGTGAAACATCTTGGAATAACATCGGTAGAACATTACGTAGGAAATCAGCATACAATGCACCATTTAGATTGTCATCGATAAAGTGGGGGCCAATTATCCTTCCTCCCATAATGCCGCACCATATTTTAACCCGCCAAGGTCGCTGATGTTCCACTTGTCGCAGCCATCGTGGATTTTCCGTTGCCCAATAGTGCATATTATGCCAGTTTACGTTACCACTGTTAGCGAATGACGCTTCGCCGCTAAATAGAACGCGTGCAAAAAATCTGTCATCGTCCCGTAATTTCTCTTGTGCTCAGTGGATGAACTGTACACGACGTTCAAAGTCGTCGCCATGCAATTCCTGGTGCATAGAAATATGGTACGGGTGCAATCGATGTTGATGAAGCATTCTCAACACCGACGTTTCTGAGATTCCCGATTCTCGCGCAATTTGTGTGCTACTGATGTGCGGATTAGCCGCGACAACAGCTAAAACACCTACTTGGGCATCATCAATTGTTGTAGGTCATGGTTGACGTTTCGCACGTGGCTTAACACTTCCTGTTTCCTTAAATAACGTTAACTATCCGGCGAACGGTCCGGACACTTGGATGATGTCCAGGATACCGAGCAGCATACATAGCACACGCCCGTTGGGCATTTTGATCACATTAGCCATACATCAACACGATATCGACCTTTTCCGCAATTGATAAACGGTCAATTTTAACACAGGTAATGTATTACGTATTTATACGTTTGTGACTATTACAGCACCATCCATCACAAAGCGAAAAAAGTGGTCCAACTAAAACATTCATATTTCTTTACGTACTACACGAATATGTAATAAAAAATGGGGGTTCCTATTTAAAGAAACGCGGATGATATCCGATTGACCTACGGCAGCGCCATCTAGCGGGCCAACCATAGTGCCACCTGGTTTCCCCCTTCAAGCTAGACGAGTTTCGTTCTTTGTAGTTTTTTCGCTTGACGCTTATTTCGTGAGATGTTTGGCCCAGTCACTATCCATGGACCACCCCGGATAAGTCACCAGTTACTAGCTAACAAAATTTTATTGCCAGCCTTATCGCTGCATTTTCCCAAGCAGAAAATCCAAAATCCCGTCATGACCTTCTCCTGAAATTTACAGACCCAACGCTGTCATATCTTTACATTTCTCGTACCTTTGTTGCTTATATACTAGTTTACCTACAGTAGCTTTTTTTTTGTTTTTCTGTCGCATTTTCATCACAATAAACACAACACAAGTTCCTAGGCAAAGAACGAGATTCACAGCAGACTTGCGGAATGAGGCAACGTGTGGACACGAGAACACCCATGAATACAGGCGTTCTTTTCAGAAATTTGTGTGCGCGCCATTTTATTCGCGTGCGTCTGGGATTGCTCACGACGAAAGAGGCATCACGTGGGTATTCATTAATAGTGGCAACAGTATCAGAGATCAGTTTACTGATACCTTCTGTTACTTTCAAGGATCTGTACCATGGTTCGAAAGAGGACTAGTTTTTTTAGTCTAAAAACTGGCTCGTTGACTATTTATGAATGCATTTTAGTGTACACTGTTTATAACTATTAATGAAATATTTACTTTCATTGCTCACCAAAATCTGATTTCTGCTTGTCATCCGTTCCATCCCCATTTTTCTCCCTGAATGCCCGCTGTAACTCAACGCCACATTCTCACTTTTTATCTCTGTTTTTATACTCTTCGTCCCATGTGTTGCAGAGCCATGGTTGTATCTGCACTTCCGTAATCATTACTTCGTTGTCCAGACGCACCATTTTCATATTTTGTAAGATAAGCAAGACGGCTACAATGACAACAGTGCGAGAGTGGTACAATCTATCTTCAAACTGAGCAGCAAGCTCCAGGCCCAGCTACGTCATAAGTGATACATACACACAGACTGCTCTCCACAAAGTTAAGGCCAGCACAAATCTGTCCCGGCCGTGTCAGGACCGAACGCCTGGTTGACCAGTGATGGCTGTGCTCCTGCCTGTACCTCTACGAACCGAGGCTCGCCAGCTTTCCCGTTGTAAGTACACTACTGGCCATTAAAATTGCTACACCAAGAAGAAATGCAGATGATAAACGGGTATTCATTGGACAAATATATTATACTAGGACTGACATGTGATTACATTTACACGCAATTTGGGTGCATAGATCCTGAGACATCAGTACCCAGAACAACCACCTCTGGCCGTAATAACGGCCTTGATACGCCTGGGCATTGAGTCAAACAGAGCTTGGATGGCGTGTACAGGTACAGCTGCCCGTGCAGCTTCAACACGGTACCACAGTTCATCAAAAGTAGTGACTGGCGCATTGTGACGAGCCAGTTGCTCGGCCACCATTGACCAGACGTTTTCAGTTGGTGGGAGATCTGGAGAATGTGCTGGCCAGTGCAGCAGTCGAACATTTTCTGTATCCATAAATGCCCGTACAGGAACTGCAACATGCGGTCGTGCATTATCCTCCTTAAATGTAGGGTTTCGCAGGGATCGTATGAAGGGTAGAGCCACGGATGGTAACACATCTGAAATGTAGCGTCCACTGTTCAAAGTGCCGTCAATGCGAACAAGAGGTGACCGAGACGTCTAACCAATGGCACCCCATACCATCACGCCAGGTGATACGCCAGTATGGCCATGACGAATACACGCTTCCAATGTGCGTCCACCGCGATGTCGACAAACACGGATGGGACCATCATGATGCTGTAAACAGAACATGAATTGATCCGAAAAAATGACGTTTTGCCATTCGTGCACGCAGGTTCGTCGTTGTGTACACCATCGTAGGTGCTCCTGTCTGTGACGCAGCGTCAAGGGTAACCGCAGCCATGGTCTCCGAGCTGATAGTCCGTGCTGCTGCAAACGTCGTCGACCTGTTCGTGCAGATGGTTGTTGTCTTGCAAACGTTGCCATCGGTTGACCCAGGGATCGAGACGTGGTTGCACGACCCGTTACAGCCATGCGGATGAGATGCCTGTCATCTCGACTGCTAGTGATACGAGGCCGTTGGGATCCAGGACGGCGTTCCGTATTACCCTCCTGAACCCACCGATTCCATATTCTGCTAACAGTCACTGGATCTCGACCGACGCGAGCAGCAACGTCGCGATACGATAAACCGCAATCGCGATAGGCCACAATCCGACGTTTATCAAAGTCGGAAACGTGATGGTACGCATTTCTCCTCCTTACACGAGGCATCACAACAACGTTTCACCAGGCAACGCCGGTCAACTGCTGTTTGTGTATGCGAAATCGGTTGGAAACTTTCCTCATGTCAGCACGTTGTAGGTGTCGCCACCGGCGCCAACCTGGTGCGAATGCTCTGAAAAGCTAATCATTTGCATATCACAACATCTTCTTCCTGTCGGTTAAATTTCGCGTCTGTTGCGCGTCATCGTCGTGGTGTAGCAATTTTAATGGCCAGTAGTGTATGTTCGCTAATTTCCGTAATAGAGGGTGGAGCAAATAAAAGTGGTGCAGAGAAAAGAGTTCCAGGGTACTAAAAAAACTAAACATAGGAAAGAAAATACAGTAGTAACCCGATTATAGCAGGTGTTGAAAGTGACCACTATTCGTCTCTTGGCACTTCTGGGTCCCGGACAGCAAGTTGCTGAAGGCAGATCGAAACTGGACTGCTGGAATTGCTGCACTCTCATCCTAAATGTTCTGCTGCAGTTGTTGAAGACTATGAGGGTTGTTGCGATACACCTCCCCACGCCGAGTAATCGCACACTGGCAGATCGGGTGACCTGGGTGGCCAGCTAGAGCCGTGACCAGACTCACCTCTGCTAACAACTCTGTCAGGCGTGAAGACTGGGATCCAAGATGCGGACGGCTCCATCCTGTCGGTAGTAACTGTAGGTCTCTTTTTTTTCCTCCGTTGCCACAAATTCACGACCAATCTATCCATTCATCCGGCCCACTTTTATTTGCCCCACCCTGTAGCACTTGCTTTAGAGGAAGAAGAAAATGAAGCAAGGTCATAAAAAAGAAGAAATATGTGAATCCACAGTGCCTAGAAAACATGATCAGCACAGGGAGAGTTTCGAACATTATTTCCTCATCTCATGGATGATGAGCTAAAGTTTTATGAGTATTTTAAGATGACGCAGTACAGGTGTCAGCTCTTAAACAAACTAGAACCTAGAATGAGATTTTCACTCTGCAGCGGAGTGTGCGCTGATACGAAACTTCCTGGCAGATTAAAATTGTGTGCCGGACCGAGAGTCGAACTCGGGACCTTTGCCTTTCGCGGGCAAGTGCTCTACCAACTGAACTACCCAAGCACGACTCACGCCCCGCCCTGGCAGAAGTAAAGCTGTGAGGATGGGGTGTGAGTCGTGCTTGGGTAGCTCAGTTGGTAGAGCACTTGCCCGCGAAAGGCAAAAGTCTCGAGTTCGAGTCTCGGTCCGGCACACAGTTTTAATCTGCTAGGAAGTTTGAAACTAGAACCTAAGTTGAAAATAAATACAATTGCTGGAGACTAACAATTGCAGCCATAAAACGCCTGTTTATTTTTTTAGGTAGGTTCAAAAAGGAGTAAACAGAACTTAATCAAGAAAGAAGTTACGAAAAACTTCGTGTATTAGTCCTTCCACATCCTTTTTGTACACAGGTCTTGCACAGTTGCACAGCCTACAAAATAATTCTACCGGCGCGTCGTCGGTAACAGAACAAATTCCGCCCGGCACGGTCTTAGCTCCTTAACATTATTCGAGAACTGCCCTGTCATGTCCCGAACGCTACATTTATATTAATGTCATATTCCGTCCTAGCCAGCGGCCTTGTCGCAGTGGTAATACCTGTTCCTGTCAGATCACCGAAGTTAAGGGCTGTCGGGCTTGGCTAGCACTTGGGTGGGTGACCGTCCGGTCTGCGAACGCGAACCTTGTCGCAGTGGTAATACCTGTTCCTGTCAGATCACCGAAGTTAAGGGCTGTCGGGCTTGGCTAGCACTTGGATGGGTGACCGTCCGGTCTGCGAACGCTATTGGCTAGCGTGGTTCACTTAACCCTTTCATGGATAAAAGTCATTTTTTACAGATTTTTAAAATATTAAGGTGATAACAGTTTCTTTTCAGTTCCATTATTATATTTTCACCACTAAAATATTTTTTAAGTTCTCCATTTTTTTTTACGACGGTAAGTGGGACACACATGTCCCATGAACCAACGCAAGATACCTTTTCTGCTGACTGACTGATTTTGTAATTTTATTTTTGCAGCCATAAACAGGATTTTGCAGAGAATAAAATAACTACAAATTATACATGCATGTAATCTTTTTATTTGTTTAGAGCCAGTGTAAAAAAATATTCATTACATTTCAGTTTTCATGATACATGATCAATACTTACAAAACTTTACATGCCATGAAACTTGGAAAAACATGGTGTGGCACAGAGTGGTACACCAAAAGCAGTGCAAACAGCTTTTGTTCTCTTCTCTTTAGAGTTTGTGCTGCAGAATCTGCATCGCTTCCTAGTGCTACTGTCTTTCGGTACACGTTTGACTAAGTTCACGAGCCAGACGTCATCTGGCACACTAGAGACTCCTCTCTTTGCTGGAAAGAAAGTGGGCGTTGATCCCCTCTTTTTCCTGGATGAATACCCATTAATCAATTGTATTACTAATCTTTACAAATAATGTCTGCTGGGACACATGTGCCCCACTAATTTTATTTCGGTTATAAGATAGTAGAGTCACTGTGAAGTACATTCCACACTGTATTTGTACTAAAAAATGATTATTAAGTTAATAATAAGATGAATTACTTACTTCAGACATCGCTGGAAAGTGAGAAATGATGAAAACTGAAGAATGACACAAGTAAGTGGCGTTGCAGCGGCCATATATACACGCCAGTCAACAAAAGTAGTCACCGCTTCTCTATTGCCTTTGCAGTGCAGTCCCGATTTTTTTTTTTAGGTTCAGTACAGTCGTCCCTAGATGGCAGCACCGTGCAGAGCTGGGTGACATATATCCCGACACTCGAAGTGGCGCTCAAAGTTAGTGGGACATATATGACCCATCAACCACGAAAGGGTTAACCATTGCGAAGTACACTGAGGAGCTACGTGACTGAGAAGTAGCGGCTCCGGTCATGAAAACTGACAACGGCCAGGAGAGCGGTGTGCTGACCACATGCTCCTCCAATCCGCATCCGACGAAGCCTGTGGGCTGAGGATGACACGGTGGTCGGTCGGTGCCGTTGGGCCTTCAACGCCTGTTCGGATGGAGTTAAGTTTTTTTTTTATATAGTTCGTCCTCGAACGTGTCTCCTCACGGACATGGCCCGGACATGTGTGATGATGCCCTTATACAGACTCAGCGGCAGCGGTTTTGTCAAATCAGTGAAGACGCACTGCACAGACACATCTGGAGAGTGTTAATTTTTCACTAAACACTTTACGCTATATGAAATACAGTAACTAGTAACTAACGTAAATAATCATGTAAACTGATTCTTTCGTCGATTCTTGGTAAACAACAGTATAATAAATGAAAAGCAGTATATTGAGTTAATCCGTTTTTCGCTTACAAGGCCACCATCAGACTTTAAAGTTATACTGTTTCCAAATAAAACTGAATAGTCGCGTCACATTCATTTAGTTACAATAGTAGAGTCTTATTTAGAATTCTTGAGAGTATTTTCGTACTGTCGTTGCAACTACAAAAACTACATGTTTTTTTCACTAGACACGTTTCACTTTATTGAGGTAAAGCATCATCAGTGGTGATGATTTCCTGTTGATTTCTCGCCTACATCGGGAAATGCCGTCTGCTAGCACAATGTTGATGTTTTTTCTTCTGTAGTCACAGATAGTTTCGGTCTTATTTTCTCGATGTAGGCGAGAAATCAAGCGGAAATCACTACCACCGACGATACTTTATCTCAATTGATGAAAAAAAAACACACACACACATTTTTTGTAGTTGCAACGACAGAACGGAAATACCTCAAGAATTGTAAGCCAAATGCAGACAATATGGCCACACAAGTGACATATTTAGAATGTTTCAGGAGATTGATATGGACAAATAGATAAATAAATAAACACCAACAGGAGATACTGAACATGTGCAAAGAACGGTAGCACCAATGAATGGTCACGGGTTTGTTTGACCGACGGTGGGTGCGTCGATGAGATGTTAACAATGTTACAAGTACTACTGAACACTAAGAAATGTAGGTATTACACTATCTGATCAAAAGTATGCGGACACCCCCAAAAACATACGTTTTTCATATTAGGTGTATTGTGCTGCTACCTACTGCCAGGTACTCCTGACCTCAGTAGTCATTACACATCGTGGGAGAGCAGAATGGGGCGCTCCCCGAAACTCAAGGACTTCGAACCTGGTCAGGTGATTGGGTGCCACTTGTCTCAGACGTCTGTACGCGAGATTTCCTCACTCTTAAACATCCCTAGGTCCACTGTTTCCAATGAGATAGTGAATTGGAAATGTGAAGGGACACTTGCAGTACAAGAGCTTACAGGCCGACTTTGTCTGTTGAAGAGGGTCGTAATGTGTAATCTATCCAGACCATCACACAGGAATTCCAGATTGCATCAGGGTCCACTGCAGGTACCATGACAGTCAGGCGGTTGGTGAGAAAACTTAGATTTCATGATCGAGCGGCTGCTCATAATCCATACATCACGCCGGTAAAAGCCAAATGACGCCTCGCTTGGTGTAAAGCCCGGTCCACACGCAACGATCTGTCTGCGCAGACATCGGCGCAGATGTCTGTACACGCAAAAGATCGCTGCAAATGTGGTGTGTTCACACGACACAAATCTACTACTCGCCCGCTATCTGTCGGTGTAGAAAAAAAAATCAGTGGAAACGACTACGCTCTCTGTAAACGTCAAAAATTTAATTCAGTTATTTTGTAATATAGAAATGGAGGAAGTTCTGTTGTGGTCTGTGTTGCAAAAAACATTCAGACCAACCGCAGGAAACAGAGAAAGCGGTCAAAATGGTGTAGACAGTGGCTGCTAAAGCGAAAGCAGTTTTCTCACGTACATTTACTGCGAGAGTTGCAGGACGAACCTGTTTTGTTTTACTTACATTATCTCGTGTTCCATTTCCTGGCACATTGACACTCCAATTTCATCTTCAATTGTACTCCTGTTTGGTCTTGGCGTTTCTTGATCACTAAGAAAGCCAAGCAAATCAAAATACCATAACGTTGTATACTTGATCTACTCTTACACCAGATCTTCTAGATTTCTGAACGTTGGATAACTCATTTCGGTAAACAGTTCACTGACAGACTTAATTTACTTGACTTGCCTTCATGAACTCATCCTTCAGGACAGCGTAAATAGCTTCACATGTGTTGGGTATTGACTCAACGCTTGTTTCGATATTGCAGTTGAAAATTCCAAATCCTTGTAGCTCCTTCCTGTTGCTAGGAATCTTAATGTTACCGCCAGCCGTTCATTAGGAGAAATTGCCCTTCTCATACAAGTATTTTTTCTCATAATATGATGGGTTACAAACTTTAAGAGATAATTATAAGTTTCGACATCCATCCGCAAATAATTTCGCCAGTTCGCAACGAATTTTTTTAAAATTTTTTTTTTATTACCGTTACTCTGTTTGCCGAGGCGTCAACTGCCCGCAATTTTTCAATTAGAGCATTGTATGCTGCTGTCGTTTTGTCTCGGTCACTATATTCTTTACTTTTAATCTTCCACAAACATGGGTGGTTTCTATACATTTCAATGAATTCGCTTACAAACTCTAGAGAACACCGACGAGTATCAGCCATTTTAATGCCCTGTGCGCACAAATACAAACACTAGACTGAGCAAACAGCTGTTTCGCGCCAGATTTGCGGCGATCGCCTGCCCACATGCTCCAACTTGTCTGCGCAGATGTGGTTTGAACCCACAGATTTGAGAGTTTTCGCTCAAACCTCCAACTCCAACTTCCAGGTTTGCACACACCTCAGGTTCGTGCAGATCTTCTGTCCACACGCAACGATCTGTCTGCGCAGATGTGATGTGCGCAGACATTTGCGCAGACAGATCGTTGCGTGTGGACGGCTCTTAAGGAGCGTGACTGAACAGTGAAAAAACGTTGTATGGAGTAACGAATCACGGTACACATTGTGGCGATCCGATGGCAGGGTGTGGGTATGGCGAATGCCCGGTGAACGTCATCTGCCAGCGTGTGTAGTGCCAACAGTAAAATTCGGAGGCGGTGGTGTTATGGTGTGGTCGTGTTTTTCATGGAGGGGCCTTGCACCCCTTGTTGTTTTGCGTGACACTGTCACAGCACAGGCCTACATTGATATTTTAAGCACCTTCTTGCTTCCCACTGTTGAAGAGCAATTCGGGAATGGCGATTGCATCTTTCAACACGATCGAGCACCTGTTCATAATGCATGGCCTGTGGCGGAGTGGTTACACGACAGTCCCTGTAATGGACTGGCCTGCACATAGTCCTGACCTGAATTCTATAGAACACCTTTGGGATGTTTTGGAACGCCGACTTGGTGCCAGGCCTCACCGACCTACATCGGTACCTCCCTCAGTGCAGAACGGGATGCCATTCCCCAAGAAACCTTCCAGCACCTGATTGAACGTATGCCTGCGAGGGTGGAAGCTGTCATCAAGGCTACGGGTGGGTCAACACCGTATTGAATTCCAGCATTACCGATGGATGGCGCCAGGAACTTGTAAGTAATTTTCAGCCAAGTGTCCGGATACTTTTGATGACATAGTGTACTACAGCCTACGCGCCCCATATACGAGAATGGAGGAACGAAATGACGTGGTGTATAATGAGAAGGGTTTTTGTGATAACTCCAGACACTACATTTTGTGTATACATCTTTATTCAGAAGAACCAATCCAATGCATCCGTTACATATTTTGTGCGAAATGTATGTGGTGAAAGGGGGGGGGGGGGGTTTGTGTGGATGGAAGGAATTCACGAGTCCTTCCAAAGGTGAAGGACGACTGCTCTCAAAGGCGCCATCACATACACGTAGAAGTCCTGTTGACGCGAATGTAGGTCTCACAGCAGTTGTGGCTGCGAAAACAATTCGTACAACGCACCTATACAGAAGAACTAACTGATACCGTAATTTACATCATTTAATTCAACATTTGCGTAGTTGCACATTTTAAACATCAAATATGTGTAAAAAAACGTTCGTATGTACGTTAAATAGTATTAGCTTTTCGTACTTTCTTAGTGTACATACAGATGCGTACGATATGCTTAGTAAACGGAAATCAAAACATAGATTGAGCGTAACACATTTTGTACTAACGAAATATGTCGTATCCTAACCTAAAGAGGGAAGACAGCAACGCCATTGCCGTTTAAGCAGCATCGCATGCAATACGTTCAGAAATCAATTGTTTCTGATCATCAACTAGGGCGCTAAACAAAAAGGAACACAAGTAACTTCAGCTGTAGAGTACAAATAGCCGGTGTGTGTGTGTGTGTGTGTGTGTGTGTGTGTGTGTGTGTGTGTGAGTGGAGGCGGGGGATTTGGGGGGAGAGGGTTAGAAGAAAAAAGGATATCACGGTGGTTCAATGTGTGATAAGATGTCTGAGGTTTCTGTGTGTTTAGGAGGGGGGGGGGGGAGAGGTATAAGGGGTCATAGTAAGAATATACACTCCTGGAAATGGAAAAAAGAACACATTGACACCGGTGTGTCAGACCCACCATACTTGCTCCGGACACTGCGAGAGGGCTGTACAAGCAATGATCACACGCACGGCACAGCGGACACACCAGGAACCGCGGTGTTGGCCGTCGAATGGCGCTAGCTGCGCAGCATTTGTGCACCGCCGCCGTCAGTGTCAGCCAGTTTGCCAAGGCATACGGAGCTCCATCGCAGTCTTTAACACTGGTAGCATGCCGCGACAGCGTGGACGTGAACCGTATGTGCAGTTGACGGACTTTGAGCGAGGGCGTATAGTGGGCATGCGGGAGGCCAGGTGGACGTACCGCCGAATTGCTCAACACGTGGGGCGTGAGGTCTCCACAGTACATCGATGTTGTCGCCAGTGGTCGGCGGAAGGTGCACGTGCCCGTCGACCTGGGACCGGACCGCAGCGACGCACGGATGCACGCCAAGACCGTAGGATCCTACGCAGTGCCGTAGGGGACCGCACCGCCACTTCCCAGCAAATTAGGGACACTGTTGCTCCTGGGGTATCGGCGAGGACCATTCGCAACCGTCTCCATGAAGCTGGGCTACGGTCCCGCACACCGTTAGGCCGTCTTCCGCTCACGCCCCAACATCGTGCAGCCCGCCTCCAGTGGTGTCGCGACAGGCGTGAATGGAGGGACGAATGGAGACGTGTCGTCTTCAGCGATGAGAGTCGCTTCTGCCTCGGTGCCAATGATGGTCGTATACGTGTTTGGCGCCGTGCAGGTGAGCGCCACAATCAGGACTGCATACGACCGAGGCACTCAGGGCCAACACCCGGCATCATGGTGTGGAGAGCGATCTCCTACACTGGCCGTACACCACTGGTGATCGTCGAGGGGACACTGAATAGTGCACGGTACATCCAAACCGTCATCGAACCCATCGTTCTACCATTCCTAGACCGGCAAGGGAACTTGCTGTTCCAACAGGACAATGCACGTCCGCATGTATCCCGTGCCACCCAACGTGCTCTAGAAGGTGTAAGTCAACTACCCTGGCCAGCAAGATCTCCGGATCTGTCCCCCATTGAGCATGTTTGGGACTGGATGAAGCGTCGTCTCACGCGGTCTGCACGTCCAGCACGAACGCTGGTCCAACTGAGGCGCCAGGTGGAAATGGCATGGCAAGCCGTTCCACAGGACTACATCCAGCATCTCTACGATCGTCTCCATGGGTGAATAGCAGCCTGCATTGCTGCGAAAGGTGGATATACACTGTACTAGTGCCGACATTGTGCATGCTCTGTTGCCTGTGTCTATGTGCCTGTGTCTATGTGCCTGTGATCATGTGATGTATCTGACCCCAGGAATGTGTCAATAAAGTTTCCCCTTCCTGGGACAATGAATTCACGGTGTTCTTATTTCAATTTCCAGGAGTGTAAAATGTGTGATGAACATGTCTAAAGAGCACAGAAGAGTTCAACACTAATTCGGTGGTTGTGTAATCGGGTGTAAGTAGTGAACTGCCAAAACTGAAATAAGTAATGAGGACATCATTTTAAACGATATCCTGCGTCTTAATTACATCACTTGCTAGATCGTACGATATCATTGTGGGGTTCGTTTTCGCTCTGTAACTGATGGTACTAAGTTATTAGATATTACTACACGTGTTGTTTATTAGTGGCAAACGCGAATACGTCACACCAGCATGAGAGGCCTAACAAACACGCGGGCATCCGTGTTCTGAACGATGTGGGAGAAGGGAAGATCAAGGTCATGGAGTTGATAACGGCTCGTGTTATTCAAGAATGGATATAATATCTAACAAACAAAATATTACTTCATGTACAGATGTCATCACTCACGCTGATAATTGATACCGTTGGACCGATTACTGGAAGCATCGGTGGTTCAGTGGTAGAATGCTCGCCTGCCACGCGGGCGGCCCGGGTTCGGTTCCCGGCCGATGCAAATGTTTTAATTACGTAATTTCGTTTCCATGAAGTGTAAAATCCGTAACGATGAAGGTAGTGATGTCACCCACTAGGGCTACATAACTAACCGCTTTGACGCTATCGATTCGAGCTTCCCAGCGTGTGTCACTTACATTTTTCAGGGTGTATATCTTCAAATGGTCGGTCAAAATTTTGATGCCGCATCCTTTACTGCTTGCTCAATATACAGATTGTATAATATCGGGGAGAGGCTACAACCCTGTCTCACTCCCTTCCCAACCGCTGCTTCCCTTTCATGGCCCTCGACTCTTATAACTGCCATCTGGTTTCTGTACAAATTGTAAATAGCCTTTCGCTCCCTGTATTTTACCCCTGCCACCTTTAGAAATTGAAAGAGAGTATTCCAGTCAACGTTGTCAAAAGCTTTCCCTAAGTCTACAAATGCTAGAAACGTAGGTCTGCCTTTCCTTAATCTTTCTTCTAAGATAAGTCGTAAGGCCAGTATTGCCTCACGTGTTCCAGTATTTCTACGGAATCCAAACTGATATGTTTGTTATGTACGAGAATGTTTGTTATGTAGTATGTTATACTACGGTAACTACGAGAATGTATCATACATTGCACAAATGACTGAAGCTCTGGTACATTTTGTTAGTTTTGTCAGACTGATAATTGTTATCAAACTCTCCAAAGGGTAAAGCAGTTTATCTGTTTGTTCTGGCCATTTGCAGTAGCACTTCTTCTGTTCAATACGGTTCACTATGGCACCCTCATCGTTCACCAAAGTCCCAGTTCAGGAGGAGACTCCGTTGTCGTATAAATCTGTAGAATACTACCCAGCTGCTGATTTATCTTTAGACATTTTGTAGTGCTGGATATTGTCGTGCACAGCAGAGAAACATTCAGAGTCATCATCAGATTCTAGAACCACTGCATCGTTATTTTGGGGTTACTTTGACCCGGGCAAAGGTAATCCCATATTTTGTAAAAATGTGCACAATTTTACAAAAATGTTAAATATATTACTTAAACTGAATTTCATAGTTTCTCACCTTGTTGTCTAATCCTGCCAGAATGCAAAATTACACTCACCAATTTTTAGCTCAACTGATGTGAATCCAGCATATAGATATTTTTGGTGGGCGTGACAGCTGTCAAAATATTTACGATGAACATAGAGTTCAGAGCTGCCAAAGCAATATTACTTCATGGAAGTCACAATCTTCTAGATCATTCTCCACACACTGTAAATGCATGCTACCTTTTTTGCTCCATGCGAATGATGTAATTTAAGTGGGGAAAAAGATTTAAAACTTACGGTAATTTTACTGATGAAAAAAGACGTTCCACTGCGGCACCAGAATGAGGGAGGCTTAAGACATTCCTCACAAACTGCTATAAAAGAAGAAAGACTGCCTTAGAGCCCCGTACGTTATACGCTTAATCCTATCATAAAAGTATTGCGCACTACAATAAAATGGAACATCACTGTTGCGTATCGAACATCGAACGCCACTCCATATCAATGTGTTGAAGTCGTTCTGACTTTTACCAACTTGTGGAATGCAGTCACAAGAGGCAAAATAGATTTAAATGACTATATTTTTGTGGCTTCTAGCATTTCTCTATCTTTTATTACTTTTCCTTGAAAATCAAATACCTGGAGAATTTGCCCGACAGATTCAACGTGAATCTCCAGACACCTCGTTTTGAAAATGTTTAAGGTTTCTTCTGTTAGCTCTAATGGCAGCAGTGAAGCCTCTGTTTTTGCATCAAAGTATGAGAGCATGCTGAAAACTAATGCCTCCGAATTTTTTATTCTGTTCTCTATATTGGTTGAGGTATTACATGTCATGCATATTATTCGATCAATTTACCCGCTTCACTGACTCCCTTTACAGGTTTCAGATAGTAGCGTGTAACATAGCTGTGTGTAATCGATTATGCCGGCGCTGGTGGCCGAGCGGTTCTAGGCGCTTCAGTCCGGAACCGCGCTGCTGCTACGGTCGCAGTTTCGAATCCTGCCTCGGGCATGGATGTGTGACGTCCTTAGGTTAGTTAGGTTTAAGTAGTTCTAAGTCTAGGGGACTGATGACCTCAGATGTTAAGTCCCATAGTGCTCAGAGCCATTTGAACCATACAGTCCCGACTTGGCGCCATTCGATTTTCACCTGTCTGCAGAACTTAAAGAACACTTTGGAGACTTCACTTTGATAGTGATGAAGCAGTGCAAGCAGAGATGAGGCGGTGGCTGCATCAACGAAGTCAAACATTCTGCAGTGACAGTACCAAGAAACCGGTCTCTCGTTGCGGGAAATGTGTTTGTTGCCAGGGTGACTATGCTGAGAAATAAATGGCATGAAGATAAAAAATGTAGAATGTTAAGAGCCAAATGTGAATGTGAAGAGCCAAAGAAACCGATACACTTGCCTAATATCGTGTAGGTCCCCCGCGAGCATGCATAAGTGCCGCGACACGACGTGGCATTCACTCGAATAATGTCTGAAGTAGCGCTGGAGGGAGATGAAACTATGAATACTGCAAGGCTGTCCATAAATCCGTAAGAGCGCAAGGGGGTGGAGATCTCTTCTGAACAGAACGTTGCAAGCCATCCCAGATATGCTCAATAATGTTAGTGTCTGTGGACTTTGGTGGCCAGCGGAAGTGTTTAAACTCCACAAGAGTGTTCCTGGAGCCATTCTGTAGGAATTCTGGCCTGTGGAGTGTCGCATTGTCCTTCTGGAATTGCCCAAGTCCGACGGAATTCACAAGGGACATGAATGGATGCAGGTGATCAGACAGGATGCTTACGTACGTGTCATCTTTCAGAATCGTATCTAGACCTATCAGGGGCCCCATATCAATCCAATTGCACACGCCCCATACCATTACAGAGTGAGTTTGAACGTGGTGTTATAGTCGGCGCACGAGCGATAAGAAACTGCACCTCCGAGGTGGCAATGGAGTGGGGATTTTCCCGTGCAACCATTTCACGAATGGTTCAAATGGCTCTGAGCACTATGGGACTCAACTACTGTGGTCATAAGTCCCCTAGAACTTAGTACTACTTAAACCTAACTAACCTAAGGACAGCACACAACACCCATCCATCACGAGGCAGAGAAAATCCCTGACCCCGCCGGGAATCGAACCCGGGAACCCGGGCGTGGGAAGCGAGAACGCTACCGCACGACCACGAGATGCGGGCACCATTTCACGAGTGTACAGTGAATATCAAGAATCGGGTAAAACATCAGATCTCCGACATCGCTGCGGCAGGAAAGAGATCCTGCAACATCGAAACAAACGACGACTGAAGAGAATCGTTCAACGTGAAAGAAGCGCAGCCTTTCCGCAAACTGCTGCAGATTTCAATTCTGGGCCATCAACAAGTGTCAGCGTGCGAACCAATCAACGAAATATCATCGATATGGTCTTTCGGAGCCGAAAGCCCCCTCGTGTACCCTTGATGACTGCACGACACAAAGCTTCACGCTTCGCCTGGGCCTGTCAACACCGACATTGGACTGTTGATGACTGGAAACATGTTGCCTGGTCGGACGAGTCCCGCTTCAAATTGTTTCGAGCGGATAGACGTGTACAGGTATCGAGATAGCCTCGTGAATCCATGGATCCTGCATGTCAGGAGAGTACTATTGAAGCTGGTGGACGCTCTGTAATGGTGTGGGTCGTGTGCAGTTGGAGTGATATGGGACCCCTGATACGTCTAGATACGATGCTGACGGGTGACACGTACGTAAGCATCCTGTCTGATCACCTGCATACATTCATGTCCGTTGTGCATTCCAGCGGGACAATGCGACACCCCACACGTCCAGAATTGCTGCAGGGAGGCTCGACGAACCCTTTTCTGAGTTTAAACACTTCTGCTGGCTACCAAATTTCACAGACACGAATATCATTGAAAAAATCTGGAATGCTGCCGGCCGCTGTGGCCGAGTGGTTCTAGGCGCTTCAGTCCGGAACCGCGCGACTGCTACGGTCGCAGGTTGGAGTCCTTCCTCGGACATGGATGTGTGTGATGTCCTTAGGTTTAAGTACTTCTAAGTTCTAGGGGACTGATGACCTCAGATGTTATGTCCCACAGTGCTCAGAGCCATTTGAACCATTTGGGATGCTTTGCAACGCGCTGTGTTGAAGGTATCTCCACCCCCTTGTACTCTTACCGATTTACGGACAGTCCTGGAGGATTCATGGAGTCAGTTCCCTCCAGCACTACTTCAGACATTAGTCGAGTCCACGCCACGTCATGTTGCGGCACTTCTGCGTGCTCGCGGGTGCCCTCCACGATATTACGCAGGTGTACCAGTTTCTTTGGCTCATCAGTGTAAATGTCTGATCAGATAGTGTAGCAGCAAAATCAGTAAATAGCGGTGTGCTAAATCTGCGTAGATAAATGTTTTAATTGAAATTGTCTCGGTTGCAAAAATTAGAACCATCCTGTTTCTTACAGAATAGCGTGTCACAGTGATGGTTCTGGGTCATGATTATCACAGTGCTAGTGTTGGAGCCGGGACTGGGGTCCTAAGATGGTTCAATGGTTAAGGCGGGCTGGTAGTTTAAAGTGGGAAACCTGGCTTCGATTGTATGTCTGGTATAAATTTTCAATTATTTCGACATACTCGTCATACGAACGGTAGAAGCTTCCCATTTTAATATCGACAAACAAGTCCACAAGTGGGGCCTGTGTGTTACTGTATTCTGTCTGTTATCAACGTGAAGAGGAAATCGACAGCGATTTCATAACGCTTTGTGTAACAAACAGCCCATCGCTGGAGCGTGAATATCAGCTGTTATCTCTGACGCCAGCTGGTGTTACAAAAGCGGCAGCTCATCCCTACTTCGCCGGCCGCTGAGGCCGAGCGGTTCTAGGCGCTTCAGTCTGAAACCGCGTGACTGCTACGGTCGCGGGTTCGAATCCTGCCTCGGGCATGGATGTGTGTGATGTCCCTAGGTTAGTTAGGTTTAAGTAGTTCTAAACTCTAGCGGACTGATGACCTCAGATGTCAAGTCCCATAGTGCTCAGACCTATTTGAACCATTCATCCCTCCTTCAACGCACAACACTACTCAGCCTGTCATTGCATCATAGCTCATATCCACGTCTTAGACCTGCTCCTCTGTCAGAACCTACCGTGCCAAAAATACCCACAGAACATGTGCCTTTTCTGTTATTGTGGCCATTGCATAATTTCTTCAAGCTAGAAACGTTCGTCTTAACTTTACAAGGTCACCGTGACCCGAGAGCGACAAATTAGTGCATGCGTAGTGGAAGGCGCTTGTTATTTATTGTTTCCTAAAATGTTGAAAATGACACATTGGACGTAAAATATGAGTTGGGTCAATAAGACCGGACATTGTAGAGCATGTCTTGGCATTTCACGTAGCGACCGAAGTGCTGCAATATTCTAGATTGACGGAGACGATTCTATATACCTTTGTACTAGACATCACTCATGCATGAAAGACAGCCAAATTTCCCGTGATCTGTTTCTGAAAAAGCTCAAAAAGGTGATATCTTTTGATCTATGTCAAAACTAACAGCACTTGTAGCAGGTATGATTCCGTTTAAAATAGTTTGATTGCCTCATCTGCGAAAGTATATTCTTTCCGAAATATTCCGCACCTGACGTCGGCACGTTTGCGACTAGTGCTGACTATCGGCAAATTACCAAACTACGCTGTATATATGAAAAAAAAAAACTTTCAGGGTTTCTCTTCTAAATGACATATGTATCATATCTGTACAGTGTTTGGTTCTTGTGCAATAAATAATTGAAAGTGTTCCCCGACTTTATGTACACCCTGTACTTTCTTCGTTATACTTTGTTCATATCCGGGATTCATCATTTCATGAAGCAGTGAGAAACTTGAAGGTCAGACAGTCACTCTATTTGAAGCAGTTGATTGTGTTAGTAAGTTGAAAACTACGAGGGTCACTCCAAAAGAAATGGACACTATTTTTGTAAAAATCCATCTTTTATTCTACATGTTTGAAAGTTTTACAGTGTGTAGATACATCCTTTAGGAACAATATTTTCATTTCTCCACATAATTTCCATCCCTCTAAACTGCCTTACGCCATCTTGGAACCAGCGCCTGTATACCCGCACGGTAAAATTCTGGAGCAAACTGTTGGAGCCCCTGTTTGGCAGCGTGCACAAGGGAGTCATCATCTTCAAACCTTGTTCTTCAGTGTCGTCACATATGCATCAGAATTTATGGTGGTTCCACTTGGCACGATGTCCACAAGCAAGAGTCCTTCGGAATCGAAAAACACCGTAGCCATTTTTCCAGCAGAAGGTGTGGTTTTGAATTTTTTTTTTTTTTCGTGGATGAAATTGCATGATACCACTCCATTGATTGCCTCTTCGTCTGTGGTGAAAAATGATGGAGCCATGTTTCATCACCTGTCACAATTCTCACAAGAAATTCATCTCCACCATTCTCGTACTGTTCCAACAGTTCGCTGCATACCATTTTTCTTGTTTCTTTGTGAGCCACTGTCAACATCCTGGGAACCCACCTGGCACAAACCTTTTTTAACGCCAACACTTTCAGTATTCTGCAAACACTTCCTTCCCCTATCCCAACGTACCATGATATTCGTTCACTGTGATGTGTCTGTCAGCAGTCACCAGTTCGTTAACTCTCTGCACACTGTCTGGAGTGTGTGCAGTATGAGGCCTGCCGCTGCGAGGACAATCCTCAATATTACCGTGCCTGCTTTCATCACGTAACCCGCTTGCCCACCAACTAACTGTACTGCGATCGACAGCAGCATCTCTATACACCTTTTACAACTTCTTGCGGTTGTTTCCCACTGTCTCGTTTTCACAGCACAGACATTCTATGACAGCACGTTGCTTCTGCCGAACGTGAAGTGTAGCAGACATGCTGTGACTGCGCCACTGACGGCAACAGGTTGAACTAAGTTTGAAAACAAGCGGGAAGGATGTATCTACACACTGTAAAACTTTCACATATGCAAAATGACCCCCCCATGAACCATGGACCTTGCCGCTGGTGGGGAGGCTTGCGTGCCTCAGCTATACAGATGGCCGTACCGTAGGTGCAACCACAACGGAGGGGTATCTGTTGAGAGGCCAGACAAACATGTGGTTCCTGAAGAGGGGCAGCAGCCTTTTCAGTAGTTGCAGGGGCAACAGTCTGGATGATTGACTGATCTGGCCTTGTAACATTAACCAAAACGGCCTTGCTGTGCTGGTACTGCGAACGGCTGAAAGCAAGGGGAAACTACAGCCGTAATTTTTCCCGAGGACATGCAGCTCTACTGTATGATTAAATGATGATGGCGTCCTCTTGGGTAAAATATTCCGGAGGTAAAATAGTCCCCCATTCGGATCTCCGGGCGGGGACTACTCAGGAGGACGTCGTTATCAGGAGAAAGAAAACGGGCGTTCTACGGATCGGAGCGTGGAATGTCAGATCCCTTAATCGGGTAGGTAGGTTAGAAAATTTAAAAATGGAAATGGATAGGTTAAAGTTAGATATAGTGGGAATTAGTGAAGTTCGGTGGCAGGAGGAACAAGACTTTTGGTCAGGTGATTACAGGGTTATAAATACCAAATCAAATAGGGGTAATGCAGGAGTAGGTTTAATAATGAATAAAAAAATAGGAGTGCGGGTTAGCTACTACAAACAGCATAGTGAACGCATTATTGTGGCCAAGATAGACACAAAGCCCATGCCTACTACAGTAGTACAAGTTTATATGCCAACTACCTCTGCAGATGATGAAGAAATAGATGAAATGTATGACGAGATAAAAGAAATTATTCAGGTAGTGAAAGGAGACGAAAATTTAATAGTCATGGGTGACTGGAATTCGTCAGTAGGAAAAGGGAGAGAAGGAAACATAGTAGGTGAATATGGATTGGGGGGAAGGAATGAAAGAGGAAGCCGCCTTGTAGAATTTTGCACAGAGCATAACTTAATCATAGCCAACACTTGGTTCAAGAATCATAAAAGAAGGTTGCATACCTGGAAGAATCCTGGAGATACTAGTAGGTATCAGATAGATTATATAATGGTAAGACAGAGATTTAGGAACCAGGTTTTAAATTGTAAGACATTTCCTGGGGCAGATGTGGATTCTGACCACAATCTATTGGTTATGAACTGCAGATTGAAACTGAAGAAACTGCAAAAAGGTGGAAATTTAAGGAGATGGGACATGGATAAACTGAAAGAACCAGAGGTTGTAGAGAGTTTCAGGGAGAGCATAAGGGAACAATTGACAGGAATGGGGGAAAGAAATACAGTAGAAGAAGAATGGGTAGCTCTGAGGGATGAAGTAGTGAAGGCAGCAGAGGATCAAGTAGGTAAAAAGACGAGGGCTAATAGAAATCCTTGGGTAACAGAAGAAATATTGAATTTAATTGATGAAAGGAGAAAATACAAAAATGCAGTAAATGAAGCAGGCAAAAAGGAATACAGACGTCTCAAAAATGATATCGACAGGAAGTGCAAAATGGCTAAGCAGGGGTGGCTAGAGGACAAATGTAAGGATGTAGAGGCTTGTCTCACTAGGGGTAAGATAGATACTGCCTACAGGAAAATTAAAGAGACCTTTGGAGAGAAGAGAACCACTTGTATGAATATCAAGAGCTCAGATGGCAACCCAGTTCTAAGCAAAGAAGGGAAGGCAGAAAGGTGGAAGGAGTATATAGAGGGTTTATACAAGGGCGATGTACTTGAGGACAATATTATGGAAATGGAAGAGGATGTAGATGAAGACGAAATGGGAGATAAGATACTGCGTGAAGAGTTTGACAGAGCACTGAAAGACCTGAGTCGAAACAAGGCCCCGGGAGTAGACAACATTCCATTTGAACTACTGATGGCCTCAGGAGAGCCAGTCATGACAAAACTCTACCATCTGGTGAGCACGATGTATGAGACAGGCGAAATACCCTCAGACTTCAAGAAAAATATAATAATTCCAATCCCAAAGAAAGCAGGTGTTGACAGATGTGAAAATTACCGAACTATCAGTTTAATAAGTCACAGCTGCAAAATACTAACGCGAATTATTTACAGACGAATAGAAAAACTGGTAGAAGCCGACCTCGGGGAAGATCAGTTTGGATTCCGTAGAAATGTTGGAACACGTGAGGCAATACTGACCTTACGACTTATCTTAGAAGAAAGATTAAGAAAAGGCAAACCTACGTTTCTAGCATTTGTAGATTTAGAGAAAGCTTTTGACAATATTGACTGGAATACACTCTTTCACATTCTAAAGGTGGCAGGGGTAAAATACAGGGAGCGAAAGGCTATTTACAGTTTGTACAGAAACCAGATGGCAGTTATAAGAGTCGAGGGGCATGAAAGGGAAGCAGTGGTTGGGAAAGGAGTAAGACAGGGTTGTAGCCTCTCCCCGATGTTATTCAATCTGTATATTGAGCAAGCAGTGAAGGAAACAAAAGAAAAATTCGGAGTAGGTATTAAAATTCATGGAGAAGAAGTAAAAACTTTGAGGTTCGCCGATGACATTGTAATTCTGTCAGAGACAGCAAAGGACTTGGAAGAGCAGTTGAACGGAATGGACAGTGTCTTCAAAGGAGGATATAAGATGAACATCAACAAAAGCAAAACGAGGATAATGGAATGTAGTCAAATTAAGTCGGGTGATGCTGAGGGAATTAGATTAGGAAATGAGACACTTCGAGTAGTAAAGGAGTTTTGCTATTTAGGGAGTAAAATAACCGATGATGGTCGAAGTAGAGAGGATATAAAATGTAGACTGGCAATGGCAAGGAAAGCGTTTCTCAAGAAGAGGAATTTGTTAACATCGAGTATAGATTTAAGTGTCAGGAAGTCGTTTCTGAAAGTATTTGTATGGAGTGTAGCCATGTATGGAAGTGAAACATGGACGATAACTAGTTTGGACAAGAAGAGAATAGAAGCTTTCGAAATGTGGTGCTACAGAAGAATGCTGAAGATAAGGTGGGTAGATCACGTAACTAATGAGGAGGTATTGAATAGGATTGGGGAGAAGAGAAGTTTGTGGCACAACTTGACTAGAAGAAGGGATCGGTTGGTAGGACATGTTTTGAGGCATCAAGGGATCACAAATTTAGCATTGGAGGGCAGTGTGGAGGGTAAAAATCGTAGAGGGAGACCAAGAGATGAATACACTAAGCAGATTCAGAAGGATGTAGGTTGCAGTAGATACTGGGAGATGAAGAAGCTTGCACAGGATAGAGTAGCATGGAGAGCTGCATCAAACCAGTCTCAGGACTGAAGACCACAACAACAACAACATGCAAAATGAAAACTGTATTTTTACAAAAATAGTGTGTATTTCTTTTGGAGTGACCCTCGTACCTTGGAGTCGAAAATTGGAGAGAAATTTCTTGCTGGAGGTGTTAACACAGTTCTCGAAAAGCTTGAACTGGGGAAGGCCTGCTTCCGTCATTTCTAACAGCACTTCGCCAACTCAAATCTTAAAATGCCTAGAGCACGTGTGGGATGCGTTGGGGAGGCATACTGCACCACGCCCACATGGACCAACGACCACCCAGCAATTGTCAACCGCTCTGGTGGAAGAACGGAAAGCCCTGCCACAAGAACGCCATACCAAACCTTGGGCCAACATGGGACAACATATCAGAGCATGCACTACCGTCCGTGGTAATCACACACAATATTATAAACCGTGTCCCACCTACTGTAATGTCCAGGAGATTGTCCTGTATCGCGGTGACTTTAGAGTAATTATTGTCTTTAACAGAAGTGCCATTTCTGTTCGTCTCATTGCGTATTTCATTCAGTTACCTTCTGTACTATACTGTAGTAGTTCTTTCTGTGTATGGTCCAAATTTCATCGAGCTTTGTTACTTGTTCGTCAAACATCAGGTGAAACTCACTTCCGTCCTTAAGTTTTGGACACCAATATACAATATATGAAAGCCATTTTTGAGAGGCGTTGTTTTTATGCTGCCTATGTACATTTAGAAACTGATACATGCAAAAATCGGTATGCTTATAGCAAAATGCTCTTTGTGAGGGTTGGATCATGACCCCCAGCCCTTGCAATTAGTCTTTAGAACTGCTTCATATTCCAGGCGCTAAAACTAAGAAGGATGTTTGTAGGATGAATAAATTGCAGAAACAAAACGTAATAATGGAAGTGGTGTTGTTGTTGTGGTCTTCAGTCCTGAGACTAGTTTGATGCAGCTCTCTATGCTACTCTATCCTGTACAAGCTTCTTCATCTCTTCTCCCCAATTCTGTTCAATAACTCCACATTAGTTATGTGATCTACCCATCTAATCTTCAGCATTCTTCTGTAGCACCACATTTCGAAAGCTTCTATTCTCTTCTTGTCTAAACTATTTATCGTCCACGTTTCACTTCCGTACATGCCTACACTCCATACAAATACTTTCAGAATCGACTTCCTGACACTTAAATCTATACTCGATGTTAACAAACTTCTCTTCTTCGGAAATGCTTTTCTTGGCGTTGCCAGTCTACATTTTATATCCTCTCTACTTCGACTATCATCAGTGATTTTGCTCCCCAAACAACAAAACTCATTTACTACTTTAAGCGTCTCATTTCCTAATCTAATTCCCTCAGCATCACCCGATTTAATTCGACTACAGAAACCAGATGGCAATTATAAGAGTCGAGGGGCATGAAAGGGAAGCAGTAGTTGGGAAGGGAGTGAGACAGGGTTGTAGCCTCTCCCCGATGTTATTCAATCTGTATATTGAACAAGCAGTAAAGGAAACAAAAGAAAAATTTGGAGTAGGTATTAAAATCCATGGAGAAGAAATAAAAACCTTGAGGTTCGCCGATGACATTGTAATTCTGTCAGAGACAGCAAAGGACTTGCAAGAGCACTTCAACGGATGGACAGTGTCTTGAAAGGAGGATATAAGATCCACATCAACAAAAGCAAAACGAGGATAATGGAATGTAGTCGAATTAAGTCGTATGATGCTGAGGGAATTAGATTAGGAAATGAGACACTTAAAGTAGTAAAGGAGTTTTGCTATTTGGGGAGGAAAATAACTGATGATGGTCGAAGTAGAGTGTATATAAAATGTAGACTAGCAACGCCAAGGAAAGTGTTTCCGAAGAAGAGAAATTTGTTAACATCGAGTATAGATTTAAGTGTCAGGAAGTCATTTCCGAAAGTGTTTGTATGGAGTGTAGCCATGTATGGAAGTGAAACATGGACGATAAATAGTTTGGACGAGAAGAGAATAGAAGCTTTCGAAATGTGGTGCTACAGAAGAATGCTGAATATTAGATGGGTAGATAACATAACTATTGAGAAGGTATTGAATAAAATTGGGGAGAAGAGGAGCTTGTGGCACAACTTGACAAGAAGAAGGTACAGGTTGGTAGGACATGTTCTGAGGCATCAAGGGATCACAAATTTAGCATTGGAGGGCAGCGTGGAGGGTAAAAATCGTAGAGGGAGACCAAGAGATGAATACACAAAGCAGATTCAGAAGGCTGTAGGTTGCAGTAAGTGCTGGGGGATGAAGAAGCTTGCACAGGATAGAGTAGCATGGAGAGCTGCATCAAATCAGTCTCAGGACTGAAGACCACGACAACGACATTCCATTATCCTCGTTTTGCTTTTGTTGATGTTCATCTTATGTTCTACTTTCAAGACACTGTCCATTCCGTTCAGCTGCTCTTCCAAGTCTTTTGCTGTCTCTGACAGAATTACAATTTCATCGGCGACCCTCAAAGTATTTATTTCTTCTTCGTGGATTTTAATACCAACTCCGAATTTTTCTTTTGTTTCCTTTACTGCTTGCTCAATATACAGATTGAATAACATACAGAAAATGTTCGACTGCTGCCCTGGCCAGCACATTCTCCAGATCTCTCCCCAATTGAAAACGTGTGGTCAATGGTGGCTGAGCAACTGGCTCGTCCCAACACGCCAGTCAGTACTCTTGATGAACTGTGGTATCGTGTTGAAGCTGCATGGGCAGCTGTACCTGTACACGCCATCCAAGCTCTGTTTGACTCAATGCCCAGGCGTATCAAGGCCGTTATTACGGCTAGAGGTGGTTGTTCTGGGTATTGATTTCTCAGGTCCCGTACAGGACCTGCAACATGCGGTCGTACATTATCCTGCTGAAATGTAGGGTTTCGCAGGGATCGAATGAAGGGTAGAGCAACGGGTCGTAACACATCTGAAATGTAACGTCCACTGTTCAAAGTGCCGTCAATGCGAACAAGAGGTGACCGAGACGTGTAACCAGTGGCACCCCATACCGTCACGCCAGGTGATACGCCAGCATGGCGATGACGAATACACGCTTCCAATGTGCGTTCACCGCGTTGTCGCCAAACATGGATGCGACCATCATGATGCTGTAAACAGAACCTGGATTCATCCGAAAAAATAACTTTTTGCCATTCGCGCACCCAGGTTCGTCGTTGAGTACACCATCGCAGGCGCTCCTGTCTGTCATGCAGCGTCGAGGGTAACCGCAGCCATAGTGTCCGATCTGATAGTCCATGCTGCTGCAATCGTCATCGAACTGTTCGTGCAGGTGGTTGTTGTCGTGCAAACGTCCCCATATGTTGACTCAGGGATCGAGACGTGGCTGCACGATCCGTTACAGCCATGCGGATAAGATGCCTGTCATCTCGACTGTTAGTGATACGAGGCCGTTGGGATCCAGCACGGCGCTCCGTATTACCCTCCTGAACCCACCGATTCCATATTCTGCTAACAGTCATTGGATCTCGACCAACGCGAGCAGCAATGTCGCGATACGATAAACCGCAATCGCGATAGACAACAATCCGACCTTTATGGAAGTCAGAAACACATTTCTCCTCCTTACACGAGGCATCACAACAACTTTTCACCAGGTAACGCCGGTCAGCTGCTGTTTGTGTTTGAGAAATCGGTTGGAAACTTTCCTCATGTCAGCACATTGTGAATGCTCTGAAAAGCTAATCATTTGCATATCACAGCATCTTCTTCCTGTCGGTTAAATTTCGCATCTGTAGCACGTCATCTTCGTGGTGTAGCAATTTTAATGGCCAGTAGTGTATTTTGTTCCTCGTAACTACAGCGTTTTAAGGAGTGTATTCTAGTCTGCATCGCCAAAATATACAAATACTATAAATGAGTAATAACTTTTTGATAATCTGGGGCCACAGTCATAATGTATTTCTTTAAAGTCAGTACCGCCATTAGACTGTTGTTTATTTACAGATTTACATTTACACAATCATGATTTCGGCTTCAAAGTGCCATTATCAAATGTTTTAAGTGTTATAAATTGCCTAAGATGGCACACTGTCGTATTAAAATACGCTATTAGACACATTGTCTAAGAGTCAATGTATCGACTCTTGCCTGGCTTGCTTCTACATTTTTCCAGAACCCAAACTCATCTTCCTCTAAGTCTACATCACTCGCTCGATTCCTCTCTAGATGATACGTGTCTGTTTTTTGCAATCATGACTTGTTAACCTGATGTGAGATACGGCAGTGAAAAATAAAACACTTGAGAGCAAAATACGAAATGTAATTTAACAACACATTAGTACTGCAGATAATAAGCAACTGCACAAATATGATAACAGAAAAACGCGGATCTTTTCTAATTATGTTAGGGGAAAGCAACCTGATATCAACACTAATAAATTATATAAGTAGAGAGACTAAAATAAAAAAGTACACGCGAGACAGTCATATCTCGTTGCAAACAGAGAGAAAAAGTGTGGTGCAAAAGTGATGATCATTGAGAACGAAACCGTGACATCAGGTTCTATACTTCTAAACCGCCATCCCGGAACCAAAAACTAGTTACAGGTTACCTATTTAACGGTTTGCAGGGGTGACAAATAATTTTATTTTCAACATTTCGCTTAAATATGGAGCGATTTTCTCTGGTGAGTTCATCAGCCCGATTCCGATGAATTTCGTCGGTTGCCGGTACGACGGGAGCTCTGCCACACACGTTGGGTTAGCACCACCATTTCATCCAATGTTTTACGCGAAAACTCTTAAAGCTTTTTTAAATAAAACAAACGTTATCAACATTCTCCATTTTTCTTCTTCATTTCTACATATTTATTTCTCAACATAGTCTACCAAAGAGAGTCCAGTTTGTTGATACCTTCACTGTAGAATTTATGACTGTTGACGGAGCCACAATCTCACCTCTGCTTGCGCCGTTTCATCGCTATCAGAGTGACATCGTCAAAGATGTTCTTTAAGGGGAGGTTTACTATCTTTTGGTTCAAAAAATCGATTTTTTTAATTACATTTTTGGATCCATAAAAGTGTTTAGAATCCACCCCTGAAACGGTTTTTCCGAATACGGAACGGAAATGTTTGTTATTCGCTGTTGAACAAAAAAATACAACTGCCTTAAATCGGCCTTTTTCATGCACCAGTTTTTTTCGGGAATTTCGACTTTGTAGTCGCGAAAAATTATTCTATGTGCTTGCCCATGACTAAAACTGATAAAGTGATCAAGGAGATTACGACGTACTATGGCTTGGCAATCCGAAGGCATTCCAATTCGGTGGATCAGATGAAGGCAATTTGGACAACGTATTTCCACACGTGTTCGACGGATGACCACCCACAACACCGAAATTGTCCGGCTGGGGAAACCAGTTGGCGCAAGTGGCGCATTGCAGAGGCTACCGGACATCTGGGCGAATATCAACACGACCAGTCGCTCTCCAAAGAAGTTCAAGAAGTGATTCATCCGATCTACGAGGCCCTTTCAGAGGACGAGCTGTTGTACCGGTACTTGAGAGGAAACACACAAAATTCAAATGAAAGTTTGAACGCGTATGTTTGGAAGTTAGCCCCCAAGCATTTGCATTCTGGTGTGGAGACTGTGGAGATTGAGACTTTCCTGGCAGTGACCAGCTTCAACGACGGGTACTCAGCAATTCTGAAGACCGTGACGACGATGCACGTCGCCCTGGGACACTATTCGACGCAGTTCGTCAAGCATTCGGACGACCACCGGATTCAAGCGGCCGAAAACCACTTGTCACCGGCCGTGCGAGCGGCTCTGGAGCAGCGCAGGATGGCCCATATCGAGCATAACGCCCTCTATGAGGAAGAGGAAGGACTAGTTTATCGATCCGGAATAGCAGATTGAACATAAGGTGCATAATATTGCATTTATATGTAATCAAAACTTCACACGCGTTTTTCTCGAAATGACTTTTTTTTATCGCGCGGTTTGGTAACTTCAAATCTACTGAACCGATTGGCATGATTCTTTGTTTCCGACGAAGCTAACTAAATTGTCTAGGAGTTGTACCACTTTTATTCCGATCCATCATCGTCATCATCATCATCATCATCATTTAAGACTGATTATGCCTTTCAGCGTTCAGTCTGGAGCATAGCCCCCCTTATACAGTTCCTCCATGATCCCCTATTCAGTGCTAACATTGGTGCCTCTTCTGATGTTAAGCCTATTACTTCAAAATCATTCTTAACCGAATCCAGGTACCTTCTCCTCGGTCTGCCCCGACTCCTCCTACCCTCTACTGCTGAACCCATGAGTCTCTTGGGTAACCTTGCTTCTCCCATGCGTGTAACATGACCCCACCATCTAAGCCTGTTCGCCCTGACTGCTACATCTATCGAGTTCATTCCCAGTTTTTCTTTGATTTCCTCATTGTGGACACCCTCCTTCCATTGTTCCCATCTACTAGTACCTGCAATCATCCTAGCTACTTTCATATCCGTAACCTCAACCTTGTTGATAAGGTAACCTGAATCCACCCAGCTTTCGCTCCCATACAACAAAGTTGGTCGAAAGATTGAACGGTGCACAGATAACTTAGTCTTGGTATTGACTTCCTTCTTGCAGAAGAGAGTAGATCGTAGCTGAGCGCTCACTGCATTAGCTTTGCTACACCTCGCTTCCAGTTCCTTCACTATGTTGCCATCATGTGAGAATATGCATCCTAAGTACTTGAAACCGTCCACCTGTTCTAACTTTGTTCCTCCTATTTGGCACTCAATCCGTTTATATTTCTTTCCCACTGACATTACTTTCGTTTTGGAGATGCTAATCTTCATACTATAGTCCTTACATTTCTGATCTAGCTCTGAAATATTACTTTGCAAACTTTCAATCGAATCTGTCATCACAACTAAGTCATCCGCATATGCAAGACTGCTTATTTTGTGTTCACATATCTTAATCTCACCCAGCCAGTCTATTGTTTTCAACATATGATCCATAAATAATATGAACAACAGTGGAGACAGATTGCAGCCTTGTCTTACCCCTGAAACTACTCTGAACCATGAACTCAATTTACCGTCAACTCTAACTGCTGCCTGACTATCCAAAGACCTTTAATTGCTTGCAAAAGTTTGCCTCCTATTCCATAATCTTGTAGAACAGACAATAACTTCCTCCTAGGAATGATGCTGGCAACAATCAGAGCAAAATGCTTCGGATCCATCAACTATAAATATTTTTACTTGGCCGACGAAGTCGGAAAATGGATGAAAAAAAAAACCTATTTTTTTTAAATGGCCACCATTTTGTTTCCTATGCTCCAAATACCTAAGCGAGTTACAACTCCTAAAGAATACTATATACTTCGCTAACGTCAACTCAGTTTTGATTTCAGACGAGCCGGCTGACCTGTGACATACTGCGCATGGAGGTCTACATCGAAATTTTGTTTCGTTCCGACGGTACTTCCGCCTTTCCTCTTCGACATTTCCAGTCGAAAAAATTCCAGTTTGTAGAGGAAATATCAATAAACATATTAATCAAATCTGAGATTGATATCTATAACACATCCCGAGAAAAAAAAAAAAGTTCTCAAAGAACATGCATTTTTCGGGCCAAAGATAGTAAACCTCCCCTTAAGTTTTGGAAACAGATGAAAATGCGATGGTGCCAAGTCAGAGATGTATGGAGGATGATCGGTAACAGTGAACCCCAGGCATCCGATTATCACAGATGTCGCGGCGCTCGTGTGTGGTGTGGCATTGTTGTGCTGAAGGTGGGGGTGTTCCGTGTGCAGACGAACTCTTTGTATCCATGCTTTCAGTTTCCTGAGGGTCTCCCAGTACCTTTCAGAGGTTATGGTGGTGCCTTTAGGCGTGAATTCCAAAGGTACCACACCTTGAACCTGTGAGTATGGTTTCGCCTGATTGAAGGCATGACCTTGAATTTTTTTTGCGCATGACCTTGAATTTTTTTTTGCCACAGTAATCCTTTGTGGTGGAACTCTATTGGTGCTGTCTTGTTTTCGGGATCAAATGGTGATCCCATACGTCCAATTACCTTTGTTTCAGGTCAGGAGTGAGCATTCGAGGCTCACGTGAGGAACGAACATTCAGTGCGTGCACCGTGCACACGAGTCTTCTGTATCTTAGTTCTGCAATGATGGCCAGTACACGCTCTCCTGATTTGCCACACACAACCTGAGAGCTGTGGCAGCGTTATCCAACGATTTTCTCTGACGAGTTCATAAACCTCATTCCGATGAGTCTCCTCAGTTGCCATATGCTGTCGTCCACTCAGAGCTCTGCCAGACAGTTTGAGGTTAGGACCAAACATTACGAGCACAAACAACACGATGTCACACATTAATGATGTCAATACAGTCATTACCATACACGACTTCCATTTTTTTATGGACTTCAATTGGAGGCACATTTTCTACTGTTAGAAACACAATTAAAGCACGCACTGATGTACTTATATTAAACACTGTCACATTACATGCTACAGTTCGGAGCCCCCTAGCGACAGAGGGTTGCAACTTGTGTCAGCAAAGCAGGAAAGTTGACTGTGTAATATGCTTAACATGTAATACCGTGACCGATACTGAGAACACAATACAAAATTCAGAGGCATTACTTTTCAGTATGTAGGTAGTGGAGAGCAGGCGTGGTAATTACGACGATAAATAATCACTCGCACTTCTGTCACTCACTACGAATACTTTTATTCTTGCAGCATATAAACAGTGCGTGTAGCATAGAGCGCGTACTACAGAGAACTGATCTGGCATGCGATATTATTGGGGGATAGAGCCCGTGGTTCTACGTCCCCACAAGTACATTCTCATACACAACAATGACAGCCAGCTGATGGTTGGCTACATCTATACTGCTGTGCATAGCATAGCACCTCATATCATAACCATCATTGTTGCATGGGCTGCAATGAGACAATTTTTCATCATAGTTGTCTGCATGCGTGTGGTATGTGTTTTACGAGCATTGAAGCCTGTGTTATACAGCAAAGTCCTTTAAAGGAACCGCATACTGAATCACAGAACCATTACTGGTAGTTAGTGGCTAGCGTTGCTGCCTCTGGATCACAGGGTCCCAGGTTCGATTCCCAGCTGGGTTGGGGAATTTCTCTGCCCAGGGACTGGATGTTTGTGTTTTCCTCATCATTTCATCATCATAATCATCATTATCATCATTCTTGACAGTGGCTAGATTAGATCATGAAAAAAGTGGACTGTGTAAAAATTGGGACTTTGTACAGGCGCTGATGACGGCGCAGTTGAGCGCCCCACAAATCAAATACCAAACATCATTACTGGCAGCTCTTGCTTTATGCATATACATTCTAAGACTAAAAAACAAAAACAATGCACCAAGAAATATGAAATTGGTTACCAACTGATATTCATACAAGTATCGACGGAAAATGCAAAATTGTAGGCTTTGGCAATCGTCGTATGAATGTGTGATGCTGCAGTGCAGTTTCACCATGCAACTGGCAATGATACTAAATAGGGGACATGTCAATACCAGGGCATAAAGTGATTGTGAATATTGTTCCGTAACTGTGCCTCGCAGACAGGCATGTGAACAATATACGCATATGTCAGCATTTGAGAGAGGAAGAGTGATAGGGCTCAAAGAAACTGATTGAAGTAACTGGAAAATTGCTCAGCATTTGAATAGGAGCAATGCCACTATTCATCACTGTTGGCAGCAATGGGTGAACCATGGCCAAACACAGTGACCTGGATAGACAACAGAATGTGATGGACAAGCAGTCATCAAGAGAGGCATTCAGGGCCCTGGATTCATCATTGTCATCGATCCGACGTGCAACTGGTGCTTCAGTGACCACAAGAACTGTAAACGGGCAGCTCAGAGAAAGGGGGCTCGGCACACAGCACCCACTGTGCCAACTACCGGTGAGCTCATTGCACCAGCAAGCTTGTTTTCAGTGGTGTCAGGCACATTCAGCCTGGAATCTCATTGCCTGGGGTAGAACTGTCGCCGGTGATTATTCCAGCTTCAAACTGAGCCCTCATGACCATTATACTTCTTTTGATGATGTATCAAAAAATATCTTTAGTATATTTATGTACTCAGTGTTTTCAACACACACATGGTTTCCAGATTTTGTTGCAGCTGATTGATCATGTCCTTGAAGCTACCTATGTTAGTTTTCTCCACTTCAGCAGTGATTGGAGAGGAAAAGTATGTCGTTTTGGGTTTGCAGATGGAACTACCTTGGTTTTTTTTAATATATAAAAAAAATAAGAACTGTGACTCCAGGCATCTTGAAAGGTAGCTTTTCTTTTATTAGACTGTTAGCAGTGGTATTGAAATTGTACACATGCCAATCCGTACCCAGAACAACCATACACATAATGTGGTTGCTCAGAACCTGATGACAGTGTGATGGTAAGGTTATGGTTTCAAGTTTTCTCAATTCCTTTTTTGATGGTATCAAAATGTAACTGTGTCCACTGATTAAGGAGCAGGGTAGTGAGCTACTTTGTTGAAAACTAACAATAAATGTCTACCACAAGCAGTAGATGTTCACATTTGGCAAAACTTGTTTTTCTGCATGTCGAGCTTAGAAAATTTCACAGTTCTGTTTTCAAGATTAAACAGGCAAATACAAGGTGTGTATAACACATTTTTTTCTGGGAGCAGGTAGGTTTTATTCAGGATTCCAATACATCATATTATTCCCCACTGCTTTGACTACAAAACCCTATTTTTCAATGTAATATTTGTTCAATGTGACCGCCTTAATGCCACATTACTGGAAAAGCCTGTATGCCCACAAGGTACCACTCTACTGGCCAATATCAAAGCCAATGTCTTGATTGTTTTTCAATTTTCTGGTGGGTAGCGCAATACACTTCAGAGTTGATTATAGCACCATGAAGGGAAGGAGATCGAACAGAATACCCTCTTCAGAGTCCCAGAAAGACTGTCACCATGACTTTAGTGACGGAGGTTGCGACCTTGAACTTTTTCTTGGGAGGAGAGGTGGTATGGTACCACTCTATGGATTGCCATTTTGTTTTTGGTTTAAAGTGATGAACACATTTTCATTGCCTGTGATGATCGTAAAAAAATTGTCACAATCAGCCTCATAAGGTGCAGGCAGTTCCTCGCAGATTGTCCTTTGTTGCTCTTAACAGTTCTCTGTTGGGCGGCGGGAAACCCGGCAGGCACATACTTTTGAGTATTCCATCCGGTGGCCGAGTGTGTCAGCACAACCAACAGAGATGTCCAGTTGTGTTGTGAGGTGTTCGATTGTGACCCGTCGATCATCTCGAATAAGAGTACCTGCATGTTGTGCAGCATCGCAGGAGTTGCAGCTGTGTGCAGCAGGCTAGCACGTGGCAGATCGGCTGAGTTCGCTCGACCTTATTGCGACGATGACAGATGGCTCTACCGATGACTCACCGTGCTTTTGTTCACTGCCAAGTCCCTGTAAAAATTCTGCAGGCACCTAAGAACATCTGTGATGCTCCAGTTTTCTGGCAAAAGAAACTCAATGTCAGCTGTCTGCTTGGAATGAATCTCAATTACAGACACCATTTTGAAGACTACACATAGTGGCCAAGAAAAAACAATTGTTGGATTACTTATTGAATGCTCAGAGCAGTAAGTTTTCATGAAATCTATGTACAGCCATGGATTCATCTCATTTAGAAGTACACGAATGCAAGTACAGTGTAACTCATTTTTTGAAATTTTATGGTTTTTTAGTTTTTTTGAAATTTGTCCTCAATCGTTGTGGTAACAGTTCGGCCTGGACCTAGTGGTAAAGCCATTATGGCCAAATCGCTAGCTTGTGAGACAGGAAGGATAACCAGACTTGGGCGAATCCACATGGCAGATTAATGATCACGTCTGTTACAGACTGAGAGTGCCTAGTAGGCAGACACCAACACTTATTTAGGTAAATGCTGGGCTGGTCCTCAATTCTCACATCAGAAAATGCGGTACACAAACATCTGAAGTGGCATCAGATGCTAGACAAAGTTTATACAGCTCCAGTAGATTTTGGGCATTCAGTCACATAAATTCCACTTCTTCTCCTTCTTCTTCTTCCAATATTTTGACTGAGCAACTCTAATATTAGAAGAAGAAGAAGAAGAAGAAGAAGAAGAAGATGTGCAATGCATGTTGCTGCACACCTGAAATTTAATGGTAATTGGTAGTCACTGCTTCACAAAAATGTGAAGATGTGCAAAATTTATACAATTCACAGACAGCACAAGACTTCCTTCATTTATTTAACTAACGATTGCAGCAACAAGAAGCCCATCCAGCCATGAAGTTAATAAAATGAATTTGCTAAATTCTGAGTTAGTGGATCCCACACTAGGCAGGATTACCAGTAAAAAGAGGATGAAGGAGAACAAATTGAAGTGTAGTGCAGCTTGATGTCTACGTTCGTGCCATATCTAACACAGTTTGCCATATATAACACTTTTTGCTGTGACGACTGAACCTGACAAGTAAATACAGAAAATCTATATTAAATAATGGACAAATCTCCAATAAGAACGTTTATGCATATTACATACATCAACACGATTGAAAGTTTTATATTGATCTTGTATTGCTCCTTTGATCTACCTTTTTTGTTTAGCTGTATTTGTAACTAGTTGGGATGTTTACTGCAACCAGCTACCAGGTTAATGGCACTTAATGCTTTAGATACATGCATTTCACAAATTTAAGCATATTTATGTTTGGGGTGCAGATATATGAACAACATTTCAGAAGTTTGTGTCTTTCTTCCAGATATTGCTTCAGGCTCAACGTGAGCTCTTGGACTACGACAACACTGGCATGAGCATCATGGAGATGAGCCACCGGTCTGCCAAATACACAGAACTCAACAACAGAGTCCAGCAGGACATGCGAGACCTCTTGTGAGTTTTGCTTTGTGATCCTACTGGGAAAGGAAATTGCTGATTATAATTTAAGTAACTTACTTCTGTTCAGTTTTATGTCAAAAGCACAATATTTAAACAAGAGGAATTGTTGGAAAGTTGAACAGGCATAAATTAGAAATCGGGTTTTAATCTGTAGCCCAAAGAGTTAGAAGAAATGGGAGGTAAGTAACGATGAAACAGATGTGACAACATTGAAGTAGCACGAGACTAAAATTCCAGAATCATCATCATCATCATATATGACAGGACTTCAAGCAGTAAGATATATGTCATTATGCGAGGCCAAGTAACTTTTATTAAATGCTGCACTACACGTCAAAGTGCCATATATGCATGATAGAAATTTTCAACATAGTCACTAAGTAGCTCAGTCTACATCTACATCTACATCTACATTTATACTCCGCAAGCCACCCAACGGTGTGTGGCGGAGGGCACTTCACGTGCCACTGTCATTACCTCCCTTTCCTGTTCCAGTCGCGTATGGTTCGCGGGAAGAACGACTGTCTGAAAGCCTCTGTGCGCGCTCTAATCTCTCTAATTTTACATTCGTGATCTCCTCGGGAGGTATAAGTAGGGGGAAGCAATATATTCGATACCTCATCCAGAAACGCACCCTCTCGAAACCTGGCGAGCAAGCTACACTGCAATGCAGAGCGCCTCTCTTGCAGAGTCTGCCACTTGAGTTTGTTAAACATCTCCGTAACGCTATCACGGTTACCAAATAACCCTGTGACGAAACGCGCCGCTCTTCTTTGGATCTTCTCTATCTCCTCCGTCAACCCGATCTGGTACGGATCCCACACTGATGGAGCCATTCAAGAACTGCTGTCCTGAATTACCTGATCAGTGGAAATTGCACCCCCCCCCCCCACCCCACCCCCTCAGATGTTCCTTCAGCCTGCCAAAAAGATGGATGTCATGCAATGAAAGATCTGGGCTTCCCAGTCAGTATCACCCATGTCTAAGTGGCCTTGGTCAAATTGTTGGCACCATTTCACTACTGATGGATGCGACATTGAATATCGTCCACACACTGCCTGATTTAGCAGCAAATCTGTGTGAAATTTAGATTTTTTGCCTACAACAATCGTTCGTGCCCCACATACTTCAACTTTGGAGCACATTTTAAGATGCAGCACCACCTAAGTCACACACAATGTTGCACTTATTTTACACTACAGAACCAGACCAGGTGATTGAGGATGTTTTTCATGGCTTTCCACAGATTATGCAAACAGATCACCTAAAAGACAGCTCAAGAACCTCAGGTGAAACGTGCAGACACGGGCAAGGATGGACTCCTTCTGGTGGTCATTGTGACAGACAACTCCACCATTCGGAAGTTGCTACTGAGGAGGACTCGAAGTGATTGTGTGGGTCACTGCAGTGCTTCAGACGTCTGCTTGTCAAGCGTATAGCCTGCCACTGCTCAATGCCCCACATCTGTGTGAAGTATGCTGGTGGCCATCCGAGCCAACAGTGCGCCCCAAAGAGAGAAGATGAGCCAATTTGTACAAACTGTGAAGGGATACACGTGGCAGATTATCACAGTTCGAATCTCTGTTAGCTTGCCGACACTGAATACCCGACAGGATGCCACAGAATTTCACAGCAGTATGCTCTGACTGCCACCCGTGCTCCCGGCCTAGGATGAGAGCCAGCAACACGAGAACATTTGCACGCACATCCCAGAGTGTGAGCAGGATGGCAGATTTCGCCGGTGCATTGCAGATATATACACTGGCCGCTGACACAGTAGCCGTAGCCACTCCGCACAATCGGAAACTGACATGCGTGCACCAAAATGTACATCTTGCAGCCACAGATGGGCAGCCCGCGAGAGCTGGACGTGCGGAGTGGTCCGTACGTAGCAGTGAATACAGGCTCCGTCCTCACTGCGCAGAAGAAGACTGGGGAGAAGTTGACGCCACAGAAGGCACTGGCGGTGGCCACGCTGTAGTCACTGACCTCATCTCAGCACCACTGAGCAACTGTTCCGATGCTGCAGGAAATGGCAACATTGTCGTGCTCACAAATGTGTCCAGTTATGAGCACAGTTCAGCAAAAGACGCAGCTGATGGGTGCTCTTATGAAGATAGCTACAGAAGCAGCCATGCCATCAGGTGGCAAATCCCAGATACTAAAATATAACTTACTATCTATATTTTATCTTAGAAGAAAGATTAAGGAAAGGCAAACCTACGTTTCTAGCATTTGTAGACTTAGAGAAAGCTTTTGACAATGTTGACTGGAATACTCTCTTTCAAATTCTAAAGGTGGCAGGGGTAAAATACAGGGAGTGAAAGGCTATTTACAATTTGTACAGAAACCAGGTGGCAGTTATAAGAGTCGAGGGACATGAAAGGCAAGCAGTGGTTGGGAAGGGAGTGAGACAGGGTTGTAGCCTCTCCCCGATGTTATTCTATCTGTATATTGAGCAAGCAGTAAAGGAAACAAAAGAAAAATTTGGAGTAGGTATTAAAATCCATGGAGAAGAAATAAAAACCTTGAGGTTTTCCGATGACATTGTAATTCTGTCAGAGACAGCAAAGGACCTGGAAGAGCATTTGAACGGAATGGACAGTGTCTTGAAAGGAGGATATAAGATGAACATCAACAAAAGCAAAACGAGGATAATGGAATGTAGTCTAATTAAGTCGGGTGATGCTGAGGGAATTAGATTAGGAAATGAGACACTTAAAGTAGTAAAGGAGTTTTGCTATTTGGGGAGCAAAATAACTGATGATGGTCGAAGTAGAGAGGATATAAAATGTAGACTGGCAATGGCAAGGAAAGCGTTTCTGAAGAAGACAAATTTGTTAACATCGAGTATAGATTTAAGTGTCAGGAAGTCATTACTGAAAGTATTTGTATGGAGTGTAGCCATGTATGGAAGTGAAACATGGACGGTAAATAGTTTGGACAAGAAGAGAATAGAATCTTTCGAAATGTGGTGCTACAGAAGAATGCTGAAGATTAGATGGGTAGATCACATAACTAATGAGGAAGTATTGAATAGGATTGGGGAGAAGAGAAGTTTGTGGCACAACTTGACCAGAAGAAGGGATTGGTTGGTAGGACATGTTCTGAGGCATCAAGGGATCACCAATTTAATATTGGAGGGCAGCGTGGAGGGTAAAAATCGTAGGGGGAGACCAAGAGATGAATACACTAAGCAGATTCAGAAGGATGTAGGTTGCAGTAGGTATTGGGAGATGAAGAAGCTTGCACAGGATAGAGTAGCATGGAGAGCTGCATCAAACCAGTCTCAGGACTGAAGACCACAACAACAACAATCTATATTTTACTTGAAAGAATGTTAAATCTTGTTAAATAGAGAGAATATTTTATAATTGAGATGACTTCTATTGACAATAAATAGTAATTTTTATAAGTTAAGTTAGTAACATTCAGTGGTAAATATATTGTTTTTTGGCTGGTATACCGGCTAGCTTTTAAAGAGCAGGGTAAAACTTTCCTACAAAAAATATTTTTTTGTATTAGTGTCCAGAAGTGGGGTCAACTAACGATGAAATATAGAATATCTGAGACTCTGGAAATCTAAGTAATAAATAATTTTGTGTGAAAACCATCCCATTTTTATTTTACAGTAATTCAGATTATTATTTAGAAAAATTGTTTCGTACATTTACAAGTTTCATGGCAGACATCTTCTGCAAAGAAAACACAATGGAATTTGCCAACTTACAGCGAAAATTAGTTATCGTTTACAAAGTTTAGTCCTGTTTAGAAATAAGATTGCTCATCAGCAGAAGAAATCATAGTGGAAAATAATAATATTGCAGTAATTGCAATGCATGATATGTCATAAGACCGCTAAAGTGGAGTTATTGAACGCAGTTTTCCGAAATTCCTTCACCAGGGAAGATGAATGGAATATTCCAGAATTTGAAACACGAACAGCTGCTAGCATGAGTTTCTTAGAAGTAGATACCTTAGGGGTTGTGAAGCAACTCAAATCGCTTGATATGGGCAAGTCTTCAGGTCCAGATTCTATATCGATAAGGTTTCTTTCAGATTACGCTGATACAATAGCTCCCTACTTAGCACTCATATACAACTGCTCGCTCATCGATAGATCTGTACCTACGGATTGGAAAATTGCGCAGGTCGCACCAGTGTTTAAGAAGGGTAGTAGGAGTAATCCATCAAACTACAGACCTATATCATTGACGTCGGTTTGAAGTAGGGTTTTGGAGCATATACTGTATTCAAACATTATGAATCACCTCGAAGGGAATGGTCTATTGATACGTAATCAGCATGATTTCAGAAAACATCGTTCTTGTGCAACGCAGCTAGCTCTTTATTCGCACGAAGTAATGGCCGCTATCAACAGGGGATCTCAAGTTGATTCCGTATTTCTAGATTTCCAGAAAGCTTTTGACACCGTTCCTCATAAGCGACTTCTAATCAAGCTGCGGGCCTACGGGGTATCGTCTCAGTTGTGCGACTGGATTCGTGATTTCTTGTCAGGAAGGTCGCAGTTCATAGTAATAGACCGAGTAAAACTGAAGTGATATCAGGTGTTCCTCAGGGAAGCGTCCTGGGACCTCTGCTGCTTCTGATCTATATAAATGACCTGGGTGACAATCTGAGCAATTCTCTTAGGTTGTTCGCAGATGATGCTGTAATTTACCGTCTAGTAAGGTCATCCGAAGACCAGTATCAGTTGCAAAGTGATTTAGAAAAGATTGCTGTATGGTGTGGCAGGTGGCAGTTCACGCTAAATAATGAAAAGTGTGAGGTGATCCACATGAGTTCCAAAAGAAATCCGTTGGAATTTGATTATTCGACAAATAGTACAATTCTCAAGGCTGTCAATTCAACTAAGTACCTGGGTGTTAAAATTACAAACAACTTCAGTTGGAAAGATCACATAGGTAATATTGTGGGGAAGGTGAGCCAAAGGTTGCGTTTCATTGGCACGACACTTAGAAGATGCAACAAGTCCTCTAAAGAGACAGCTTACACTACACCCGTTCGTCTTCTGTTAGAATATTGCTGCGTGATGTGGGATCCTTACCAGGTGGGATTGACGGAGGACATCGAAAGGGTGCAAAAAAGGGCAGCTCGTTTTGTATTATCACGTAGTAGGGGAGAGAGTGTGGCAGATATGATACACGAATTGGGATGGAAGTCATTACAGCAAAGACGTTTTTCGTCGCGGCAAGATCTATTTACGAAATTTCAGTCACCAACTTTCTCTTCCGAATGCGAAAATATTTTGTTGAGCCCAACCTACATAGGTAGGAATGACCATCAAAATAAAATAAGAGAAATCAGAGCTTGAACAGAAAGGTTTAGGTGATCGTTTTTCCCGCGCGCTGTTCGGGAGTGGAATGGTAGAGAGATAGTATGATTGTGGTTCGACGAACCCTCTGCCAAGCACTTAAATGTGAATTGCAGAGTAGTCATGTAGATGTAGATGTAGATTACAATATTAAGAAATAGAACTCACCAGAACTAAAATGTCTGACAAGATAGAATCTGATAGTTCGTGAGGCTCACAGAGAGGCGCTAGAACAATAGACAGCACAAAATCGGTCACCCATTGTAATTTATAGTAGTAACAGAGATGTTAATGCCGCGCCGATCACAGTATGCTTGGCATTAACACTCAGACAATCAGCGTTACATGATCACTGCAGTTAATGCAAAATATGTCTTTCCTCAGACATAAATAATTAATTATTTCTACCGGGTCATGGGAGGTGTTATTTCACAGCACTCTGTGCACCGAGGTGCACAAGCAGTTTGATTACTTGGCCCACCGAATATCTCCATGCCACTGCGCCGGAACTGGCAGATCACCCTCTGAAAAGGGATCAAATGAAGGCAAACACAACCACAATCAGTCACACACGTGGAAAGCAAAGGACCTCAGAGTTCCTAAACTCCACCAATCCCGGAGGCAGGAGGTGATCTCTATGAAGACAACCAAAGTTGTAGTCACAGCAGAACCGTGTACAGGGAACTGGAACATATGCTCTTCTTCTTCTTCTTTTCCCCAATGCACCACTCTAGTTGAGCAATGGCTTTAATATAGAACAACATATGTAACTTGCATTCTGACGTCCTACATAAATGTGTAAGAATACAAAGTGCTTTATACTCTGGGCAGCCATGGCCATGGAAATAACATCTTGATAAATGAAGAACCATGACAACTGTTAAACAACTGTGGAAACAACTGATTCACAGCTTATAGCTACATCCTCAGGTACACATCTGAGTAGAGAAATGGGGGAAAAATAAGATAAACAATTTTGTCTATTTCCCAAGTTAAAAGGTCTAGTAAATAATGGATGAGAGTTTCACAATGAGTTCAAATAAAATCCATAGCAAGGTTAAATGGACAACACAACATTCTCAATCAAATAAAAATAAAATGTCTGTTGAACAATAATAGTCAGGTAATAAAATCAGCAGAATGATGGAGTCAACTACCCAGATAGCCAGGAATCCTACAATAAAAAACGTGAAGAGAACTGGTTGGATCTAAAATTAAAAGGTTGAAAATGTGGAATTAAAATTAAACATTTTCTTGCCATGCTCTGTCCAGTGGCATTACCTCATAAACAGCACAAATCTTTCTGGCTGGCTTCACTGCTGTCACCCACTTATTGAACTCAAACAGAAGAATATGTTGGAATTGTCTACATTTTTGCACTTGGCACTGTTTTCAAACATGTACAGCTATAGTCATTGTCTCCAAATGACAATAAATAAATTCAGATAGCAGCAGTGAACTACAAATAAAAAATGACAATTGATAAATAAACCCATAGCAGCCAGAATACCGACACTTAAGCCTCCCCCCCCCCCCCCCCCCCCCGCCCCGCCCCCTCACACACACACACACACACACACACACGCACACCTTTGCAGCTACATCAAACCAGCTGAACACAAAGTACCTGAAAATAGAATTCTTCTTTTAAACTAATGGAGAAGATCATGAGGAAAAGTTCCACCCCATGCCTGCTCTGTTACACCCTCAACATGTATTTTTTTTTTTTTTTTTTTTTTTTTTTTACTATATGACAATGTGTAATTACATTAGTTAGTTCAAGTGTAGGACAATGGAACAAAACATTAAGGTTTTAGAGTGGCTTGATTTTTCGCTTGGGAAAATTCTCAGATTGTTGCTTGTTATGACTTCACATTTAAGACCACCTTTTTCTTGTTCTTCAACTGTTTCTTTTTCCTAAAGGCTTGTAATTGTTTACAATTACTGGAATTCTGTCTTCTTCCACACATTTAAGATGTTTCCTCCATTTCTCCCTATATTCTTACAATTTGTTATTAAGTTAAATATTTCTAGTTCTTCTTGTATATTCTGATTTCTTGTAAGAGCCGTCCTTGACAGACCTTAAAGAGATCTGTGAGCTGCTTTTATTATTCTTTTGCTCAATTCAAGATTCACTGCAATAGAGCAAGACAGGTACAGTCATTTCTTTGTAAACCTACTTTTGGGTCTTTCCTCATCTTGTTCTTTAAGGATTTATGTATAGCTCCACATACGTGCTGAAATTTAGGGATTTTATTCCACACATCATTATCATTACATATGTTGATATCACACCACAAGTATGTAAAACTAGAGGCTTGTTCTAGTGCTCTGTCTTCAGTAATAATTTTTGATCAGACTGGGTGTTTTCCATAGTGACTCACAAAGGTTGTGAGGGCCTCCCAGAAAGTAAAGAATGTTTTGCAACAACAAGACATTTTTTAACCCTCAAGCAGGTGTTCCACTCTTTATAACATGAGCGAGTGTGTGGTGTACTTTGTACACACGTAAGGAATGATTGTCTTCTGGCATCAGTGCAGGCAGTTCCTACATCAGTGTAAGAGGCACAGCTGTCACTGCAGGAAGAGCGTGCATCATCGTGGGAGGAGGACATGACTAGGCACATGCTTCAGGAGAGTAGGCACATACATTAGTGCAGGAGGTGCCTGGTGGCATACGAGTTGGAGCAGAAGGCATCTGTGTCAGTGTGAGAGGCAGCTGTGTCATTACAGGAGATGTCTGCGTCACAGTGGGAGGCACTCCTGCCGGCACAGGAGGCATCTGTGTCAGTACAAGAGGTGTCTGCATCGGGGTGGAAGGCATCTGTGTCATGCAGGAGGAGTCTGCATACGGGTCTGAGCCATCCGAGTTGGCAGCACCCGATGTGATGCAGATACCTCCTTCAGAGACACGGGCACCTTCCACCCTGACACAGACACCTCCTGCACTGATGCAGGTGCCTCCTGAACTGACACGGATGCCTCTGGGAACCTTTTGCACTGATGTGGGTGCCCGGTATCTCGATGCAGGTGCCTCCTGTGATGAAGCTGGCTCTCCCACACTGATGCGGGCACTTCCTGCAGTGACGCTTGTGCCTCCTACACTGATGTAGGCACCACCTGCACTGATGTAGGCACCGCCTTCACTGACACCGGTGCCTGCCGCCCTCCTGCCGGTGTCACCTATCTTCCCTTCGGACACCGTAGCTCCCCACCTCACTGCACCCGGAGACTCGTCCGGCGTCGACCTGGCCCCTGCCTACACGGTGCCGAGGTCATCTCCCAGCTTTCCTAAAGGGAGAGGAAAGCACAGGTCCGCACTCACAGCACTTCTGCCCTCACTCACCGGTTAGCATCGACACGGAACTGTGCACACCCAGGACAACTCCTTCAGCCACTACACGTGTGTCACCTGCGGGCACAGTGTGGAGGAACAGGCATCTGGTTGCTTTGCCCCCAGGATATGAGGGGTGTAGTAAATCGTACGTTATCACACCTTCTCTGCCAATACTGCATTGCGTGTCACACAGTTTGAGCAAACCGCCATTCAGCTGCATCGGGGCACTGAGCACATGTTGCTGATTGTGGCCCAGTCCATTAAGGTGAGAGGCGCAGGAGGCATATGTATCAAGGTAGGAGGCCCCCGTGTCGATGCAGGAAGCACCTCCATCAGAGTAGGAGGTGCCCGTGTCACTGCAAGAAACATCTGCATCAGGGTGAGAGGTACCACAGTCGGTGCAGGAGGAGTTTGCATCAGGGTGGGAGGCCCGTGAGTCAGTGCATGAGGTACCTGTGTCAGGGTGGGTGGTGCCCTTGTCGGTGCAGAGGGCATCTGTGTCTGGGTAGGAGGCACCTGCGTCATTGCAGGAGACGTATGCGCCAGAATGAGAGGTGCCCAAGTCAGTGCAGGAGGCATCTGCATCAGGATGGGAGGTGTCCAACTCAGTGCAGGAGGCATCTGCATCAGGATGGGAGGTGTCCAAGCCAGTGCAGAAGGCATCTGCGTCAAGATGGAAATGACCGAGTTGGTGCTGGACGCATCTGCATCAGGATGGGAGGTGTCCGAGTCAGTGCAGAAGGCATCTGCATAAAGGTGAAAATGCCTGAGTTGGTGCAGGAGGCATCTGCATCAGGACAGGGGGCACCCATGTCAGTGCAGAAGGTGACTGTGTCAGGGTGTGAAGTAGCTGAGTCGGTGCAGGGTAGGAGGCCCCTACATCAGTGGTGCATGCGTTTCTGGACGAAGCATATGCGTCAAGTTGAGAGGTGGCCCGTTGCCAGCTGCATCCCTCGATATACACTCTTGCTCATAAATTAAGGATAATGCTGATACATGGTGAAACAATGATCCGGTGGGCGGTTTGCATCAGTGCAAGATGTGTGTGCCTCGGAGTAGGAAGCCCCTGCGTTGGTGCAGGGGCATCTGTGTGTGGGTAGGAGACACCTGTGTCATTGCAGGAGACATATGCGTCAGAATGGGAGGTGCCCAAGTCAGTGCAGAAGGCATCTGCATCAGGATGGGAGGTGTCCAAGTCAGTGCAGAAGGCATCTGCGTCAAGATGGAAATACCCCAGTTGGTGCCGGAGGCATCTGCATCAGGATGGAAGGTGTCCGAGTCAGTGCAGAAGGCATCTGCATAAAGGTGAAAATGCCTGAGTTGGTGCAGGAGGCATCTGCATCAGGACAGGGGGCACCCATGTCAGTGCAGAAGGTGACTGTGTCAGGGTGTGAAGTAGCTGAGTCGGTGCAGGGTAGGAGGCCCCTACATCAGTGGTGCATGCGTTTCTGGACGAAGCATATGCGTCAAGTTGAGAGGTGGCCCGTTGCCAGCTGCATCCCTCGATATACACTCTTGCTCATAAATTAAGGATAATGCTGATACATGGTGAAACAATGATCTAGTGGGCGGTTTGCATCAGTGCAAGATGTTTGTGCATCGGAGTAGGAAGCCCCTGCGTTGGTGCAGGGGCATCTGTGTATGGGTAGGAGACACCTGTGTCATTGCAGGAGACGTATGCGTCAGAATGGGAGGTGTCCAAGTCAGTGCAGAAGGCATCTGCATCAGGATGGGAGGTGTCCAAGTCAGTGCAGAAGGCATCTGCGTCAAGATGGAAATACCCCAGTTGGTGCCGGAGGCATCTGCATCAGGATGGAAGGTGTTCGAGTCAGTGCAGAAGGCATCTGCATAAAGGTGAAAATGCCTGAGTTGGTGCAGGAGGCATCTGCATCAGGACAGGGGGCACCCATGTCAGTGCAGAAGGTGACTGCGTCAGGGTGTGAAGTAGCTGAGTCGGTGCAGGGTAGGAGGCCCCTACATCAGTGGTGCATGCGTTTCTGGACGAAGCATATGCGTCAAGTTGAGAGGTGGCCCGTTGCCAGCTGCATCCCTCGATATACACTCTTGCTCATAAATTAAGGATAATGCTGATACATGGTGAAACAATGATCCGGTGGGCGGTTTGCATCAGTGCAAGATGTATGTGCATCGGAGTAGGAAGCCCCTGCGTTGGTGCAGGGGCATCTGTGTGTGGGTAGGAGACACCTGTGTCATTGCAGGAGACGTATGCGTCAGAATGGGAGGTGTCCAAGTCAGTGCAGAAGGCATCTGCATCAGGATGGGAGGTGTCCAAGTCAGTGCAGGAGGCATCTGCATCAGGATGGGAGATGTCCAAGTCAGTGCAGAAGGCATCTGCGTCAAGGTGGGAGATGCCCAAGTTGGTGCAGGAGACATCTGCATCAGGATGGGAGGTGTCTGAGTCAGTGTAGAAGGCATCTGCGTCGAGGTGGGAGGCGCCCGAGTTTGTGCAGGAGGCATCTGCATCAGGATGGGAGGTGTCCAAGTCAGTGCAGAAGGCATCTGCATCAAGGTGGGAGGCACCCGAGTTGGTGCAAGAGGCATCTGCATCAGAATGGGAGATGTCCAAGTCAGTGCAGAAGGCAACTGCATCAAGATGGGAGGTGCCCAAGTTGGTGCAGGAGACATCTGCATCAGGATGGGAGGTGTCCAAGTCAGTGCAGCAGGCATCTGTATCAGGATGGGAGGTGTCCAAGTCAGTGCAGGAGGCATCTGCATCAGGATGGGAGGTGTCCAAGTCAGTGCAGAAGGCATCTGCATCAAGGTGGGAGGCACCCGAGTTGGTGCAAGAGGCATCTGCATCAGAATGGGAGATGTCCAAGTCAGTGCAGAAGGCATCTGCATCAAGATGGGAGGTGCCCAAGTTGGTGCAGGAGACATCTGCATCAGGATGGGAGGTGTCCAAATCAGTGCAGAAGGCATCTGCATCATGGTGGGAGGTGTCCAAGTCAGTGCAGGAGGCATCTGCATCAGGATGGGAGGTGTCCAAGTCAGTGCAGAAGGCATCTGCATCAAGATGGGAGGTGCCCAAGTTGTTGCAGGAGACATCTGCATCAGGATGGGAGGTGTCTGAGTCTGTGTAGAAGGCATCTGCGTCGAGGTGGGAGGCACCCGAGTTTGTGCAGGAGACATCTGCATCAGGATGGGAGGTGTCCAAGTCAGTGCAGGAGGCATCTGCATCAGGATGGGAGATGTCCAAGTCAGTGCAGAAGGCATCTGCGTCAAGGTGGGAGGTGCCCAAGTTGGTGCAGGAGACATCTGCATCAGGATGGGAGGTGTCTGAGTCAGTGTAGAAGGCATCTGCGTCGAGGTGGGAGGCGCCCGAGTTTGTGCAGGAGGCATCTGCATCAGGATGGGAGGTGTCCAAGTCAATGCAGAAGGCATCTGCATCAAGGTGGGAGGCACCCGAGTTGGTGCAAGAGGCATCTGCATCAGAATGGGAGATGTCCAAGTCAGTGCAGAAGGCATCTGCATCAAGATGGGAGGTGCCCAAGTTGGTGCAGGAGACATCTGCATCAGGATGGGAGGTGTCCAAGTCAGTGCAGCAGGCATCTGTATCAGGATGGGAGGTGTCCAAATCAGTGCAGAAGGCATCTGCATCATGGTGGGAGGTGTCCAAGTCAGTGCAGGAGGCATCTGCATCAGGATGGGAGGTGTCCAAGTCAGTGCAGAAGGCATCTGCATCAAATTGGGAGGTGCCCAAGTTGTTGCAGGAGACATCTGCATCAGGATGGGAGGTGTCTGAGTCTGTGTAGAAGGCATCTGCGTCGAGGTGGGAGGCACCCGAGTTTGTGCAGGAGGCATCTGCATCAGGATGGGAGGTGTCCAAGTCAGTGCAGGAGGCATCTGCATCAGGATGGGAGATGTCCAAGTCAGTGCAGAAGGCATCTGCGTCAAGGTGGGAGGTGCCCAAGTTGGTGCAGGAGACATCTGCATCAGGATGGGAGGTGTCTGAGTCAGTGTAGAAGGCATCTGCGTCGAGGTGGGAGGCGCCCGAGTTTGTGCAGGAGGCATCTGCATCAGGATGGGAGGTGTCCAAGTCAGTGCAGAAGGCATCTGCATCAGGATGGGAGGTGTCCAAGTCAGTGCAGGAGGCATCTGCATCAGGATGGGAGGTGTCTGAGTCAGTGTAGAAGGCATCTGCGTCGAGGTGGGAGGCGCCCGAGTTTGTGCAGGAGGCATCTGCATCAGGATGGGAGGTGTCCAAGTCAGTGCAGAAGGCATCTGCATCAAGGTGGGAGGCACCCGAGTTGGTGCAAGAGGCATCTGCATCAGAATGGGAGATGTCCAAGTCAGTGCAGAAGGCAACTGCATCAAGATGGGAGGTGCCCAAGTTGGTGCAGGAGACATCTGCATCAGGATGGGAGGTGTCCAAGTCAGTGCAGCAGGCATCTGTATCAGGATGGGAGGTGTCCAAGTCAGTGCAGGAGGCATCTGCATCAGGATGGGAGGTGTCCAAGTCAGTGCAGAAGGCATCTGCATCAAGGTGGGAGGCACCCGAGTTGGTGCAAGAGGCATCTGCATCAGAATGGGAGATGTCCAAGTCAGTGCAGAAGGCATCTGCATCAAGATGGGAGGTGCCCAAGTTGGTGCAGGAGACATCTGCATCAGGATGGGAGGTGTCCAAATCAGTGCAGAAGGCATCTGCATCATGGTGGGAGGTGTCCAAGTCAGTGCAGGAGGCATCTGCATCAGGATGGGAGGTGTCCAAGTCAGTGCAGAAGGCATCTGCATCAAGATGGGAGGTGCCCAAGTTGTTGCAGGAGACATCTGCATCAGGATGGGAGGTGTCTGAGTCTGTGTAGAAGGCATCTGCGTCGAGGTGGGAGGCACCCGAGTTTGTGCAGGAGGCATCTGCATCAGGATGGGAGGTGTCCAAGTCAGTGCAGGAGGCATCTGCATCAGGATGGGAGATGTCCAAGTCAGTGCAGAAGGCATCTGCGTCAAGGTGGGAGGTGCCCAAGTTGGTGCAGGAGACATCTGCATCAGGATGGGAGGTGTCTGAGTCAGTGTAGAAGGCATCTGCGTCGAGGTGGGAGGCGCCCGAGTTTGTGCAGGAGGCATCTGCATCAGGATGGGAGGTGTCCAAGTCAGTGCAGAAGGCATCTGCATCAAGGTGGGAGGCACCCGAGTTGGTGCAAGAGGCATCTGCATCAGAATGGGAGATGTCCAAGTCAGTGCAGAAGGCATCTGCATCAAGATGGGAGGTGCCCAAGTTGGTGCAGGAGACATCTGCATCAGGATGGGAGGTGTCCAAGTCAGTGCAGCAGGCATCTGTATCAGGATGGGAGGTGTCCAAATCAGTGCAGAAGGCATCTGCATCATGGTGGGAGGTGTCCAAGTCAGTGCAGGAGGCATCTGCATCAGGATGGGAGGTGTCCAAGTCAGTGCAGAAGGCATCTGCATCAAGATGGGAGGTGCCCAAGTTGTTGCAGGAGACATCTGCATCAGGATGGGAGGTGTCTGAGTCTGTGTAGAAGGCATCTGCGTCGAGGTGGGAGGCACCCGAGTTTGTGCAGGAGGCATCTGCATCAGGATGGGAGGTGTCCAAGTCAGTGCAGGAGGCATCTGCATCAGGATGGGAGATGTCCAAGTCAGTGCAGAAGGCATCTGCGTCAAGGTGGGAGGTGCCCAAGTTGGTGCAGGAGACATCTGCATCAGGATGGGAGGTGTCTGAGTCAGTGTAGAAGGCATCTGCGTCGAGGTGGGAGGCGCCCGAGTTTGTGCAGGAGGCATCTGCATCAGGATGGGAGGTGTCCAAGTCAGTGCAGAAGGCATCTGCATCAAGGTGGGAGGCACCCGAGTTGGTGCAAGAGGCATCTGCATCAGAATGGGAGATGTCCAAGTCAGTGCAGAAGGCATCTGCATCAAGATGGGAGGTGCCCAAGTTGGTGCAGGATACATCTGCATCAGGATGGGAGGTGTCCAAGTCAGTGCAGCAGGCATCTGTATCAGGATGGGAGGTGTCCAAATCAGTGCAGAAGGCATCTGCATCATGGTGGGAGGTGTCCAAGTCAGTGCAGGAGGCATCTGCATCAGGATGGGAGGTGTCCAAGTCAGTGCAGAAGGCATCTGCATCAAGATGGGAGGTGCCCAAGTTGTTGCAGGAGACATCTGCATCAGGATGGGAGGTGTCTGAGTCTGGGTATAAGGCATCTGCGTCGAGGTGGGAGGCACCCGAGTTTGTGCAGGAGGCATCTGCATCAGGATGGGAGGTGTCCAAGTCAGTGCAGAAGGCATCTGCATCAGGATGGGAGGTGTCCAAGTCAGTGCAGGAGGCATCTGCATCAGGATGGGAGGTGTCTGAGTCAGTGTAGAAGGCATCTGCGTCGAGGTGGGAAGTGCCCGAGTTTGTGCAGGAGGCATCTGCATCAGGATGGGAGGTGTCCAAGTCAGTGCAGAAGGCATCTGCATCAAGGTGGGAGGCACCCGAGTTGGTGCAGGAGGCATCTGAATCAGGATGAGAGATGTCCAAGTCAGTGCAGAAGGCATCTGCATCAAGATGGGAGGTGCTCAAGTTGGTGCAGGAGACATCTGCATCAGGATGGGAGGTGTCCAAGTCAGTGCAGAAGGCATTTTCATCAAGTTGGGAGGCTTCTGAGTGGGTGCAGGAGGCATTTGTCAGGGCGGGAGGCACCCGTGTCGGTACAGGAGGTGTCTGTGTCGATGGAAGGCACCCTTGTCGGTGCAGGAGGCTCTGCCTCAGGGTGGGACACGTCTGTGTCAGTGCAGTAGGCATATTCAGCAGGGTAAGGGGTGCCCGTGTTCAAAATTGCCGTTCTATCAGTTTCTCTTCAATTTTGGTGCAAGTCTTCTGACTCTTCCTAGCAACCACAGACTGACATACCAACTTCTGTCTCATTACCAGTTACCATAGGAACTGCGTCAATAATCTAAATCTCCTACACTCCATCTGTCATCCAAAAACATTAGCATAGCAAATTACTCACATCACTCTTCTTTGCTTCACTCACTCTACTGTATGGTGATTTAAATTGATAGTCCTTTTTTATTTTATTTTGCCTCTTTTGGCTTCCTCTTGAATTACCACCTACAGCAGTTTCTTCCTCCATCAACAAAAGAGCTGTTCTCTTACAAACAACTCACAAGTGAAAGATAACTGACATTATTGAACATGTAGCATTGTCGAGAAAAATGCACTCTTTGACAGTACAATCAGCTCAGCAAAGAAACTAATCAGCTTTGTGAACAGTAAATGTTGGACACAACACAACTTGAAACACACACTATGCAGGGCTGAGTACAATTTGAAAAAAAAAAAAGAACAAAAACAAAAAACTGCAGTTTTCAGCAGCTATTTACTCTGTGAATATGATTTGTTACAATCTGATTTCACAGCATGGAAACCACTTTGGAAACTATACAAAAAAGTATTGAAGTTAGTTTTGTTCATTGATAGATATAATATTTTTGAAATGATATTCCTCATTTGTTGCAGTGGTTTTATTGTACCATAATTTTTTATTGTTCTTTACTGATTACATTAATTCTAGTGTTGAACATTGAACATAATGTACATGGAAGGTAGAGTGTTCCCTATAAAATGTTGAAAAACTTAAATCAGTTGGAAAGAGACAACACCAGAGTAAATGTAATCGACAAAGAACAATATAATGAACTTAAATGAACAAAATAAGAAAATAAATACATTTCCGATAAATTAACTACAGAAACAAAAGTAATATATTAGTAGAGAATAGGAAAGAGATGCCTTGTGATTATGTTCAGTTTTCTTAATTGCATTGATAATGTGTATTACTAGGATGATGTTTTGTTTCTTTGCAGAAAAGTACCAGATAATTACAAAATACTTTTCCTGCAAGGTGGCGCAACAGGTATATTTTCAGCAGTTCCAATGAACCTCATGCCATCCGGTGGAAGTGCTGATTACATTGTGACTGGTAAGTTAGAAGAATAGTATTGTGTAATGTGACATGAACATTCCAAATTCAGAACTTATTTCCTTATTTATATTTCACTGTAGCACTATCACCAGTCTCATAGTCAAAAGGAGTCATGAACTTTACAAGTATTACATCCATGAAAGTCTATTACTCTGATGGAATATTGTCAGGAATTGTTAATATTTGAGATACATTTTTTCCATGTATTAATGTATGTGGTATTATTACACAAGGTTGTAGGTTTACTGTACAATATTCAAACCTCCACGAGCAGCTTTCAGTGTATAAATTAAGATACAACATGTGTTGTCAAAATCAGGCTAGTGAGAAAAGGTGATGGTTTTCCCCACTGTGTCATATATGCAATAACATATGAACGATGTGTTGCTTAC